>NW_028318034.1:1440000-2160000 GCF_062004578.1 Staurois parvus | reverse complement strand
GTGCTTTTCCTCCCAAATGATTTGTAGGTCTGTACATGCAGACCTGGGATATACACAGTTCTGCCACAGGGCACATTCTCCTCTGGCAGGGAGGAGTCTTGGTTTTCTCTATTGCAGTTCAGTAACACTTACAGGTATCCCCCAACCTGTTACTAGACAGTGAAAGGAAAAGGAGCAGATGAATTAGATCATCATTTTGCTTCCTTGCTCTCTCCTTCTATCAGTATGCTCCTAGCACTGTAGTACAACTGATTTACTCCTTGTGCTGCTTCCTATTCTACCAGTTTGACCTCTGCTGTATAGTGGACTGCAAGTCACCGATACCAAGGATAATTTAAAGTAATTGTAAAAGATCAAGGTTTTTTACCTTCATGCATTCTACGCATGAAGGTAGAAAACCTGAGTACAGCAGCCCAATCCCCCTCTAATACTTACCTGAACCCCATCGCTATACATGTGATGTGCATGAGGGCCTCAGCTCTCTGGGGACTCTCGCTCCTCATTGGCTGAGTCAGCAGTGGGAGCCAATGTCAATCACAGCCAGTGAGCCAAAGAGGATAGAGAGGGGATGGGGTTGAGCCACGGCTCTGTGTGAATGGACACACAGAGCATCGAACACAAAAAACACTTTACTCCTGCGGTAGGAAAAGACTCAGTAGACCCAATAGGAATGTTCTGGAATTTTCTGGAATATGCACTGCTTGCTGCCCTCAACAGACCGGGGTGGTCCAAATACACTGGATACAAATGGAGAAACAGAAAAAGGGCGCACCGACCTAGTGCATTATCGTTTAAAATAATTTATTGAAGAAAAAAAATAGGTATCATACTCACAATGGACATAATAACACAGGCATGTCAAACTGAACAAGATGTATGATCCAAACAACAGCTGAGTCCATACGATGGAACCCTGGATGACCAACTGGCAACTAGCCAGTTGGTCATCCAGGGTTCCATTGTATGGACTCAGATGTTGTTTGGATCATACATCTTGTTCAGTTTGACATGCCTGTGTTATTATGTCCATTGTGAGAATGATACCTATTTTGTTTCTTCAATAAATTATTTTAAACGATAATGCACTAGGTCGGTGCGCCCTTTTTCTGTTTCTCCATTTGTACACAGAGCATCGACTCAAGAGTGAGCCTGATTGGGTGCCCCCAAAGCAAGCTGCTTGCTCTGAGGGCACTAGACAGGAGGGAGGGGCCAGTAGCGCCAGTGGGGGACCCGAGAAGAGGAGGATCGAGGCTGTTTTGTACAAAACCACTGCACAGAGCAGGTAAGTATGACATGTTTCTTATTTAAAACATGCCTTTAATATAACTTTAAGGATATATTATTGTATATAAAGCTGCAATATTATGAGGGCGAGATCTACTAAAACCGGTGCACAGAAAATCTGGTGCAGCTGTACATGGTAGTTAATCAGCGTCTAACTTAAGCTTGCTCAATTAAACGCTGCCAAAAAAAACCTGAACGCTGTTTGGTTTCTATGCAGAGCTTCACCAGATTTCTCACTCTCCAGTTACAGTAAATCTCCCCCCCATGTGCCCATTATGTTGACCTGGAGTTTAGATTTAACTTGGGAAGGAAAACTAATATCATCCTCCTTGCTGCTCTGTCAGTCAGAAGTACACGATTTACAACTGTGGCTTGACAGAATCACAAATGCTTTGATAACACAGTTCACATGTGTGTATTTCAAGTATGGGTTTAGCTGTTCTGCCTTGGGTTAAGCTTTAAGAAAACAATAATCAATAATTCTGGTATATCACGTTTTATGTCAGCGCATGGTAAATTCAGGCAACACTGATGTTTTTAAAACCAGCTTCAGTCCAGAAAGAGCTTTGATGACAGCCTAGAGGCTGTTCTAGAACATGAACAAAAATGAAATATACTGTTGATTTAATAAGACTTTGCTCAATCTCTATAAATAGGTTCTAGCATGATGAATCTGAAATTATTATTACTGCTATGAGTAAACATTTCTGCAATTGTAACTGGTCTAAGAATTTAGAAAACAATGTAACAGTAATACGTTGTATATAATTTACAGCATCCATCTAATAAAGCAGTTGGCTACGAAAACAATGGTGTTTTGGTGCCAGTGGATACAAAGTACTCAAGAGAAAAACTGTAATTTTTAAGATAATAAATTTAAAACATAAACAAAACAACCAATATTCTAAGCAGAGTGAAGTGCAACTTTAAATCATATCTTAGGCCTAAGTAAAAAACTTAAAAAAAAAAAAAAGAATAAGACTTACATCTTCTGCTACCTTTACTTGGACTGCATGCTCCAGCATGCCTAAATAAGCAATTAAAGGGCATGTGATAGAAATTATAAATGTGTTTGTTTTAGATTTTAAGAAAATAATAGTAGTAAACCTTATTTCATGAGCAGAAGCACTTTTATTTTTGTTTAGAGTGTGTTTTTGTATGGATTATTTTATAATTGTTGTAGTAGAGTTTGGATAACTCCTAGAGTAGATGTATCCTGTTCCTGTTCTATGATTAAATTCTAAATATTTCTTTAGAGAGCATTTCCTTTTCCTGCCCAAGCTACTGTGTTTTAGGGCAACAATGTTAAAACTACGCAATTAAAAGATTAGACACAACAAATAGTCTGTCTGACATGACCCACCTGGCTAGCTCAGGTTGCTTTTCTGCCTAGTATTTTTTGAGAGGTTGTTTTCTGCACTCTTCTCTGGTTACTGATCTTTATGATTCTTTTGTATGCTATAACATTTATTGGGAGATCATTGTGATTTACAATTCAAAATGTAATAATTGGCCATACTGAAAAGGGAATAAGTACAAATCAGCTACACTAGCATTTTGCCTACTCTAGCTGTTTTTTTTGCCATTGGAAATCCATTATTACAAAAGATTAGAGTGATTGAACTAATTAAACGTACAAGGAAGTCTCCCAGAATCTTGTATTCCAGTAGTCTTAAACTGGCCATAGATGGTTTGAATCTCGGTCGGTTCAGCATGGGCAGGCTGATTGTACCAAAGTCGATCCATCAATCCATCAAGCCCATCGGCTCCGCAGGGGGGATTCCCCATCAACACTGGCTGTGCTGATGGGGGAAATGGAGTGATTTTCATCTACAGTATGGCCTGCCTTGCAGAGATTCCCTTGAATCCCTGTACCCAACTTTACTCTTTGGCAGATATTTTTTCAGGTGGAGGAGAAAAGATGAACAATCAGTTAAAGGTTGTCTCCAAACTGATTACTTTTTATTAAAAAGATAATTTTGGGAGGGGGGAGTCTTTTTGTTATGTATATTTTTTTATTCTTATTAACAGTTTGTGAAATGCAGCAAATATCAATATAATTGTCTTTTACCTTTTTGAATATGTCTGTGAACAGGGGGCGAGAGTCTATATTTTTGCACATAAATTAAAACATTTTGTTTTTTTTATATTTAAGACGTGCATGTTAGCAAACAGGTAAGGGCTCTGACAAACCTTTCACCAATTCAGTGGGGTGAGGGAGGGGTGGCTATAAACATCCCTGCTTTCACCAGAAAAAAGGAAATGTAGAGGTCCAATATGTAAAAAAGATAAATAAGGAAACAAATTAAAAATATGTACCAACAAAATAGGACATAGTTAAGCAGATCAGCAAATATTTGCCATCTTTGAATTGCTCTGATCTAGGTAGACTCCTAATCTGTGTGGACTGGTTTGCTAATTTCTAGTTGTAAATTCTAAAGACCGATAAAATAAGGCAAAATGCAATGGGCAAAGTGTGGTAACTCATAGCAACCAATACAGATTGATCTTTATTTATCTTGATACTCCAAGGTGAAAGTCAATTCATTTCTATAGTTTACCACTATTTGGACACTATCACTTTAACTGCTACTCTCAGACTGAAGAGTCCTTTTTTTAGTGGATGGTATGCTGGAATAGTACATTAATTTCACTGAATCAACATCTCTGTGATTCTTTTTTTATTGCCTTGTCCCGGTGGGTTGATTATTTTTTGAGAATCAATGGACAGCATGGGGTTTTTTTTACTAAAGCTGGAGAGTGCAAAATCAGACTCACTTCTGCATAGAAACCAATCAGCTTCCAGGTTTCATTGCCAAAGCTTCATTGAACAAGCTGAGGTTAGAAGCTGACTGGTTTCTATGCAGAAGGGAGTCTGATTTTGGACTCTCCAACTTTAGTAAATAAACCCCCATGGGTCTTGTAGGAGGTGTAAACCAGAATATGTTGTCTATCAGTAATATCATAGCATTTAAAAACCCTCAGGAATCCCACATGTCTACCTTCATGAAATCCTATAGACAAATCCTTATGAAACGGTGCTTAGGAAAACGGTGAGTGAATTGAATGATGATCAAAAAGGGTGTACAGCAAGGTCATCTAAGGAGGACATCTTTCCTATAACACAGGGGTGGTTAACTTACATGACACACATTACATTCAGCTAACATAATGCTAAAGAAAACTGTCAGACACTGTAGCCATGCAATAGAAGATGATCAGGGACTACAGGCGTGTTGCGAGAGATGGTTAGAGATTGTGGATATGATATAGCAGATGGTCAGAGAACATACATGACCACACTTGCTACAGGGGATGGTTATGGACTGGGGATATATGAGGGGCGTTCAAGTCAAACTGGGACTATTGAGTTTATATAATAAAAGAACAAGTTTCAAAGAATTGGGAACTGCATTTATTTTTCGACATACTCCACTGCTACATTTATACACTTATCCCAGCATTTAACTGATGACTGGAAAGCTTCGGCATAGAAAGATTTGTCAGTACGCCTGAACCATCCTAGGACAGCCTGCTTCGCTTTGTCATCATTGTGTTCACCGTTACTACAGAAAGATTAGTTTCTTGTGCAATGTTATGACAGGTTATGTGTTGATTATCCAAGATCAGGCGTTCCACATGCTGAATGTTCACAGGAATGACTGCTGTGGGCTGGGAACCACCACGGTTGGGATTGTCACTGGACCGCCATCTTTGAAATGTTTATACCATTCAAAGATCTTACTGCAGCTGACTGTACTGTGCTTGAAGTCTTCTGTAGATATTTGCGGGTTTTATGATATAGATAAATAAATGCAGCCCTAATTATACAATGGTCTTATAGCACTTTAAATGTGATAAAGTCCATATAGATTCCCAAATGGATAGAAGTAGGTGCATAAGAGGAAAGATTTGATCCAAGAGCCGTCACCATCCACCCAAACAAATTGGTTTCTCACTGAAAAGTTTGACCGCACAAAAGGTCGGTCAACATGAGCAGTATGGTATATCCTCAAATGCAGCAGTGGATCGTCAATAGAGATCCCTTCCAGAATAATAAGTAGCTTCTCCACCTTCAATAAACTTCTCCCATCAAATGGTAAAGGAATGCATACAGAAGAAAGGCAACTCATTTGCGGGTTTTATGCCTTCTTTCACAAGAAACTTCATCACCACATGCTGTTCCATACACACACACTAACCTGTTGTCTGCTTCTTGATTAACAGTCTCTGGACTGTAAAATTGAAAGTCCCAGTTTGACTTGAACACTCCTTATACTATAGGAGTTGTTGGAGGCTGAGGACATGGATATATGTTACATAACACTGCCAGAGATCACTGCTGTTGCAACCAATTTAAAAATCAATGATTCCACATTTGTGCTCCCTATAGCCCCTTAAAATTACTAGTGCCACAATTGATAAGTCCAATATGTGATTTTTTTTTTAGATTTGATATATCCAATATAAAAGATTTAAGGAAAATCCCATAAAAATGAAAAATGCTGGAGAGCACAAAAAAACATAAGATAGTGTAGAAACCATCCTAAAGAAAATTTTCTTCACTGGCTTGAATAAGTACCAAAAGAATGAAACACTATGAGGCTTCAAACTTACAAAAACAAAACAAAAAACAATGGAACATGCTCTCAAAAGCTAGTTAGCCCATTATATGATAAACAACTGATATGAAAATCAGTTTTTGATACTGTCACATTAATGCTATTGTTTCTTGCCTGCAATAACTGATTTATGGGTTTAGCCTATATAATATCTGCCTTTATTGCAGTTAATGTAGTATATGATGTTTTTCTATTTATGCTCGCCATACATTTGGTGCAAAATTACTAAAGAATAATATAAAATGAATGGTGCACATCTGGTTGAGCTGGTCACTCCTGTTTCTGCTGAAACACACTTGCACTTGTTACTTTTTTGTGATCTTTGAGTCCATATGTTGACAATTACACTCAGCAAACTAAGGCTGAATGATTTTCAATCAACCGAGTCCAATGGACCTTAATGCAAAGCAGATGGAGCATTTCTGCATGCAAATTGCTGAATTATTGCACATCATAATTAAGGATGGAGTTTAAAGTGAACAAATTCAATCTGACATAGTTCATGATTCTCATCACATAGAGTTAAATTGGAAGGCTGCGTACTTACGTGCAACATATGTAATGTTTACTCAAATACCAGATGTTTACCTTGAAACTCATGGCTTTATCATTTTATACTATAAACAATAAGAACATTTATATTAGAAAATATTATTAGTTTTGGAAGAATTAATATTTTTTTTTAATTCATATAATAATAGATAGATATCTTAATCTTAAAACAAAAATATTATAGTGGTTATTACTATTAAACTGAACTTGTACTGTAATATGTAAGCTTCTGATTTTTTTCTGAAAATGCTAGTTGCTTGTCTGTCACTCTGATCCAAAGGCTTTATTTCTTTTTTAACTTGCTGGTCCATGTCAAACATGCAGCATGCAAAGGCAGATTGACTTCAGAACACCTGATCTGTAAACATTTTCTGGGTCAGTGAGTGAGAACATATTAAAGGCACAGATTCAGCATTAATTCCAGGATACTAGCATTTTTAGAAGGAAATGTCAATAATGACAGCCTATGCTATTGTAATTCCAAAGACCAGTAAAGGAAATTCACATGAAACTTTTGAATTTACAGATAAATTTAGATTAAAAAAAAACATTGCACGTCTAATTTATGTGCATTAGTAGTCCATTCCAAACCAATGGGATGCTGATTGCAACAATGTTAATTGCATGATACTCTGGAGGAGATTTACTAAAACTTGAGTACTCAGAATTTAGTACAGCTGCGCATGGTAACCAATCAGCTTATAACTTCAACTTGGTCAAATAAGCTTTGACAATAAAACCTTTAACCTCATTGGTTTCTATGCACAGCTGCCCCAGATTTTGCACTCTCCAGTTTTAGTAAATCCCCCCCAGGTGATAAATGTGCATGCTTTACTTAGTGCACTAGTATGAACCAGTCCTTACTCTTAGGGCTCATTCATACCATAAAGAGTTTTTTTTTTTTGCACCCTGCACAGTCCAGCACGTTGCCATGCAATGTGTTTAGGACAGCCTATTTATTTCAATGGGCTGTCAACATACAGGAACGTGCAAAAAGTAGTTCTGCGGTACCTTGTGTTTTGACGACTGTGAATGTATGTGTGTGTGCCAGATATGCGGGGGGGCAATTACAAAGTGATGCCACCCATGCACATCTGCAGCCCTTACATGGACTGAACTAGGAGAAGCTGTGTTCACTTTGAATATCCAAACATTTTTAATGGAAATAAAAAAAAATGCATGCAAATGATTAGATGATTGAAAGAGAAACAGCTTTGGTTAGTGAAAAGTTTCTACTCCTTTTGTATAGTAACCACAATATGTTGGCAAATTTATACAAGATTTAATTCACACCTTTCCAGGACCCTCATTATTACCATGCATATAGCATGCACATTTCTGTGAAAATGAATGGCACCCCAGTGCACTAAAGTAAGGCAGCTCCAATGCCAAAAAATGGTGAATGTCTGTTTTTCTGAACTTTTTGGAGCATTACCATGAGCTGTATTAACACAACACATGTTGTCACGCAAAAAAAGTACCTTATTGCATCTGCACCTTAAAGCGGTAGTAAAGTCTCTTGGAAAAAAAAAGGTTTCCCCCTGAAAGGTAATGTCATAATGTGCTAGTATGCATTGCATAGTAACACATTATGAAATACTTACCCTAAAACAAAGTCCACTCTGTCACTACTGACTGGGCTTCCATCTTCACCCAGTCTTCCTTCCATATGCGTGGGCTTTGGCCATCTGACTGGCCGAGCCACGATGATGTCACGCATGTGCGTGGGAGCCCCAGGCACAACACACAGCTCTGAAGGAACGGCACAGGTATGCCATTCCTTCAGATTGCATGCAGTGGTGATGTCTCTGGCTGCTGCTCGCTGGAATATCTCCTAAACAGTACACGCTTAGGTGATATTCATTTTAACTACAGGTAAGCATTCCCCTCTGGATGATCTACTGTATGTACATTGTGGGGATTTTGGCAAACTTTGATGAAGATTCGTACCTTTTGTTATTCTGAAGTAATAGCCGTTTGTCTCTTTCCATCTGCAAGGTGAACGTGAATGGGAGTAACTTGTTCATTAGTGATCAACTTCTGCACTTACAGGGTCCTAATGAAGAAAGGGGTAGGGTCTGAATCCCTTTAGAAGTGATTAACCCTTTGGGAGTATCTCACCAAAATTGGAATGTTTGATGCAGAGGATGCAAGAATTGCCAGAATCTGATTCTGGGAAAATCAGTGAGCCAATCACATAAGCAGGAAATTACATTTCTTAAAGGCGTTATGTACACAATTTGTGTAGAGAACGCCTCCAGGTAGCCATATTGCATTGCATTTTACAGAAAATTACATCACTGCAGATTGAAAATAAATTTTTAGTAATTTTATATAAGTATTATACTTTGGCTTGTGTTGCAATTGTAAATGCGATATCATTTTTTTTTTATTTACAATATTTTTTCCGCAAGAAAGTGGATTTACCCTTTAAAGACCAAGTCCAACCAAAGCCAATATTTTACTTTTGGATGGATACTGGAACGTTGAAATACATATCAGCTGCATTTATATTTTGCTTCCCTTATCTTTCATTTGCTTTACCATTGGCAAGGTTCTTCTGCTCTACCATGGTCATTAATATGTACATAGTGTCATGCTTCTGCCACTGACATCTAAAAAAAATTTAGTTTTTGTTAACATAGTCTTAAATGTGAAATCTTACTACTATTTGCCTCCAGCACAAATAACAATGCCTTTTTTTCTGTAGTAGACATTACATTCAAATTCAGTCTCATACTAAGTAATTTTATGTTGAGATTGCCAGCATAAAACATAGTTGAACATTTAAAAATCATCAAATGAATAATTATGAGAAGGACTTTTGTGCAATGGGAAATGCCTTTGTTTGATGATCTGCTTTGATGTCTTTTATTTATAATGGGTTAAAATGAAGGAAAAAACTATTAAACAAATTGATATCAGGCACATAGCCTCCAAGGGAGACCTTTCTGTCTTTGTGTTTGACATAGGCATGTCCAAGTGCGCGAAGGTTACAAGTTTAATTTTATGCTGTGTTACAGGTGTTCCTTTGAAGCCAAGGAAGGAACTAAGCTTCAGTGAACTCCAACAGGGAAATCTTGAAATTAAATGGTCTTCAAAATTCAACATTTCTGTTGAGCCAGTGATCTATGTGATGCAGAAAAGATGGAATTATGGGATACATCCAAGTGAGGATGATGCCACACCTTGGCAAACAGTTGCACAGGTTTGTCTACATTTTCTTAAAGAGTATGTGTTATTTATGAGTATGTCAAATAGTTTTGGGATCTGATAAACATTTTAACAGTAAGCATATACTATAGTTGATTGATGGTAATCCATTATCTAATACTAGTGCAACGTAAAGGAAGGAGAATTGCATACAGTATCTGTAGCCTTGTTCTGGGTTAATAACTTAGAGTGACTCAAAGGGGTTGATTCACTAAAGGCAAATAGGCTGTTTACTTTGCAGGGAAAGTTGTACTTTACAAGGAAATTTGCCCCAGAGCTTAGTTATGTGGTACAATTTCACTTTGCAAAAAATACCCAAACACATGCAAGGAATATAACAAAAAACAGCATATTTGCTTGCACAGGCTTGTGTGATGGACATCAGCAGAGTTTCACCTCATTCACCAAGCTCTGGTTCCTTGCAAAGTGAACAGCTTAATTGCCTTTAATAAATCTACCTCAAAGTATTGAAAGCCCTCATGTTTGGAATACATTGTTCTGGGGATGCAGAAGTTGATAAAATAGTATTATTCTTAGCACATGTAAGTCAAGGACATTTTTTATATTATTTCAGTACTTTCTTATCTTGAGACTTTCCCAAAACAGATGTAATGGCTGACATACATGACTCGGAATTCAGCCCGTTCAGCTTCCATCTTTTCTGCATCACATAGATCACTGTGATCTCTTTTTTTTCATTCTCACAGAGCTTTGTTTCTCATTAACCTGTCTACTCTTTCATTACCTTCTCGTCTCTTCATTATCCCATTATTGTATATTCAGGCTATTCTTAATTTTCTTTCTAGTTAGCTTTCACAACGATCCCTTTCTGAACAAAATGTCATATTATCTTGAATTCATTAAGCATATAATAAATATGAATTAAACAGAAATATTATCCAGAATATTTACTATTCTTTTAATATGTAATGGATTACACATAATACTCAGAATCCAGAGTTGAACATGATTTCTCTTGCAGATTTATTGATTCATGGCTGTATTAGTCCTTCAAAATCTGTCACATTTATTGACTGGCCAGCTTATTGAAATCTATATGTTTTACCTGTAAATCTGTAATAAAATACTGAAAAAGAAAGAGTCAAAGTGTAATCTGCCAGAGAATTTTGGGTAAATGAACATTCAGGCAGAGCTGACCAATCAGTGGGCTTGCATGAACTTTCTGCATTAGTGGAAACCAGGCAGCATACTATTATAACAAAAGAACTCTATGTGATTGGGCTCCCCCTTCCAAGTGTCCCCAATAGTAAGCCTCTTGCTATGGGGGCACTCGAGCAAGCTCGCGCCTGAGCTGCAATCCTGTGAATGGACATTGTCCATTCACACAAAGGGCGTGGTTTGGCCCACCCTCACTCTCTCTTCATTGGCTTACTGGCTGTGATTGACAGCAGCAGGAACCAATGGCTCCCGCTGTTGTGTGAGCCAATGAAGAGAGAGGGACTTGGAAAAGCCGTGGCTCTCATGCACAACACTGGATCGAGATGGGGGTCAGGTAAGTATAAGAGGGGTCTGAAGGGGGAGTTGCACCCTGAAGGTTTTTTTACCTTAAGGAATAGAATGCATTAAGGTAAAAAAAAACCTTCTGCCTTTAGAACCGCTTTAAACAACATTCTGAAAGCCCTCAGGCTTTTAAATCTGTGTTTATTACTCCTTTACATATATTTTTGAAACTATTATCCGTAGAATTACCCCTGTATTCTATATAATTGATTAACAACAGGCCAAACCATAGCAGCTTATTCCTATCCTTGTTAGGTACTTCCTGGTGGACTGTATACAAATGTGGTCATACAACTGATAGGACTGGATGATATTGTGCCATAGCTAGTATTGCTCAGTATACATAAAAACGTGAATGTGAATGAATGGTTAATAGAAGCTTGTTTGTGGCTCTCATAATTTGATAATAAAAATTAAAATCCCTAATATGACCAAACTGTAAATTGTGTTTAAAAAAGAAAGTCAATGCCTGCTTAGGGCTTGGCATCTCCACCATGGGATATCGCTCAGGTTTAGTGATAGCTTGCTTAGATACAGAGCAAGACTGTGTTTTAAGATGGGAAAGTAGCTTGTATGTTTGTCCTGTATGTGGAAGATCATGTTCTTAATAGGAAGCAGCAGTGGTGGGTAATGGTAGTCATCGAAATGTGTGGCATTGTAGTGTAGGGTAGATGCTATCTGAAGTGTAATGCAGGACATAGATGGGTTGAAAATCGGCCGATTTTTCGGCCGAAAACAAAATTGGCCAATTTTCGCACCATTAATGGGTTAATTGGTTGGCCATTTTTCTGGATTTTGTCAGATTTTTGTGATCGGTAAAGTTGCAAAAAAATCGGCCGATTTTGCAGATCGGCCGATTTTCACGGCAATGATGAGCAAATCAGCCGATCTTTTTACTGATAAAAAATCTGCGCATGAGCCGTGACCTGCAAGAAAAAGAAGAAGAAGAAGAAAAAGAAGAAAAGAATGAGAAAAAAAAGAAGAAGAAGAAGAGAAAGAAGCAGAAGAGAAAGAAGAAGAGAAAGAAGAAGAAGAAGAGAAAGAAGAAGAGAAGAAGTAGAAGAAGAAGAGAAAGAAGAGAAAGCAGAAGAAGAGAAAGAAGAAGAAGAGAAAGACAGAAGTAATTAAATGCCGGCCGAAGACGGGAAGAAAATCAGCCGATTTTTTTTCACTGTTGGTGGTAGCATCGGCCTTTTGAACGACCGATTTTTCATTTTTTTGTTAAAAAACCGGCCGGTTTTCTCCCCGTCTATGGCCTGCATTACTCTGCTTGGTAAAGGCATGCTACAGGTTTGCTTTAATGCTTACCTACTGTGTTGTTTTCTGCCATCAGCAGGGCAGGTCATTAATTAGCACTGTTTCATCTGTCCTGATGATTGAATTTACTCATGTGGAGCAAGTCATATCAATTAGTATTGATAAAACTCATTACTAATGAACAAAACCTACTGAGCTTAAGACATAAGCCCTTTAAAACTAGAGTTTTTTACAAAAGGTAATTTGGACCCATGGTAAATTAATGTTAGTAGGGATCTCAGTCAACTCTATGCTGTCATATGTATCCCATGGCCAGTCCACGTGTCAGCTGATCAATAAATATGTGGTGTTTTTTTAGATAGAATAAGTACTATGGTTTATAATTGAAGCTGATAAACACTCCTTACAAAGGGTTAATGTTAGTTAACATGTGCTGGGCAGTGAAGAAAAATAGCACAAATGTAGAATTGTAAGGACTCCACAGTACTGGAACTGAAATGACCTGGTATGGTTTCTAATCTACTCGCTTAATCAAACAGATACATTAAACTAATGGAGTCCTTGCACAGTCTTTCTTATAAATCCATTGATTCCTAGCCCCATCCTAGATGGCCAAATAAAACACATTTGTAGGAGTAATGCTTGGATGGCGAGACTGAAATAATAAATGGAAGCCATTCCAATAATACTGCTTAGTTTTATACATAGTAAATGATCAATTATGTGGTAAGGAAAACAATTTAAATGTGTATAGAGCTACACAAAAGAGTATTTGAGCCTGTTATATGGGTTATAAATATACATGATCCTATGCATTTTTTTACAACAATTTTAAAAGGAAACTTATGTTTTATTGATGTTGGACAAAGCAAACCGCAGCTGTTTAACTAATACGTCAGTGCTGATCCTTATAGAAATGAGGTACAGCATTGAGCAAGGTTCTTTGTTAAAATATAGCAAATGTGCATCACCATTCGACCATCACTAAAGGCTCACTCAGGTCAACTTGTCAGGTTTTTGACTGTTAAGTGTGGTCAGACTAGTGGCATATGGTTTCTGATTGGTTGCTACAGGCTACTGCAGTTTGCCAGCCATAATTTGGATTAAACTGTCTTCCCCTGACAAAATATTTGCAAGCAATATTTCAGAAGTGAGCCTGTTGCCATAACTGAACCAGGAGGGATTTAATTACAACAACAATAATGAACATAAATATGCTTTGGAAGTACATGTTATTCTTCCTAGAGGGTTCTCCAACATATGGGTACATTCTTGTGACTGATGAATGATTGTTGCTTTTTCCCAATGAAAAAGGAAACAGCTCCTTCAGTGCACATGTCCATACTCATCATCACCTATCAAGGAACACAACTGTGGCAGGTCCAGCTATAGCAAACAGTTCTCCTATTATAAGTTGTTGTCAGTGAGAGTTCAATACGATTATGGACAGCCTTATAAGCATAATAATATTATTATTGCACAAAACCGTACAAAGTATTACACTCAGGGCCTATATAGATCACAGCAAGATTTGCATAAATACACAAAAAATTAATAGGGTTCCTATGCAAAACAATAGTTTAATACAAAAGGAAGCACAGAGAGTAGCCATATTGTTGATAATAGTTAAAGCATAAATTCACTTTAAAAAAAAAATGCACATTTTTTTGTAGGAGCCTGGAAAGCATTGCAGTGCAAGACTCCTACAGACTGTCAGAGTAAGCTGTATGAGCGCACATCGTATAGGCAGGTAGTTTCACAAAGACAGGAAGAATCTATTGAGAACTACAAGCCGACAGTGTCAAAGAATGTCAGTACTTGTAGTTCATTCGTTCATAGAACTCTGTAAATGAATGATGTTGCCATACGGGTGGAGCCCCGCACAGCCGCTCCATTTTCAAATAGGGACAGCAGGTACGGGGAGAAGATCCCCCGCCTGCTCTCACAGAGAATGGATCGGGGAGCAGCTGCAGGAGTGGGCATGTGTTACATGTTCCACCCTAAAATTGGGTGGAACATGTATTATGTTCCCAAAGGTTAACCTATACTTTATGTGATAGAAAAATCAGGTGATAGAATTAAAGGAGTGATAAATCAAACTTATGTGACTTTCTAAAAAGGATCAAAGCCAGGATTTATTTATAATATAGTAGATAAATATTGGAGGATAGGTAAATTGCTGATGGCATGCACAAAGGTGTTCTATATGAAAGATGGACCGCAAAAGAGAAGTCCTGGGAGCAGGAGTCAGAAATATTAATCAGAAGAAAGACACATATGAGAGAAGAAAAGGTTCCGGATGGGTGTATGCATAGAAAACCAAAGCAATGTCTGACAAAGAGGAGCCATCCATGAGTACTTTTGTTATTTTTTGTCAGTTGAGCTGCAGGATTCATAACAGATTGGACACTGACAGTTTTGAGTGGATCAAGAACCAGAGTTATTTACTAGACAAGAAGGGATATGGACCAATACCTCAGTGGTAACATTCATAAGAAATAGTTATATTATCAACTTGGATGGATAATGGTGGGTTCAGTCATTTCAGTACCTTTTTTCTCTTTGGCATTTTTTTCTGTTTATTCTAAAAGAGATTTAACAGAGATCCTGTCTTATTTAAATGTCTGTTTGTACTCATAAGTGTTTTTAAACATGCATAAAGGTTTATTTTTTTATCCTATGCAGCTCTGGTGATTAGTAACTGCTTACATAGGAGTTTGTGCAGTGTAGCAGCTGTATACCACACATATGCTGTATTGAGCTTCTTTTTCGGGAGTTTTCCTCTGAGATTTACCAGCAGTGTGACACCATTATTCCAGTATTGAGAATTCTCTGCTAAGACATTTAAAAGATGTAACAGGCTAGGCGATGATAACAATCATCAAACATGCAAAGTATAATATTATTTTTTGCTATTTTTGTATCTACTTAGAGTGTGTAATTTTCTTAATCAGACTACAGATGAAAGGATACAACTTCCTGATGTGAGACCGAGCAGGTGGTACCAGTTTCGAGTGGCTGCTGTGAATGTCCATGGAACACGAGGCTTTACAGCACCTAGCAAACATTTCCGGTCATCTAAAGGTTAGTAGTGCGTATAAAGTCACAATGCTATACAGATTGATTCTATGGGGTTGATTTAGTATAAATAATAGGTCATTCATTTTGCAGAGGAATTTGTCCTTAGCTCATTGAATGAGGTGAAGCTGTACTAACTTCCAGCACTCAATCAGGTTTTGTTTTGTTTTGTTTTTCATTTGAAAAAGAGAAAGAGAATTTCCCTTGCTACGTGAACATTTTACAGTACATTACTCATCACTATACCTCTTAACTATCCCTCATTTGAAGGGACTGTCTCTCTTTTGGAACCAAATCCCTCTCCCCCTTCTTTCCTTCTCCATTGTCCCTCTTTTTAGATGGATGTGTGGGCCTTTTTAATAACTACTATACTTAACTACTAAAAATGTTACATTACACTAAACCTTTCACACACACAAACCCTTTTTATTATCACATCATTGTTTAACCGCCTCCCGCCCGCCATATAAGGCAGTGACAGGCGCAAGGCGGTTCTCTCGTTCTGGAAGGAAGTCATATGATGTCCTCCCACTCTAACTGTGCATGCCCTGCTCCGTGCAGTGCAGCGATCAGTGGTGCCGAGGGACACATCGGATCACTGATCAATGGAAAGAGCCGAAGATGTCGGCTAGGTCATGTGATCAGCTGTGTCCAATCACAGCTGATCGCATGTAAATAGGTAAATGCCGGTTATCACTCACAAGCTGTCACACCTATCAGTGCCGCCTATCAGTGCCATATATGAGTGCTGCCTTTCAGTGCCCATCAGTGATGCCTGTCAATGTCCATCAGTGCCACCTACCAGTGCCTCCTCATCAGTGCCCATCAGTGCCACCTATCAGAGCAGCCTATCAGTGCCCATCACTGCGGCCTCATTAGCACACATCAGTGAAGGAGAAAAATCACTTATTTACAAAATTTTATAACAAAAACCAAGAAAAAACTTTTTTTTTTCAAAATTTTCAGTTATTTTTGGTTTGTTTAGCACAAAAATAAAAAACCCAGAGGTGATTAAATACCACCAAAAGAAAGCTATATCTGTCTCAAAAAAATGATAAAAATTTCATATGGGTACAGTGTTGCATGACCACGCAATTATCATTCAAAGTGTGACTGCGCTGAAAGCTGAAAATTGGCCTGGGCAGGAAGGGGGTATAAGTGCCCAGTAGGCAAGTGGTTAAAAAGTCAAAGGAAACACTGTGATGAAAAAAGTACTTTTGGGTTTAGTCAATCATTTTTTTGCACATTAATTCTTCACAGGTCATATAACTGGGGACATGGTAGGGAGTGTGTAATCCTACACAGTTGGTGCTAATGGGTGTTCCTCTTTCTGATCTACACAGCTGTGGCAATATTAACTTACCTTTGTTTATATATCCTTGGCAACACATGTAATAATGATCATAGAACATAAAGAACACAAAGCATATCACAATATATGGCATGCAAAACCAAGTCCCTGTAATTCAGGGGAGGAATGGGCTGAAGGGCATTTGAAGACACTTTACTATTCAAGAATTAATACCCACAAACAATGACATGCAAAGCACTAAACAGTCCCAAGGGTAGTCACGATACTCTATGTTTGAAGTAAATGCCCAGGTACTCACCCACAAGGAAATCCATACAAATCCAAAACTAACATAGAGGCACTCACAATCGAAACGGCAGAGTTTTTATTGTTTTAATTTAATTGAACGTGCGTATTAATTTTTGAATAATGCTAACGTACAGAGCTGAAAACCATAGCTTGCCAACCAGAACTATATGTGTGAATGGCATTTTTTTCTGAGAAGGCACATTTTTCACTTATGAATTCCTCAGTCACTGTCAATTCTGTTCTGCCTATACTCTGTTTAAGTACAAGTGACAGTTTATCATCAACTTGTATTTCTAGTTTGAGTTTGTGTAGTAGAATTGTGTCTTAAAGAACAAAGAAAACACAAGATGATTTACGTCATATTTTACATATAAACGACAGTGAGACAAAAATAGATATTCTATTTCTCATTTACCAACAATAAACATTTTCTAGTGTTCTCTCTTGCCCTATATTACTTCATTGTTATTACTTCATTGACGTTACCTTATACTCATATTTCCAAAAGTCATTATGAGTATACTTTACGCTGTACTTCAATGTAAACATTTAGAAGAGAAAGCCTTGCCTAAAGAGAGACACCACAAAATGTCTACTATTAAAGGCCAATTTACTGTAAATCTTGTGTCGTTTTTTTCTTTTGAGACCTCTTTCCCTGTGTCTTAAGATCTTCGGAGTTGAAGTTTAATCTTCTTATATTTTGCCTGGCCCTTCCTTTCCCCCTCATCAATATAATAATGACCTCTTCTAAATAAAGCCTTTCTGTTTTCATTACATACCTAATTTAAGACCTAGTGACATCACTGGGTTTCAATGCTTTTCTATGCAATGCAGGCAGACGAAGGTTGATGGGAGAAAAAGGCAGGGTGATGTACATAGCTTCCTGTAAACATCACAGCACCCTTCCACAATACTTTCTAAAGAGCCCTTGGTCCTGGTGCAAGAAGGGGACTGACTCTTAAGATATGTAATATACATTTTAAAATGCCTTGAAGGGTGGATATTACTCTGAAACAGTGGGAATGCTTAAGCAGGCTGAATTTGCATGCAGACCACCCCAGCATGGGATTCTGACTTCCATGATTGAAATAACTAAAACTGAGTAAATAAAAGGGTTGGGCTGGGACAATTAGGTAGTGGAGGAAAGGGCTATTTGATACTGAGCATCCTCTAACCAGGAAGTGAGGTGGGCTCTCTCTGACTTGACGTATCTCCTAATACTTACTGTTAGAGGCTCAGAGTAAACAAAGTCATTACATGAGAGGAGGGTGTGCAAGTTGGAATGTAAGACTGGAGTTCAGCTTTAACTGTTTTTCACTTGACCTTGCCTTCAAATACCTTTTTGGCCCCTTTCACAAGGGTTGGAATCTGTTCTGATCAGCAGTGGATCTTCTAACAGATTCCCTGCTGATCAGAGCAGAGCGGGTGCAGGGGCGTATTTACCACAAGGCAAACAAGGCATTTGCAACAAGGCATTTTTTAGGGGGGCAGCACTGCCCCCCAGAAGAAGGGACATATGCGGCATAGGCACCAGGTGGGATCCAAGAGGGGCTGCTTGACGGTGTATGCAGAGCCTGACTGTCATTCCCAGGGATGTTCAGAGCTGTGGAGCTGTGGGGTGTCAGTGGAAGGCTCTCTCGGGTGGGGGTGGGAATGGGGCAGGGGTGTTGTTGGTCACTGTCAGGTGGGGGGGGTCTGGTGTTGGTCAGTGTCAGGCTCTCTCCGCCATGGAGGGGGGTGTCCAATTTCTGTGTAGCTTAGGGCAGCACAAAACCTAAATACACCACTAAGCAGGTGGATGACACTTCTTTGTCCTCTCGGTTTCTACAGAGAGGACATGGGCATAGCCCGCTCTGCCCTATGGATGGCTAGGAGTAAATGGACTCTGCTGTCTATTTACATCTGACTACCCTCCAGTCCAATCCGCCTAAATGGAAGTGGACAGATCCCCTTCTGTTTTTTGTTAGCATACTAGATCGGACCCAGTAGTAGCATATTGAAGTACATTGGCCTTCCGATCAGGTCCACCTGACTTGGGCCTATCTGTTCACTCCAGTGCTTTAGACTGGCATAGATCAGCAAGGGTCACACCCTTCATCTCAGGCATTTTCACACA
Organism: Staurois parvus; assembly: GCF_062004578.1. Taxonomy (NCBI): domain Eukaryota; kingdom Metazoa; phylum Chordata; class Amphibia; order Anura; family Ranidae; genus Staurois; species Staurois parvus. Next base: position 2,140,757 of record NW_028318034.1, on the reverse strand, counting down.
TACTTGTACTGTGGAAAAAGAGAGATGGTGTGTGGCCAGGTCAGTTAGAATGCAGTGGACAGCACAATCATATATGGACTGCACAATCATTTATAGAGTATATACTGAGTAATTGATTTAACAGAAAGGTAGAAGCAAAATGAAGTGAAAATATATTTAGTATAACATGTCTTATTGAATATTTATGTATATGACTTCACTTAAGCCCAACTGAAGTCAAAGAAGAAAAACTTTTCTGTAATATAGTTTTACTCTGTACTGAGACATGAATTTCTTTGACTTAATGGTTATGCTACACTTAAGTGGTATCTCCCTATCCAGCAAGAATGCCCTTACTAGTCACTAAGGCAGTCTCATTGGACAGAAGAATGATGATCGTCAGGGCTTGTGAAGTCTGGAAAATATGTGTCCCAAGAACAGAGAGCAGAGGGAGAAATAAGTGAAGTGAATACATTTGTATTTAATCCTCCAAACGTGTACAAAAAAAAAACACTGTTTACATAATTTAGTATTAAAAATAAATACAGCTTCACTTTATTCGCTACGCTAAGTGAGCAATCATTGTAAAGTGAGCATATAGCTGCTGATTCTTGCAGTCCATGTCTATGAGTAAGCCAACCCAGTAAAAACAGTGCATTCCCTGTGTGTCTGATATTTGACCTCAACAGCTGTTGTAGTCAGGCAACTCATTGTAGTAGAAAATTTATTTGATCTCTGTTGGCTAATAACAAAAATATGAAATATCAAACATAGAAATCTGGTAAAAAAAACTGTTTAAAACTTACTCTTTAAGGTAAACACTAAATGATAACTCAAAATGGGCAGCACAGTGGCTAAATGGGTAGCACTTCTGCCTGGCAGTACTTAGGTCATTGTTTCAAATCCCAACCATGGCACCACCTGCCTGGAATTTGCATGTTCTCCCTGTGCCTGCTTGGGTCTTCTCCAGGTACTCCCACACTCCAAAGCCATGCTGGTAGGTTAATTGGATCCTGTCTAAATTGGCCTTAGTATGTGTATGTATGAATGTAGGTTAGGGACCTTAGTTTGTACACCCCTTGAGGGTTAGGGACTGATGTGAGTGTACAATATATATATATATATATATATATATATATATATATATATGTACACTGTGGGAGACCAGATATAGTGAATGCAGGGCCCTGGGTTTAGTAACACTTTCATTAACAGTTAAAAAAAAACTATTTGAATCTAACACATATGGGACTTAGACATATCTTCCTTGGAGTATAACAGGAATAATGATGTCAAAATTTGCCCAAAGTGCTATTGGTATTAAGTGTTATCTAAAATAACACTAACTAGACTTTACTGTGTGTAAAAATTGTTACAACTGCTTTTTAGATTATAAAAAAATATCTATTTGCATATATGAATCTAGGATCCTAAAATGTAACCCTAAGAATGGACTCTCTTATTGTTTATTTTTGTTGTTATATCTACTTGATAAGAAAAAAAATCCAGTTGATTTTCCCATAAATCTTTTGAAATATTAACTTCCTGTGCTATACTTCCTGAGATGAAGTATGAGGGAGAGAAGATGAGCAGATGTCTGTGCCCTTAGTAAGACATCAAAATTAAAGTAGGTGGGCTTGCCAACGCAACTTTGGAACTCAGAGCTAAATGTACTCTGTGTTGTCATGTCAAAGAGTTAGGCAGAAGAACACTATATTTCTGGCACATCAACAGTTATTTTTCTGTGCTTGTAGCCAGGACTGCTGTTAGAAACCATGGGGCCCCATACAGCCAACCTGACAGGCCCCCTTAAAAAAAACACAATTTATTATGCTTCAGTTATGAATGAACACAGTGAATGATTGTACCGATCACTCATTGTGTTCATTTAGGAAAGGAAGAGGCTGGTTAATGTGACATAATTATCGGACCCTTCCCCCACTCTCCATCATGAAGGATCCTATTGTGTGCTTACAGCTGCCGGTGGGGGCCCAGGCAACTGGATGAATCACATGTGCACAGGGAAGGTGATCGGCATGGTGGTCGGGAGGGAGGGACAATTACTGGAACCGATCCCTTGTATGGCTCTCTCTGCTGCAGCTGAAAACTAGTGGGAAAGAGAAGAGAATAATCGAGCTGCTGATGCTGCAGAGAGAGCCATACAGGGGACCGATTCCAGTAATTGTTCCCCCACTGTTCCGATCTCCCTCCCTGCCCACATCTGATTCACCCAGTTGCCTGGGCCCCACTGCAGGCCTGGGCCCCATGCAGGTGGACTGGTGGTACCCCCTTATCCATGGCCTTGCTTGCAGCATGTTTGAAGGAATAAAACATGGAGAACTGTGCATGTATTGCAGAGATGTATGTAACTGTACTACATTATAAGGAGAGTTTTACTGGGGAAAAACAAGTTAAAGTGGTTCTAAAGGCTCAAGGTTTTTACCTTCTTGCATCCTATGCATGAAGGTAAAAAAACCTTCTGTGTGCAGCAGCCCTCCCAGCCCCCCTAATACATGCCTGAGTCTGATCATCATCCAGCGATGTGCACAAGAGCCTCTGCTCTTCGGGGAGTCTCCCTCCTTACTGACTGAGACAGCTCTCAATCACAGCCAGTTAGCCAATGAGGAGAGAGAGAGGGGGCAGATCCCAGCCATGGCTCTGTGTGTGAATGGACACGCAGAGCTATGGCTTGGGAGTCAGCTAACTTGGATGCCTCCATAGCAAGCTGCTTGCTCTGGAGGCACTCAGCAGGAGAGAAGGGCCAGCAGCACTGACAGGGGATCCGAGAAGAGAAGAAGGCTGCTCTGTGGAAAAACCACTGCACAGAGCAGCTAAGTGTAACATGTTTTTTTTAATTGCCTTTCTTGGGGATTCCAGAAGATATTCTTATACAACTGATTTTTTTTTATAATTAATTGTATGTTATTTGTATATCAACCTCTGTGAACAGACTGTAATAACTCTTAATAACACAAAGTAAATCTTGTTTTCAGGAAGTATTTAGCCTTACCCAGTTCAAGTAAATGGCAGGTCAAATGTTAGCATATATCAACCACTTTCTAGCCATTATCTGCTCTCAGAGGCACCAGTTAACTATTAAACATGAACACAACAAAAGAATCAATATATTACTTGGGCAACACTCACTTATCAAGTTAATGTATCCACTAAGGCATTGACTGTGTGCTAGATAGTAAAGTTACAAATGCAGTGAATAGTTGGCTGGCCAGGTGCAGTTATGAAAAAAATATGTAAGCCATCATTCTCTTAAAATCAATCACTTGCAAGTGTCACAACATAAAACCACGTATAAATTATGTGTGTGTCTGGTTATATGGTTATATGGAATAGCTGCTACAAGCTATGTAGGTGAAATGATGTCAAATATAGCCTGACATAGTAATTATTCAAGTGTATACACTGAAAATTTCAAGACCACCAAAAAGTTAGAGGAATAGCAGCACAATGATCAGCCCAATAGAAACCTTAACCTTAAAACAATCAAAATGTAATGATAGTCACCTGTGTCCATGATGAAATCATCACCTATGTACTCTGGGAACTGCTACATGTTGCTCATTGCAAGGCCTCTACAAGTAGTGAAAGCTGTGCCAAGTTTGTTGGAATGCCACTTAGTAGTGTGACAGCTGCAGCCTTATCTAATGTCAGGGACCTGGACTCTGCCACAATGCACCCTTATCAAATCTACTACTGAAGATGAACCTGTTGTTTTTGTCATCCCAGAAAGCCTTGACAGATTTTCCAATTGCTTTTTTTTTTTTTTAGCTTCAGGCTATGTTACATTGCTTATGGCAGTTTCATGCACAGTACACTGCCTTCTTCATAATGGTAGTCACTGCAGTTGTGACATATTATAATACTCAGGTCTGGCATTTTGGTAGCACCTAGTAATTGTATTTACATCTACATTTACCCCAATACTGTGACGGGAGGTAGGCAGGACAGAACACACAGAGCAGATGATACACACACAAAGCTTTGTTAAAGAACTGACAGTCACTCAATTGGTGTCTGCAGATAGCGTGGCAGTACCCAGTCTAGGAGAATAGCAAGGAGAGGGCTCAAAATAATTGTAATCCATCCCCAAGGGGGGGCAAAGTTAGCGTCTCTAGAAATTTGTAATCCAAGTAGGGAGCAGAGGGGGAACAGAGTTCAGGAACAGTCGAGGGGGAATAAAACAGGGGCGCATGCACTCACGGCTCCGACAGGGATGGTTCACAGCAGGCGACAGTCCGGGGGGCGACCCTCCTCAGCACACAGCAGAGGGTCCTAACAGCAGGTACCAGTCCTGAGTACCAGCAGTGTACTCCGTGGGTAACAATGCCCTCAATCTCAGCATCAGTGTCAGTAGTAGTAATAATAATCCTTCCAACCTTAGCATCAGTGTCAGAAGTAGTAATAATCCTCCCAAACGTTGGGTAATGCTGCAGAGCATCAGTAGTGAGAAAAATCCTCTCAATATCCACACCAAAGCAAGCAGTACTAATAATAATTCCCCCCAGCTCAGGGGCAGCAGTAATAGTCTTTTGGGGTCTTTTGCAGAGTGCTGCAGGAGTCTCGCCTCAGCGCAGATCTTTTCTGGCAGCTGCAGAGCGGTGAACTACCCGGGACTCTTCTTAAGGCCGGTATAGAGTGTCACCCTAGCAACCGGGGATGGCTTGCCTCATCGCCCGGCAACGAGGTATGCTCTCAGGAGCGCGGCCTTTGTCATTTGACGAGTGCAAGCTCAGGAAAACCCCTGTGCCCGCGCTGCCCCGTCGGGGCCGTGCGGCATCAGTGTGAATGCCGCGGCTCGAACACCCCAGTGAGTTGCCCACCCTTTTCCCAGCCAAGTGGCTGGGAACGTGTGGGCTTCTCAGCAGGGGACCGCCTCTCTCCCTCTGGCTGCTCAGGAGGGGCAGAGACAGGAGAGGGGGGAGTGACGAAAGTCACACCTCTCATCCTGGACTGCCCGCATCAAAGGGCCATGACAGGATGAGAGGGGGGGGTGGGAGCAGGGGGAAGCTGCAGAGGGGACAGGAGCAGAGAGACAGGCAGCCTGCACACCGTGACACTTACCTTTAAGGATAATGCAGACCTTGAGCCCAGTTGCACAGTTGAGTGACCATCAGCTTTGATCAGCTTTGTAACTTGATAAAGTTTTTGATTGGATGCAGATTCATGTGATTATTTGCTCTAAACTGTTCTTCATTAAGACATGTTACGGTTGGCAGGTCAAGCAGTTGATTGTGGAAATTAGTGGCTAACCACAGGTGGTTTTTGTGATGCAAATGTTGTTGGTGATAAAAACACTAGTGTAACTTGTGCAATAATTTGCTTTCAATGTAGGTATATACCACATAGTTGAAAATAGTCCCCTTGGTGACACCATTTTATTATTCAGGTGCTCATGATTCTCTTTAGACTGCTTAAATTCTGGTTTACTTATCCCTACTCATTACCATAGTGTTGAATTCAGTGGTCTTAAGCACAAGTAATAAGAATTCTCTTCATGAATGTGCAAAACTAATGTGTACTACAGTCACTTTTCACTTGTACAGCCATACCATACAATGAATGGACTAAACTTGAATGCACATGACGCCAGTTGATATTGTCCAATCAGCTTACGCTATTTCTCCTGGAAGGTTCGACTAGCATTCAAAAATATAGAATCCTTCTGATTAGAATCTATCCAATTCGATAATATATTGAATATTGCAAACTACTGGAGAAAATGTTAAATTTTTCAGATCCACCCGGACCAAAGGATATACAAATGGAATGCCGAAAATACGAAATGAATACCAAAAAACATATCAGGTCAAATTAACAAATATGGTGAAACTAAATTCTTGAAAGAACGAATGCCTCCAAAACAAAACAAAAATTTCTGGCGTGCAAATTTCTATTCAGTATTAAATGCAATGCAGGTGGCTAATATGAGACATAATGTAACAAAAAATAAAACCAGATAAAAGCTTGAGCAAATTAGGATCTATGTATCTGGGAAATGGCAGAACAGTGAAGTGAGTGACCAGTCAAGTGATAATGACCAATCAAGTTCCAAATCGAATTTTTCCAATGACTAAAAGATTAAATATTCATTGATCACCGAACAGCAGCTCCTATTTTTTTCTTAAGTTCTTTTCTCCATATTTCTTTTATATATCTTCTCCTTTATAAATGGCATCCTAGTGAATACAGTACACTGACCTCACCCCCATATGCCAGAGCTACAGTGGAACTGTGCATATCTACTATTAAATGATTAGCAGCCATCAGCATTAATGTAAGTCACAATAAAAAATATCCAAGAGCAGATAATCTGTTATTATTATTATTCTTATTGATATTATTATTATTATTATTCATGATTTGTATAGTGCCAACAGTGTGCTCAGTGCTTTACAATATAAAGGGAGACAATACAGAAATGATACAATTCAATACAAGAGGGTTAGGAGGGACCTGCACCTGAGAGTTTACAATCTAAGGGAGGGGCTGGTGGAACAAAAGGTAATAACTGCGGAGGATGAACTGATGAGAGAAATAGAAGATTTGGTTATTAGCTGAAGGCAGGATAGGCTTCCCTGAAGAGATAGGTTTTCAGGGATTGCCTAAAAGAGGACAGAGTAGGAGATAGTCAGACAGATTGGTGTATATGTGGTGTGTATATATATATATATATATATATATATATATATATATATATATACACACACACCATATTGCCAAAAGTATTAGGACGCCTGTCTTTACACGCGCATGAACATTAATGGCATCCCAATCTTAGTCCATACGGCTCAATATTGAGTTGACCCACCCTTTGCAGGTAAAACAGCTTCAACTCTTCTGGGAAGGCTGTCCACAAGGTTTAGGACTGTGTCTATGGGAATGTTTGACCATTCTTCCAGAAGTGCATTTGTGAGGTCAGGTACTGGTGTCGGACGTGAAGGCCTGGCTCGCAGTCTCCACTTTAATTCATCCCAAAGGGTTTCTATCGGGTTGAAGTCAGGACTCTGTGCAGGCCAGTCAAGTTCCTCCACCCCAAACTCACTCATCCATGTCTTCATGGACCTTGCTTTGTGCACTGGTGTGCAGTCATGTTGGAAAGGGAAGGAGCCATCCCCAAACTGTTCCCACAAAGTTGGGAGCATGAAATTATCCAAAATGTGTTGGTATGCTGATGCCTTAAGAGTTCCCCTCATTGGAACTAAGGGGCCAAGCCCAACCCTTGAAAAACTACCCCACACCATAATTCCCCTCCACCAAACTTTATACTTGGCACAATGCAGTCAGACAAGTACCGTTCCCTGGCAACCGCCAAACCCAAACATAGAAGTGTGATTCGCCACTCCAGAGAACACCTCAGTGGCGGCATGTTAAACCACTGCATTCTACGCTTTGCATTGCACTTGGTGTTGTAAAGCTTAGATGCAGCTGCATAGCCATGGAAACCCATTCCATGAAGCTTTCTATGCACTGTTGTTATGCTAAGCTGAAGGCCACATGACGTTTGAAGGTCTTTAGCTATTGACTCTGCAGACAGTTGGCGACGTCTGCGCAATGTGTGCTTCAGCATGCATGGTCATTTCACAAGACCTACCACTTCGTGGCTGAGTTGCTGTTGTTCCCAGTTGTTTCCACTTTGTTATAATACCACTAACAATTGACCGTTGAGTATTTAGTAGCAAAGAAATTTCACAGATGGACTTATTGCACAGGTCACAACCTATCATGGTACCAGCTTGAATTCGCTGAGCTCCTGAGAGAGACCCATTCTTTCACAAATGTTTGTAGAAGCAATCTGCATGTATAGGTGATTGATTTTATACACCTTGCCCACGGAGGTGATTGGAAAACCGGAATCCAATGATTTGGAGGGGTGACCCAATACTTTTGGCAATATAGTGTTTATGTATATATTTATATCTATATCTATATATATATATGGATATATATACTGTATATATATTAAGACCTGTTGCTTTATATGTATATTAACTAGAGTTCTTCTTTAGGCAAAGTGTTTTTTTTTACACAGTCTTTGATATACATTTTTAGTCTACTAAACAAGTGTTCAGCATTGGCAGAAAAACCTGCAAAGAAAAAGCTGCAATTCATTCTTCCTTGAGGCATAAATCCCATGTTGAGAGTGATTTCATGGTTATGTTGCTGAGTGCTAGTAAAATCAAAACAGACACCCACTGCCTACAATAAAAATCTTTCTCTCCCCCTCTTGGGACTAATGATTTTCTAATGTCAAGCAGCTGGCTTATGTGTGTCATTTGTTGAACACATAGGAATCCTAAGGATATGTCTTTAATGTTTCTGAGTGCTGGAAAGCTTGTCTTTAGCACCACTTCAAGGCTTCAAGGTTGCAGGTCACAATGATAACAGATAACATGAAGTGAACTGTTTTTTAAAAGCATAATCTTCCAATTTTTACAGTACTCAGACAGTCTGACTACCTAAAACTTGACAGCAGACATCAGATTGCATTTCTGAGCAATATCTTTGATGTAACACTGAATAAACTTTTACATAAGTTTATGTATGTGTTTGATTATATTTATTAAAATGTATGAAATCATTGCAGTTTGACATGCGCTCAAATAACCACGTTTTTTTTGCTTGTTTCAAAGTGATGTATGAAATCAGGAAACTGAAAACCCCAAAAAGAATAGATTGACTTTTAGGGCACCATATGTGAAACGTACGGAACACAATTTACTTAACATACAGTACAAAGTTTATTAGACAATGAATACAATTATTATTATTATTATTATACATGATTTATATAGCACCAACAGTTTGCTCAGCTCTTTACAACATGAGGGCAAACAGTACAGTTACAATACAACTCAATACAGCAAGAATCAGAGGGCTCTGCTCTTTAGAGCTTACAATATAAAACCAACAAAAGCTTTTTTTCTTACTAAAAATAGTTTACATTGTGCTCCTATACAGTGCCTTGAAAAAGTATTCATACCCCTTGAAATTTTCCACATTTTGTCATGTTACAACCAAAAACATAAATGTATTATATAGGGATTTTATGTGATAGACCAACACAAAGTGGCACATAATTGTGAAGTGCAAGGAAAATATTAAATGTTTTTCAAAATGTATTACAAATAAATATCTGAAAAGTATGGCGTGCATTTGTATTCAGCCCCCTTGAGTCAATACTTTGTAGAAACACCTTTCGCTGCAATTACAGATGCAAGTCTTTTTGGGGATGTCTCTACCAGCTTTGCACATCTAGAGAGTGAAAATATTGAACATTTGTCTTTGCAAAATAGCTTAAGCTCTGTCAGATTTGATGGAGAGTGTCTGTAAACAGCAGTTTTCAAATTTTGCCACAGATTCTCAATTGGATTTAGGTCTGGACTTTGACTGGGCCATTCTAACACATGAATATGCTTTGATCAAAACCATTCCATTGTAGCTCTGGCTGTATGTTTAGGGTTGATGTCCTGCTGGAAGGTGAGCCTCCACCCCATGTTTTTATTCTAAGATTGCCCTCTATTTGGTTCCATCCATCTTCCCATCAACTCTGGCCAGCTTCCCTGTCCCCACAATATGATGCTGTCACCACCATGTTTCACAATAGGGATGGTATGTTCAGGGTGATGTGCAGTGTTAGCTTTCTGCCACACATATTGTTTTGCTTTTAGGCCAAAAAGTTCAATTTTGGTCTCATTTGACCAGAGCACCTTCTTCCACATGTTTGCTGTCCCCCCCTCACATGGCTTCTTGTAAACTGCAAACCGGACTTCTTATGGCTTTCTTTCAACAATGGCTTTCTTCTTGCCACTCTTCCATAAAGGCCAGATTTGTGGAGTGCCCGACTAATAGTTGTCCTGTGGACAGATTCTCCCACCTGAGCTGTGTATCTCTGCAGCTCCTCCAGAGTTACTCTGGGCCTCTTGGCTGCTTTCTGATTAATGCTCTCCTTGCCTGGCCTGTCAGTTTAGGTGGACAGCCATGTCTTGGTAGGTTTGCAGTTGTGCCATACTCTTTCCATTTTTGGATGATGGATTGAACAGTGCTCCGTGAGATGTTTTAAGCTTGGGATATTTTTTCATAACATAACCCTTCTTTAAACTTATCCACAACTTTGTTCCTGACCTGTCTGGTTTGTTCTTTGGCTTTCATGATGCTGTTTGTTCACTAATGTTCTCTAACAAACCTCTGAGGGCTTCACAGAACAGCTGTATTTATACTGGGATTAAATTACACACAGGTGGACTCTATTTACTAATTTGGTGACTTCTGAAGGCAATTGGTTCCACTAGATTTTAGTTAGGGATATCAGTGTAAAGGGAGCTGAATACAAATGCACACCACACTTTTAAGATTTTTTTTGTAAAAAATTTTGAAAACCATTTATCATTTTCCTTCCACTTCACAATTATGTGCCACTTTGTGCTGGTCTATCATATAAAATCCCAATAAAATACATTGATACGTTTTTGGTTGTAACATGACAAAATGTGGAAAATTTCAAAGGGTATGAATACTTTTTTCAAGGCACTGTACTAAATGGCCATTGTAATGATGAGGAAAATATATGTTTATCAAAACCCAATCTATTGATAAAGCTGGATCTTCATAGTGTTGTCCACATCAATTCACAGCACATTAGACTTGATGTGTTTCACAGTCACACACTACTTCCTCAGGAGCATAGTACTAGGATATTATTATTATTATTATACAGTATTTATATAGCGCCAACAAGTTTGCTCAGCGCTGTACATTATAGTGGGGACAGTACATGAGACAATACAGTAACAAAACACTGTATTGTATACTGTATTGTACTGGCCACTTTATTAGGTAAACCTGTTCAATTGCTTGGTAATACAAATTGCATTTAGGCATCTAGATTGGTGAAGACAACTTACTATATTTCAAACTGAGCATCAGAATGTGGCATGGTTGTTGGTGCCAGACGAACTGGTCTGAGTATTTCACAAACTGCTGATATGCTGGGTTTTTTACGCACAACCATCTCTATGGTTTACAGAGAATGGTCCGAAAAAGAGAACAAATCCAGTGAGCGGCAGACATTCAGATGGCAGGGTCAGAATTTTGCATAAACGACATGAAAGCATGGATCCATCCTCACAAAAATGGCAACCTGTCCAACCTATAACCAGCCTTAGCAGTAAGGTGCACATGGAAGGGCAATGCACATCGCAGACAAACTAAGGGTTTCCCAGGAACACTTACCAGTCAGCCATCCTGCCTTGTATCAACGATTCAGGCTGGTGGTGGTGGTGTAATTGTTGGGGGATCTTTTCTTGGCACTTGCAAGGTGCACCTAATAAATGGGCCAGTGCATGTATGCTATAAAATAATGACCAACATATTCATATCCACATTATGATTATAACATATAAATCCATATATATATAAAGTACATATACATACAAATAATACACTAATGATATTTAGAACAAACAATAAATCCCTTACCACAGTCTGGTTCAATACCACATAGACACATCTTGGCATCTCCCATGGGCACACACTACCTCCGCATGGGAGTGACTACCCCCAAACAAGGGGCATTGGGGCATCAGTATACACGAGGCAACCATTAGCACAAATGGTGTCAGGGAATGGGAAGATCGCCTCAGCGATCGAATCTGCACATGCGTAGAATCCTGACAAGACATACAGGCAGGCAGGCACTAGGACCCAGGCGCGCCTGTCACCGATGACGGCGCCGGGCAGGCACTAGGACCCAGGAGCGCCTGTCAGGAGTTGGGCGGCCTATTTAAACCCAGCTCTTGCAATGCTCAAGTGCCGTATGGTCTTACCTGTTACCTGTGTTCCTGTTTGATCCAGTGTTCCCGAATACCTTGTTGCCGACCCAGCCTGTTCCTGATACTGCTGTCTTCTCCTGCTCTGATCCCTGGCTTGTCTGACCATTCTCCTGCTTAACCCTGCACGTTCTGATCTCCTGTTAACGAACCCGGCTTGTGACCAGTTTATTCCTCTGCCTGCTGACTTTGTACCACGCTGCCACCACTGTTACCGACCCAGCCTGCCTGACGCTGCTCTTGTGACCTCCTCACATCAGACTCTCACCTGCTATACACCTCCAACGGTGCTTCTACCACAGCTGGGTGAACTCAAGGGCCGCGACCTGGTCTCGGCCTGCTCCAAGTCCATCCCCACCATCAGGGGCCCTGGTGAACAAGCAGGTAGGGACTTACATTCCGCGCCTTGGGGGAATCCGGTCTGTGGAGTGCTAGAGGCTACCGCTGTAGGATCCCTGACAAATGGTGAAAGCCAGTTTAGGAAAAAGGAAAATAAAAAAAAATCCAGGTAATGGGTAGGTTAAAACACCCATCCTGTCTAGAGATACATTTAACATCTCCTATATGGCAATTTGTTCAGGTCTTCAATCTAGTTACTATGCAATGCAAGAGTCCATTAACCCCATTCACGCCTAAGGGTAAAGCAAATCTTAAAGCCTAAGTAAAATTTTACAACTTTGACATGTATTAGTAAAACCATACATATCATCACAACTACTTTGTACATCCAGGTGGATTATACCTTGTTTTTTTTCATGATAAATTGGGCTTTCATTTGGTGGTAAATGGTAATGGATATCTCCTGATTTTTTTATTATCAAAAGAAAACTGGCCCAAAATAGTAAAAAGAACAACCCAAATAGTTTTTCCAGCTCTTCACGCTTGCAGCGATACCATATATGTGTATGTTATTTGTTGTTTGTTCCTGTACTACAGCCCAGAAACAACAGTGCGCATTTTGTGTTTTGTTTTTTTTACCTAAAACACAGTGACATCAATACCAATTTAAAAAAAAAAAGAAAAATCCTGACCTTTGACCCTGACATTTGACCTTGACCTTGACCCAAACACTAACCCTGGCACTGAACTAGATCAAACCTTGATCTATGTATTTTTTTCTTTATTTTTTCTTTTATTTTTTAATATCTATTTATCTTTTTTTTTTTAAAAAACAGTTGCTTTTTTTTCTCTCTCTCTGCAAGGTGAGAGACAGATACAATGTATCTCTCTCCTCCATTCAGAGAGAAAAAAACCACGGGGGGGGCGGGATTCACAGTGACTGATCACTGTGATAGCCAATCAGAGGCTATCACAGCGATCATATGACCCAGAATCAGGAGTCCCGGGTCCTGATCGTTAGAACGGGACTCAGGGCTCTCACTAACATCCTGGGTCTTTGTGTTGGGAGCATGCTTTGCGGCGCGCTCCCATCACAAAAACAGGTATGTAAATATGCGGCCCCAAGGAAAAAAGCCCAGTTCTGTAAGGCCGCATATTTGTGTGACGTAGGTGTCAAGGGGTTAAGAAAATTAAAAAAAAAAATCTTTTACTTCTTTTTAATCAGTCAAATCCTACTTTGTGCTTCACACTCTTCCCCTCTGAGCAGGGGCGGACTGACAACTCGTGGGGCCCCCGGGCAATAGGGGTTCATGGGGCCCCTGTGTCCTTGCCCAAACTCAAAAAGCCTATGAAAAAGGTACCAGGGGCATCTCATGGGGCCCCCTACTGACCCTGAGCCCTCGGGCAGTGCCCGAGTTTCCAAATGGTCAGCCCGCCCCTGCCTCCGAGACACTGCAACTCACAATGGGAGGCTTCCAGAAACAGAGGCTGTGCTGTCAACCAAAAAAGCAATGGGTAAGACTAGATGTGGCAAGGTGCTGACTGACAAGGTCCAGGTTTTTAAAAAAGCAGTGACAATTCTGATAGTCATGTCTCCTGCAACATTTTCTCAGCCCATTCTTGTGCAAGCATCCACAGCCTACACTGGATACATTGCTGCTTTGAATTCTGTAACAGTGCAGCAGCGTTATCCCCCATCACAGGTAACTGCATGAGGTTGACTTCACTGGCAGGATCAACAGGTATTTGTAAGACTTTGCGGCTATGTGTGTTTGTGTGGGGGCAAGAAAAGAATGGTAAATACAGATGCAGTTACAATTAAGGGCTGCAGTATATATATATTGTATAGGTGGCCATAGTTCTGCTTTTAAGAAATGCCATCAATCAGTTAGGTGTGAAACAAACACATTTTAGGCTGACAGCCATTGACATTATAATGGCTGGCTTATAATGAACTTACACCATCCTTAGAATGTTGTAGTTAAGGGATAAAAATAGATTGCTCAGCTGAACACATTCTATTCATACCTTAGACAGAATAATTGCCTTTTCATGTCATCTAATTTTTCTGAGAATCTTTTTTTTTTTTTTTTTAACAATTGCTATACAATGACTAAGAACTAGGTTCAGCTCAGTGTGATCATGGAAGATTTCCTCAAACAAAAAGAGGGGATTCTAGTTATTATGTTGATTATTTGACTAATGCAGTGAGCGTGGAAATGTATTAAAAAGCTAATTTAGCACTGCAAAAACATCCAGGTGCACACTGAATTTAAAAGAATGCCTGACCTCATTTTGTTAAAGGCTTTCAAGTTCCCTCTCCTTTTGTTCCTAAACTATGAGTGACGCTCCACTTGACCTGCTATTTTTGTACTCAGCGAGGCTCATGTGAAGTACATATCTGTGACTATATTGTGACATATATCAAATTGAGCAGAGATGCATTTCCATGAATGGATGTAACCACCACTGAAAAGACAGCTTAACATGCAGTATAAAATAACACAAGGGCTGGCTGAAAAAACTTACACCTTGTAAAAATAGATCCATGACTAATATGTAAAACAGAAGATGAGTATTCATCCTTCAAGAACACATGTCATTGTAAGTTATTGTACATTTAGAATTTTTTTGAATAGCTTGGTGGACATATAACACTGAGACCGAAATACATAGCAGCCATCCCAAGTATGCCATTGCAGTAGATCTAGACTAGTGAAAGCTGATTTTGGTTAGAGGAAAAGATGACTTATAAATCAGTCCTCACTTGCAGCCTCTTACCTTCTAAGGCCGACCATACATGGGTTGATTTTCGAACGATTTTTAGTTCGAAAATCGGACCTAAGAATAATAGGTCGATTTTCGCTCTGTTAGTGGGGCAATGGCACCGGGCTATTTTCGTGGTTCCTCCCCATTTCATTTATCGGACATGGAAAATTCGTGAAAAATTACCGATTTTCAAAATCATCGGTGACACCATCGGATTCCAGAATGAACAATTCGACCCATGTATGGCTTGCTTTACTTGTTACAAAGTTACAGACTGATTACTGGACAGTGGAGACTGAGGAATGCTTTTTCCAGCCTGCAACAGACTGGTGACATCATCACCAGTCACATAAAGCGGAGCTCCACCCAAAAGGGAAATTCCGCTTTAAAGACTGCTCCCCCGCTCCCCATTAAGGATTGGCACCTTTGGGGGGCGGGGGGGAGCGGGTACCCGAATTTGACAGGTACCTGCTCCCACTTCCGGTCCAATCGCCTAGGTGATCAGAAGTGTCCTCCCTCCCACCCTGTAGTCTTTTGGGACATGTGACAGGTCCCAGAAGACTACAGGACCATTCAGGTAGCGCAGCGCTACTCGCGCATGCGCAGTGGGTACCCGGCTGTGAAGCCGCAAGCAGTCACAGCTGGGTGACCACACTGAAGATACCGGCCTCCTGGAATACAGGACAGCCAGTCAAACAGGCTGTGGGGGCTACACCACGGGACCGAGGGACAGGTGAGTGGCTGTTTTTTAAAAGTCAGCAGCTACAGTTTTTGTAGCTGCTGACTTTTATTTTTTGTCAGGGTGAGTGGAACTCCGCTTTAACTAGAGCGCAAGGTTAGCTTTTTAAAGAGGAACTTCAGCGGGGAAACTGATGACATCATCTTAGTTTAAGCAAAGTCACATGACTGGAGCTCAAGGACAATGTTTCAAAGGGGAACGTGAGTGGGGAATGGGAGAATTAAAAGTCAGCAACTACAAATAGTGTAGCTACTGACTTTAACCACTTGTCCTCAAGAGGATTTACCCCCCCCCCCCCCCTTCCTGACCAGGCCATTTTTTGCAATACGGCACAGCATTACTTTAATTGACAATTGCGCAGTCATGCAACTCTGCACCCAAATGAAATTTACATCCTTTTTTTCCCCACAAACAGAGCTTTCTTTTGGTGGTATTTGATCGCCTGTGCGTTTATTTATATTTTGCGCTATAAACATAAAAATAAACCAATTTTGAGAAAAAACTATATTTTTGACTTTTTGCTATTAAAAATCTCCAATAAACAAATGTAAAAAATCTAATTTCATCATAAATTTAGGCCAAAATGTATTCTGCTACATGTCTTTGCTAAAAAAAAAAAATCCCAATACGTGTAACTAATTGGTTTACGTGAAAGGTATAGCGTTTACAAATGGCAGCATATACACTGGAATTTTCTTTTTTTTTACTAGTGATGGTGGTGACTTATAGCGGGACTATGGCAGGCATTCTGACACTGGGGGGGGGGACTGACTTGGTGTCACTGACATCCCTAGTGACACCAATACAGTGATCAATGTTAATAAACACCACTGACACTGTACTAATGGCACTGGGCAGGTAGGGGTTAACATGTGTGGCAGTCAAAGGGTTAATTGTGTGCTGTTTTACAATGTTGGCTGTGTGTCTTTCACTGTAAGCACACTGCTTTGTATGGCTCTGCTATGCACTGTGCAGGAGCTGACAGGGGAGAGATCTGTATTGTTAACATACAGGTCTCTCCCCGTCAGTAATATTCAGAGATCGCTGGGTGCCAGTGTGGAATCACCAACTGGGACCCGGTGATTGACAGCCGAGGCCACGAAAGGTGGCACGGGTAGGGTGCGCACGTGTGCTGCCTACCCAGAACTGCACAATCACGTATATATATGTGATTTTGCGCACCCGTGCCACCCTGTAGCTGTATTTCTGCTATAGGGCATCACAGAAGTGGTTAAATAAATAGATACTTACAAGTCTATGCAGTCAAGCCCTGTCTTCTACATAGTCCACTGTTTTCTGAGTGTCTGTTCCTTTGCATTGCCATCTTGGTTTCTGCAGTCTGTTGTCACTTCTGATGGCTCACAGTTGGCTCCCTACTGCATATGTGCAAGACACAGCATGCCTTGCAACTGGTACGGCTACTACAGCCTCCTGGCATGTGTGACGTTATCTCAGGTGGCTGCTGACAGGGAAGTGGGAGCAGGTACAAGGGGCGGACTGAGCATTTGGAAACTTTGTCAGTAGGGGGCCCCATGAGATGCTCCTGGTTTTTATAGGCTTTTTTGAGTTTGGGCAAGGACACAGGGGCCCCATGATCCCCTATTGCCCGGGGGCCCCATGAGTTGTCAGTCCGCCCCTGGCAGGTACACAAAACAAAGATACTCACTCCCAGGAACAAAACTGTAAAGGCTGAAAAAAGAAAGAATGTAAGTTTAAATTTTGGGTGAAGGTCTACTTAAATGATAAAAGATACAGCTTTTGTAAAGAAATTATACTGTTGTTGTATATTGTAAGGTTCACCATAGGCATACTATATTATATATTTTCTCTCTCTATCCCTCTCTCTCTCCTGCTGAATTATGCATTAAACAATAGGAAATATATACCGTTATTTACAAAACAGCAGTTGCCTCAAATGTAAAATCTATATTTAAGGACACATTCAAAGCTAAACTTTCTTTTTCAGATCCATCTGCTCCACCAGCAC
This sequence comes from Staurois parvus, assembly GCF_062004578.1. Classification (NCBI taxonomy): domain Eukaryota; kingdom Metazoa; phylum Chordata; class Amphibia; order Anura; family Ranidae; genus Staurois; species Staurois parvus. Next base: position 2,123,101 of record NW_028318034.1, on the reverse strand, counting down.
CAACTAACCTCAGAATCATCAATTCCACCACAAACAATGATGGTACAACAACTGTACGAGTTACATGGGATCTCCCAGAGGAGCCTGATATACCTGTGCATCATTATAAAGTGTTTTGGAGTTGGACATCACATAGCAAATCTGTTGTTCCAACCAAGAAGAAGCGCAGGAAGACAACAGAAGGGGTAATGAGTGCTTATTTGTTTTATTTATCGATGGGCTTGCATTTTTTGCATATATCCACCAAGTTTTAGCCAGTTCCTGCTATTAGCCCACAATGTATTTGTTTGCTGAACTATATATATTTAATATGACTACCGTATATATGTAAAGAGGAAAAAAGTTTTTATATAGTACAACATAATAGCTTGTCCCTAGATTAGCAGTGAACCATGACACCACATCCCAGATATTTTTGTAAAGCACAAACAAAATGAAGTATCACTGGACGTTTAATACTTTTAAGATGTCAATTATATATATATCGTGAGAACAAAGTAAAATAGGGATCTGTAAGAGAATTAAAATTTTACATTACAAACTTGAATGCATCTACCAAAAAAACTAAGCACAATGTGGGACTTTCAAGGTGTAACCTCTCAACAAATTCATACTAAAGAAAACGTAATTAAAATACATTTCTTATTGGGACAAATGATTAAAGAAACCCATTAGTTAAAAAGTCTTTGTATATCGTTAAAACAATGCTGCATAGCATCCATCCTAACCTGAATAGATATTACACTGTAATGAGAGCTCAAAAATCCAAATACCAGTACATATGATCATCATATACATTACAACCTCAGAATCATCAAGCCTGATTATCCAAGACTCATGGACAGTTAGAAGATTATCAATATGCCTTCATTCTCAACATATTTTACATAGTGCTTCATCAGGAGTAGGTGCTGTAAATACAAATCATAAATAAAAATATACATACTGTATATCTGAGCCCATTATTATGTGCCATATAGCCATCAACTTAAGATACCAACATGGAGGAGAGGCATCAGCAACTTACAAATAAATGATGATTCTTATGCTTATGTTTAGCAGTGGTACTAGGATTCCATCTGCCAATAGGGGGGCATAAAAAGCCCTAAACAGTTTAGGGACCCTGGATAGAGCAAACGTGAATGGCAGCCATATACTGCACTATGCATACAGTATCAAGAAGAGGGGGTATCCTTTAGAAAATGGTTTATAAACAAAATTCAGAAACATGAGCACATTAGTGGAATAATTAAATCCCTTTTGCTTGGATGGAATATATATCTGCAGTACATACCTGTAATAGAGGTATGAATGATAGGGTCCAAAAAAGGAGACTCAATCTCACACCCGCAACAAAGGGGTAATGTCTGCCCCACATAGGGAAGGTAGATTCACAAAATATTTAGATCCATCCATTTTTAACATATTACCCAAAGCCCTCTACCCAGCCATAGAGGCCATTTACCTTATGCACACCCATCCCAGTGTTTTTCTAGACCAGTGTGCATGGACCCTAACACTATTCAGTGTGAAGTTAATTTTCCTACTCTTTTTTTTTTTCATTTTCAGAACCAAAACTATGTGACTCTAGAGGGATTGCAGCCAAACAGCAATTATATGGTTGAGATTCAAGCTATTACATATTGGGGACAAGTCCGTTTGAAAAGTGCAAAGGTCTCATTATATTTCTCCTCGGGGCCATCAAGTTCCAGTAGTAAGTATATACAAACACTGTCCACAAACGTTCTTTTACAGTTCCGCTATAGGCAAGTTTTTTTTTCTTATAATCTATTCTATCTTTTTGTTTACTTAACTCCGCCGGACACTGCAGTAATCCTCTTTCCTAGCCTCTGTCACATCATCACAGGGGCTGATAAACTCCTTACAGAGCCGGGGGGGGGGGGGGGGTAAGGATCTTAGAGGGTGCCCTACATCACTTTATTTAGATGCAGTGAGCACTTTAGGCTTCATGTACATGAGTTTACCCTGACCGCCGGCCACGGGAAAACGCGAATTGTGTCAAAAACACAGTACCGCGGTTTTGCTGCATTTGTTTTCCCACAGTCGGCAATCATAATGTTTCTATCCCAAATGCGATTATTTCGCGTTCAGGAAAGGAAAACTCTGCTAAAAGCCTATGTGTACATGGACACATAGGCTTTTATGAAGTTGAGTTTAGAAGCTTTGGCAAAAAGTTGCTCGTGTACATGAAGCCTTAGGACCATGCTTGCTTCTGCCCTCAGGCATTGTGTACTACAAAATAGGCAGTTTTATTTATATTGAATGGACTGTATGTTTAAAGTACATGCCCATGAAAACTTTCCCTAGCTCCTCTTTTTTTTCCCTCTCACTAATAGGTCTGGGTCCCCCTTCCAGCAGGTGCTTACTTACATTATTAAGCAGCTGAAGCCTACTGCACAACTTAACTTGTTTTTCCTTTTAGAAACAAAGTGTGAATTTGGTGTGAAATTTCTTAGAGCTGACCTTATATAGAAAGAAAGGTATTTAGCCAAACTTTTGCAACTGAACATAAACCAAGTTTCTAGTAAATAATATAAATACATATAAATTGGTTTACTGTTTGGGCTACTAATACTGTCTAAAAGCAAAAAGTATCAGTAAAGAAAATGTTTTACTGAATGCCATGTTTGCATATTTATGTAAGTAATCCACCAGCTCAATATTAAAGCAATTTGCAGGATATTAAAATCAATGTATGAATTTTTAATTCATAAAGTCTGATATTTGCTTCTTAATAAATCATTTAATTATTTTCAGAGGATCAAGTATCAAAAGTCAGCAAAATAAAGACTGATACTCTAGTTTCACCTCAAAGAAAGCGCACGGCTCACATGCTTGAAATTGGAGCCCCGTTCTACCAGGATAATCAACTTCAGGTCAAAGTGTACTGGAAAAAGAATGAAGGTGAATGCAATGATCATTTTTATAGTAAATTATTTTTTTTTACAAGTTTTGGTAAAACATGAGAAGATATTATTCCTCTTTAGAAACTTCAGTATTTTTCTTTAAAATTTAAGCAAAAAGCATTGATGTCAAAATGGCCCATTTTTTAAAGAGAGATTGGGCACAGTACAGAGCACTGCAATAGAATACAATAGAAATATTTAACCAGCACACATGCTACGTTCTATCAGATTAGGATTTTAATTTTCTATCAGGACCATATGATATAATTTTGCCTAACATTAAAGCTAATCTAAAGTCATTTTTTTCAGTTTTGGATAGAGGTAGTCAATGGCTAAAACTCCTATCATCTCTATGTTTTTCTTTTTTTGCGGCCTGTGTCCAATGGTGGATATTTCCTTTCACTTCATACAACATAAAGTGACGTTAGTGATCACTGTAAAGTGAGGGGAAATATGGCAAACACACAGGTATTTATATGAGCATTCAATGCATCTAAACTGATCAAACTAAAGACCCTCCATTCAATTGCTATAGTGAGCTCTCAATAGAATTTCAGCATTGCCAAATTGATTGGTGGTGGTGGAAAAAAGGTGAACAGAGAACTAATATTTGCTGCTTGCTGGCCAGCTAGGTGGGTAAAATACTGGCCTCCCCAGTGCACAGAATGGTCCCTCCTCCCATCTTATGCATCCTGTAGTGTAGAAGCTTAGTTACAGGCATTGGCATACACATATTACCATCTTTTCTAGTTAATGTTCTCTTCAGTTTTGTATACCTCTGGTCCAGTTCCATTTAAAATTCATATGTACCAAGATAGCTGGAGTTGCCATTTTTTGAGCCAGATCAGTGAAAGTTGTTCCAAAGGTCAAATGACTGCAAGCATTAACATAAGTATAATTTATTTCATTATGGCTCATGAACAAATAGATAGTTTAGTGGTCACATGACTTGCGCATTTTAGGACATTCTGTTTCATTAGAAATCCTTGTTTAGACCATACTTTAACTGGTATTTAACTAGCAGGGCATTCTCAGTTCAACCATAAAGATATTGGAATTTTTACTTTTTTAAGATTCATTTTTAATAGGATTAGCAATCGTTCAGTCTTAACTTCTTTCATAGTTCATTTAATTAACTAGATTAGAATGCCGTTTAAAATTATATGTTTTATATGAAACATATACTGACAAACGTTTACAGCTGGGATCCCAAGGCAGTAGGCAAAGTTGTTGAAAAAGCAACACAGATAACACAAACCATAGTTTTTTTAAATAAAAATAAAAAGTCCAGTCCTTGATAATGGTAATTTTGCATCTACTCAGCAGAATTTAATTGTTGGTTAACCTATTAAGTTCGGTAAATTTTTAACTTTTTTGCATTTTTTTAGGTTTAATCCACTCCCTAGCATATACATACTTTTCCTTCATTTCTCTACCCCTCCATTTAGTGCTAGGAGATGACATACATGTCTAGTACTTCCAGGTATGGAGGAGCATGTACAGTACAACCTTACTTTTACACCTTACTAACCCATCCATGACTGCTGCCCCTCTCTGCCAATCCCACCACTGGCTTCCACTGGCCCAGCATATAAAATTCAAAGTACTAACCACAACATACAAAGCCATCCACGACTCTTCCCCCAGCTATATCATTAACCTCATCTGCAGATATTGCCTAAATTGTCCTCTCTGCTCCTTCCAGGACATCTTGCTCTATAGCTCCCTTGTTATCTCCTCCCATGCTCACCTCCAGGACATTTTCAGAACCTCTCCCATCCTCTGGAACTCTCTACCCTGCCCGACTTTAGGTGATTCTTGAAAACTCATTTATTCAGAGAAGCCTACCCCATCGCCACCTAAAAATCTGTCACCTCTATCAGATTATCCCCTGCAGATACTACCTTTTTTACCACCTCTCCCTCCCTTTAGATTGTAAGCTCTATGAGCAGGGCCTTCCTATTCCATCCATATTGAACTGTGTTGTAATTGTACTGTTCCCTCTATATTGTAAAGTGCTGCGCAGACGGTTGACACTATATAAATCCTGTATAATAATAATATCATGTGAGAGTGCTGGGCCAATCAGTACTGTTACAAAAATAGTCCAAATAGTCTATAGCCTTGTGTAAACTATTACTCTAGTGACTGGTGGTGGAAAAGGGAAAGAAAGGAAATATATGCTGCTGGGGGCTTCAAACTAAAGTGAATCTTTAGGCAAACACACAGCTAAATATCTGCTCGTTTGAATAGTATGATTGGAAAAGGTCTAGTGCAGTGATTTTTTTTTTAAACACGACTATATAAATAAGGACTTGCCTGCACAGGCATCTTTGTTTAGCTGTCTACATACCTTTCTGATGTGGATTTGAAGGATGCTGAAAGCAGTGCTTGAAAGTTATACTGAGTTGTAGTGAGCGTTGACAACTGGAGTTTACTATTGCTTTCGCTATGCTTTGTGTTTTATTATCTTGGTAAACTCATTATACTTTATTTTGTTGTATTTGCTTTTGTTACATCATATAAGTCAAAGAAAATACAATGAGAATGCATTCTGAATACATGCTAAACACACTGCAAATGTATCTTAGAAGCAGTCCATTTTCTTGTGACTGCTGTTTGTTGTACTTCTGTGTCTAAGGTCTGTATTAAAAAAAAAAGTGCTTAATATGTCAGTGGAAACAGTGGAACATTTTAATGCAATAATTAATGATACGTTTATCAGTTAGCTCAAACTAGGGGGTAGATTGATTCACTTAAATTTGCTCTTAAAAGTAACCACTTGCTAGGTTTTTGCTGTAATGAATGCATGTGAATGGGTCCATTTCCCATATTCACATAGCTGACTTACTGGAGTATATTCGGTTTGTAAAATGAATATTCACTGAGCTTAGCCAATCACATGAATCCATTTTCACAATTTCTGTATTCTATTCAAAATTCTGTAGTATCAACCATCCCATAGCCAACACTTCAATCCTGCCTTATAAGCCATCCCATGACCAACTTTAATTTTTAAAAATCTTTTTGTTGGCATTACACTTATATATGTGTTTTGCTACCCCCGTAGGGGCCACTGGTATCAACTGGTTCTTCCCTAATGGTACAGAAGCTGCCCGTCCCCTCAAGTACCATTCACACAATCTCTAGTAACACAATCTAGGGGGCTTCTATATAACATTTATTGCTTGAAGAAACTTAAAACAGGAGAAGGTTTAGGGCATGGGATATTACAAAACAGTTAGCACACAGCAATAAAAGAATAATCTTCTTCTTTAGCATTTGTGGGTGTTGGACAGCCTAATGCCTCACAGCTAAGCACCATGAGGCAGGTTTCTGATTAGTCTAACACCTCACAGCTGGTGACCATGGGGTAAGTCTCTGGCACCAATGCACAGCTGCTGGTACCCAGTACAACACTGCATGGTCAAAGGTATCAATTTAGGGTCTTTACCCACAAGTCCCAAGGACAGCTGTCACCTTCTAGCTTCTTCTGGACACAGTCCAGTGAGTGAGACAGTCCTTCTCCAGACCAGAACCCTTGTGGTGAGGTCCTGCAATCAGCTTCTAATGAGGTCCAGTCAAGTCCTCAGCCCTTACACCATTGAGACCTCTAAACAGCTACATAGTCCATGGGCTGCCTGGAGGCATCAGAATCCTCCTGTGGAGAGAAATTCCAAATCTACAATGCTTCAGGCTATTTATCACCTTTCCAGCCCTTTTCTGGACAATTCTCACCAGGGATTGGTTGGAGCATGACAAACATTCAGGCTGGTTATATGCATCTTCCTCCCTAAGCTCTGGAAGCTTTCTTCCAGAGGCAGGGGGGAACAATCTTACTCTCAGCCTGTGAACCTCTAAACAGACCAGACAAATGATTGGTGCCCCTTTGATTGCAGAAGGAGCCAAAACTAAATTTACCTAGCATCCTACGCTAGGAGAGTGCTACAGATATATATCTGACCACAAAAGGAACAACTTAAAGTGGTTCAGTAGCGCAAAATATTATAAAGTGAATGAAACAATAAAACTAAATATCAAAATATGACTTTTGATATGAATAAGTCCTAAATAAAGTCCTTAATAAACCCACAAAAACTTCAGGTTCTCCAAGAACGTTCACCATGTGTACAAAATGAAATGTCCCCCCTTTCGGGTGTGCACTCACCAAATGAGTATGTCCCTCACTCTCATGGTTGGCCAAATCACTTAAAGAAAACAATTACCATCTCCCGTACACCAAGATGTCACTCTCTTCAGGATGCATAGGTATCATTCCATAGATTGGTTGGTAATAGGTGTAAAGACCTTGAAAATGGTCACAGCCACCCTTCTTCCTCCTCTGTAAAAACCTCCCAAATGGTCATGTAAGAGAAAAACACATAAGAGAAACACAAATGGTGCAGTACAAAATGCCTTTTATATTGACCCTATGAGGAAGTCGGAAGTGACGAAACGCGTCAGTACGGGACTGTGCGGTAACCGGAAATGACGACAGCAGAACCAGAAGTGATGCGATTTGCACCATTTTGTGACACTCGGCGGTGGTGAAAGCACTGCAGGGCTTCACATGGTATGGTTTCACTATCTGCAGCATTTTTTAATTTATTTTAATTCTTGTAAGTGGCTATCTATTTGGGCCAATAAAGAAGGCATTTTGTACTGCACCATATTGGTTTCTCTTTTGCGTTTTTCCCTTACATGACCATATGGGAGATGATCACAGAGGACGAAGAAGGTGGCTGTGACCATTTTCAATGCCTTTACACCTTTTACCAACCAATCCGTGGAATGATACCTGTGCATCCTGAAGAGAGTGACATCTTGGTGTATGGGAGATGGTGATTGTTTTCTTTAAGCGATTTGGCCAACCATGAGAGTGGGGGCCATACTCATTTGGTGAGTACACACCAGAAAGGGGTGACATTTCATTTTGTACACGTGGTGAACATTCTTGGAGAACTTGAAGATTTTTGTGGGTTTATTAAGGACTTTATTTAGGACTTATTCACATCAAAAGTCATATTTTGATATTTAATTTTATTGTTTCATGTACTTTATGATATTTTGCACTACTGAACCACTTTAAGTTGTTCCTTTTTTGGTCACATTTATTTATTAGAAGTGGCAGCAATGATTTTAGCACCAATTGTATTTTTTGGCACGTTACTATAAGCACAGTTTTGTTTGTTTTTTTATGCTACTTATACAGATATATATTGCTTAGTGTTTATATTGATATATATATTGTAATGTTTGTATAGAATGAAAGTACACATTTTACTTGTGAAATTAATTTTAGCTGCCTTTTACCATCAAAAACATTTATTTCCAGAGCTATAGCATTGCTTGACGTATAGACAGTTGGATATAACAATCTATACAAAGTCATATGCTGGATATACAAAAGATTTTTCCAGTAACGGACTAATACATTGTAACCAGCCATGCATCAATAAATCCCCTTCAGACATAACAGCTTTACAAAGTTAGGGCTGCAGAGTTAGATCATGTGAAAATAATAAGGAGATTAATGGGATGTGTTCACATTATTTGGAACATTCTTTTTTTAAGAGGAATATTTAGAAATATACATTGACATTGATCTGTATTATTCATCACCCTAGCATGCTTCTACATGTTGTGGCATATCTATGTTTATAGATTTTGAGATGAATTTGGGGGTAGTAATATGTTAAAATATACATGGATCAGTACACTCTGCTCATAAATCTTTTGAAATCATCACAGTGATTTTTCCATCATTAATCTTCAAAATATTTAAAGATGCATAGTAGTCAGAAGAACTCCATTAAGCACTGTTTGCATATAAACTACTGAGGTCACAAAGCCACATTGTAGCTTCAGAAAAACAACAGCATTCAGTATGTAAAACTGAAATTAAAAAATATTGTTTATTTTAAAATGTACAGTATATTGTAGACAGAAAGCAAACAAAGCCAACTAGACAGGGCGATAATGATGTGTAATAAGGCTCCATAGAAAAAATGTTAGGGAGTTCTTTTTTCTTTCTTTAACCACTTGCTTACCAGGCACTTTTACCTCCTTCCTGCCCAGGCCAATTTTCAGCTTTTAGCACTGTTGCACTTTGAATGACAATTGCACAGTCATGCAACACTGTGCCCAAACTAAACTTTTATTTTTTTTTAGGCAAATAGAGCTTTCTTTTGGTGATATTTAATCACCACTGGGGTTTTTATTTTTGCTAAACAAATGAAAAAGACCACAAATCTTTAAAAAAAGTTTTTCTTAGTTTCTGTTACAAGGTTTTGTAAATAAGTGATTTTCTCCTTCACTGATGTGATAGGCTGCATTGGTGGGCACTGTTGAGGAGGCACTGATGAGGCTGCACTAATATGTGGCACTAATGGGCACCGATAGGCAGCACTGATGGGCATTGATAGACGGCACTGATGGGCACTGACAGCCAGCACTGATGGGCACTGATAGCCAACACTTATGGGCACTGATGGCCAGCGCTACTGGGTACTGATAGACAGCACTGATGGGTACTGATAACCAGCACTAATGGGTACTGATAGCCAGTACTGATGGACACTGATACAAAGCACTGATGGGTTCTGATACAAAGCACTGATGGGCACTGGTGGGGCTACACTGATTATCAGGACACTGATGATCAGTACTGTGATGATCAGCGTAGATGTCCCTGTGACGGGCGCGGCGTCAGACCCCAGCCCTTCTCACCAACTTGTGATAGAAGCAGTAGCCAATCTAAAACCGCATTGTCAAGTGCGTAACAATGTCACACTCAGCTGCAACCTGCACAAAGATTTTCCAGCTCACTGGACCACAATCTATGTGCCGCAGCTTGAGAGCAATTGTTACTGGGTCAGGTTAATTGTGCAAATAACCCTTCACACTGCCACCACCGCCTTTTTGTACAAAGAAGGAGGAAACTCAACAATCTTAGCAGTAACACCATGATGTTTGAATAAGCGTCTGTATACACACTGTCACCGCAGGCAGATGTATGCAGAAGTTAGAACACACAGTAGCGCTCTTCAAAGACAGAGATTCTTAGTTTGCATTAAAGAGCTTTAGAAACAGTTCAACACTTTTCAGAAAATAGCATTTATTACTAAAAAGGTCAAAATGGTGCAATAAAAATATTTACAGAAAAAGATGTAGCCAATATATATATATATACATACAAAGAGCAATAACACAGCAGAGAGATAACAGAAAGAAGTTTAGGGAGGTAGAATACTTGCCGTCAGCTTTGGCAGATTCAAGGGTCCTGAACAAAAGGGTACCGTTCTCCCAAAGTTGGTTCCTGATGTTAAAAGGGAGATCTCTTCATCTTACTTCTCCAGGCCTGACAGCGTATTTTGTAGTTCCCCAGCAGAGGGTGTCTCTGAAGCCAAGGGCCAATCGCCTCATTTGGGGAGGGGTGTTTAGGCGGGGAACTCAGGCTATGACCAAATCTCTCCCAGTTTATATCATGGTCAATAACCTTCCATAGGTACATGTAGCATCCTATCCACTGGTAGGATAATACGCAGAATGATATTCTGAACATCCAGATACCAGATATGACATATCTGCTTGGGATGGTTAAGGAGATATCACTTTCTGCTCTCTGGTAGACGTAATCTAGGGGTGTAAGGTATCAGGTGACTCGCATTAAACTGACCAATCTGAATATATATTTTGTGTTATTGTATGTATTTCCTACGAGAAATTATGAAATTGTATAAAAAAGTGGTCTCCAAATGAGATATATGTTTTACTGCTATCCTGGAATGCTTTTGAAGTCCAGTGACTGACGGGTTTATAGCTTTATGATCAGCTTCAGAGCAAGGGTGGGACAGACACCCTGGCATCAGCTAATTGGGTTTACAACCATCAAGGGTATCCAGCTGTGCCCTGTGCACTCCTGAACTCAGCACACACACAGACCACCAGCCACTCAACAGAAAGAGAGGGGGGCTGATTTTGGAGTGAGAATGACACAAGATGGAGGATCTTTAGCAACATGGACACCCGCGTCCATATTTGTGCGCACGATTGCTACAGTCTCCTCTGAGAGATGCCGCTTACTGGCTCTCCTCTCCTCACACGATGTCAGCATGAGGAGAGTACTGCATATAACTGGCATTTCCTGTTTACACTGTGATCAGCTGTAATTGGACACAGCTGATCGCATGTTAAAAGGCGGCTCTGATTGGTCCTTCACCTGGACATGTGATCAGCTGTGTCCTAAGGACACAGCAATCAGAGCTCCCGAATGGTGTGCATCCCCGGGGGCACGTGGTGGGTGTGGTTTCGGGATCTAGCCGACCGTGCTGTAGCCATCTTTTGGCTATAGCGTGGTCAGGAACTGTTTAATCTCCACTTCAAGGGATTTTTTGGGAACAGGAAGTGATTGGAAATGTCTTCAGTGAAGATGCAGACTACAACAAAACATGTTTTGTTGTAAAATGGGGAAGTATTAGAACAGTTTCTAGGGTATTATTACTGTATGAATCTTCCTGTGTTGATGACTACTGTTTCATTATTTTCTTATTCTGGAACAACTTGCCTATCGCAGTCTCAATGCATTGACAAAGCAAATGCCTTATGCCCTTTTAGTTCAGGTCACAAGTAGGACAACATGATGGGGAGAAGTGCGCAGAAAAAAACGTAGGATGTGCAGTACTTTTGGCTTTGCAGCATGTCACAATGCAATACATTGCACTGCCACACACTGCAGTGAATAAACATGAAGGGAAATTCGATTTGTGCTTTGTAAATATGTAAGGGATACTGACCTGGCCAGCTGCAAGTGGCTCGGTTCTGCTGTATGCCTTACATAGGTGGCAGCAAAAGGGTTAAAGCAATATCCTGCTTTCTAATTAGTAATTATTTAAGTGAGCAACTCAAAACTGCCTTAAAAAATTTTCAGTTATATCTCCATTTTTAGGTTAGAACCTCTCTCAGATTTACAATGATGTCTTTGTCTCTGATGGAGAGATTCACCCTCTCTATGGGGGAGATTTAGTCAAACTAGAGCATGTAACATCTGGTGCAGCTCTGCATAGAAACCAATCAGCTTCCAGGTGTTATTACCAAAGAGCTGAAGTTAGAATCCAATTGGCTACCATGCACAGCTGCACCAGATTCTGAGTGTTCCAGTTTTAGTAAATCTCCCCCTATGTGTACTAGTGATTATGGGGACATACATTCAAAATTTATGGATCTCACCAGAAAAGAAGGTGCAAGAAAATCTTTTGGATATACAGCCCAATATTGTACCCTTCTTACCCCCCTCCTGCACATATTTCCCTCTTGTAATATCCTGGACATACTGCAATTTACTTTGTTATACTCTCCTCCTGCCATATACACCCCCCCCACACCTTCCTGCACATATTTCCATCCATCAGTCTGAAATGCTCTTCTGTACATACTGTCAGCTGTCATACCCTAAATACTTCTCTCCTTCACATACTATCTGCTGTCATACCCCCCCCCCCTCCACACACACACACACACACACTCCTGCACATACTACTACCGATTATCACATCCTCTACATGCCTCTCCTGCACATACTCTTCTGCTACATACTCTACATACCGCCCGATGTTTGACCTGCACATCTTTACCATTATTTGCTATATCTCCAACCTTTTCTATTCTGGAACAGGAACCCTTTTGATAATAATATTAATTTGGTTATAGATATACTTTAGAAAAAATCCTTACTGCAAAAATTCTGTTTCACATGGTACCACTAGCTATATGCATACTGTAGACTTTGTTAAGGAGGTACAGTATTTCTTGCCTATAATAACTTTGATTCTACCTGCATGCCCAATGTTGTACTAATGCTATCATTGATACTGTGATCAAGCTGCTGCTCAATTTCCCCTGAGATGTTTATGGCTTGGCTCCCATGCATTACTTAGCTTACACACAGACCTAACGTTAGCTGGCAACACTGATGGTAGTATGCTGGCAGTGGGGAAGGCTCCCCTCTGGCAGAATACAAAAGCTCAGCGGGAGTGATTCCCTCATCCACATCGAATGTGTGAATGGGGCAGTTGGTTCTTTTTTTTATTTTCCTTTCAACCCTTTGGTTGAATAAAAAAAAATTAATCTTGGCTCCCATGCATTACTTAGCTTACACACAGACCTAAAGTCGGCCATATATGGATCAAAATTTGGCTGGTTCAGCAGGTACCAGACAAACTTTGATCCATGTATGAGATAGCTGCTTGTATGCAAGTTGATCTATAGTGTACAACAGCCTGTTGGGTTTTTCCAGAATGATCAGTGCTGCTGGCTATAGCCAACAACACTGATGATTGTATTCTGGTGGTGGGGAAGACTGTCCACCAGCAGAAGGCAAAAGTTCTTTTTTTTTAGTTCAACCCATTGGTTGAATGAAAAAAAAAATGAATCGTGTGTGACCTGCAAAGTGGTCCCATTTTTGTTGAAAAAAGTCTTCCGTTAAAACTACAGATTTCCAAACATATTGTTTTAAATCCAAAAGGAATGTACAATTTGTTGCATATATATTACCTTTCAAAAGATGCATAAGCAAGGTTTGAATTACTCTATTTACAGTTTAGCCTGTTTATGTTACCTGGATAAAAAAATACACAAGAAGACAAAAGAACAAAAGGTGAATATTTAAAATTCCTTCTCTTTTTGCTGTGTTCAAAGTGAAGAAGCGTGGCAAAAAATCCAGGGCACATCTGTATAAATAAGGCTCAAAGCAAAGTTAATTGACAGAAGACATACAAATGACATTCTTTTACAAGTGCCTTAAGGAAAATGGGGCACAACATGATGCACATTGGCTGAATTAAGAATTGGCCACAGCGATTAGTTCTGGTCTGTAGTTAATCCATTTAATCAGGCAGGAATGCTTCTTTCTTTGCTATTATCTTAAAGCTTTTTGAAAGCAAAAAGGAAGACATAGGAAGGCATAGACTATAGATCTAGATCATCTTTGCAGTGTACTAATATACAGTGTAAGGAAAAGAAAAAAAAATCAAAGTCCTATTGTAACAAGAAATATCTCTTGTATTCATATGACTTAATGTGTTTGTCTTTGAAAAATGAATATTTTTCTAGTGTTGCCTTTCATAGAAAGTGACCTGCTATGCTTGGTTTGATGCATCAGCTCACTGAAAAGCTTTTAAAGCAATTTGCTCAGGCAATTAAATAGTTCTAGAATAGTGATAATGCTATATAGAGTAATTTGATTAACTGCATCTTTAGTACACTTTAGTTTGTGAATTAATATTGCACTTTTTGTTAAATTAAATATTTTGTGGTGTTTGTCAATCTAGAGTTTCCTATAATAACACGATGCAATATATTATAGAGGCTTACAGTATATGTATACTATATGGCCAAACATGTGAACTCTACTTCAAATTTTCAGGTGTTCGGGTGTAAGGTACTATAATCTCCTAGATTGTAAGCTGTAACGAGTAGGGCCCTCTGTTTCCTCTTGTACCAAATTGTATTGTAACTGTAATGTCTACCTTCATTTTGTAAAGTGCTGCGCAAACTGTAATGTCTATATAAATCCTGTATAATAATAATAATAATAATAAATGCCACAACATACAGAAAGAGATTTTGGACAACTTTGCTATTCTAACTTTGTGAAAAGTGTTTCAGGAAGACTTGATTCTGTTCTAGCATGACTTTGCCTTTGTGTAGAGACCAGGACCATAAAGACATGGTTTGACGTGTTTGGTGTTGAGGAACCCCAATCACCAGCACAGAGCCATGACATCAACTTTATTGACAACCAATTGCAAGTCTCTGTCTAAAGTCACAGAGTGAGGGACAACTCCATATTAATGTCCATGGTTTTGGAATAGGATATTCAACAAGCTCATATAAGTATGATGGTCAGGTTTTCAAAAACACTCGGCCATATAGTGTATCACTTTGCTTGGTGATGATTCAGAACAGTGTAAAAGCTTTAGACACCCACATCCAAAAGATTTATATATTTTTTTAATTTTTTTACACTGTTCAGTAATACATTATTGGACTGCTGGGATAGCTGTACATTTATTACAGCCATTTTGCAGCCATTTTTACAGAACAGAGTTTGTCACTAGACATTGTTGGACTGGGGAATATGCATGGTTGTTTTTACTTTTGCACCCACAATGGTGCATGTAGCAACGTACCCTATTTAACATTTTTAAAAATAAAATGTACTGTTCTCCCTAATAATTTTGTAATTGAAAATGTCACTACACTGTACACTATGCAAGTCATTCTCGTGACAGAGCTTAAGCTTATTGAATGATATCTACTTAATGCATGCTTTCTGACCTCTTGCTCCAATTACAGAACCTGAAAATAATTGTTATATATTGCTTTTCCTTTGGTGTTTTGGCAGCTTTTACATAAGAAGCCTAATTGGGTGCTGATGCTGTGGTAGAGGTCACTTTGTACCCTCTGAAAAGAATATATGTTTATTATCATAGAGTGCTAGGCAATGATGTTATGCCTTAAAGTGGTTGTAGATGCAAATATTAAAATATTTACTTTTTCCATAAATTAATGCATTTTAATGTAAACATACATACAACTGTGAGTGTACCTCAGAAAAATGCTCCCCTAGCTTGTCTCAGCCCTCCAAAAACTGCTGATCTGTGGGCGTGGCTTAGGCCCAGAGAATGGTAGGCGGAGATGTGATGTCATACAATCCCTCAGTTATACCCTCCAGCCTCGGCTTAAGAACGTGAACATCTATCTGACATCTCTATGCCTGTCTCCTGAGTGCATTCAGGTGCCAGTGACTATGTCAGCTCTGCTTACAGCACAGGATCTGTGCTAATCAGGAAAAGCTGGTAGGAAGAGGTTAATGTTTAAAATCCTAGGAATCCTGCAGCCTAAAGTGGCAATGTAGACTAGGAAACATTCTCATGTAAAACTCTGTAAACAGCAATTCACAAGCTACGTTTTGTGAATAGAGCAGGACAATAATCACCTGTCAGCAGACTTAACTAGATGACTACATCATTACTGAAGTGATGCCGATCTATGTCATGAATCACTGGTGCTGAGTTCTCCATCTTGTGAAGACAGAGACCAGCAGGGAGAGGACACCCACTCCTCCACTCCTGTGCAGTGTATTACATGGAGGCTCATGCTGGTCTCATCTTCAGCACAGCTTGTCACTCACAGGAGAAGGGGAGTGGCGACACCATTTTTCTGCTTGTATTGGATTTATTCTGTTCAGAAGAGCAGGGTGGATTTCTGGAGAAGGGGATTGCTTCAAGAAACCAAACTAAGCTGAAATGCTTAGTAAAGGTAAAATCTATTCAACTGTATGATTAGATTGATTTGTGTTTTTTATGTTTACAACCACTTCAATGTAAGGAGCACAGTTATTGTAAGATATTTTCCTGTAATCAGCAACCAGAAAGATCTGAGTATTTTGAAGAAAAGCCACCAAGTAGGGAAGGTTTAGAACTGTGCCCATGCTGTGACGTTTCTCATTTTTTTGTCCAACTCTTACTGAGATATCAATTGAGAGGAAATCTCTCCAACTGAGAAAAAAATGTCCCTCAGTGACAGGTCAGGACAGGGTGCCTCATGGACTGGAATTTAAGGTAAACTTTACTAGGAGGGCCCATAAAAACCTGCCAGAGGTTCTAAACTTTCCCAATTAAACTCCAAATTGCTAAAAATACATTTTGTCTGGAGCTTTAACAAGAATTGGCTGTGCTTGGAGAAGTATAGCCAGAATATATATACACAAATTTTAATTCTTAAAATGTGCATAATTTTTATTCATTGCTTTGAAGTTCAGATTTAATAAACATTTACTAAGCAATAATGACATCTACTGTATGCATTTTTTAAAGCAAATCCTAGCTTTAAAATTAGTATTTTGAAAGTTTACTCCTACTTTTTGTGCACTGTTTGAAAAATATATGTACCAGATAGGAAGACGTAAAATGAATAAAGTTAGAAGTCATTGATTTAATATTTAGAGCATTATGATTTTCCACACATTTTGACTCAACCAAGCTGGAATATTTTATAGGTGATCATTGTGTTCAGATTTAATAGAAACACATTTTCTTTGAACATAATTTAGACTAGATTCATTTTGCATATTTTTTTCTATATTTTTACATGCAGGCATACGGGGGTACAACATATTGCTATTTTCTTTTACTCATTCATAGGAATCAAACTAGACTAGGCTTGCTACAGTGCAAGCATATAAGTATGTTGCTGAAAATACCTCTTTCTATTTTCCTGCAGAGCACTGAAATAACAAAAGGTGAATAGTAAAAATTAAAGAATTACATTTCTTTGTTCAGAAAAAATCTTGCTGGTTATGTATAATCAGTACTAGTAGAGTATGAGAATAGTTTTTTTTCCTAAATGAAGAGTATCTGGCCTTAGTAACAGAATTATAATATCTCCTTAATACTAAATGTAGATTGTACTCTATTATCTCTTCAGTATTACTTTGTATGCAATTTTAATTTTAGACATTAAAGGTTTGTTCCTGCAGTGATTTACTCACATAATTGGTTTGCAGGTATTTAATTCATTGATCCCTACTTCAGTTAGTATGTCACTGGCTAGCTTTTATGGGTTCAGATGTTGTATATTCATTTCAGCTATAAGAGAGAAGCTCAGTTGTTAAAGGCAATGATCATATAAAGGCATTGGGGCATATTTCTTAAAGTATAAAGGTATCAAAACCCCTTTATAATTCCAATATGGACCTCAGAGCTTCTGCCTAGGATCTACAAACTCAAAGTAATACCCAAGAGGTGTTAGACGAATCTCACCCTAATTTGTAGCAAATCTTTATTGTACAAATCAGACATTAGGTTAAGTGTCTGTTGAAAATGCTATCAGCTCAGTAGTCCTCTTTTGCCTGTGGACTGCATCTAATTCCTGGATGGTCATTTGGCTGGCAGCAAATCTGGATTGTTCCTTCCCTGTCCCAGAACAGTTATGGTGCCTTTTGGTTGGGAAATGGCCACTTGCATCTGAAGTTTCTCAGGAAATTACCTTAACGTTAGATTATAATTAATATACACATTTTCACATGCCCCTATGGTCATCTAAAAATGTTCATGTATCTGCAAAAATTATGTAAGAGGCAGATAGATAAAGCAGTTACTACATTTTAGTAGGGATGCACCTTAACCGGTATCGGTGATGATACCGAGCATTTTCACGAATACTCATATTTGTGAAAATAATCTTGATACCGGAAACTGATACTTCGCGGTGAGATTTGCACCAATACAAATTGCACCGCAAAGATTAGCATGCGATTTGAACAGGAATGTGATGATGCTAACCAATCAAAATCCCTCTAGCCTGCACTATCATCACTGCAAGGAGAGATTTCACCACTTTCTCTCCTTTCCAGAGAATATGGAGCAACTGCCTAGTATACATCCCCACTCTACGCTGCAGGAAACCTTCCTGCACCACTACTGTGTGAACTCAGGCTATGGCAACCTGGGTTAACACAGGGAAACTGCATGCGACTTGGACAGGAATTGAATTCCTGTTCAAATCGCATGCTAATTTTTGTGGTGCAATTTGCCTCCATACATTTTGTATGGACACAAATCACATTGCAAAGTATCAGTAATCTGTTTTGGCGGGTACTTGATCAAAAGTATGTACTCGCTGATAAAAGAATGGTATTGATGCATCCCTACTTTTTAGGTATGTTTGCTTCCATGCAAACTAGACAGTGAAAATATTTCATAGGTTGATTTAAAGTGTACTCCAGCGCTAAAATGTATTTTTACTATACTGATATTTGGTGGCAATTACAAAATAGCAAAAACCAGTGAACAGAAATTGGATAGAAATTGGATAGATTGTTCATCTACCATCTCTTGGACAATATTGCTGCAAGATATTATTCTCTCAATGGTCAAGTAAGCTCTATATAACTTGTCAGAATCATATGTACATTATATATGTCATTATCTGAGATGAAAGGACCATACAGTACAAATAAGCTTAAAGTGATATTTAAGGCATTTTTTTCTTTTAATAAGAAACATGTCATACTTACCTGCTCTGTGTAATGGTTTTTCCCAATCTTTCTCTTCTTGGGTCCCCCACTGGTGCTCCTGACCCCTCCCTCCTGCAGAGTGCCCCCAGAGCAAGCAGCTTGCTATGAGGGCACCCAAGCAGGCATACTCCCAAGCTGCTGTTCTGTGTGTCCATTCACACACAGAGTCAAGGCTCAGCCCAGGCCTCTCTCTCTCCTCATTGGCTTACTGAATGTGGTTTACAGCAGCGGGAGCCAATGGAAAGCAGAATGAATCAAATACAGGGTAATTTAAAGCTCAACCCTAGCAAAATCCTTTATTTGTCAAATTTGGAAAGGTTTGGGTCCTCTATATGTTTTAAACAAGTGTGAGGAAGGTTTAGAACCTATGTCAAGTTTTTAATTTCCACCTGTGATCGCCTCACTTCCTGTTTAGGGACCAGAATAGGAAGTATGGCAAAATCTTCCCAACAAGAACACAGGGCAAACATATAACAGTGGTTAAAACCCTTCCCTGACCTGTCCAAAACAGATACAAAACTATACAAAAAGAAGTGCAACGCTAAATACTCCAATATAAGTGTATGTTCTCCGAATCATGTGGGTAATAAAAGAAACACAATAAGACAATGTAAAAATGTCAAATAAATGTCAAAATAAATAAATAAATAGTGACAGTTCGTGATAAGTGATCTAAGCAGGAGTTGCTAGTGACTTCCCGATCTTGTGGTCTGGTGACAAATAGTGAAAATACGCACTCACCAGATGCGTATTTTCAATACGCATGTCATGCATAAACCAGAGGTCCCCCTCATAGAATGGGATGGACGGGCTGGGCCGTCTTTAGTGGACTCTTCTTCCTCTGGGTGTAGAGCAGCCAAACTGTTGTCTCCCTCTAGGAAATGGACAGGGTACTAGCCGGCCTACATCAGTGCGTGTTTCATCCTTAGGGTGGTGTCATATGTCACAGACTCCTGATGCTTGGGCTCTAGAACGGATGTAAGGCTCACCAGGGAGCTATGCTGAGTCCTAGAAGCAGTAACAACACCCCGGAGTGAGGCCACATGATGACATCAGAGGTCCCCCGATCTAAGGTTACGGGGTCCGCACTTCACCCGGCTCACCGAACACAGATGCGGTAGATACAAAACTGTTTGGGCTGCATTTCAGCTTTAACGTTAAATCATATACCCAAATAAATATTTTCTCATATAAACCACATTTTTGCCCCTCCTCCTTGACTGTATGGAATAAATGATTAATCCAGTTGACATACCATAACAGCATTACTTGTCATTAAGCCATGTCAGATGAGTAAAATTGTGGTGGCAGAACCAGAATTTCTTTGTGTTGGGTCACAGTGTTATTAGAAGCAGGTGGGGACTGCAGCAATGAGTGCCCTGCCAAAACAGTTGTATCACTTTAGAGTGTTACCCTTTAAAATTACCTTGAAATCATATTGATCAGGCATCTCCTTTGAACAGAGTTCTATGGTAGGAAAAACCTAGACTTAAGCCATCTGAATACATACATTGTAAAGATTTCCTCAGCAGACAAGACAGTCAAGCCTTAAGACCTTTAATACATTCACATATGGACCAAACCTGTGAACACTTCAAAGCTGTATTACATTACTAACTATTGACATACTTTTATATCTATGATAGATTTACACACCCCAGGATTAATTTAAATCAAAGTACAAAGTTGTTGAATATTTTATTCAAAGCTGATTTAAAATATACAGCTAGGCAGTAAATTTCCTGTCTTTGTACCATCCTTTTCAACTAATAAAATGTGTGATGAGTATATTAGATTGACCTGGATAATGTATAGATTTTCTGGGTACTCTCAGATTAATGGATTTTTTAAATATTTCTTTAGTTAGTTGTATATGTCTGGTCTGGTTCTGATTTTACTATACGAAGGCTCCTTTTACTATGAATTGTGGTTAACGGGGTATATTATGTGTGGTATGTGCTTACTTGTGGTTTTACACAAACACACACACATACACATACTTTCTTTCAAGAAACATGGTGAGTCTACAAATCGTTGCCATCTGCTCTTATTCTTGGCCAGCAGGTTTATCTCTCTCTAGGTTCCTTTGTGCTTACTCCAACTATGGCCCCTTCAGTGTAAGTTTGGGCTTACGCTTTCTTCAGCTACCTTAAAGGTTTAATTTAAAAATAAATAGTGGTTATCCATGCCATTCCCATTTCTGCTATATGCCTTGTTCTCAGCAGTAGCGTTTCATTGGTAGATGTGTTTCGACAATACCAAGCATAATTCTGCATAAGGAGAAGTTTGTAAAAAGTTGTATTGCTTGTTGAAGTTTCCACTTTCCACTTAGCTACAACATATGTGTACACTGGATGGTGCCAAATACTAATTTATTTATAAAGTAGTTATTTGTACATTAGGGAAAAGAAGATAGCAATTTCTTAGAACACTCAATTAGACACAAGTGATTTTTTTCAATTTCCCTTCATTCAAAACTTGTTTTCAGAAGAGTGGACTAGGATCAGAACTTTTGTCAAGTTTTGTCACTAGGACAGGAAGACACAGACTAATAAAAA
Source organism: Staurois parvus (assembly GCF_062004578.1). Taxonomy (NCBI): domain Eukaryota; kingdom Metazoa; phylum Chordata; class Amphibia; order Anura; family Ranidae; genus Staurois; species Staurois parvus. Next base: position 2,101,538 of record NW_028318034.1, on the reverse strand, counting down.
CATATAACTACCCCACATCAAACTGCTATCTAGATCTTGCAGGCTCCACCTCTGCAACATCTCCAAGATACGCACATTCCTCACCCCAGACACCACCAAACAACTCGTACACTCCCTCATCATCTCACGCCTGGACTATTGCAACTCCCTTCTCACTGGCCTACCCAAACGAACGCTATCCCCACTCCAGTCGATCCTACACTCAGCGGCCAGACTCATCCACCTCACTAAGCGCTCCACATCTGCCTCCCCCCTCTGCCAATCCCTTCATTGGCTCCCGATTGCCCAACGCATCAAGTTCAAGCTGCTAACCCTGACCTACAAGGCCACTCACAATGCCGCCCCGAACTACATAACTGACCTGATACCCAGATACTACCCTACCCGTGCCCTCCGCACCTCACAGGACCTCCTGCTCTCTAGCTCCCTGGTCTCCTCCTCCCATGCCCGATTGCAGGACTTCTCTAGGACCTCCCCCATCCTCTGGAACTCCCTACCCCAATCCATCAGAATGTCGCCTACCCTCCTCACCTTCAGGCGCACCCTGAAAACCCTCCTCTTCAGGGAAGCCTACCCCAACCTCACCTAACACCCGACCTCACCTAACAATTAACCTTCTCCACTCCACCCACCACTCCATCCCCCACAGCCATCTCCTCCTGTGCCACCTTCCCCTCCCTCCTAGATTGTAAGCTTGAAAGAGCAGGGCCCTCGAACCCCTCGTGTAGTGTATTGTTACTGTCTTGTCTCATGTTATGTCCCCCTGCTACTGTACAGAGCTGAGCATACCCTTTGGCGCTATATAAATACTGTATAATAATAATAATAATATATTCTAACCCCTCCTTATGCTACTAAATTAATCTGCTGTCATGTGACTGCCTGTCATTGTAACACCCAACGGAACACAAACAGGCATACAAATGTGAAAGTTTCCAACCTTTCCATCCTCTCTACAGAAATAAAAACGTTTAGGTGGATTTGGACTTTTTTGTTGGCTTGGTTGGAGCTAATGCACATTTTCTAGTCCAAGAGGATATGTCCAACTCCATAAAAAGCATAAAACTAAACCCCTTTTGTTTGATAATTTATGTTTTTTTTTTTTAGATCCTCTTATGGGGCTTTACCATATACAATGGCATCCTGAATCATGTACACATAATGAAACCAAAGGACCAGAGAAAGCAATAACTCAAGTAAGTAATATGTAGTGTGATATACAGTGGATGACAAAGAAGGGCTTTAGGGAAAATTAGTTATCGTTATACTTACACAACAATTACATGCTTTCATAATTATCTAAAATTTAAATGATTTCAAATGTGCCTCCTTCTTTCTTTTATTCAGACATTTTCGAAGAGGTCTGCTTAGTCAAGGTTTACTTAAACTGGAGAGTGTGAAATCTGGTGCATCTGTGTGTGGTAGCCAATCAGCTTCTAACTTCAGCTTGTTCAACTAAGCTTTAACGAAAAAATCTGGAAACTAACTGGTTTCTATGCAGAGCTGCACCAGATTTTGCACCAATTTTAGTAAATCAACCCCATACTATTTCACAATTTCTGAAAATGAATATAGTCCTGAACACTGCTCACTTCTAGAATGGGATGAAAGCCAGAACCATCATACCACAACTGTGCCCTGGTTTGTAATATCTAAGTGGTGTTGTGCAGCTAGCATCTTTCCTGTTTTCTTCCTGAGCAGCCTTAGATATACTGTACATAGTGCTTCCTCCATTTGCACTGGAAGTGAAGGTGTGTTTGCTGCCTAACAAATTATAAGCTATAAGATAGTTCAAGGTATCACAAAGGATAATCTATCTATCTATCTATCTATCTATCTATCTATCTATCTATCTATTGTTCTGAAATGAGGAAAAAGTCCTCTTAGTTTTGGGAAAGAATGACACATGTAAATCCTCATTGCTCTGACAAGGCATACTGTGGTGTCCACTGTTTCATTTGGATGGCTTTTTAATTCCTTAAATGCTTCTCACCATAACCTTTACAGTTATTCTTTCTTATAGGTCCCCAAGACCTACTCCATAGAGCAATCGTTTGCATGCACTGCACTGGTGATGGCCAACAAGCCTGAAACAGCTTTATGCAGCTTGGAATAAGCGGCTTTATAATATTAGGTCATATCTCTACTATACACCAGAAGTTAATTTGCTCATTGGGTCATAAATTAATAATTGTCATGGCTCACCCAGTTCCTAAAATGAGGAATAATCCTCTTATATTTGGGATATGTGATGGAATGAGACGAGAGTATCACCTGTCTTAGGAAGGCTTTGCTGTGCTAGGAGCTGATTCAGTTTGATGACTTTTTGATACCTTTAAACCCTTCATACCATAAACCTATGATTATCTTATGTATCTATCTATCTATCTAGTTTGTATTTGGGCAGTATTCGGATGTGGGGTTCAAAAGCTATTATCACACAAAGGCTTTTTAATGACTTTGTCAATGGTTAAAATAAGTTAGGCTATTTGCTGTTTACAAAAGTTACTGTATTTTTAAACTGTTCTGGCTTACGATGTTAGATTATCCAGAAACATTGTGTTACAATTTACAGAATATGAAAATGGTGATGAATAACACTCCCTTATTTACATAACATTGTAGAGGAATTGATAGTGTATCCTAAACTGGCCTCTTATGCTGGCTCTAATACCCTAGTTGTTTTGCTTGGATGAACATTTACATTCATAATGTGCTATAGACCATCTTTCTTCACGTCATGGGAATTTTGCTCTCTATTTCAAGTTACTTTGATGCAGTGCAGTCCAGGTGATTCACAACGCATAGCTAAAGCTGCCAGCTTTTGGAGATCATTTTAGTAGCCACCCACATTGTAAACAGTCGCATAGTATGATATATTGATACAAAGTAAATATCTAGACTTCACAAACAATACAAGTTCAGTCAATGTGCTGGAATTGTGTTGTACATAGTATACTGAAACTACTTCATAACAGATTCTTAATCATATAAGAAGGATATAGCAGTCAGTGTACAAACTGAAACAAATGTTGAAATAAAGGTTGGGATACATTTAATTGGTTGAAATTAATTAAATTTAGCTACACATACAAAAGTTGCTGTTGCAGGAGTTTCTATGCTGGCAAAAAATAGATGTAAACCCTAACATTTATTTTGCAAAAGCATTGGGTGTCATAAACAAATGGCGTTTTTAGATAAAATATTGCCTGGGTAAGGTGTGTTGCAAGGGCCACTTGTAGTATTCATCAGAAACCTTTGTGGAAGGGTGACAAAACAGGAGCACAAGCAGGAAGTACCTGAACAAGGATCTTCATGAAAAGATCCCAAGGTGCTATTAAGATGAAATTTGCAGATATAAACTGTTGGAAATTACTTTTGAAACTAAAATTAAATGTTAAAGCTCACGTAGAAGTTTAGTGTTTGGGTTTACAATCTAATTTTGCAAACATTCTTTACACTTTTAGTAAATCTAATTCATAGTCTGTTACTGCCATGTAGTCAGCGAGAACAGAGAACCCTTGTAGGACAAAAGCATTTAGCAAGAGAACAGACAATGCTTTTAAAAGAAAACTATCTAGCTTCTAGCTAGGAGTCCAAAAGCATGTCTGTTTTCAGCACAGCTTGTAACAATCAATCAAAAGCTATTTAGTGGTTAACAATAGTAAACTGAGAAACACTTATGATACCCAGAAGCATTCAAACATGTTGGAAAATGTCTACGTGACAGTAGGCCTTCTTTTTTTTTTTAAATGGCCTTCTTTGTTTTAAAATAAAGCAAGACTTTCACTGTACGCATGCCAGTTCTGTTCATCCCAGAGTTTGAGAAAATCCCTTGCCAGGTCCCAGCATCTACAGTAGATGATATAAGGGAGAACAGGTAGATGGTGTACCTGTCACTATTAGCATCTGATGTGCCCAGCTGGTATTATTCTGGTTCAAGGGCACACATTATTTTAAAAAAACAATAAAAAAAAAGCAGACCAAATAATACTTCACAATTTGGCCTTATCCAGAGCAGATCTTGATTCAAGAGGATTGATTTAGTTATTTTTAGCCTTATATATTAAACATATTTTCCTTGATTAGAGTTATTCATTTATTAGTGTTATTCTCTTTTAAAGAGATCCTGCCACTAACTTTATTCATTTCAACAATAATCTTTCCATAAGATATGTACATGTATTTTATGCTTTTTTTCTTACCTGTTTCCTTTTAAAAAAAAAAAAAATTCAAAAAGCAATGAAGATGCTGCTAGCCACTACTACCTTGCATGTGAAGTAATCAGTCCCAGCAGACTCAGAGCAGTCATTTCGGTGACACTCTGTATTATTCCTCCTTACTCATCCCTTGGAAGCTACATGAAACGTTGTGCAGCTAGTTGAAGAGAGGGATGGAAAAGCTTGACCACAGACAGTGATTACAAACTCTCAGAGGTGGTGGGGGCTGTTTTAGGCAGCTGATTTCGAATAAAGAAGTCAGATGTGCTTACGTGTTCAGATGTTCAAAGGTATACTGAATATTACAAAAAAATATGGAAAGGAAGATCTATAGGTTTATTATACTTAATTTTTTTGGTGCTTTTAGTTGTTATAAGTTGAGAACAGGATTTCTCCAAGTCTGTTAAAGCTCGTGAAATGCTAATTTACGTGCACAATCATCAGCATTTCATCCATTACCTTTGTATTATCCCTATCATTTTTTCTTATAGGACCACCACATAATACTACCAGCATTAATGTTTTCCTGCAAATACAAAGTTACAGTACAACCAGCCAGATCTAAAGGCCATCTAAAGGCTGAAAGTATTTTCTTCACAACTCCTCCCTGTTCAGCGTTGAAAGGCAAAAACCACAAACACATCAACTGTCCAACCAATGGAGGTAAGAATGATCTTGGCCATGTATCCTGGACCAAGCCAGCTTCTATAATTTACATTCTGTGTGTTGGCAAGCTGCTGTCTTTGGCTTACAAGTCATTATGTTTAATTAGGAGTTAGATCAATGAGCGGTATGTCATTGGTGTTCTAAAGTTGTTTTTGAGCTCTCTCCATGTTATATCTCAGGTGTGTGATTAACCAGGGTTCAGCTTGTACTTCATAAATCCAAATAATCACAGGCGCCCATTTAGTGCAGCATGTCTGAGTTTTCTCAGGACACTTCCAGATTTTACTACTGATAGTGTTTTAGAATGCTTATTTTCCTATAGTTCTGGCTCTGTATGTTCTAGCAATAAAAGGATCATTTGGAATAGGCTTTTGTTAGACACAAACAGTATGCAGGAATTAATCAATTCTGCACTCATTTACTAAAGCAAGGAGCAAAGGGCACCAACCAATAAGTTCTGATTAATCTGAAATAAGTTTGTTGGTTATTGCTTTGCATATCATCAGTCTTTGACCTGTTATATTATGTTGTATGTGCAGAAAAACTAAGCTTTTCATTTAATCATTTGCATCTCATTAGCAAAGCATAGGGTGTTTTTTGACTCCACACCACAAGTATAAAACTTTCCAAAAAATTTATTTTTAGATAGTATGAATTCAAATTATGCCATGTTCTCCAGCTATCTACAGAGAACAATTAAAGCTTAACTTGAGGCATTTTATTTGCTACTTTAATTCCACAACCTGTATAAAAACAAAAATTGTAATTCCTGCTGCAGTACTCACCTCCTCTCTGGTATTGTCCCCTATTGTCTTCACTGTCATTGTACAAGCACAGCACTATTAAACCCAGAAGACTGAGGACATATTGTAAGGTCAGGGAGATGTGGTTAAACCTACTGTTGAATTTGGCCAAATCATAAACTTACTTCTAAGTGAAAGATTCACTTGATCCCTACCTGCTATTGGACTGATAATTTCCCAGGAGTCTTCTACTGCCCCCAGGAGTTGTGATGTCACTCATAGACTCCCATTACCCAACCTTTGCTGGAACTCAACTATATACACTGCTCAAAAAAATTAAAGGAACACTTTTTAATCAGAATATAGCATCAAGTCAATTAAACTCCTGGGATGTTGATCTGGTCAGTTAAGTAGCAGAGTGGGGTGTTAATCGCTTTCAGCTGCTTTGGTGTTTGGTGCACTAGATGGGCAACAATAAGATGACCCCTAAAACAGGAATGGTTTTACAGGTAGACTTTTTTTCCCTACTCATCTTTTCTGACAGTTTTTCACTAGTTTTGCATTTGGCTAGGGTCAGTGTCACTACTGGTAGCATGAGGCGACACCTGGACCCTACAGAGGTTGCACAGGCAGTCCAACTCCTCCAGGATAGCTCATCAATACGTACCATTGCCAGAAGGTTTGCTGTGTCTCCCAGCACAGTCTCAAGAGCATGGAGGGGATTCCAGGAGACAGGCAGTTACTCTAGCAGAGCTGGACAGGGCTGTAGAAGGTCCTTAACCCATCAACAGGACCAGTATCTGTTTCTTTGTGCAAAGAGAAATAAGATGAGCACTGCAAGAGCCCTATAAAATGATCTCAAGCAGACCACTGGTGTGAATGTCTCTGACCAAACAATCAGAAACAGACTTTATGAGGGTGGCCTGAGGGTCCAACGTCCTCTAGTGGGCCCTATGCACACTGCCCAGCATCATAGAGCTTGATTGGCAATTGCCAATGGACAGCAGAATTGGCAGGTCCGCCACTGGCGCCCAGTGCTTTTCACAGATGAGAGCAGGTTCACCCTGAGCACATGTGGCAGACGTGAAAGGGGAAGCAGTGAAGAATGTTATGCTACCTGTAACATCGTTCAGCATGACTGTTTTGGTGGTGGGCCTGAGGAGGCATATCCATGGCTGGACGCACAGACCTCTACAGGCTAGACAATGGCACCTTGACTGCCAATAGGTATCGGGATGAAATTCTTGGACTCATTGTCAGACCCAACTCTGGTGCACTGGGTCCTGGGTTCCTCCTGGTGCACAACAATACCCGGCCTCATGTGGCGAGAGTATGCAGACAGTTCCTGGAGGATAAAGGGATTGATACCATTGAATGGCCCCCATGCTCGCCTGACCTAAATCCAATAGAAGACCTCTAGGATATCATGTTTTGGTCCATCCAAAGCTGCTAGTTTGCACCTCAGACTGCCCAGAAGCTCAGTGATGCCTTGGTCCAGATCTGGAAATACCCCAGGACACCATCTGCAATTGTCAGGCATACATACAAGCATGCGAGGGCCATACAAATTCCTGAGTACCATTTTGAGTTGCTGCAATGAAATTTCAGCAAAATGGACTAGCCTGCTGCATCATTTTTTTCACTTTGATTTTCATGGTGTCTTTGAATTCAGTCCTCTGTAGTTTGATAATTTTAATTTCCATCAAACGATGGGGCATCCTTATGTTCCTAACACATTACCCAGTCCATATCAGTATAGATATCCAGCATGATATTTCTCCCCATTCAGATCAGATGTGTTCTTAAACTGTTCCTTTAATTTTTTTGAGCAGTGTATATACTATTGGCATTAAGAGTGCAATATATATATATTTATATATATAGGCATGCAGACTGCTGCTACAAACATTTGTGAAAGTATGGTTCACTCTCAGGATCTCAATGAATTCAAGCGTGGTACCATGATAGGTTGCCACCTGTGCAATAAGTCCAACCATGAAATTTCCTTGCTACTAAATATTCCAAGGTCAACTGTTAGTGGTGTTATAACAAAGTGGAAGCAACTGGGAACAACAGCAACTCAGCCACGAAGTGGTGGGCCATGTAAAATGATAGAGTGGGTCATTGCATGATGAAGCACACAGTGTGCAGAAGCTGCCCTCTTTCTGCAGAGTGAATACTTAAAGACCTCCATACCTCATGTGGCCTTCAGATTAGCATAACAAAAGTGCATAGAGAGCTTCATGGAATGGATTTCAATGGCCGAGCAGCTGCACCCAAGCCTTACATCACCAAGTGCAATGCAAGGTGTTGGATGCATGGATGCAGTGGTGTAAAGCACATCACCTCTGGACTCTAGAGCAGTGGATAGGTGTTCTCAGATGTGATGAATCATGCTTCTCTGTCTGGCAATCCAATGGGTGTGTCCGGGTTTGGTGGTGACTAGGAGAACGGTACTTGCCTGACTGCATTGTGCCAAGTGTAAAGTTTGGTGGAGGGGGATTATAGTGTGGGTTTTTTTTTCAGTGGTTGGGCTTGGCCCTTTAGTTCCAGTGAAGGGAACTCTTAAGGTATCAGCATACCAAGACATTTTGGAAAATTTCATGTTCCCAACTTTGCGGGAACAGTTTGGGGATGTCCCCTTCCTCTTCCAACGTGACTGCGCACCAGTGCACAAAGCAAGGTCCATAAAGAGATGGATGAGCGTGTTTGGGGTAGAGGAGCTTGACTTGCCTGCACATAGTCCTGACCTAAACCCGATAGAACACCTTTGGGATGAATTAGAACGGAGACCGCAAGCTAGGCCTTCTCGTCTGATATCAGTGCTTGACCTCACAAATTCGCTTCTAGAAGAATGGTCACACATTCCCATAGACACACTTCTAAACCTCGTTGACAGCCTTCCCAGAAGAGTTGAAGCTGTTATAGCTGCAAAGGGTGGACCAACTCAATATTGAACCCTACGGACTAAGACTGGGATGCCATTAAAGATCATGTACGTGTAAATGCAGGAGTCCCAATCCTTTTGGCAATATAGTATATACAGTATATATATATATATATATATATATATATATATATATATATATATTTATACACTGTATATGCAGAGTATATAGTATTGGTATTGAGATAGTAAGCTAAGGTTAACAGAGGATATCTAAAGCATACACATTTTTTTCTGAGTAATTTTATTTCAATGTCTATGAAAAAAAACACCTGGCCATATCCAAAGTTGATTTTTGTATTACAAAATAAACTCATGTAACTTTGATGTTCTTGGAATGGATTCACATGTATCATAATGGAATGTAAACTCTTCAAGGTAGAGCTTTTTGGGTCAACCAAGTTACTTATATTGCAAAACATTTCCAATTGATGTTTTAAAACTTAAAGACTTAGAACAAATAGAGGCTTTCTTTGTGTGGAGAGAGGTGTTGAAGTTCAGTTAGCAGTCTTTCATACTCTGTTGCTTTTACAAAGATTTAGCATTGAAGTTTACTGTAATTCAGTGAAATGTTTGTGAAGTCTTGCCAGACATTGGTACAAGCTTTCATTGTTGGTGTATCTGCACTTATTCAACAGGCTAATTTAGGAAGAGTTAACTTATGTAAAAAAAATGGAAGAGCTTTCACATCGCTTTATGCCACAAAATAACCTCAGAAATGCAAATTAAACACAAAACAAATCATAGAACTTGTTGAAATAAAACAGTCCTTTATTTCAAATATTTATATGGATGCTAATGTCTATTGTGTTTTTTCTGTTCATACATTCCATTTCTAAATGACCTAGTTTTAAAATCATGTCCCATTCTTTTTATCTAAAAGCTTTTGTGAGCACCAGTTTCTCTATATTAAACCTGTAATGGTGTACCTGTACTGAAACCTTCATTCCTGAAGTGCTGCTGCAGACAAGAAGTGAAGATATAAGCCTTTGGGGAACTGGAAGTGAGAAAAAAAAAAAAAAAACTCAAGCCGCAAAGCACCTGGTGTCCAAGGCTGGCCCTTTTGTGGCCTAGGATTAGTGTTAGGTTTAGCGTTAGTGCTAGGGCTACTGGTGTTGGAACTAATACTTTCAGGCTGCTTATACCGGCTTCTGGAGCAGATGCTGTTTATCTTAGGCAACTGAGATATCTTTCAAGATCGCTCTACCTGTATCAGAACAGTGTCTGTTTCTATTCTACAGCATTTGCCAAACTGATGAAGTGAACCCTTTGTACCCCTAAAAGTGCTGGATTTTATTGAATGTGAAACTTTTATTGAATGTGACACTTTACAAAACATTTATGTGAATAAATAAAAAAACTAAGTCCAGTCCTACAGCCATCAAGTTTACACAGTTACATTTAGAAAGAAACAAATTAATCTAATCTAACCAATAGAAAAAAATTAGTGTTCTCAAAACTTGTATTATCTTCAATGTTCTGTAAAGAATATAAGAATATTAATTATAATAATATTATATAGTGGCAGGGACCATTTACTTAGCTGTTAGTATGAAGTTGCAACCTAAGGTCAGGACAGCTTCCTCTATTTTCCCCTATTTAAAAAAAAATGCTCAATTATAAGATACATGTAGAAGTATTCATTGCATACATATTTGATATAAATAAAGCAGTGAAAGGATTTATTTATTAACAGACTATGCTTGGGAAAGGACTATGTTTAGGTATAATTTCTTTCAAGATACAACCATAGTGGTGAAGTATATAATCACAGTGGGTGTGGTGAGTCCTTAGAAGGTGGAAAAGTGCTAGAAGAGCTTGTCCATAAACTGTGCAAACCTAAAAAAAATGTAAATTCCCTTTAATATTAGTTCATGTGTGGAGGTGTAGACTAAATTTACATGTGTCCAAATTAGACACTAGGGTTTCTAATAAACATAAAATTTTGCTATACTATACTGCTCCTGGTTTAAAACTCTGTGTACACTATAAATCTTCATCTGTAGATGTTTATATATTCATGCATAGTTGAAATAAACCCAGTCTGTATATGCATTATTTATTAAGTACCTCCATGGTTTCTTCAAATTAGCATACTGAATGTATTTAGACGGCATACAAACTAGGTCAGCAGATCTGCCCTTGAATACAAAACACAAATTTATAAGTGAAAATAGTTAGTGTGTTAGTATGTTTTTTCTTTTTGCGTTTTACAAAACAATTCATTTCATTATTACAAATTGGCAAAACTATGAACAGAAATAAATGAGACTGGCTACTTTTTTCTTTCTTTATTCTGTCCAGATACGTGTGTGTATAACACATAAATATGTTAGAGTTAAGTTTAACTAGTGAGAAACGCAAGTGTATAAAAGTAGCGTCAAGTTTAAAATAAACTGTGACAATTTATTTTAAATTAATGTATTAGTAAGTATCTTGGACACCTATTTTCAATGGTGTCAGTAATTAATTAAACATATACTAGCACAGAGAACCATCAATTTCCACTAACTAAGAATATATATATATATATATATATATATATATATATATATATATACACAGTTGTGTTCAAAATAATAGCAGTCAGACATCACTAACCTGATCAATCTCTGTTTTTGGTAGAATTGATATTTCTACATGGCAAATAATTTACTAGCAGGTGTAGTAGAGTAATAGAAGTCCAACAGACCCAACAGTCATGACATGCATGCTGCTGATTCTGTGTAATTGAATCACTAATTGAAAGGGGCATGTTCAAAATAATAGCAGTGTGGAGTTCTATTAGTGAGGTCATTCATTCTTTGAAAAAGAGGTGGCAATTATTGCCCTTATTTAAGGAAGGAAGGCAGCAAATGTTGTACATGCTGGTTACAGTGCATTTCTCTCTGAAATTCTGAGGAAAATGGGTCGTTCCAGACATTGTTCAGAAGAACAGCGTACCTTGATTAAAAAGTTGATTGGAGAGGGGAAAACATATAAAGAAGTGCAGAAAATGATAGGTTGCTCAGCTAAAATGATCGCAAATGCTTTAAAATGGCAATAATAATAATAACCAAAACCTGAAAGACGTGGAAGAAAGTGAAAAACTACCATTCGAATGGATAGAAGAATAGCCAAAATGGCAAGGACTCAGCCAACAATCAGCTTCAGGAAGATCAAAGAAGGTCTAAAGTTACCTGTGAGTACTGTTACAATTAGAAGATGCCTATGTGAAGTCGAGCTATCTGCAAGAAGCCCCTGCAAAGTCCCACTGTTGAAAAAAAGACGTGCTGAAGAGGTTACAATTTGCCAAAGAGCACATTAACTGGCCTAAAGAGAAATGGTGCAACATTTTGTGGACTGATGAAAGTAAGATTGTTCTTTTCGGGTCTAGTGACCGGAGACAGTTTGTCAGACGACCCCCAAACACTGAATTCAAGCCACAGTACACTGTGAAGACAGTGAAGCATGGTTGCGCAAGCATCATGATATGGGGATGTTTCTCATACTACGGTGTTGGGCCTATTTATCACATTCCAGGGATCCTGGATCAGTTTGAATACATCAGAATACTTGAAGAGGTCATGCTCTCTTATGCTGAAGAGGAAATGCCCTTGAAATGGGTGTTCCAACAAGACAACAACCCCAAACACACCAGTAAACGTGCAACATCTTGGTTCCAGACCAACAAGATTGACGTTATGGAGTGGCCAGCCCAGTTCCCGGATCTTAATCCAATAGAAAACTTGTGAGGTGACATCAAAAATGCAGTTTCTGAGGCAAAACCAAGAAATAGAGAAGAACTGTGGAATGTAGTCCAATCATCCTGGGCTGGAATACCTGTTCACAGGTACCAGAAGTTGGTTGACTCCATGCAACACAGATGTACAGTTCTCAGAAACAGTGCTTATACAACTAAATATTAATTAAGCGATTCAAAGGAAAGCAAAATCTTCAAACATTTTTCAGTTTATATAGTGAATGTTTGTAAAGAGGAATACAAACACTGCTATTTTTTTGAACAGTCAAATATTCACTTTTCTTCAATTGTTTTAGAGGAACAACACAAATTTGATATATTTTTCTTCATGTTTTGATTTGGAATAGAATGTGTAGTGTTCCCAATGCATTTGTGTGTATGGAAATAAAAGCTATTAGAAGGATTTTGAGCTTTATTCACTTTTTTCAACACACTGCTATTATTTTGAACACAACTGTATATATATATATATATATATATATATATATATATATATATATATATATATATATATATAGTCCTCGTTGAAAACTGACCACTGAATAGCCAGTTTATCACAAGAGAGGATAGTAGCAGATATTCAGTATGTATGGCCCTCTAAATTGGTGATACAGATACCAATACAAACTTGCAAAAAGAAGAACACATACTTTATATTAGTGCAGTAAATGCAAAGCAGTCTATTTGTACATAAAATCAAGATGTTGGTCTCACAAAAGTAGAAGTTATAAATGTTGCCAAAATAGTCAGCACCCTTTCTTAAACCCCTTTCTTAACCCCTTTCTTAAAGTGGAACTTCACCCCAAATGGGAAGGTTTGCTTTTACGACTCTTACTCCCTCCTCTTTAGCTTTTGGGCTTTTTTTTTTGGAGCAAGTACCTAGTTTCATTAGGAACCCTCTTCCACTTTTGCTTGAATCTCCTAGTTCCCCCGCCCCTTTGCCCACAGCCTTCTGGGACATGTCACCGGTCCCCGGATGCTGAGTGTCCATTCACAACAGTCAGCGCGACTTGTGCATACTCAGTTGGAAACCAGCTCTGAAGCTACAAAAAGTCCCAGCTGGCTTCCCACTCTAGAATTGGCACCACCAGGGACCAGAAGACCATCAAAGAACCAGGTGAGAACAGTGCTGATTCCCTGGACGGTAAGTCTCCTTTTATTAAAAGTCAGCAGCTACAGTGTGTGTAACTACTCACTTTTAATTTTTTTGGGGGGGGACTAAAGATCCTCTTTAACCTACCCAACCACAACCCTTGTAGCATCTATAGTAATGGAGTATTTGTTAAAGTAGAGGGCTTCCAACTTTAAGGATCCAAAGTGTACTCAAGGCATTGTCTACTGCTTTTTGATTCATAACACTGGTCAACACACTTTTTCTGGCATAAGGTATTCCGACAGTTTTAAGGTAATTTTGGAGTGCTGATTCCAAATCTGGCATCAGTTTTTGTCTATCACATCAGGTTTTTGAGATATCATATATTGCATTTTCAATAAAAACAGCATATTTATGCTCATATACGAATAGCTATACAGGCATACATACAAGAATAAGATAAGATACAATATACAATAATAATGAAACAAACATTTAATGAGCCGTAGCACAAAGTTGTGAGTGACTGCATATCAATGTGAGTGAATGCAAATTACCATGAAAGAATTTAATTGTGAAGATAAGAAAAATATGTACAAAAAGTTCATTCACAATATTGATGTTACATCTGCATAAACAACCTCTTCTCTGATGATCTCTGATGTACAGCTTGTGGAATATCTCTCATCAAGGACCAGCAGTAATCTGCCATCATGTTTGAGTCTCACCGGCATTGTTAATGTTCTTCCATAACTTTAATGTCTTGATGAAAGTGTTCACCTTGCTCTTCGCTCACGTGACCTGACCCATGTTCTCTGGAAAGTGGGCCAAGTGACTATGTAAGTAGTGAACCTTAATGCTCATTCTACATTCAAGTGCTTGGAAACTCAAGAGCAGCTCCTCCACAATCTCTCGATATTTGTCCGCTTTCCTGTTCCCAAGGAAATTCCGCACCACATCAGAGAATGCATTCCAAGCTCTAACCTCTGCCGCAGTCATTGTTGTAACAAAGTGTGGATCCCTGATGAGTGTTCTTATTTGAGGGCCATCATTCCTGCCTTTTTCTTTTCGGCACTGAAACTTGAAAGGGTTGAACATATATAGCTGAAGCAGTCTCCAGTATGATCAAGAGCTTTGACGAATTGCTTCATTAACCCAAGTTTTATGTGCAGTGGGGGAAATACAATTTTATTCTTATCAACCAGAGGCTCATTCTTGATGTTCTTGTCACCAGGCGTCAAACTGATTCTTGGTGACCAGTTTTTTTTAAAACAGTGTTCTAATGTAGCCCTACTGTCCCAGTAGCACAGGAAACAAGGGTATTTGGTGTGACCTCCTTGCTGACCCAGCAGAAAATTAACCATTTTCAAATCCACACAAATTACCCATTCATGAACATGGTATTCCAATCTATCCAGAACAATCTTGATGTTGGCATACTCTTCTTTCATTTTTACAGAGTGTCCTATTGGGATTGAACCATATATATTTCTGTTGTGAAGTAACACACATTTCAAACTCCTTTTACTACGCTCAGTAACAAGTCTCCATTCACTTGAATCATATGCGGGCAGTCCCATATTGAGAAGAAGCCCTTTAACATCATTACAATAAGCAAGTTGACAATCTGAATGGAAGAACTTTTGCAGTGCTGCTTCTCTGTTATGATAAAAGGAGACACTAGTGCCAGGTCTGAGTAGTCCTTTCTCTTGCAATCTAGAAGCCAACAATTCAGCTTCAGAGAGAAGGAGGGCCCACCTGGGCCCACCTCACATCAAGCCTTGTGAGTGACTGACATAACTGTGGTACCCATGGGGATGAGAACAGTGAATCTCCCAAACATATTTGTTTTTTAATTTACCAGTCATCCTCTAGCAGAATGTTGTTGGCTTGAATTAGGGGTATTATATTGTGTATTGTAATTCACAGAGAAGTAATAATGATAAAAATAATAGCAATAATAATGTAAAATCAAAACCAGTAAAACAGTGTTTATGCTGTTAATAAATAAACCAGTTTTGGTTTTTGCATATGACATTGTAATTACTAAAAGTGGTATGTCAGCACATATTCACCCTAATGCTATAACTGCTTTAACAGTTTATGAAAAGACCTTGCATTTCACAGCAGGAATCACAGGATCGTTTTTCTTGCTTGCTAAATGTTACAATACATAATTTTGCTGACAATATAAAGGGAAAGATCTTGCTGAACACTTCAATTCAAAGACACTTCTTTTTTACAGGACAAGTTGTCTCTAAAGTATTGGCTAAACCTGAGAATCTGTCAGCTTCGTTTAATGTCGAGGAGGGAAACATTACTGGACATTTTTCATGGAAACTTTCCAAAGTAAATCTTCAACAGCCTATGACAGGATTCCAGGTCACATGGGCAGAAGTCACAACAGAGAGCCGACAAAACAGTTTACCAAACAGTATCATTTCCCAGTCTCAGATATTGCCAGCGGTAAGATACAGTAATATTATTTTTTGTTGTTTTTGTAAGTTTTGTTTCTATTAATTATCTTTTAGAAAGATCAATTTTATCATATAATTTAAGTGCATATGGTTAACTATAATTTAATACTTTACATTATTTAAAACATAAGTTCACCTTTCGTAACATGTTACATGTTACATCTGTATTTATGTATACAGCACCTGCCTGCACCTCGAGAAACCCCCCGTGACAGCGGGTGGGGTTGTTCTCCTGATACCCAATGTCATAATTTAAAAACAGCAGGGCTGTATGGGGCTCCGCCCAAACAGCTGCATTGTTTACTCACAAAAAGCCACGAATAAATGAACTACAAGTCTGTCCGCCACCACAGCAGATGGCTTGTAGTTCTCAATGAACTGTGAGGGTGCTGATGAGTGCTCTTGTAGTTCATTGACACTTCCTAATGCTTTCAAACAGAAAGCTTGTACAGAGGTATGGGCAGAAAGCTGTAGGCAGTGCATTAGCCTGACACTGCACCTGCCATCTGTTGATCCTGGGTGCAATGTTCTGCTGGCTCCTTAGGAAAAAAATAATAAACGCACATGCAAAAAAATGGGCTTTTATTATTTTTTAAAAGGTGAACTTAGCCTTTAAAAATAACTGAACATTAAAGAAGAACTTCGTTCTGCAGCACGCTATATTTTTATACTCCCCTCTGAATATTGTGCAGCTTTCCTTAGGTATTTTATCATTTATCTAAGGTTTTATACTTTAAAATGGAGAGAGAAAACAGTTCATATGACCATCCCAGTGCTTTTCAGTTTTCCCCACACTGGGAGGCTTCATGTGGATCCAACAAATCGCTGCAGTAATGCCCACTCAATGTTACTAAGTAGACATTATGCCTATCTAAACTATTATACGCAGCTTTACCTAAATGTAAACAGTAGAAGAAAGTAAATCAGATGCTGTGTGTTACATGTGTTGCAGTTCAGATCACACTGTACATTGTAATCATAAGACTGAGCTCTCCTTCCATAGCCTTTACTGCTCCTGTGTAAGTGGATAATAAATTACATATTATCATCTAATATGATAAGAAATATTGCATGTCAGTTATATTTACTGAGAAACAACACCATATTCTTACATAGAGAGTAACAGATTACCTTAGAGTACACTGTTAACTGCAGTTCCTAAGTCCTGGGATTCAATGTGCAGAGGGGGTTGGCTCTACCATAATACTTTCTTATCCAGATGAAACTGGCTCCCGTGAAGTTGTATACCCCACATAGGACATTGCAGCAGTTTTTGTCATCCCCTGAAACCCAGATGATATGTTTAAGAGACTCATTGGGTCTAGTGGAGGACTGGGGATCTGCAAACAGGAATTGAGCCTGCTGCATTGCCCTGTACTGTTTTTTGCAAAGCATCAGAGAGAAAAACAGATGAGACCAAAACAGGTGAGGCTGGAGTTCTGCTTTAATTGTGAACACTGTCTTCAGAGTTATCTAACAAACATTTTCTATTATATGCAGGACCATTATGTTTTGACAGTTCATAATCTTAGGCCATCAATGCTCTACCGATTGGAAGTCCAAGTATTAACAACAGGGGGAGAGGGTCCAGCAACAATAAAATCCTTCCAAACACCAGATGTAATTCCATCATTACCTCATAGTAAGTAAACTCTGGTGTCAGATTTTTTTTATTTCCAAATTTTATTTTATAAAATGTTAATATAGTTATCCAAAAAGCAGTGCATCTACTTTCTAAATCCAGCCTGAAGGATTAGATACTTCACTTAGTAAAGTGAATAAAAAATCTGAAAAGTGCATGTTTAGTTTGGCAAGTTAATCACAGTAAATAAGGTTAAAGTGCTTCTGAAGGCTGAAGGTTTTTTTTACCTTCATACAGTCTATGCATGAAGGTAAAAAGCCTTCTGTGTGCAGCAGCCCCCCAACCCCCCCAATACTTACCTGAGCCCCTTTGTGATCCAGTAATGTGCACAAGAGCCTCAGCTTCCTGGGGACTCTCTCTCCTCATTGACTGAGACAACAGCAGAGCCATTGGGGATGGGGCCAAGTGATGGCTCTATGTGTGAATGGACATGCAGAGTAGCAGCTCAGGAGCAAGCGTGCTTGGGTGCCCCAATAGCAAGTTGCTTGCTTTGGGGGCACTAAGCAGGAGGGAGGGGCCAGAAGTGCCAGCAGGGGACCCAAGAAGAGGAGAATCAGGGCTGCTCTGTGCAAAACCACTGCACAGAGCAGGTAAGTATGACACGTTATTTTTTTTTAAATTGCTTTTAATAACATTTTAAACCAGCCTTTTTCAACTTTCTCAACACAGAAGAATCCTTGAAATTACTTTTTGGTCTCGGGGAACCCCTGCTAAAAATTATTCTATCTACGGCTCATGATACATTGGTGTGATGGTCAGTGGAAAGAATGTTCCTTACACTTGTGGTCATTGAGAAGAATTACCCCCTTATAGATAGCTGAAAATATCAATGGTGTTAGTGGGAACCAATCTGAGAAGCGGATATTGCTCATTGCTCAAGGAACCCCTAGCAACATCTGGAGGAACCCTAGGGTTCCATGGAACCCTGGTTGAGAAACCCTGCTTTAAACTGTGGTCACATCAATAATGTATGAAAATAAAGAATAAAATAAAATTTTTCTTCACCACATGATTGGTTGTTTGTTGTAAACAGTGCAGTGAACATTCACCTTGCCCAAGCTGGCCATCCAGACAAACAAGGTGAATGTAGGAATCCTCCCCACTGGGTCATTGTATTCTGACAATGGCACCCACCGCTGTCAGATTACACTGATCAATGGCTGCAGCCACTGATTGATGGAGCATTTTTCAACATGTTCCTTTGACAAAAGTCGATAAAGCAATCAACTCCTGTGCAGCTGTAGAGTCCACACACACTTATAGTAATTCATCTAGTCCAGCGGGGAATTTCTATCAGAGCATAGCCAGCTTAACCTTCCTAGTGGCAATCCCGAGTGTGACTCGGGGTTAATTTTCAGTACCAAAAGTGGTAACCTCGAGCCACACTCGGGACTACTCCATAGTGCTTCTCCTGTTTCCCCCCCCCCCCGATCCCTACCTTGTCCTGCGATCCCACGATGTCCTCTTGCTATGTCCTCCAGCCATGTCCTCCAGCCAATGCCAACATCCGTCTTCCGGGTTCCGTTCCCTGCAAGCGTCGATATGCACGGGGGGGGGGGGGGGGGGCGGAACCGGCAGGAAATTCAAAAAAGTTAAAATATGACATACAGACAATACACTGTAATCTTTTAGAATTACATTACTGTATCAAACCATTTCACCTAAATTTTGTCCCTAGTGCTTTATCCAGTGCCCTGCTTGCACTTTTACTGTTCTTTCTGCCTGGAAACTTGAGAACGTCCATGGCATTCAAAAAGCCTCCCTTTATGTCAAAAGCGGTTTTAGACCAGCTAGAAAACAGTGATAGTGAATTAGAATTACTTGCAGAATTGAGTGATAGTGATTTGTGGGGAAATTCATCATCAGACAATGACATTATTGAATTAAATGTATTAGTATTATATAATTATTTTTTATAATTATTTATTATATTATATTTTATGATTTTGTGTGTTTATCATACCTGAGATGTTTACTAGACTCTTGTTTGGACAGATTTAAGTGAGTTATTCCTAAGAATTACAGGCTTACAATATAAAACAACACATTTTCATGCAAAACAATGTAATGCTTTGACATTCAAAAATATTGATTAGATAGACCGCCAGGGAAGTTAAGTAAACAGTCTCCCAGAGTTTTTATAGATTGAGGCTGATTTACTAGAGGATTTGAGAATGTTCACATCACTTAAATTATCTGATAATGTAAAAAGAAAATCCCTGTTTACTTATTTCATATGTACATGATTGGATAGTTGAACTGAATATTTGCACAATTTATTTTGTGTACATTCTCAAGCAAAGCTGACCATACTTGAATCAAACTTTGGCAGGTCCATCAGGGACCAGCCACATTTTGATCTATGTTTGGGCAGGGAGATTGTACAGAAGTTAATCTACAGTACTGTATTGTACTACTGTAAAACCGCCCTGTCAGATTTTTTCCACTTGATCAAAGGTGATCAAGGTATTCTGATGGCGGGTGTATTCTCACAGCAGGGAGGATTCCCTCATCCACATTGGGAATGTGGATTGTTGAATCGAGTCTGTTTTTTTTCATTCAACTTGCTTGCTAAATTAAAAAGCAAATTACTAATCTATGGGCTGCTTAAGTCTCATTTTCTCTTGGTATGTAAGCCACTTCAAAACAGTGGATAAGTGTATTCTCAGGTTAATTGCTGTACACCAAAAACTGATTGTGGTGGAGACATTACACTGTGAACTAGTTCAAAGGGAGAAGCTAAGGTGTCCGTTTATGAACCAGCAGTAATAGATCGCTGCTCAGTTTTCCGGCATTCTCGGAGAACACAGTTCTCCTGAGAATGCAGTTTATGAAGCAGTTCTCTGAACGAAGGGAGAACGGTCTCCAAACACTGGAGAACGGTCTACAAACTCTGGAAAATGGCTGATTTTACTATAATCTCGCGAGATTACAGTAAAAGATCAGTTTACTAAGCAGAGGTAAATTATCTCTGCTTAGTTTGCGGTCCCTCTGATTCTCCAGCTCTGGGCTGGAGAATCTGGAGGGAGAACACAGATCTCCAGTGAAGGGCTGACATGATCTCCTGAGTGTTATAAACTGTGAATGACCAGAGAATAGCTGAGATCCGTTGAATCGCAGCTATTCTCTGTGTCATAAACGGACACCTAAATTGGATGGTTTTATCTTGAAGAATTAGTGTTATAGCAGTATAGTGTATATCAGTGTGAAAGCTATGTGTTAAGTCCAATGTATTATACCCTTTCTGGGAGCACATTCTTGGTGAAATTATATTAAATTATTTTCATTAAAATTCAGATTGTAACCACATCTTTGGCTGAGAATGTTGACTGTGTTGTTTCAGCCTAAGATTCCACCTACCAGCTATAATGTTTCATTATGGTTCTGTAAATCAGTTCTACATCTGTACAGGCTTCTACCCAAATGCCTAAATATGTTTACAATTAAGGGGGATGACAAGAATTTGGCATGGTCATCCTTATTCTGCACCTTTATGATGACAGTCTCAACACTGATAACTTTTGTATTTTCCTATGCCATGATTCAACATGGCACCAGTGTGTAGCTTTATGATTTATTTCGGCCCTGAACTCTTACATGGTTTCTCTGTGTACTATTTACAAGTGGAGTCCTGTGTGCATTCCTGCAATTTCTGCATAAGGAATATTTTCTTTTTACCAAGTATTTTCAAGAAGAAATTCACAAACATTTCAGAGCTTTTGAAATGTTAATGCACTAAATAGTAAAAGAACACAAACAGTTTGGTAAGCAGTGAATGGATGTACCATTATCCTGCACAGCTGCATAAAAAACAGTGTTGTAATTGGCAATTAAGAACAAAACTGTGTTTGTTGTTACATTCTTCCCTTAGTTTACATTCTTTGCTGGGTAAAGAGTGCTCTGTTCAACCAAGCAGGAATGATTGATACTAAGAATCACCTTTAATCTTTCCTTCCTTTGCAGTATTTTGTTTGTTTTCTATTATTGTGTGATCAATTATATGGGTGAAAGGTAGCTTTAAAAAATTCATACCGTTCCAGGTAGATATAAAAGATACAAATTAATGCAGTTCTGTACTCATTAATAAATCACTAAACTTGTTTATTTTTCTAGTGTAAAGCCGGCGATAGACAGAGCGATTTTCTTTCCTGCAACCTTGGGTTAGAAAGAAAATCGCTTGATTTCCCCATCAACATAGTAAGTGTTGATGGGGGAATCCCTCTCGCGGAGCCAATGTGTTCTCCTGGGGGAAGCTGTCCCCGCCGGGAGAACACAGTGATTACTGCTAGTGGCTATAATAGCCACTTGCAATAATCACATGTAAAATTCTACAGGCTACTGGTACCCAAGTTGATCGATCGATTAACTTGGGTACATTCAGCCTGCCGATTCTTGGCTTGAATCTTGTCCGGTCCCCACTAAACTGGTTGAGATTCAAATCATCTATGGCTGGCTTTAATGCCTGAATTTGACTTTATATAAGCCTCTTGGAACTCAACCTTAGAACTCCCTGTACAGCAACTCTTAGCTTGAGAGGGAGAAGGACAGGACTGTCAGCCAGGTAGCCAGTCAGATGTGCTGCATGACAATGTGTTGACAGGAGCATGCTCATAGGAGGAGAAAGCAGAGAGATAACCTTACCAGTCTGCTAATGCTATTTTACTATAAAGTCAACAGGCTGGGTGGAGGGAGGACACATTCCTTAGTAAGCGGTGTCATTCACCTAGCTGTGCTGTGTAGGGGCTGTGCAAATCTCCGGAATGAATGGACAAAAATATAAAGTCTTTGGATTTCTTTTGTGAATTTAGCTGCTTCAGTTCAGTTTTAAGCAATGTGTACAAGAAAACTTTAGTACTTTATTTTATATACTGATATAAACTATATTTTTCTGTCACTGCTACAGGAAATATTATATTTTATTGTATTGCTTGAATGTTACAGTTTAATAATATCTATTAGAAATAAAAGGGTTCATTTAATATATATGTGAACCCTCACCTTGTAAAACAAACCACTCAGTTTAAAACAGAAATAAAAAGCAAAACATTTGTGCATAAAAATAAGAAAAATTATAAATACCTGTTTTCCCTTTTTTATATGTGATCACATACCCTCTGTGCTCAGATGCATAAGGATGTTGCAGAGTTGGGGGAGGAAAAACAGTAGTACACTGATCTTCTCAGTGAATGGCTGTAAAGAGGGGGGGATGACAACAGAACTCTGATCATTGGTGGAAAGCAGGCTGAGTTCTCAGCACAGAAAAACAGACCATGGTGTGTTCTCCTGCTTAGCGTGGTTAGTTTTTAATAGGAAAGCAAAGGAACTGGCAGGACCACCATAGATTTCACACAAAGGGAGCAATACAAAGAGAAAAGAGAGCAGGCTGCATAAGAGTAGAAAGAGTAAGTCAAATACAACTTAGTCAAGAAAAATCTTTCTTGTCCTACATGGTAATAGAATCAGTTCCCTGAAATGAGATATTTCCAAAATATCTTTAGAAATTATACACCAGTTTATTAAAAAAAAATCGTACAGCATGTTTTAAAATTGTATTAAGTTTTTTTTTCCATTACTACCACTTGAGACAGAGCATTTTTCAGGTTGACTATGTTTACCATAAAGGCATACTTTAGTTAGGTCTAGTATTCTGGATTAAAATTGTGCTGCTGGCCAATTTTACACTGCTTAATTCTTTTAGTAAAACTCCCACTTGTACTCTTTTTTTTCCTAGTATATTTCAGACAATTCTCCCTCATTCAAAATTTCCTGCTGTTGGCCAATTCTACACTTCTTTATAATTTGTGGTCTAATAGAGGTTGATAGAACTTGGCCAGCTGCAGGACAGGTTTGCATCAGCAAAAGCAGGAGCAGCAAACTACTGGTCAGTTTGTATCAGTCAGTCAAAGTGGGTCTATGACTGTTTGAGGAAACTACTTGAAAAGGCCATTTTTTTTGAAAAGTTAAACAAATCTAATTGGACTGCTGCTGTATGTTAAGCCAAGCAAAAGAAAAAAAAAACAATCAATTCTACAGCCCATCATGTGCTGGCAGTGTAGGCTGTTGCTGAGACTGCACTTGAACGTTGTACTGTTCCCTAACACCACATACAGCTATAAGGCATCCCCTCAAGCATGTTATTTAAAGTGTAAAAAGCAAAACGTTTTCTTTAATTTTGGATAGAGTAAGGGAAGGTTATAACCCCTTTCAGTTTTTTTAGTTCTATGCCAGTTTGTTAAATTATGTACTAAATGTTTAACATCATTATGATAATAATATGCCACCCTATGTTTAATAGATTAATGTTCGATGTTCTGTTTTCTTTGCAGGGCCTCGTGTGAAGCAACATCATCCTCATCACTACAAGTCATCTTCAGATAAAATTTGAACAATTACTGTTAGACTTATATAAAATTAACTTTGCATGACATAAAAACCCACCTAGAAGGACAATGCATCATTTTCCTGAAGACATATCAAATTTAAAACAGGCAGCCATTTCTGCATTTGTGTTCTGGACCTTCGATGTGGCTTCTTCTCAAGTCCCAGTATGCAACGTGTAGCATATATTGAAGGATAGATTTGAGCTACTTGTGTTGCTTTACTTTGTATTTTACCTAGATTGTAACAAAAAAGTGCTTTATATGGCACTTTTTTCCTTTGTACCAATTATTCCTTGTAGTTATTGGTTTGTGAATATTATATTTTGTAAATACTGCTAAGTGTAGGAACAAAAATTAATTATAAAAGGAACAGGAAGGAGGCCAGTATAAATGATGGAAGAAATAAGATGCAAAAGAGAGAGTTGCAAAGCAACAGCCAGGGAAGCTTATAAGGTTTGCAAAAGCCTGACTGTTTCATGGAAAGAAATGGGGCAATTAGCTTCTAGTGTGTATTTTTGCCCCATAAAGGTATACCTATCTTGTATAGCTTCAGATTTCAAAACATCTGCAGCTATTGGTGCTTCTTCATACCGCAAAGAGAAAAGAAACTTTCAGCAGAGCTTTCTTTAAAACTCTTAGCTACACAGAGTACACATGGGACATCTAGATCTCTGTGATGCACTGCCCCTTTTGAGCTGCCATTTTCTAGTTTTTCGAACACCTTGCTGTTTGTGCTATCCACAAATGTTTACCATTCAGTGGGATTTGTGTTTGCCTACTCTGACCTGGAAACACCATTTTTTCCCAAAAAGAATGGACAGACCAGCAGACCGAATGGACATTCACCAATTATTCTGGTTGTACTGCTATTCCTCAGTTGTCCATTTGTTGACTAAACATTTCCTTCATTATAAGTACAATGATAAATACAAGACATTTTTTAAGGAGAATGGCATATATTCACTCCAGTAAGGGTTAATATTCCCTTATTTAATTTTCCTTAGGTCCTTGAGAATATACAGCGGACAATAGTAGCTGTGTATAGCCATATTGTATTGCTAGCCATCAAAGAGTGCCTCTACAGTTCATATCTACACATCAAAAGTCAATCGATAAAAAAAATGTACTTCAATCTTGTTCTTTGTAATAGTTTATTACATTGCAAGACAAAATATGGTCACCATGTGATGCTTTAAAAATTACTTTCACATTTTATATGTCGTATACAGTGCTGCATTTAGTAGAATTTATAATTATTTTTCATTCAAATATATAATATAATATATATAAATATATATATTTTTTGTTTCTGAGTTTCAACACAATGTCTTCCAATTGTTACCTAATTTTCACCCAAAATATTATGCTATGCTTTCTTATGATAATTTCAACCAGTTAATCAGTTAATGCAATGGCTTCAGAATAATCAACTCATTGGGTAGTTTATTGATTGGTAGACTTTAGATTTCTTTTGTCATATTTTTGTTTTTAAAATTTGCATTGTGTTAAACGTAAAACATAGCACTCCTTTTGTTTGTATATGTATGTAAAATAAGGATTTTTTGATGAGTTCATAAAGTGATAATGGGGTTTTCAAATATTAGAAAATACAAAATGCCAATTGGTATGGGCTTGCTTACTTCTGTTGTTGTTTTAACATTTATTTTACTTTGGAGTAGTTGATTCAAGGTGTTTTTTCAAAGCTGAACTAAAGGAAAAGGGCTAAATACACAGATAAAATACATATTTGGAGAATTGCCAAAGGATTTGTATTGCTCTCCATCCAGTTCTGAAATGTACACAGCTCTGCCACCTACACCGTGTTCCAAATTATTATGCAAATTATATTTTTCTCATTTACCTAAATAATTGATGTAAATAACAGTCAGCATAATTCTCATGTTATCAACTTTTAAGAGTACAATTCAAATTTTATTGAACAAACCTCCTAATGATAACAGTATTTTTTTTAAACATAAAAAACTTCCAATGCACTGTTCCAAATTATTACACACAGTAAGTTTCAAAACACTTTATAGGTTGTAAAGAACTGAAAATTGTTGTTTGCAGCATATTTACTGAAATCAAAAGCTATTTCAATCAAACTTTTAACAACATTTTAACTTTTTAAACATTTTAACAGGTCACGTTACATTGTAACATAGGACCCCTTATTTGATAGCAGCTTCACAAGTCTTGCATCCATTGAACTTGTGAGTTTCTGGACAGTTTCTGCTTGAATTTGTTTGCAAAATGTCAGAATAGCCTCCCAGAGCTGCTGTTTGGATGTAAACTTGCTCCCACCCTCATAGATCTTTTGCTTGAGGATGCTCCAAAGGTTCTCAATAGGATTGAGGTCAGGGAAGGATGGAAGCCACACCATGACTTTCTCTCCTTTTATCCCAATAACAGCCATTGATGCAGAGGTATTCTTTGCAGCATGAGATGGTGCATTGTCATGCATGAAGATGATTTTATTATGGAAAGCATAGTTCTTCCTTCTGTACCAGGGAAGAAAGTGGTCAGTCATAAACTCCACATACTTTGCAGAGGTCATCTTTACACCTTCGGGGGCTCTAAAGGGGCCGACCAGCTCTGTTTCCATGATTCCAGCCCAAAACATGACTCCACCACCGCCTTGCTGATGTCGCAGCCTTGTTGGAACAGGGTGGCCGTCCACCAACCGTCCACCAACCATCCACTACTCCATCCATCTGGACCATCCAGGGTTGCACGGCACTCATCAGTGAACAGGACTATTTGAAAATTAGTCTTCATGTATTTTTCTGCCCAATGCAGCTGTTTCTGCTTGAGAGCATTGGTTATTGGTGGCCGAATAGAAGGTTTATGCACAGTTGCAAGACTCTGGAGGACTCTACACCTTGATGTCCGTGGGACTCCAGAGGCACCAGCAGCTTCAAATATCTGTTTGCTGCTATGTAACGGTATTTTAGCAGCTGCTCTCTTGATCCGATGCATGGATCTGGCAAAAATCTTCCTCAATGTGCCTTTATCTGCACAAACCCGTCTGTGCTCTGAATCAGCCACAAATCTCTTAATAGTGCGATGATCACGCTTAAGTTTTCGTGAAATATCTAATGTTTTCATACCTCGTCCAAGGCATTGAACTATTTCACTCTTTTCGGCAGCAGATAGATCCTTTTTCTTCCCCATATTGCTTGAAAATGGTGCTCTGCTTAATAATGTGGAACACCGTCCTTTAGTAGTTTTTCCTTAAATTGGGCTCACCTGCCAATCTAATTATCACAGGTGTCCGAGATTGTTTTCAGTGATCAAAAGAGCCCTGACACACAATGCCATCCATGAGTTAAACTGAAAAACAAAATATTTCATCTTTGTGACACTTAAATAGAATTTGCATAATAATTTGGAACGCGGTGTATATAGCCCTTTTTGACAGAACAGGAGATGTGCTTTTGTCCCTGCTGCACTTAGGCAACATCTATAGGTACTCAATACCCTTATTCTGTGACTGGACACTGAAATGAGAGGCAACGCACTGGAGAACTCCTTGTATCACTTCTCCCCATTCTAGCCTGAACTTTATATACAGGATTTTGCAAAAGGATGATAACTAATCTTATTCAGAAAAGTTACATTTACTGTTGCTTTTATGAATACAGAACTGCATGTATTTAAAACCTGCTTGGAGTTTAGCTTAATGTAATGAGAACTGTAGTACTGTATATGGCAAATACTATGTTTGCTATGGTAGCCATTACCTACCTAACAAAATCTGTCACAAACCTGGGAAATTCAAATTGAGCACAGAGTGCGAAAATACATATGCAAAAGTTACCTTCAGTGAAACCACTCAAAACAAACTGCAGACCCAAAGATAAAGACAGCTAAAGACAAGCTGAACTTTCCTTAATCCCATCAACCTCCCTATTTCTCATCGACACCACTGGTTATGTTAAAGGGTCAGTGTGGAGGCTTGCTAGATCTGGGGGGAGTTCAAGTTTGATTCTTACAAAAAAAGTCAAAATTTACATATTATTTCAGCTTGCTGTCTCTGTATTTACTAAACATTTTGACAGGGTCTTTAAAGATGGTTTCCTTTGTTTTTTTTTTATTATAATACAGGATTTATATAGCGCCAACAGTTTGCTCAGCGCTTTACAATATAACAATAGACAATACAGCAACAATACAGTTCAATACAAGAGGGATAGGAGGGCCCTGCTCCTTGGAGCTTACAATCTAAGTTATTCAAAAATGTGTACTTTCTTCAAAAGATAAATATGAAAAAGGTAAAAGAAAAAAAAAGTTTCAGCTGATTTAGAAAAAAAAACATGTAAAATACTTATAAGCCTAATGTGAAAAATACATAAAATACATGAATTGTCTTACCCAGCATATTCAGGCTAGATCAATTGCTGTGTACATCATTTATTAGTAACTCTTTTGTGCTGTAAAATAAATAGACGTATACAATTGTTTAGAAAACAAAAAGGTTGTAATTTTATAGTCCAGTATTTTTTTTTTTTTTTTCGTTTTAAAGCTAATCACTGTATGGAAAAGCATGTTATTGTAATCTCGAACTCCAGTGTGTCATTTTCATATTTGTGATGACCAGCACAAATTTTGCAGTGACTTAGCTGTCATTTTGATTGCAACTTACATATGCAACTTTTTTTCCTGGTAATTTTTTCTACAAGTTCAAATGTTGCATAAATGTATAGATTATACTTCTGGGATGAGTACGCTAATTACAGAGGTCATGCAATATTCTGAAAGGAGGGTAGTCCGTGAGACTCTCAGCATAATAGTTTGGGTGGTATGTATCCTATTTAGATTCTGAACACTTGCAAGCACTATCTAGGGTTGTCTGTAAGAGACAATCCTTTTTATATCCAAATTTTGCCGAAATCCGTAAATCAGCTTTAAACTATATTTTTTTCTAAAATATCAGTTATGTATTGCCAAAAAATTTTCTGGCAGCAGATTGTTGCATGTGACACCTAAATGTACATCAGTGTAAAAAATAAGTAATGTGTATACCAACTCTTATTCTGAATTCTCTGCAGTGATAAATTTAGTTAACATTTTCATTTTAGAAGTGAATGTGTTCACACATTTACTGTGTTGGATATTGACACAATTTAGCCCTGTATACCATGTGCAGGAATAAAACAAATTCATATACTGCTTAACCTAGAAGCTAATGTTTTCAAAAACAAAATCTGTAGAAGTATTCACATGTTGGTTCTTGTGCACTATAATGCATGCAGAAAACAACTACTAAAAATAGCAAAAACACTTTTACTAAATACATACACTGCAAAGTAGCAGAAATGCAACTATGTTAACAAAAAAAACACATTGATAGAAGTTAGCTGTTTTAACAGCCAGCAAAGTTTCAAAATGTGTTTACCCTGAAGCCATTTTATTGTTTCTTCCTCTTCTATTTTTATTATTTTCTTCTAATACAGAGTCTTTCAATATTATTACCAATGTATGCTCTTTCTTTTTATCTTTGTGTCTAGGTGTACTGCACCTTAACTCCACCTTTCTGACAACTATTTGACATTATGTTCAAAGGGAAATGACTAAGGTGTCCGTTTATGACACACGGGTGTCCTTTTATGACACAGAGAATAGCTGCGATTCAACGGATGTCAGCTATTCTCTGGTCATTCACAGTTTATAACACTCAGGAGATCATGTCAGCCCTTCTCTGGAGATCTGTGTTCTCCCTCCAGATTCTCCAGCCCAGAGCTGGAGAATCAGAGGGACCGAAAACTAAGCAGAGATAGTTTACCTCTGCTTAGTAAACTGATCTTTTACTATAATCTCGAGAGATTATAGTAAAATGAGCCGTTTTTCAGAGTTTGTACACCGTTCTCCAGCGTTTGGAGACCGTTCTCCCTTCGTTCGGAGAACTGCTTCATAAACTGCATTCACAGGAGAACTGTGTTCTCCGAGAATGCCGGAGAACTGAGCAGCGATCTATTACCGCTGGTTCACAAACGGACACCACAGAATAGCTGAGATTCAGAGGATCACAGCTATTCTCTGGTCATTCACAGTTTATGACATCCAGGAGAATATGTTCAGCCCTTCTCTGGAGATCTGTGTTCTCCCTCCAGATTCTCCATCCCAGAGCTGGGGAATCGGAGGGACCGAAAACTAAGCAGAGATAATTTACCTCTGTTTAGTAAACTGATCTTTTACTGTAATCTCGCGAGATTATAGTTAAATCAGCCGTTTTCCAGCGTTTGTAGACCGTTCTCCCTTCGTTTGGAGAACTGATCTACATATGCTACATAAGCAGCATTCACAGGAGAACTGTGTTCTCTGAGAATGCCGGAGAACTGAGCAGTGATCTATTACCGCTGGTTCATAAACGGACACCTAAATTAGCTTGTTGCTATGAGAAAGTTCCAAGCACAGTAACTCCTACAGAATGTTCTTGTTGGCTTTCAGCATACAAAGGGTTAACTCATTTTTTTTTTTAGGTAACCTAGCAAGTCTATGTTCAGTTTAAACACCCAGTTGTGCAGTTCCTATTGTTAAAACCTGCATGATTAGGTATTCAAAGTGAAGATTCACACTGCATTCTGTTGAAACATCTGTGTTTGCATTTCACGCTGCCAAAATTTACAGATTTTGTTTTTTAATGGAGTAAGTGTATTTTATTTATAATCAAGTTGATTATTTCATTTCTTTCTAGGACTGTCACATTTTGTTAGAAATGTGGAAACAGGCTTTAAGTGTTTTTTGTTAAATTCTTTTATAGAGACATTTTAAACCTTGTGCAGTCAAGCTGCATCAGGTTGTTGTCCGCTTAATACAATATAATCACCATAAAGCAAACCATACCCAGAATAGGTCATATATAATAATAAGTCTGTTTAGGTCATATAACAGTGGTATGTAAAACTAATACCGTAGATAGAACTGAATGCAGTAGTAAGGGGGAAAATATCCATATAACCCAAAAATAGTAGTTTTTAAAATGCTTTAATGGCGGTTTTTCTGTAAAAAATGGTTTAATATTTTGTATTTATTGCCTTTCATTGTGGTGCAACACCTGTGTATTTCAATAATAGGGACAAGGAAAGTAGCCTAATTCAAATGTTTTGTAGAAATGACCATGATGTGAATACAACGTTGCATGTAGTAATATTAACATTTTATTTAAGCTGTAAATGTATAAATGCCAATGCTAATTATAGCGTGTTTTATGTGTCTTGCATGTCAAAATATAAGTCTTTGGAAATCTTCAGTTTTAGGCATGGCTCAGTTGAACCCATCTAGCATTTGCTGAATATATTTGTATAAAACTGGTGATCATAAAACCATATCTGTCTGTAGTATGTCCTCTTTTGTGCAAATCTACATATGTTTGAATGTAGAAATCATATTCAATGATGGTGGTGAGTATGGCTTATGTCATGGTCACCACATATTTATTTATATATGTAAGAGAAAAGGTTTGTTTTTTTGTCCCTTGCATAAAGTTTATAAAATTGAAGAAAAAAGTGTAAAGATGATTTTGTAAAGAAATTTTTAAGTGTAAATATTATCCTAAGTTACCAATCTCACATTAGAATTTGTACATAATGTTTATGTAATAAACTATCCCTAAATGTAAAATGTTTATGTGTCTTTTTTTAAGGATAGCTGTACTTACTTATAGGTAATTCAACAACTATATAAATGCTTTAAACTAAAGGTATTTATAAATGTCCCAATTATATCAAACTGAATAGCTCAGTATATAATATCTAAATGGACAAACTTGAGAAACTCAGCATAAAACACTACATTGTGACTAATGAATACATAACGTCAGTTAAAAAAAAGTTTATGTCAAGCCAAAATTTGTTTGCTTAGTTTTGGATAGTAAAGGAAGGGTTTTGCTGCTATCCAGTGCTCCTATAGCAAGATTTACACGAAACGTGTAATTTTTCACTCTCAACAAGTGTAATTCATACATTATGATCTTTGTGATATAATTTGTTTTTATATATTGTTTGAATAAAATTTGTGATGTATTTTATATATATGGGGCAGCACAATGGCTAAATGGTTAGCACTTCCGCCTGGCAGTACTAGGGTCGTTGGCTCAAGTCCCAACCATGGCACCTCCTGCCTGGAGTTTGCATGTTCTCCCTGTGCATGCATGGGTTTCCTCCAGGTACTCCGGTTTCTTCCCACACTCCAAAGACACCCCAAGCACTACACAGATGCATACAGTGGCTCTTTGCACTGACACAGGTGGCACAGAGAGCCTGGAGCAAAAGGGAACTCTGCCCACCTCCCTGTCCACCTGTTTTGATTGACAGATCAGTCATTGAATTGTAGCAGAGAAACCATGTAAACTATAGTGAGTAAAGTTTATAAAAAAAAAAGATTGTTGTCATAATTTTAATTTTAAAAAGTGTACTTGTTTACTTATTTTACATTGGTAATTGCACATTACCAGTATGCACGAGTGGATGTAATCCTGACGGAGTTGTTTGAGGAGAGATAGAGTGATCACCCCCCAGACAAAAGTTAGGGGGTATTTTGAAAATAGCTGCGCAACAACTAAAATACAAGTAATCACAGTGAAAACAAATGTGTGAAAATAAACTATGAGCTAGTTAGCTGTTTCCCTAATGATATATGTTCCCCACGCACCATACAATAGATTATATAAATAAAAAGCTGTGCTCACCCTATACAATTCTTAAATGATATAAGTGCAAATCTCTATAACAACATAATCATCATCATGCAGTCAATCAAAAATGTGTGTCCCTTAAAGTGTCCTTATACATTCAAAGTACCAGTGCAATAAAAAGTGTCACATTAAAATGCAAACATATATGCCATGATTCTTCTTAACCACTTCCAGTCCGGACACTTTTACCCCCTTCCTGACCAGGGCAATTTTCACCATGTACTACTTTTGGGGGGTGATGAAGATTTTTTTTTTTTTACACTGATTGCTTTTACACCCATATAGGATGTAAAAGCAATAATTTCTCTTTCTCTCTGTCTGCATTCTTGCAGCCATTGAGAACTACTGAGTGAGCTGTGATTGATCACAGCTTGTCACATGGTACAAGGCTGTTGTGAATAGCCATGTGACCTCTGTGATCATTCACAGATTTCACATGTAGTAAGCAATGATGTCAGAAGTGACATCTTGCTTACTACTTTGCATGTGATCACTGATTGGCCAATCAGTGATCACATGATCGGGACCTCATACAGAGGTCCCGTTTGACGATGCTGAAAAGGCATTTGATAGAGTAGATTGGAGCTTCATGATGGACACTCTGGAGACTCTAGGACTGGGAGTTAGAATGAGAGAGTGGATAGGAAAATTGTATAGAGAGCCCTCCGCGGTTAATTTGGTTAACGGAGAGAGGTCGGAACCTATTGGAATGTCAAATGGAACAGGACAGGGATGCCCACTATCCCCATTGTTGTATGTATTGTCATTGGAACCTCTACTGGCAACAATTAGAAAAAATATGGACATAAAAGGAATACAGATAGGAGGAATTGAACATAAAGTGGCAGCCTTTGCGGATGACCTGTTTTCTATGTGGGAAATCCTAGGATAACATTCCCAAATTTAATGAAGAGCTTAAAGGATTATGGGGAGCTATCAAACTTGAAAATCAACCCAACAAAAACTGAGATCTTAAATGTAAATCTTCCAAATAGTGAAAAAGAAAAGATACAAAAAGAATTCCCTTTTATATGGAAAGATAGAGAGATAAAATATCTAGGGGTTAAACTCACTGCCTCATATACGAACTTGTATAAATTAAATTATATCTCACTTTTAAATGAGATTAAGGAGGAATTAAAGAAATTGGGAGGACCCGTCCTGGATAGGTCGCATAAATCTGATAAAAATGGTAATAGTATCTAAAATCCTGTATAAATTCCAGATGATCCCAATTAAACTTCCGAAGGTTTTTTTCAAGGTAATTAAAAAGATGTTAACAAGATATATATGGAAAAATAAAAAACCTAGAATATCTTATGATTTGTTGAGTAGAAATAAAGAGAAGGGAGGATTGGGAGTGCCAGATATTAAGAGGTATTATAGAGCAGTAGTTCTAGCAAGAATTTATGACTGGACACACAATCCAGAGGGGAAAAGATGGGTCAAGATTGAAAATGAATTAAGCGGAGTTAACTTGAGCAAAATCATATGGGTACCAGCACAATATAGAGGATTAAAAGATACCACAAGTGTTTATACATTAAATGTTTTAAAGGTGTGGGTTAAACTGCACAAGCTTATGAAATGGGATTTTAATTCACAATTGATGTCACTGAGGAACACAGAGTTTTTCCCTCCAGGTAGGGAAGAGAGCACAGGAAAATGGTGTAAAAAGGAGGATATTCAATTGAGGGATGTTATGGAAGGGCAGGAATTGAAAACACTTAAGGATTTGAAAAAGGACAAAAGGGAAATTTTTATTAAGATAGATGAGGGTAGATACCATCAATTGAAACACTTTGTCGGGAATCTTCCGAAACCTTTGAGATTAAGAAAGGATTGGAATTTGTTTGAGAGGCTGTTGGAATCACGTGGAGATGGGAAACTGGGCACGGCAAAAGTTTATAAAATTCTCACCGAGTTAGACACACATGCAAAGCCGATGTATATAGTAAAATGGGAAAGGGATTTGGGAATAGAGATAGATGAAGACAAACAAAGGAAAATATATAGACTAACACACGAGAATATAAGCATGAGAGAGGTGGAGGTAAATTATAAGTGTTTAACAAGATGGCACATTGCACCGAACGTTGAATATAAGATGAATGGGGAGAATACACTGGAGTGTTGGCGGGGGTGTGGAACGATAGGTACGTTATATCACATATGGTGGGAGTGCCCAAAGATTCAAGGTTTTTGGGAGACAATGGTTCATTTGATTGGGATAATATCTGGGATAAAGATAGGATTGGATCCAGAGTTGTGTCTATTACATAGTACAGAACTATCAGTGAACAAATCCAAGGATTCGGGTATATGGTATTATCTGAATGCGGCAAAGGGTCTGATACCTACGTTTTGGCATAGCTCAGAGGTGCCGAGAGAAGAGGATTGGGTGGAAAGAGTGAACCAGATATGTGGGATGGAGAAACTGTATTATATGCAAGAAGACAAGATGGGGTTGTATTATAGGAGGTGGGGAAAATGGGAAGATTTTGTGTCCAAGGTGAAATATATGAAGTAGTAGAGTGGGATATGTGAAAATACTTAAGAAAAGATGTAATGGAGAAATGCAGAGTGGGTGGTCTTATGGGTGGGGTGGGGGTAGGTTTTTTCAGGGTGGGTAGGGGTATTAGATTGGCGGTAGTGGGGCAATGGGAATAAAGATAGAAAGGGATATAAATGATGGTTTTGTATGCTATATGAGAGTAATGATGGAACATGTATTTTATATGGAAAATTAATAAATATTTAAATTTAAAAAAAAAAAGAAGTGATATCTTGCTTACTACTTTGCATGTGATCACTGATTGGCCAATCAGTGATCACATGATCGGGACCTCGTACAGAGGTCCCGTTTGACGATCAGTGTTTCACTGTGTTCAGAGGACACAGCGGGCACCGGATGGCGGTGCTGCGCACTCCCGGGGAGCGCGCAAAAGCAGGGTGCGGGGACCAAACTCACCAGAGGTTGTTGACCCCCTAAGTGTACACCAAGGAAAGGTCAATAGGTGCTTTAACACAGTCCAAACTTTTAGCTCTGCATAGCCCATGTATAGAGAGAAAGCCATAGAAAAACATCATAGGGTTTTACTGTTTAATAAACTTCAAAAGATAAAAACAATAGTACACTCACATATTATGTTGTCCTTCCCAACACCCGGAACAATCTGCCTAAGCTCTCTGTGGAAACGCTGCCGCTCCATATGCCTTGGAGCTGGAGTGTGTTCCAAATGGTGGAAGTGGCGTAATCAAAAGTTTCTGCCCCTACACATTTCATCACATCTGGGATGTCATCAGGAGGCGTGGATGCCCAGATGTGATGAAACGCATAGGGGCAGGGACTTCCGGTTATGCCACTTTTGCCATTTGGAACGCATGCCAGCTTCATGGAGTTCCATTCCTTCGTGGCTATCCCGAGTGCTACCTTCAGCAGACCAAGCCAACACACACATGACCAGGGGCTGGAGACAGTCTGGGCACAGCAGTGCATCGCACACGGCAGGGATCCACAGGTATCTTTCCCTGTCACATCCTCCAGCAGCAGCCGCAACGTGGCCAATATGGCGCTAAGCCACTTGGCTGCAGACACATCATGGGAGCAACAGCTCATAACAGAGTCAGAGACCTTTTAAGGAATTTTAGGGATCCTAAACCCTCTTTGGTGCCACGCTAGGGAAAATCTTCACCCTCCGAATAGACTCCACCATCCAACCAAAAGAAAAAAACTCACATAGCATAATATTGTCACACCATAGTAACTTATTCCAAATAGAGATTAAGGCCACTCACATGTTAATCACTTGCTAAAGGCATGTTTATTATGTAAAACAGGCTTCAGTTCCAGCAGATATACAACCTTTTCCTTCCAGGACTCTCACATCCACAATGGAACAAGGACAAAACTCCTCTTAGACCAAACAATGAACCAAGATGGCCGCTGGAACGCACCGCTCCGCGGAGCGGTGCGTTCCAGCGGCCATCTTGGTTCATTGTTTGGTCTAAGAGGAGTTTTGTCCTTGTTCCATTGTGGATGTGAGAGTCCTGGAAGGAAAAGGTTGTATATCTGCTGGAACTGAAGCCTGTTTTACATAATAAACATGCCTTTAGCAAGTGATTAACATGTGAGTGGCCTTAATCTCTATTTGGAATAAGTTACTATGGTGTGACAATATTATGCTATGTGAGTTTTTTTCTTTTGGTTGGATGGTGGAGTCTATTCGGAGGGTGAAGATTTTCCCTAGCGTGGCACCAAAGAGGGTTTAGGATCCCTAAAATTCCTTAAAAGGTCTTTTACTCACCAAGTTCTGGTGAGTGTATTCAATGTTGGTGTGTGCACTGGTGGAAGGTGAAAATATTTTTTGAAGAAAAGAAGTTGGCACTTTCATTTTTTATTTTTTCACTTCTACAATTTAATTATGTCTTCAGCACATGGACTTTTGGGTGTTTTTGTTTATTATTAAGGGGAAACACGAATAATTTATGCACTTATTTTAATGATTTATTATATTGATTAATTATCTAAATTTGCGCTGTTTATTTATATTTATATTGTTTGTGTTTTCACGATTGGCACAGCAGCATTTTTAGAGTGTTATTTGGAAAGTTTTGGCGCAGGAATAAGTTTTTTTGTTTAAACATAACAGAGTCAGACCTAAGCCTCCTGAAGAGCAGTGCCCACTTTCAGCTGTCCCTATCCCCTATACCCACCCCGCGGCTCACCAGGGAATCTACCCCATTTGTATCGGAGTCCTCCCAGTATTCGGAGTTGGATTTTGAGCTTAGATACATCCTCCTTCCCTTATCCACCAGGCAAGACATAGATGTCCTCTCTTCCAGGATGGAGGATTGAGGGTGCCCTGCAGAAGGAGATAGCAGATGTCAGGCAGGAGATATCCCAGGTGGATGCCAAGCAGGCCTCCCTGGAGGAAGCAAGGGACTTTGTTAACTCTTGCCAAAATGCTATAGAGGAATGTTGTGCCTCCTCCTGCAGGCACTTTACCACCATTCTCCTCCACCAGGAGGACGCTGAGAATCGCAGCTGGAGAAATAATCTGTGCTTAAAGGGAATATCGGAATCCATGTCTGGAGCTGAGCTTAAAACCATGGTTCTGGCTATTTGTAACACCATCCTGGGCAAAGCTTTGGATAACACTCTAGAATTAGAGTACACCAGATTCCATTGCCCAGATCTGGCCAGGATGTTTTATGCCGAGTCCACTTTTACACCGTTAAAGAACATATCCTTCATAAGGCTTGGCAGAATGGCCCGTTGGCACAGAACTAGATTTTTCCAGACCTTTTTCGACATACCAGTTGAATGTGGGACATGGTGCGCCCCCTGTTGGAGGTGATACAAGCTGCCGGGGCCACTTACAGATGGAGATACATATTTTCATTAGCAACCAAAACTGGTCCTTCACCTTGCATACCCCTTCCCAGTTGCTGGATCTTTTTCAATTTCTTGATGCTGCCCGGTAGAGGTTCCAGACTAGCTGGAGTGGCCTGACAAAGGCCGTGCTTCCACCGATATGGTTCCTCATCCACCTCGGGCATGCCGTGCAAGATCAAGAAATGTCTCCACCTCCCGCCAGTCTTTGGGACCTGCAGAACCTGAACTCTGTGCACAGAGACCACAGAGGAGGACAGTGACTGCTACCGACATGCGTCATGGTGATATTCATAAACAGTGACTGTAGGGCTTTCATGTTCGGGATTGGCATTATCCCGGGGGTTTGGGCAGTCTTGCGTTATTTTGTTATATGTTTCACCCAGATGTCCATTATGTTAGACATAGGATAAAAGATTCAGGGGGTTCCTGCAGCCTACATATATTTTCCTCCGTGAGGGTACCTAAATTTAATACAATTTTGGGATATACCGGTGAGCAACATGGAGCCTCATTTGTATGAATATGCCATACAGCTAAGAACCCTCTTACAGTTCTGCATGGGCTACATAAGTGGAAAGAGTGCTGCTACATGTCATGCAATGGTGAGACTAGTAGTGAAGGATTACGGTGGGATCCTGTATGGATGGGGTTTGGGGGAGAGATGGGAGTGGTGGCCTTTCTCCCCTGACTCAATGGCAGCTGCTTCCTCCTGAAGCGGATAGGGCTGCTAGTTCATTATCTACTGGTTACTATATTGTGTGTTGTTCTGTACATTTACTCTTATTAATATTATTATTATTATAATACAGGATTTTTATAGTGCCAACAGTTTGTGCAGTGCTTTACAAAATGAAAGTAGACATTACAGTTACAATACAATTTGGTACAAGAGGAAACAGAGGGCCCTACTCATTACAGCTTACAATCTAGCAGATTTATGCCCTTGGTTAGTCTGCAAGGGGGCCTGGCATTTACGATATGTTTTTATTTCTATTTCTATTTTTACGGTGCCAGTGCATGGTTCTACTCCCTCATAGGACCCTCCCAATCCCATTGGGTTAGATAGGGAGGTTATACCTACATATTGCAGACGCTGAGGCAAGCAGGCATATTTGACAGTGTTTGCACATCAGCGTAATTTCTTTTTAACTTCCTTCCCCCCCTTCCCCACACTTTTTTTTGAGATGGGACCAGGTGTGATGGACAGAGGGGGGAAGCTGCTACAGTACCCCATCAAGTTCACCTCATACAACTTCCAAGGCTTGAACGCACCCAAAAAGAGAACAAGACTATTACGTGACTTAGCTAAGATGGAGAGCCTCCTGCATCTAGTGGACTCATGGCGCCTAGGCCATCCAGACATCCTAGGCCATCTAATCTATTCATGCCTTGACTACTTTTTTCTCCCTCATGGAGAACAAGCTAGGGTATGCAACACTTTTATTGACCCAATAATTCTTTCTGACCATGCCCCCATACATATGGAGCTAGACCTCTCACTTACTATACACAAGCTTTCCTCCTGCAGACTGAATGAGGCAATTTGAAAGGACCCTACCACCATGGCAGAGGTATCCCAGATGCTTACATCTTATTTTCAAACGAATGATGTCCCAGAGATGGGACTCTTGACCCTATGGGAAGTTCACAAGTGCAAAATGCGGGAGCTCTTTATTAAGCGTGGAGCCAGACTGAAGAAGGAAAGGACAATGCAGACTTCCACGCTGTTCGATCACATTAGGCAACTGGAGATTGTCCAGACAAAATCCTTAGCCATAGTTACACAAAAGGAACTACTGCTGTTGAGAGAACAACTAGGACAGCGAGTACAGGTGAACATACAATACAGGATAAAATCTGTAGATTGGTACGGTCATTTTAGAAATTTGGGAATAAGCCTGGAACCCTTTTAGCGAACATCCTCCATGGCACTCAGTCAAAACCAATGGTAACTCAGATCAGGGCATTTCAGAGATTTTTATCATAATCTCTATAACCATGAATGACCACACCCCTCTGCTTCTTTCTCAGCGGCAAGATTTAATAGCCTATTTCTTGGCAACCTCTGGCATACCCTCCTTACCCTCACAGACTTGCAAGGAGATGGAAAGTCTGTTTACCACAGAGGAGTTAGACCTCTCAATAGCCTCCATCAAAGTGAATAAAGCCCCTGGCCCAGATTGCCTAACTCTAAACTACTATAAAACTTTTAGAGAGATCCTCTCTCCTTACTTCCTAAGGGCGTACAACTCACTTTCAGACTTCCTCTGCCGGACATGTTGAGGGTGCATATCACTGTACTTCCGAAACCAGACAAGGATCACAACTATAGATTCATTGCTCTTCTTAATGTCAACCTTAAATTGTTTTCTAAGATCATAGTAAAGAAACTGCTCCCCTATATCCCTGAGCTTATTCATACTGACCAAGTGGGATTCGTCCCTCAGAGAGAGGCGAGAGATAACACGACAAAGGTTATTGACATTATCCATTCTACTAGACTGAAGGCCCAACCAACAATGTTACTGTCCACGCCTCACCTCCTATAAGTTATATATACTGTTAAACATGCCAGAGGAGGCTTTTGTGTGCAAAAGGGAAGATGACTTGCAGGTGTCCTTCTTCGGAGAACAGGTGAACCGCATCATTCAATTAGCGCACAAATCTTCCATTGCTAATAGCTTCTAAGAGCAGGGATACAAACTCCTGTCCAGGTGGTACAGGGTCCCGGAGCTACTGAGACAATTTTACCAAATCAGGTAAACGGTGTAGGAATTACAACAGTTTGCATATGTTCCTCCCACTTGTTAAGGGACCAAAAGTAATATGACAGAATATGGACAATTTTGAGAAAAAAAAAAAATATTTTGGACTTTTTGCTATAAAACATGTCCAGTAAAAAAAATTAAAAAATCTAATTTTGTCACAAATTTCATCCAAAATACATTCTGCAACATGTCTTTGCTAAAAAAAATCCCAATACGTGTAAATGAATTGGTTTACATGAAAGTTATAGCGTTTCCAAATGGCGGAAAGATACTGGGATTTTTAATTTTTATTTTTACTAATAATGGCGGCAATCAGCGACTTATGGCAGGACTGCGGGACTGCGGCGGACATTTTGACACTGGGGGGGAACTGACTTGGGGTCACTGACATCCCCAGTGACACCAATACAGTGATCAGTGAAAAAAAAAACACTGACACTGTACTAATGGCACTGGGGAGGAAGGGGTTAACATTTTTAGGGTTTACTGTGTGAGGGGAGTGTTTTACTACGGGGCGGGGGCAGGCTGATCGAGGGAGAGAAACTTTTCTCTCCCTCTTCAGCTTGTCACGAGCTGTGTGTAAACAATGCAGCCCTGCTCTCTGTGAGCGATCACGGCAAATCCCGGGGAAACGGCCGGTAATCACCGACTGTGACCTGGCGGCTGACACCCGCTGGTGATACCCGCGGGACAGGTAGGGCGGGCGCGCACCTTGCGCGCTCCCCCTATCTGTTTTACAAAACTACGTTTTAAAACGTGGTTTTGACCAGCCGTGCCACCCTGCAACCGTTTTAATGTGGTGGCTGGGCGGCAAGTGGTTAAAGAACATACATTTTTAATTGACTGCACTCTGTTGATTATATTGTTATAGAGATTTGCACTACTATCATTTAATAGTTGTATAGCGTGAGTGCAGGCTTTTATTTATATCATCAAAAGTTAGGGGGTAGTGCTGCACCTAGAAGATGAAATTCAAAGTTTTAAAACAGGAAAAAAAAGAAATAATAATATTTGCAATGTTAAATGCATTTAAATAGAAAGATTTTTTTATAGGAGTTAATACTACTTTAAATACTAAGTAAATAGCTAAATACACAGACTTGGGATGTATTTCTGCCATTTCTTAAAAACATTGCTGTTACATAGGTAAGTCTTTTCTATATTAAACACAGTTGTTGACCTAATGTTTCCTGTCTTGTAGCTTTTTTCATTTAGATGTATGTGTGTTTATATGTATGTATACAGTACTGTGCTAAAGTTTTAGGCAGGTGTGAAGAAATGCTGTAAAATAAGAATGTTTTTAAAAACATATTTTAATTGTTTATTTTTATCCAGTTACAAAATGCAAACTGAGAGAATAGAAGAAACATCTAAATCAAATCAGTATTTGGCGTCACTACCATTTGGCTTTAAACCAGCATCAGTTCTTACACTTGCACAAAGTCAAATCAAAGTTCTGTGGTTAGTTCTCTAGGATTTTATGAACGTTTATTCGCCGTACGTTTATTAAGCAGAGATAATTTATCTCATTTCAGTTTTCTGCAGTTCTCAGGGAAAAATCTTCTCTGTCCCCCTGTTTATGAAGCAGAGAACATGTTCTCAGAAGAAGAGAAGTTTTTCCTCTGAGAACAGCTGAGATCTATGTAGAAGGGAAGGGGCTGCATGTGATCTTGTGAAATAATTGTGTGATTACAGATCACCTGAGTTTAAACAGTGAAACCAAAGTTAAAAAGAAAAGATCATTACATGAAAATAATAAGCACTTACCACTGGTATTTTTTTATGTACAATTTGGCACATTCTTTAAATATGTATTTCGGCTCCTTTTTATTGCACATTTTAGCATTATTTACATTCATATTGCTGCTTTTTAACATGCTGTATTTTTTTAACACGCATTTTGATGTGGGTTGTTTTATGTGCATTTTGGTGCTTTTCTAAATACACATTTACCCTAGGTTCACACCTAAGCATTTTCTGCAGCATTTAAGATGATTTCCTATGGCACATGTTCACACCTGTGCTTTTTCACCTGGTGCGTTTTTTGGAAAGGGTGAGGGAATTTTTTGAATGCAAAAAGTTTCATTTTTGGTTCTATAAACTTCAATGGAAACCTTGCAGAAAAGCATGTATTGCATTTTTGCTGCGTTTTTGCAGCATTTTTTATGCATTTTGCTTTTTGCATTTTAAATCTGTCTAGCAACAAGAACAATAAAAAAATGAACCCCCCTCCCCACAAAATGCATATAAAAAGCACAAGTGCAAAAACGCAACGCAAAACACAATGCAGAAACGGCTCAAAGGCAACCTGCATAGGTGTGAACCTAGCCTTAGGCACTTTAACGCACATTTTGGCACAGGTTATTTTAACATGCATTTTGGTGTGGTTTGTAACACACATTTTGGCACTTTTCTTAGCACGTATTTTGGCACTTTTTTAAAGTGCATTTTGCTTTGGTTTTTGTGGATAATTTGGTAAACTGCACATCTGCTAGCCACTTTTGGGTGCCATTACAAATAATGGCACCACAAACATGGCATGCATTTTTTATGTGTTTCCAGAGCACACACAAAAACTGAGCTAAAAAAGGAACCAAAACACTAAAAAAAGCACCAAAAAGCACATAATAATTTCAGCTCACATTTTTAAAAAAATGTGTGTTAAAAAAGCAGCAAAATGTTTGTTAAAAACTTCACCAAAATGTGCGTTAAAAAGGCCCCAAAAAGCCAAACTGAACCTTTTTTGGGTATGGAGTGTTGTGTGTTTTTTCAATATGTATTTTGGTGCGTTGATAGCGTATTTGTGAAATGACAAAATGTGCGGTAAAATGCATGTTTGCTAACAGCATTTGGGGTGCCATTAACAATGAATGGCACTCAAAAGCACACTGCATATTTTAACACAATTTTAGCACAATGTGGAATTGCGGCAAGAATTGTGCAATTCTGCCAACAATTCTGCATGCTCAGGTGAATGAGTCCTAAATGACAATACATTATAACTATACTGTATGT
Organism: Staurois parvus; assembly: GCF_062004578.1. Taxonomy (NCBI): domain Eukaryota; kingdom Metazoa; phylum Chordata; class Amphibia; order Anura; family Ranidae; genus Staurois; species Staurois parvus. The sequence goes on along the minus strand of NW_028318034.1, from coordinate 2,057,752 downwards.
ATGTGTGTGTGTATATATATATATATATATATATATATATATATATATATTATTATTATTATACAGGATTTATATAGCGCCAACAGTTTGCTCAGCGCTTTCCAATATAAAAGGGAGACAGTACAGCAACAATATAGTTCAATTCAAGAGGGAAAAGGAGGGCCCTGCTCCTTGGAGCTTACAATATATATATATATATATATATATATATACATACATAAAACACAAATAAACATAAACATATATAGTTATAATTTATATCAATGTTTAACCCCGCTAGTACTGATATTAGGAAGAAAGAAGCCTTCTTCCTAACATCATAGCAGCTTCTCACCAAGATTCTCCAGATCTGGGCTAAAGAGTCTGGGATGGAGATATTTTAAAGAGATGGCCAGTGAGATCTTCAGATCTCACTGGCCATCTCTGTAAACGTGAACAACAGAAGGGTGTGTCCTGTGATGAGAAGTGAAGAAAATGTTCTCCGCTCCTCACTTCAGCTTCATAAACTGGCACACCTGAGAGATCAGCTGTGATCCTCAGGATCTCAGCTTTTCTCTCTTTCTTAAACGGACACCTAAGTTCCTTCAAAAATGGTGCAAAATGTGTACCTAGAAGAATTGATGCTGTTGTTAAGGAAAAGGGTGGTCACACCAAATATTGATTTGATTTGGATTTCTCTTGTTTGTTTACTTTCCATTTTGTTAATTGATAAAAATAAACTATTTCTGAAAGCATTCTTAACCTCCCTGGCAGTCTGATTATGTCAGTATTTTGGAATCCAAAGCAGTACATTGTGTTGCATGGACATGTGTTGTTTTATATTGTAGGCTTAGGAATAACTCACTTAAGTCTGTCCAAACAAGAGTCTAGTAAACATGTATGATAAAGTTTGAAACACAAAATCATAAATTATAATATAATAAATAATTATAAAAAATAATATTATAATAATAAATTTAATTCAATAATGTAATCAAACCAAAAACATTGACATTAGTCCAAACAAGGGTGCAATGTTACTAGACACTACATATTGGTTTAGTAAACCTCCTGGGTATGAAAAATTTTGAAACATGGGACTGCACAAAGTCTGACGTCACAATCAGGACAATGGAACCTGGTTTCCTTTCTGATTTTGCTTCCAGTGTCATCTCACTTCAAGCAACAAACCACGCACATCCTAGTAGGTGCTGACATTTTCTTAGTTGGTGGAATGTAGTCCACGAAGTGTCGACCAGTCAGGCATTCCGGGTTGACAACACCAACAGCAAGATGACCTCTAGTCACAGCCATTGATGGTGTTTGGTGGTTCACAAAGATACGTTCGGCAATTTTCCAAATGAAGTCCGAATGAATCACAGGCTTGTCACTCTTTGTTTTTGAGTAGAATGTAGGCATTCAACAAGCATTGCTCAAGAAGATGCCTGAAGATCTACTTGTAGTACTTCTTTTGCTGTTTTCTCATTGCTGGGTAGAATGTCATTGCTTGGTCGGCTCTGTCAACACCTCCCATGGTGTTATTGTAGTCTATCATTACTTGTGGCTTCATGATTTCTTTCCCACCTTTTGTGCGTACCATAACAGTGGAGGTATTATGAGTCATACTCATTAGGCACACATCCTTCTTGTCATGCCATAGCAGTGCCATCATTTTGCCTTTCTGCCAGGCAACTATTTCTCCAGTCTTCAGCTTCTTATTGCTAAACATTGGCGGCATGTTGCGCCAGTTAACCCTATTGGTTCCATAGGCATCAGTTTTGTTTTGGAGAAGAAACTGATAAAGTTCAGGAGACGTATAAAAGTTGTCGGTTGTTACGCAATAGCCCTGATTTGGCAATGGCTCAATTAGTTAAAGAATGGAAGATGTTGCCATTCCATAGTTGCTGTATTTTGTACTGAATTTTGTTCCTTCCCCAGTGTATATCACTGAATTCCAAATGTAGCCAGGTGACGATTTGCATAGCATGCAGGATTTTACTCCAAATCATGTTCTCCTTGATGCATTATATTGCACCCAGCTGAGCCTTCCCTTGTAGGCCATTAGACTTTCATCTATGCTGATATCTCTTTCTGGCACATAGCTCCCTTGGAAATTCTTTAGAATCATTTGAGATACTTCCCAAATTTTCTTTGGTTTTGGTGCAGGATGAGTAGTTTAGTTAAATTCTTCGTTGTTTTCAAAGTGTAAACATCAGGGAAAATCTGTACTCTGACATGACCGTGTCAAAGAATGGAGTGGCAGTAATTTATTAGTTGTCCAATACCACTTCTGCAGGGGTTTCCCCACCACTCCCTGAAGTATTATTAGGCCCAGAAATTTCCAAATGTCATCTTTGGTCACTGGTTCCCACTTTCTGCTTCTAGAAAGCTTCCAGTGCAGAGTAGCCAATTGTTGCTCTTGGTACCGGTTTGTCTCAGTAACAATTTTTTCAATAACCTCATCGGTCAGAAATAATTGTAAGTATGCCAAGGGGTTGTCATGTTTGATGTCTACTTTCATACCAGGTGCTCCAGTAAATGGGAATCTTGGGGGCTATGCCTGATCCATACCACAGTCAATAGTGCACCAAGTTCACACATCACTGAGCTCAGTCACAGAATCGTCCTCACTTTCAGTGTCTGATGACGAATTTCCCCATGAATCACTATCGCTCAATTCTAAAAGTGATTCTAATTCACTGTCACTGTCTTCTAGCTGGTCCAAAACAACTTTTGGCCTACAGGGACACTTCTTGGATGCCATGAATTTTCTCAAGTTTCCAGGCAGAAATAACAGTCAAAGTACAGGCAGGGCACAGGACAAAGCACTAGGGAGAATTCTGAGGTGAAATGGAGTGACACAGTAATGCAATTCTAAAAGATTACAATGTATTGTGTATATGTCACATTATAACTTTTTTGAATTTGCCACCAGTTCTGCCCCTGTACATCCTGACACTCTCAGAGAATGGAACCTGGAAGAAGGATGCCGACATCGGTCAGAGGACATGGCCAGGGACGCAGCGGGAGGACATTGTGGGATCACAGGACAATGTAAGGCTTGGGGGATCGCTGCAGTGTAATCCCGAGTGTTGCTCGGGGTTACTGCTTCTGTTACTGAAGGTTAACACTGAGCCACACTCTGGATTACCGCCATGGAGGTTAATTTACAGAATTTTTTCAAGCCAGCCTAAAACATTTGCATATACTGTATATACACTGCTCAAAAAAACAAAAGGAACACTTTTTTATCAGAATATAGCATCAAGTCAATTAAACTCCTGGAATATTGATCTGGTTAGTTAAGTAGTACAGTGGGTTGCTAATCAGGTTCAGCTGCTTTGGTGTGAATGAAATTAACAACAGGTGCACGAGATGGGCAACAATGAGACGACCCCCAAAACAGGAGTGGTTTTACAGGTTGAGGCCACTGACATTTTTTTTCCTACTCATATTTTCTGACTGTTTTTCACTAGTTTTGCATTTGGCTAGGGTCAGTGTCACTACTGGTAGCATGAGCATATCTGGACCCTACAGAGGTTGCACAGGCAGTCCAACTCCTCCAGGATGGCACATTAATACATGCCATTGTCATAAAGTTTGCTGTGTCTCACAGCACTGTCTAAAGAGCATGGAGAAGATTCCAGGAGACAGGCAGTTACTCTAGGAGAGCTGTACAGGGCTGTAGAAGGTCCTTAATCCATCAGCATGACCGTTATCTGCTTCTTTGTGCAAGGAGGAGCAGTATGAGCACTGTCAAAGGCCTACAAAATGATGTCCAGCAGGCCATTGGTGTGAATGTCTTTGACCAAACAATCAGAAACAGAGTTCATGAGGGTGGCCTGAGGGCCTGACATCCTCTAGTGGGCCCTGTGGTCACTTCCCGGCACCATAGAGCTTGATTGGCATTTGCCATTGAACACCAGAATTTGCAGGTTCGCCACTGGCGCCCTGTGCTTTTCACAAATGAGAGCAGGTTCACCCTGAGCACATGTGACAGATGTTAAAGGGTCTGGAGAAACCATGGAGAATGTTATGCTGCCTCTAATGATGTTTAGCATGACCGTTCTGGTGGTGGGTCAGTGATGATCTGGGGAGGCATATCCATGGAGCGATGCACAGGCCTCTACAGGCTAGACAATGGCACCCTGACTGCCATTAGGTATCGGGATGAAATCCTTGGACCCATTGTCAGACCCTATGCTTGTACAGTGGGTCCTGGGTTCCTCCTGGTGCACAATTCCTGGCCTGATGTGGCAAGAGTATGCAGGCAGTTCCTGGAGAATTAAGGAATTTATACAATTGAATGGCCCCCATGCTTGCCTGACCTGAATCCAATAGAAAACCTCTGGGACATCATGTTTTGGTTCATCTGACGTCGCCAGGTTGCACCTCAGACTGTCCAGGAGCTCAGTGATGCTTTGGTCCAGATCTTAGAGGTAATACCTCAGGCCACCATCCGTCGTCTCATTAGGAGCATTCCCAAACATTGTCAGGCATGCATACAAGCATGTAGGGGTCATACAAACTACTGAGTACCATTTTGAGTTGCTGCAATGAAATTTTAGCAAAATGGACTAGCCTGCCGCAACATTTTTTCACTTTGATTTTTGGGGTGTCTTTGAATTCCTAATTTAAATTTCCATCAAGTGATGGGGCGTCCTTACGTTCTAAACACATTACCCATTCCATATCAATGTAGATATCAAGCATGCTATTTTCCCCCACTGAAATCTGATGTGTTTTCAAAGTGTTCCTTTTATTTTTTTTTGAGCAGTGTATATACAAATATGTAGAAGTCCTGTCAGTAACTCTGACTCCTTTGCTAATAATAGTCCTGAGCTCAGAAACAGAATGGCTGGATACTCTAAAGCAGAATTGCAAAAGATGATAATGGAAACCCAAGGTAACTCTCCGAAGGTTATGTACAAGTACTAATGTGCTGCATATTAATATTGAACATGTAGCTCTTACAACAGAAGAGCTATAAGAACCACTTCAGGGTGGAATAAGGGGCAGAAAGTCCAAAGTTGTATATGTAATTTAAAATGTACACACAAGATCTGTGGATGTATCTTGTGCATTTTGTGGTTCAAAACTGCCTCCTTCATCAGGGCTAAAATTAATACAATAATTATGCTTGAATATACTAAACCAATATTTTTATGCATTTTATGCTGGCTGATCACTAAAAAGAGTGGGAAATTTGAAAAAGTTTTACTTTTGACTGCTGGTGATTGCTGGTGCTTGTAGTTGTTTTATTTTCTTCTTTGGGTCTTGCTAAAAGCTTTTAATTTTTTAAATCCCTTTTTCTGTCACTTTTTAAATAGCATTTTTTTTCCTCCTTTCCTTGTCTTCCTTCACTCTGCTAATTAAGAGGAGGGGTTAATTGGTCACAGGTGATACAGGTCCTATATAACTTGCTGTAGAGCTCACTCTTGAGCTTGCCTGTATTTTGCTTGCCGGATCTTTGACCAAGTGGACATTTGATAAGTGGAGTTAAAAAACCAGAGTGGAAAACATGAGATTATAACAGGAGTCTACTAACCGGTAAGTGACAACTGATCTTTCCTGTTAATATTGTAACTGGGATATGAGTGCTAGCAGGCTTGAGGGTTTTGTGCAGTGCACAGTGTGCCGTATGTATGTAGCAATGGAGCAACAGCTCCAGGATGGATACCGCTGCAACAAATGTGAGCGGCTTTCACTTCTGGAATCTTACGTTAGAGATCTGGAGGAGCAAGTTGAAACACTGGGCAAAGCTATCAACCTTGAAAGGGGTCTTCTGCTCTCTGAGCAGGTAGCTTATGGGATTGATGTGGAGGGCGGATGGACTAATCAGGATTATCAGGTAGGAAGATGGGTTACTGTAATTGGAGGAAGTGGTAGGGGCTCACAGAAAAGGAAGGCTGGCCCTGGGTTTGAGCACCCAAATAGATTTGCCAAGTTGGGTGAAGATGTTGCGGTGGCAAGCTCAGGGGTGGCAGCCCTGGATGTCACTGCTATCCCTAACAGTCGGGAGGGCAGACCATCTGGGAGGGGTGGTGACGGTAGTGCAGGAGGGCTTAGACAGCTGATGGTAGTAGGGGATTCAATGATCAGAAGGACTGATAGAATAATTTGTCTCCAGGATCGACTCAATCGAATGGTTTGCTGTCTCCCTGGTGCCAGAGTTTGGCATGTGGTGGGCCGGGTTTATAAATTACTGGGAGGGGCTGGGCATGACCCAGCTGTCTTGGTTCATGTTGGAACCAATGACAGAATACATGGAAGGTGGAGGCTCCTTAAGAATCAATTTAAAGAACTAGGCTGCAAGTTGAAGGGAAGGACCTCCAAGGTGATATTCTCTGAAATATTACCTGTGCCATGCACAACTCCGGAAAGACAGGGGCTAGATTAGAGAACACAATGCATGGCTGAAGATTTGGTGTAAGAGGGAAGGATTTGGGTTTCTAGAGCACTGGGCTGACTTTTCATTGGGGTGCAACCTATATGCTAGAGATGGCCTGCACCTAAATGGAAGGGGGTCTGCTGTGCTGGGGGAGAGGTTTATGGGAAGGCTGGAGGAGTATTTAAACTAGGATCGAGGGGGGAGGAGGGAGAATTAGATTATAACGGGGTAGACAGATCAGACAAGGGTCAGTACTTATTGGTGGGTGGAATGGGGAAAGATGGGGGGAAGGCTATGGCAAATGATAAGAAGGTTTCCATGTTACAAACAACTAGTGGAATTGGTACCATTTGTATGAAAATAAAACATATGCAAAATACGTGTGAACAAGGTGTCAATCAATTAGTGTTTGTTCACCAATGCCAGAAGTCTGCCAAGCAAAATAGGTGAGTTGGAAGCTTTGTTGCAGGAAGAGAGCTATGATTTAATTGGTATTGCTGAATCTTGGCTTCATTCTTCGCATGATTGGTGAATTAATATTCCTGGCTATGTTCTCTTTCGGAGAGACAAAGTAAATAGGAAAGGTGGTGGTGTCTATCTCTAGGTGAGAAGTGATCTCAGAGTGAGTGTGAAAGAGGACCTAGTTGATGGAGAGTGTGATGAGGCTGAAGTACTATGGGTGGAACTGCACATGGGGGTGCGTACTAAAAAGGTAATCATTGGAGTTTGTTATAAGCCTCCCAGTGTTATTGAGGAGGAAATTCAGCTCCTTGCACAGATCGAAAGGGCTGCAAGGGCTTCGGACAGTGATAACAATGGGAGATTTTCACTACCAGGAAATTGACTGGAATAATGGTACTGCAGAAAGAGTTAAAGGGCAAACTTTTTAAACCTACTACAGGACAAATTTATGGTACAGTTCATAGACGCACCAACTAGGAATGATGCTCTGCTGGACCTGGTAATCTCAAACCATGCAGAGCTTATTACGAATGTCCATATAAAAGAACATCTGGGTAGCAGTGACCATAACATGATTTCATTTATTGTTAGCTGCAAACAGCAAGCACATACGGGAAAACTAAAAATGCTCAATTTCAAGAGAGGTAATTTTCCAAAGCTGAGAGCTGCTTTCCAAGACTTAGACTGGAAGGGAATATTGGCATTGATGAACACAACACAGAAATGGGAGTTCTTAAAAAGACTGTATGTAAACACACTGCAAAATATATTTCCATGGGCAACAAGTTTAAAAGGCTAAAATTCAAACCTATGTGGCTTACGGCCAAAGTTAAAAGGGCTATAGATAATAAGAAAAGAGCTTTTATTCAATATAAAAATGAAGGAACGCTATTATCGTTTAAACATTACAAAGAATATAACAGAATATGCAAAAAGGAAATAAAAGCTGCAAAAATTGAACACGAACGACAGATTGCAAAAGATAGCAGGACCAACCCCCAAAAATTCTTCAAATATATTAATAGTAAAAAGGTTCGGTCCGAGCATGTAGACCCTTTATAAAATAATCTAGAGTGGGTGATTGGGGACAAAGAGAAGGCAAATTTATTACCTTCTTCAGCTCTGTGTATACAAAACAGCATGGGGGAGCTATAATGGACAAGGTATTGACACAGCTCCATATGATCCACATTGGCTCACAACTGATTTGATCCAAAAATATTTAGAAAGAATAAAGGTGAATAAAGCACCTGGACCGGATGGCATACACCCACGGGTCCTTAAAGAATTGAACTCTGTCATTTCAAAGCCATTGTTTCTCATTTTTAGGGACTCTTTAATGACTGGCATAGTACCACTGGATTGGCGTAAGGCCAATGTGGTGCCAATATTTAAAAAGGGGGCAAAATCTTTACCAAGTAATTATAGACCTGTTAGTTAAACTTCTATAGTTGGGAAGATATTGGAGAGTTTAATAAAAAACCACATAGATGAGTTCTTGCTGGAAAAAAATATTTTAAGCAACAGACAGCATGGATTCATGAAAGACAGAAGTTTTCAAACAAATCTGATTTCTTTTTGAGGGGGTGAGCAAAACCTTGGACAGAGGGGTGGTGGTGGACGTGGTATACTTGGATTTTGCAAAAACGTTTGACACAGTTCCCCACACATGACTAATTTGTAAGGTAAAGTCTGCGGGCTTGGAAAAATCCATATGTAAATGGATGGAAAACTGGCTAAAAGATCGTATTCAGAGAGTAGTGGTTAATGATTTATACTCTGAATGGTCTGGGGTCATCAGTGGTGTACCCCAGGGTTAAGTGTTGGGACCCTTACTTTTTAATACATTTATAAATGATATAGGGTCTGAGATTAAAAATCCCATTTCAGTCTTTGCAGATGACACCAAGATGTGCAGTGGAATAACGTTCGTACAGGATGTCTCCAACTTACAAGACAACCTCAATGCACTGTTTAATTGGGCAACTATGTGGCAACAGAGGTTTAAAGTTGATAAATGTAAGGTTATGCACTTGAGGGCTAAGAATATGCATGCATCATACATACTAGGGGGGTACAACTGGGGGAATCAATGGTGGAGAAGGATCTGGGGGTCCTGGTAGATCACGAGCTTAATAATGACCTGCAATGCCAAGCTGCGTTTCTAAAGCGAGCAAAATCCTCTCGTATTAAAAGAGGTATAGACTCCAGAGAGAGAGATATCATATTACCCCTGTACAAATCATTAGTAATACCTCATCTGGAATATGCAGTTCACTTTTTGGCACCAATCCACAAAAAGAACATTGGGGAACTGGAGAAGTTACAGAGAAGGGCAACCAAACCGTTAAGAGGCATGGAGGAGCTTAGCTATGAGGAAAGATTAGAGGAACTGAATTTATTCTCTCCTGAGAAAAGGAGATTAAGGGAGGATATGATCAACATCAGTGGTTCATATAGTGAACTCGGTGTAGAGTTATTCACCCTGAGGTCATCACAGAGGACAAGGGGGCACTCCTTACGTCTGGAGGAAAATAAATTTTTTCTACAAACATGGAAAGGTTTCTTCCCAGTGAGAGCTGTGAAAATGTGAAATAGACTCCCTCAAGAGTTGGTTCTGGCCAGCTCAGTGGATTGCTTTAAAAAGGGTCTGGATTATTTCTTGGATACACAGCATATAACTGGGTACTAACATTAATACGTATAGTTGATCCAGGGAATATCCGATTGCCTCTCGGGGGATCAGGAAGGAATTTTTTTCCCAGCAGGTGCAAATTGGATCATGCTGTGTTTTTTTGCCTTCCTCTGGATCAACTGTGGGTAAAGGATTATAACTTTTTTTTTTGCTATGGTTGAACTGGATGGACTTTTGTCTTTTTTCAGCCAGACTAACTATGTAACTATTTATTCATATTTATTTTTGCCTTGATTTTTGGACACCCCAAACATACTGACTTAGTTTACAGAAACTGTTTATACATTATGAATTCAAAAAAATTATTTCAGCAAAAATATTTTTTTTTTTCTGTTTCTGTATCTCTGTGTTTCTACCATGTCTTTTTGCAGAAAATGATTGTGCCAAATGTAACTTTTTGCTCCTCTCTCTCCCCTGTAGCCCACATTGCCATGTAAAAATGTTGATGCTAGAGGATAACTGGTGGCCTTTTCAGTTAGATCACTTAGCGAAAAATCATATGTGTTGTTTGACTTGTTATTTCTCTCTCTGAAGGCATAGGTATAACAAAGCAATGTAAGCATATAGAAACCAATTACATTTACATATCATATACATATAGGGTAACCCCATATGGACACTATAGAGCACATGCATTATTAGAAGAATATTTTCTCGCAAGTAAGATTAAACCCACTAGAACATTAAAGGCTTTTAAAAAGACACACTTTGTTTAAGCTGTTAAAGAGAATTTTACAGCCAGAAAATAGATGGACACAGAAGAAAGGAAATGTGTTGTGGACACAAACCATTAGCTTCATTTACTACCTGTGCAATGACCCATGCTGTATACATCTGTGGTTTCTAAAAACATGTTTACGTGAATGATTTTCCAAAAGTTCTAACATCTGTCCTGGTACTAATGCAGATTTCAGAAGGAAATCATTTAGGACCACCAAGAATTCTGCAAACACCAACCCTGTCACAGTAAGTCATTTTCAGTTGTTTTTGCTACCTAAATGTTCAAAAAATAATTGTATATGTAAACAGTTATGGCTTAGTAGTCCAGCTGAGATCTGATGGCACGTATATCAACATTAGCAGCTTATGATATCTGCAAATATTTTTATACATGGATAGGAACAATTTAGATCTCATGACTCACATAAAGGGAAGCCATCACACACCATCGATCTTACTCTGTTGATGATAGAAGGTGGAGATCTTGCTAAGATGTTTCACTGTTTTGCCTCTATATACTAGAATGACATTCCTTGAGTTGAAGAATGATTGATGATGAGCAACTTGTCTCTGCTAGATACAATGTTCATATAAATACAAGCCATATGTTATAGGTAAATATAAAATAATTTAGCCCTTGTTATATATTTTTTAATCTTAAACCATGCTATGCTGTTTTTTTCCCTTGTTAAAGCTAAACCCTAGACAAACTGTAAAGTACACTATGTGAACGGTTTTATCTTCCCTTCTACAATCTCTGAATTAACATTTCTCGGCACAATGATTATTTACGTTAAATATCTCAAATATTAGTAGAATCTACTATATATTCTGAGAAAAGGGGCATATGTCCCTTCAATGCCCAACCTATACAGTGGTGGGAAACAGGGCTTACTACTAAAAGGTGGAACAGCAAAAGATAAGGTGGCATAGGTACACTGACCACATATTAAAGTGGAACTATACCTAAAAGTTTAAAAACGGTGAGCAGGCAGCTCTTTACTGAAGAAGAGACATGCTATGCCTCTTCTAAGAAAAGACACTTACCTGCCTGGAGTCTGCTTTCCAGTCTTCCAATGAATGTACGCTGAGCAGTACATGCGCAGCTCTGCATGCATTCCCAGCATACTACAGCGGTGCCAGAAAGACTAACTAATGTGCCCATGCACAAGTTAATGTTACTCCTCTCTAGTCAATCAAGGAAACCCAGCACCCATAAGTAGCCCAGGGAATAAACGGCAGTGGCTGACATGGAATATAACTGCCTCAATGGAAGTTGGAGGTGAGTGTTTTGCAGAGTTTAATACCACTTTGATGTTTTGGACTGGTGAGATTGTTACGCTGGCAGAGTTTAAAAGAACTCAATAACAACATTTATTATAATTATTTTGCATTATAATCAGGGCCGGATATAGCCTCTCTGATCTGGAGGTGCGGTAAAAAAAAGTCAGGGGGCATAATGACAACACTGTGCGAGTCACTGACAGTGTGTCATACAGTGTCACGACCTGGGAAACACTAGTATGTATTAGGTTGTCATTGGGTTAGAGTGATTAAACAGAGCCCGTGCCCCCTTAAATTAGATGTACATATCAGAATCCCCATTTACAGCAGGAGTACTCATCAGAGTACCCCTTTATTTCATATTCAAGAGCACGCGCAGGATACAGCCACACAACGCTCCTGATCCGACCACCCAGACACCACTCATGCCGACCCTAACCCAGCTCGACCTAAAGGACAAGAAACAGCCGCACAACACTCCAGATCCGACCACCCAGGGACCACTGACACCGACGCCAGCTCAACTTGACCTAATGACTAGAACCCTAGATGCTAGCCACCACAACGAGAGACCCCACTGCATGCCAGACAGTCTCCAATCAAGCGCCCCTGGAAACCATCTATCCACACCTGATCCCCTCTCCCTACTCCCCTAAACTCCAGCTACCAGAAGACACAGCGATGAGATACACCACTACACGCTGGACTATCGACAGCCAAGCCTCCCACCGCTCCTATCCGCCACCCCGTGCACAATCCTACAATGCCTCTTTCACTCCTTCTCCTCATATTCCTCTCCTCCGTTCCCAAAATCTATTCTCTATATCCCTCAGCTCCTCCTAAACAACTGTTTATAGTGTCCCCACTGCTTCCTTCACCCCTCTACGGCACCCACCACCTCCTCCTAATACTCCACTCTCCCACTGACCCGAACACCTCAACTGGTAGACTTACACGCTCCTGCACATCCCGCTCCCATGCCACCTTTCTCACCCTTCTTCTCCTCCTAACCGAGGGGGACATCTCCCCAAACCCTGGCCCTCCACCACCTCGCTCACCCACACAGCACTCTCCCGCTTCCACGTCCTGCCGCAACCCCCTCAACCTAGTATCTGTCCCCCTGCTCCCTAAAACCACAACCCCCCCCCCGTTTTCGTGTGCACTCCTGAATGCCCGACCGGTGTGCAACAAGCTCACCGCCATCCACGGCCTCTTTGTTTCCCGCTCCCTCAACCTCCTAGCGATCACGGAAACCTAGATCCAGGCCACTGACTCTACCTCCCATGCTTCACTCTCCTATGGAGGTCTCACCTGGACCCACTCTCCCAGGCCCAACGGTCGTAAAGGTGGTGGGGTTGGTCTGCTCCTGTCACCACAGAGCACCTTCCGAATCCTCCCAAACCCCCCCTCTCTATCCTTCTCCTCCTTCGAGGCCCCTGCATCCGACTATTCTCCCCAACCCCCCTGAAGATTGCCATAATCTACCGGACTCCTGGACCCGTAACCCGCTTCCTTGATGACTTTTCCTCCTGATTACCCTTCTTTCTCTCCTCCGAGCTACCCACCATCATCCTTGGGGATTTCAACATCCCTGTCAACATTGACAACCCGGCCACATCCCAACTCCTCCACTTAACCTCCTCCTTTTACACTTGCACAGTGCATACAATCCACCACCCACTCCAACGGTAATATCCTGGACCTTGTCTTCTCTAACCGCTGCGCCCCCCACAACCTCACAAACACCCCCTTCCCTCTCTCTGACCACAACCTTATTACCTTCTCTATCTCCTCGTCCTCTAATGCCTACCCCTCCAAATGTCATACCACTATCAGCCGTAACCTCCACAACCTGAACCCTACCCCTCTCCACTCTGCAGCTGATCAACTCCATGACAGCATTCTTCCCCTGTCCTGCCCCGACCTGGCTATGACTGCCTATAACAACGCGCTGTCAACAACCCTTGACTCACTAGCGCTGTTAACCACATGAAACATCAGACCCCGACCTCTCCACCCCTGGCAGACTGATCACACCAAAACTCTCAAATTACACAGTCATGCCCTGTAGCGACTTTGGCGCAAAACCAGATCCCTACAAGCCTTCACCTGCTATAAATCTGCCTTCCACACCTACACCTCCTCCCTCCGCGCTGCCAAACAAGCCTACTTCCTGACCCTCATCAAGACCCTCTCCTCCAATCCTTGCTGATTCTTCTCCACCTTTAACCCTCTACTCTCTCCGCCCCCACCTCCACCTCCACCCAGCACCTCACTCACCGCCCTTGAGATTGCCAATCACTTCAAAAAGAAGATTGACACAATTCGCAAGGACATCGCCGCTACTCAAACTCCCTCCAAACCCGTCCCCTCTCACACAACTACCCCCTCATCACCCCTCTCCCTCGAACAATCCGCAGAGACATCTTCGCTGCTCAAACTCCCTCCAACCCCGTCCCCTCTCACACAGCTACCCCTTCATCACCCCTCTCCCTCGGCCCCACCACTGCTCTGACCTCCACCTCCACCCCACCCAACATTCCTCACACTGAAACCCCCTCAACACTCCACACCTTCGACCTTACTACCATCAAGGAGGTCTCCAAGGTCTTCTCTGATGCCCGCCTCATCACCTGCCCCCTAGACCCTATCCCCTCACAACTCCTACGCCCTCCCTCCCCCTCCATCCTACGCTCCTTCACCCACATCTTTAATCTCTTCAGGCGCATTCCCCTCCCCTCTGAAGCACACGCACATCACCCCCATACTAAAAAAGCCCTCCCTGGACCCCGATGACCCGAACAACCTCAGACCCATCTCCCTGCTCCCATTCACATCCAAAATCCTCGAGCGCTTGGTCTACACTCGCCTAAGCTCTCACCTTAAGGACAACAACCTCCTCGATCCCCTACAGTCCGGCTTCCATCCCCTACACTCCACCGAAACTGCCTTACTCAAACTCTCCAACGACCTTCTAACCGCCAAAGCTAATGGCCACTATTCAGTGCTCCTACTCCTCAACCTCTCCGTGGCCTTCGACAGTCGACCACCCCCTCCTCCTCAAAAAACTACACTCCTTTGGTCTCAGAGATTCCACTCTCTCCTGGCTCTCATCCTACCTATCACAACGCTCTTTCAGCATTACCTATAACGCTACCACCTCCCCCCTCACTCCCCCTCTCTGTTGGGGTCCCTCAAGGCTCCGTCTTCAGGCCCCTTCTCTTCTCCATCTACACCTACTCCCTTGGCCAACTCATACATTCTCACGGCTTCAACTACCACCTCTATGCTGACGATACACAAATCTATCTCTCAACCCCTCGCGTCACCCCCTTAGTCTCTGCCCGAATCACAAACCTACTAAACGACATATCAGACTGGATGTCGCTCCACTTCCTTAAACTGAACCTCTCCAAAACTGAGCTCCTAGTCTTCCCCCCAGCCCGCACCCCCCCCCCGTGACTTCTCCATCACGTCCAACAATGCCACTATCAGGCCCGCCCGTAGGCCATAGTACTTGGTGTAATTCTGGACTCCAACCTATCCTTCCAGCCCCAAGTCCAATCACTAACTAACTCATGCAGACTCCACCTCCACAACATCGCCAAAATCTGCATGTTCCTAACCCCAAAAACCACTAAACGGCTCATCCACTCCCTCATTATATCACAACTCGATTACTGCAACTCCCTCCTCACTGGCCTGCATCGCCACAGGCTATCCCTGCTTCAGTCGATCTGAATACGGCAGCCAGACTCATTCACCTTACCAACCGCTCTGTTTCCACCACCCCCCTCTGCCAATCCCTCCACTGGCGTCCGATTGCGCAACGAATCAAATTCAAAATCCTAACACTGACGTACAAAGCTGTCCACCATACTGCCCCAAATTACATCACCGACCTAATATCCAAGTACCACCCAACACGCACACTCCGCTGCTCACAAGACCTCCTTCTCTCTAGTTCCCTGGTCTCCTCCTCCCATGCCCACCTCCAGGACTTCTCCAGGGTGTCACCCATCCTCTGGAACTCCCTGCCCCAACCCATCAGACTATCACCTACTCTCCTCTCCTTTAGGCGCACCCTGAAAACCCACCTCTTCAGGGAAGCCTACCCCACCCCCTGCTAATTTGCCGACCTCCTCCACTCTTCCTGCCACTCCATCCCTCACAGCTTTCTCCTCCTGTACCAATATCCCCTCCCTCCTAGATTGTAAGCTCGAAGGAGCAGGGCCCTCGAACCCCTCGTGTATTGCATTGTATTGTTATTGTACTGTCGCATGTTCTGTCTCCCTTTGTAATGTACAGCGCTGAGTGAACCGTTGGCACTTTAAAAATACTGTATAATAATATTCCCATCACAGTACCCCCTTATATCAGTGTGCTCCCATACATCAGGGTCTCCATTAGAGTATCCCCTTAAATCAGATGTCCTAATCAGAGTGCCCCCTTACATCAGGTCTCCCAATCGGAGCACAACCTTGCATCAGTGTCCTCCATCAGAACACCCCCTTACATTAGTGTCCCCATCACAGTGCCCCCTTAGATTTAATTAGTTATCCTCATCAGTGTGCCCCTTTACATCAGGTGTCCCCATCACAGTGCCCCCTTACATGGATTGTCCTCATCAGTGTGCCTCCTTACATCAACTGTCTGCATCAGACTGACTCATTGATTAGTGAATGTACTTTCCGAGACCTAGGGGAGATGATTAAAATCTGATTATAATACCATCTTGATCTGAAGATTAAAAGGAGCTGTGATATAAAAGTGAACCTTAAATCTACATTAAAGTGTTACAAAACCCACAACAGTAAAATCAGTCTGTATATGCAGTAAAGCATGCTTGTTATACTCACTGTGGAACTTAAGGAGTTAATCCTCTGCATTGTGTAAAAATGATGTTTGATCCTGACATCCCTGCCCCTCCTCTTGTTGAAATGCCCTCACTGATAAGACAGACTGAATACGTAGCCCTTCTGCACAAGCTCAGTTTTGTGTGTATTGCTATAGTTTTTTTTTTTTTTTGTGAGAGTGCATGTGATCAGCACAAGGCCAATCAGCACTGTCCAGACAGAGGTCAGGGGATTTGCATCCTCCTAGACCAGAAAGAAAACTCCTCTTACAAGCTTTAACCAGTGCTCTGCTGAAGTCACAAGACTGCTCTAATTTCTGATGAGAAAAGGTATTTTACAGTTTATATTGACTAAAATAATTGCGCTTACATATACTGAGTACTGTGGGAGTAACACTTTAATAAATTCGTTCATGTACCAGTATACAGCAAAAGGACTTTTTTTTTATTTCCAAAAAGCTGTACTTTGCATTATTAACATCACTACTTGAGTTCCAATCAAGTGACTGTAACTAGACTGATATGAAGTCATCGGTCTGAAGCATTTTCTCAGCCTTCTTTTTTCCAGCAAATACTCCAACTTCGTAGGAAGACACAAGATGAGACTGCATCATAGACTATTCTGTCATATATTTTGAAAACACAAAAATAACACAAGCACCAGGATTTACATGACCTTGTCATCCAGCATTTCAGTCCAGGAAATAAATGTTGACCCTGGATGAGGCCTGATCAAAGATCGCTATATGCTCCTAAAACAGAAAACACAGTACATGTACTTTACATAAAATATAGCTGATGCTACCTTAAAGAGACCCTTTCACAAAATAAAAACATAAAATGAAGCCTCCCTTATAAAGAAGGCAGCTAATGCCCCTTTCTCCCATTGTCTGTGCCACAGATTCATTCTATAATCAATTAAAACTGCTACAGGAAACAGTAGTGAAGTAGGGCTGGCAGATCAAACCACTACATGCATTTGGGGATGAGGAACCTGACACTTTAAGAAGTGTAGGATGCATAAGCTTTTTTCCAGTGGGTGGTTCTCTTGGATAAAGCAGAAATGTGCAGTAAAGACTGTAAAATAAATAAAGATTACCTACCGTATTTTAATTTTAGGGGATATTTATTTTATGTTTTTATTTTTGCAAAAGTACTGTATTGCCTAAATACTTGCATTTATAGAGTGCTGACAGCCTGTAGTGTAGTGTTCCATGCCTAGAGTGCACATCCAAAATCAGCCACGTGAGCAATTTTATATAGTCGATACTTACAATGAAAGTTGTACAATGGAAACGTGACTATGACAATGACTTTATAACCAAAGCTATGAAATAACACAAGCCTTTTTTTAAGCGGGAGATATAAAAGGGAATGATCTGTGGTGGTTTAAATATAGACTTAGGGAGTCTTAGACTTAACTAAGTCTAATAGACTTAGTTAAAGTGATTCTAAAGGTTAATGTTTTTATTTTTGAAAAGTAACAAACATGTCTATACTTACCTACTGTGTGCAGTGGTTTTGCACAGAGCAGGCCAGATCCTCCTCTCCTCGGGTCCCCTGCAGGCTCTGCTGGCCCCTCCCTCCTGTCTGGTGCCCCCACAGAAAGCAGCTTGCTATGGGGTCACTCGCTGTGTCCATTCCCAAATGGAGCTGAGGCTTTTCCCCGCCTCTCTCTCCTCATTGGCTGACTGGCTGTGATTGGCTCCCACTTGCTGTCTCAGCCAATGAGGAGGCAGAGACCCGGGACAGCCGAGGCTGTCGTTTACATCGCTGGATCGTGATGAGGGCTGGGCGCACTGCTGCACACTGATGGTTTTTTATCTTCATGCATAGAATGCCTGAAGGTAAAACACCTTGAGCCTATACAACCACTTTAAGATTGGAGGCCATAATATATGGCTTTTGGGACACAATGGTGTTATAAATACAGCTGTATAAGAAATACTATATACTTATTGAGGGTCTAAATTATTAGATCATGTGGTAATATAATAGATGCTTGACTTTGAATAATTTTTACCCATATCATCCAGGAGATGTTTGACTATGCTTGAACTGAACACTGATTTTTCTCTGAGACTAACCTGAGCTTGTTTAAGAGCCAAGAGAAGAACAAGATTTTTTCCATCAATATTGCCTGAGCTTAGAAATATTTAAAGCAGAACATCACTTTCTCAATCAACATTTTATTTATTTACATATTGCAAGTATTTATATAGCATTAGCATAGACTTTTTTTCATGCTCAAAAACAACGTTATTAAGAAATGTTAAAATATGGTTTGAAATCACTGACTATTTTTAATTCTTATGCTGCTAGCATAGTAAAGAGATAGGAAAATGTATCATATTTACTTGTGTTAAACTTTTTAAAATATTTCTTCAATTACTTCTTATTTACCTAATGGCAGTCAGGGTGCTATTGTCTACCCTGCAGAGGTCTGTGTGTCCCTCCAAGGCTTCTCCAGACCCTTTCATGTCTGTCACATGTGCTCAGGGTGAACCTGCTCTAATCTGTGAAAAGAACAGGGTGTCAGTGGTGAACCTGCCAATTCTGGTGTTCAATGGCAAATGCCAATCAAGCTCTATGGTGCCAGGCAGTGAGCACAGGGCCCACTAGAGGACGTCAGACCCTCAGGCCACCCTCATGAAGTCTGTTTCTGATTGGTCAAAGACATTCACACCAGTGGCCTGCTGGAGGTCGTTTTGTAGGGCTCTGGCAGTGCTCATCCTGTTCCTCCTTGCACAAAGGAGCAGATACCAGTCCTGCTGATGGGTTAAGGACCTTCTACGGCCCTGTCCAGCTCTCCTAGGGTAATTGCCGATCTCTTGGAATCTCCTCCATGCTCTTGAGACTGTACTGGGAGACATAGCAAACCTTCTGGTAATGGCACGTATTGATGTGCCATCCTGCAGGAGTTGGACTGCCTGGGCACCCTCTGTAGGGTCCAGGTATGGCCTCATGCTACCAGTAGTGACACTGACCCTAGCCAAATGCAAAACAAGTGAAAAACAGTCAGCAAAGATGAGTAGTGAAAAAAATGTCAGTGGCCTCTACCTGTAAAACCTTTCCTGTTTTGGGGGTCGTCTCATTGTTGCCCATCTAGTGCACCTGTTGTTAATTTTATTAACACCAAAGCAGCTGAAACTGATTAGAAACACCCTCTCCTACTTAACTGATCAGATTAATATCCCAAGAATTTAATTGACTTGATGCTATACTCTGATTAAAAAGTTTTCCTCTACTTTTTTTGATCAGTGTATATAGTTTATGGAATACAATGGTGGTGTGAATACAGCTGTATATAAGAAATACAATATTCTCATAATTCTCTGAGGGCCTTATAGTATGTAAAGTTATACACATTTTGTGATGTAATGTGGGGTGCATTGACTTTTCTTATCTTAACCAATCCATCCAGATGTTTGTCTACTCCTGAGCTTAGCACTGATAAATTAACCTGAGGTCATTTAACCAAGAGAAAAACAGGATTTTTCCATCAGTAAAGTTCAGATTTATTTAAGTAGGAGATATTAAAGGCAAATTTACAAGCAAAGAAAATTGCTCTCATGAAACCATATCGGTGGAATAAGCTGCAAGCATACTGTGAAATATAAAACATTTCAAATTTTACAGCAAAAATACCATGATAATTTCCACTACTTACAAATTGAAACCAATAATACATATACAAATGTGTAATAATTCAATTATGTGCACAGAACTCCTCAAACAATGAAAGTCACATAAAATAAATGGTGAATGTTCTAAGAAGACTGTGAAGAAAAGACCCACATCCACCAACAGAGATTCTGGAGATAAGGGTATCTGAAGATTGATGTAAAGCTTCCACCAGGCTTAGCATGCTGTTGATGTCATTGCATAACCAGATGTCAACCAGTGAGGGCTTGTATTGCCGACCAGTGGTTTTATGTACAGCGCTATTACTGAATTTTAAATGTGAGTGTATCGGTTTGGTTTTATGCCATGTGGGGCATTTGCTTATATTTTTCTATGAGCTATGATTGATGGCTGAATAAGGAGATTCAGGTTACATATGGCTGGAGTGGATCAGAGCCAAATCTTCCTCTACAAAGCTTCTTGTGGACCCTGAAAGAGGCAATTCTTGTGGAACATTAATACTCATGCTTTGTTTGACTTCTCTTTAGTATGAAGATCATTCACATTTAGTAAGGCTGCATTTTGTTACAATCTGGTGGAAGCTTTACATCGATCTTCGGATACCATTATCTCCAGGATCTCTTTTGGTGGACGTGGGCCTTTTCTTTACTTTTTTCTTAGGACAGTCACCATTTATTTTATGGGACTTTCATTGTTTAAGGAGTTCTGTGCACATAATTTAATTATTACAGATATTTGTACATGGCACATTATTACTTTTTTATTTTATTCTATTATCCACTTGTTATATGTATGTACATTTAGGGTGATATATTATTGGTTTTAACTTGTAAGTGGTGGAAATTAGTGCAGCATTTTTTCTATATTGGAGATATTAAGAGCATTGTTTTGTGATAGTGTCTAATAGAATTAAAAACATGATGCAATGTTATATTATTGGAATACAACATTTCTTTAAATACAGCTCAATATAAAGAATACTATATACTTCTTGAGTGGCTCATGGTACATTTTGTAGTAATAAAATGAACACATGAACTTGACCCATCTTTATCCATTCCATCTAGGAGATGTTTGTCTACTCTTGAACTTAGCACTGACTTCTCATAAATTAACCTGAGGTCAAACTAATCAAGAGCAAAGCAAGCTTTTTCCATCAATAATGCCTGAGTTCCTATTTATTAAATAAAAATAACATGGAGTTGTTTGACGACAGACTGATGGAATGGGTCAGGCAATGGTTATGTGTTAAAGAAGCTTTGATCTTATAACGAAGATGCTTGCTGATTCCGAGTAAAGCATAAAAAGCCACTTTTTTTTATTACTAAGGACCTACCACAGATAATGAGTAAGAGTCATTTAAGGTAGATTTACATTCTTAGAAAACAAGCTGCAAGGTTTTACATTTTTAATGTGTTTTAAAGAAACATATGTAACAGATTTCTGCAATTGCACTCTTCTTTCAGACCCATCTCTGCTATTTTTCGTGAACAGCAGAAACACCACTTTTTGCTTCAGTTTGTTTGCCACTTCCAACTTGTTTATGAAGGTTTATCACACACAGATCTTAAACAAGTATGCACATATCAGTTGTCCAAATACTTCACTGGCTGATTAACTCTTCTAAGTCAGTGATTTACTTGTTAATGAAGCAAGAATAAGAATGACAGCCTTCAGAGTCTTAAAGTGGTATTAAATCTAAAACCAAAAATTGAATATATTGCAGCTTACCAATCATTAGAAGTGTTGACTGCATCAGTTTTCTTTTATTTGGCTTTTTCTCTGTTTCCACCTGGTGATCTGGCCAGTAACACACTTCCCATATTAGAGTGCCCCCACTCTGGATGTAGAAACACAGGGAGCACAGAAGACAACAGCAGTGGCAGTCTGGGCAGGGCTGTAGATAATTTTTTTTTCTGGGAGAGTCCATCTCTCAGCTGAGCTGCATTTTACCCCCCACACACACACACACCAACAAGGAAGGAAGGAAGGAAGGACTCACAATGGCTCATGGAAGAAAGAGATGCAGGTTCTTCAGATGCATCAGAGCTGTTGACTGCTGTATTCAGTTTCCCGCCCACACTTCCTCTTAAGCTGCATGGACTGGAGTGTGGGCAGGCTCAGGGGAAGGCAGGGCAGATCCAGCCTCTCTCCACTCTTCTCCTATTGGTGTGAAGGATGGAGAGATGGGCTGGTCATTGAGAAGAACACAGTGGTGGTTGGAGGGGGGCAGGAAAAAAATTGACCTGTCAGGTATGTTCTTTGCAACTGTGGGGGGTGACAAGCAGCGATCTCCTGTATGGAAGCCGCCTCTCCTCCTCTCTCTCCTGAGGCTTCCAGCTGCTTTATTGAAAGCCATACAGGAGATTGCTGATTCTCACCACCCCCACTGCCACCCCTCCCACACACCCTAGTCCCGGCACTACTCGCCACCCCCACCTTATTTCCACTAGAGGATAAGTGGAAATGTCGAGGGCTGCATGGATGGTTGGCAACTCTCCTCTGGGGGCGGGGGTGTTTCAGACCCCACTGACTCCCCCCTTGTCTATGCCCCTGATTCTGCGGGGAGTGAAGGGGAGTGTTAAATGTATTCGCAGATTTCAAAACAGTAATTAATTTAAGTCAACTTCCAGCTCACAGGTTATAATCAGTTACAGCAAACTGTTTTGTTTTTTCCCCTTTGGGATAAAGGTTTTGCATGAATATATAAAACTGATCATTTTAACCACCCCTGTCAGTGTTAAATGGTTTGTCCTATCCATGTAAGCTGATACATTCTACTGGAGAGTTTGAGCTTTTGAAAAGCAGACTTGCTGGCTGGATGACCAGATGAAAATAGAAAAAAAGCCTAAAAAAGAAAATGAATGCAACCATCACATCTAAGAATCGGTAAGCTGCAATATAATGCTGCATACTACTACCAGCCGTAACCCCTGCAACCTGAACCCTGCCCCTCTCCACCCTGCAGCTGATCAACTCTAGGACAGCATCCTTCCCCTGTCCTGCCCCGACCTGGCCATGACTACCTATAACAACTCGCTGTCAGCCGCCCTTGACTTGCTAGCGCCTTTAACCACACAAAACATCAGACTCTGACCGCTCCAGCCCTGGCAGACTGAACACACCAAAACTCTCAAACGATGCAGTCGTGCACTGGAGCGACTATGGCGCAAAACCAGATCTCAATTAGCCTTTACCCGCTATAAATCTGCCTTCCACACCTACACCTCCTCCCTCCACGCTGCCAAACAAGCCTACTTCCTGACCCTCATCAAGACCCTCTCCTCCAATCCTCACAGGCTCTTCTCCACCTTTAACTCTCTACTCTCTCCACCCCCACCTTCACCAAGCACCTCACTCATCGCCCTTCAGATTGCCAATCATTTAAAAAATAAGATTGACACCATTCGCAGGGACGTCGCCACTTCTCAAACTTCCTACCCACCAGTCCCCTCACACAGCAACCCCCTCATCACCCCTCTCCCTCGGCCTTACCACTGTTCTGACCTACACCCCACCTAACATTCGTCACACTGAAGCCCCCTCAACACTCCACTCCTTCGACCTCACTACATCGAAGAGGTCACCAAGATTTTCTCTAATGCCCGCCTCACCACCTGCCCCTTCGACCCTATCCCCTCACAACGTCTACGACCCCCCTCCTCCTCCATCCTACCCTCCCTCACCCACATCTTTAATCTCTCCCTCTCTTCCAGTGCATTCCCCTCCCCTCTGAAGCATGCACACATCACCCCTATTCTTAAAAAGCCCTCTCTGGACCCCAATGACCCGAACAACCTTAGACCCATCTCCCTGCTGCCATTTACATCCAAACTCCTCGAGCGCTTAGTCTACAATCGTCTAAGCTCCCACCTCAACCACAACAACCTCCTTGATCCCCTACAGTCCGGCTTCCGTCCCCTACACTCCACCGAAACTGCCTTACTCAAACTATCCAATGACCTGCTAACCGCCAAAGCTAACGGCCACTACTCAGTGCTCCTACTCCTAGACCTCTCCGCGGCCTTCGACACAGTCGACCACCCCCTCCTCCTCAAAAAGCTACACTCCCTTGGCCTCAGATTCTGCTCTCTCCTGGCACTCGTCCTACCTATCACAACGCTCCTTCAGCGTTACCTATAACGCTACCACCTCCCCCTCACTCCCCCTCTCTGTTGGGGTCCCTCAAGGCTCTGTCCTCGGGCCCCTTCTCTTCTCCATCTACACCTCCTCCCTTGAGCAACTCATACACTCTCATGGCTTCAACTATCACCTCTATGCTGACGACACGTAAATCTATCTCTCGAACCCTCGCCTCACCCCCTCAGTCTCCGCCCAAATCACAAGCCTACTGAACGACATATTAGACTGGATGTTGCTCCACTTCCTTAAACTGAACTTCTCCAAAACTGAGCTCCTCGTCTTCCCCTCAGCCCGCACACCACCACCCATCAACTTCTCCATCACGGGCCTGATGCCTCCATCAGGCCCGCCCCACAAGCCAGAGTACTTGGTGTCATACTTGACTCCAATCTATCCTTCCAGCCCCAAGTCCAATCACTAACAAACTCTTGCAGACTCTACCTCCGCAACATCGCCAAAATTCGGCCGTTCCTAACCCCGGAAACCACTAAGCAGCTCATCCACTCCCTCATCATATCATGACTCGATTACTGCAACTCCCTCCTCACTGGCCTGCCACAGGCTATCCCCGCTTCAGTCGATCCTGAATACGGCAGCCAGACTCATCCACCTCACCAACCGCTCCATTTCCACCACTCCCCTCTGCCAATCCCTCCACTGGCTTCTGATTGCCCAACGGATCAAATTCAAACTGCTAACGCTGACGTACAAAGCTGTCCATCATACTGCCCCAAACAACATCACTGACCTAATATCCAAATACCACCCAACACGCACTTTCCGCTCCTCACAAGACCTCCTTCTCTCTAGTTCCCTGGTCTCCTCCTCCCATGCCTGCCTCCAGGACTTCTCCATGGTGTCACCCATCCTCTGGAACTCCCTACTCCAATCCATCAGACTATCACCTACTTTTCTCTCCTTTAGGCACACCCTGAAAACCCACCTCTTCAAGGAAGCCTACCCCACCCCCTGCTAATTGCCAACCTCCTCCACTCTTCCTACCACTCCATCCCCCACAGCCATTTCCTCCTGTACCAATATCCCCTCCCTCCTAGATTGTAAGCTCGAAAGAGCAGGGCCCTCGAACCCCTCGTGTATCACATTGTATTGTTTT
This sequence comes from Staurois parvus, assembly GCF_062004578.1. Taxonomy (NCBI): domain Eukaryota; kingdom Metazoa; phylum Chordata; class Amphibia; order Anura; family Ranidae; genus Staurois; species Staurois parvus. Next base: position 2,032,464 of record NW_028318034.1, on the reverse strand, counting down.
GTACTGTCGCATGTACTGTCTCCCATTGTAATGTACAGCGCTTAACGAACTGTTGGTGCTTTATAAATAATGTAGAATAATAATAAATATTTGCTTTTGGGTTTATACCACTTTAACCTTCAAAAACTGATCAGACGTGGTAGGTTACATTTAAGTCAGTTTATGTGGTCATGATGTGCTACTCCATAAAGCCTTCTATGCAACCCACATTTCGTTTGTGTTATTGTTGTACAGTATGTTACCTATATACTGTATAAAATAGTAAGTCACTCTTGCTCCTTATTGTGATACCATTTACGAATAGTTTGTGCCTGTAGGTTCCATGATAAATTATACTGAATAGAAGTTCTGCAGTCAAAGTATACATGCTCAAATTTGAACTGCAGGCAGATTTAAAATACAAGAATTAAAGGATAAGTTCACCTTTTGGACAAAAATAATACAGTAAATGCACATTTATTTGCAGGTAAAAAATGTGCATTTATTATTTTTTGTCCAGAGGAGTCTGGAAAGCATTGCACCAGCAGTCAGTAGATCGCTGATCCCATGCAGGTCTCCTGCAGACCTGTCAGAATATCTGCTTGCCGTATGAGATGTATGGTCAAGCAGATATACTGACAGGAAGCTTCAATGAACTACCACGGCACTCCACAGTGTCGTGGTAGTTCATTGAAAACTACAAGCCCACAGTTGCTAAGTCCATGAATGAGTGATGCGGCCATGTGGGTGGAGCCCTGCACAGCCGTACTGTTTTCAAATTTGACAGATAGTACAGGGAAACTTCTCCCTGTAATATCTATCAGAGGGGGGAGGGGGGGTCACAGCTGCAGCTATGGGAACATGTTACATGTTCCACCCTAAAAACGGGTAGAACATGTAACATGTTCCAAAGGTGAACTTATCCTTTTAATGCAACTCTGAACTCATGAATACATCATTCAAGTGTGTTTTTGTTAATGTTTAGACCAATAGATTGCCTCTGCACAGTTCTGTGCCACCTTGAGAGACTGGGGTGGGGGCCACAAAGTCTTCTTAATAGGAAGCTCATGTTTGTAGTAAAGAATGGTTGCTCACTGATGATTAACTTTCAATAAAGTTTATTTTAAAGTTCAACATGAACACATCAGATATAACAGTTCCGCCCATGGACTACCATCCTCTGATGCATTTTGCCCTTTCCACTGGGCTTGGTCACAGAGATGAGCAATGTAAAAGGGACACATAATATATTTATGTCTGATGCGTAACTTTTTAATTAAGTGCATATGATTCTGCAAGACATTTTGAATAGAAAAAAAATGTCAACGCTGATCATCAAGTGACTACACACTCTAGTTACTAGCATGAGTCTCAGATACAGTAAAGCTTTCCCAGATCCAAAATTTTAAGACAATGTCAGGTTTACTACCAAGTGTGAAGATGCAAATGCAAAATGATACCTGTGTTTTTGTTTATGCGATGACATTGAAAACACCTTTGACCCCATTTTCAACTATTGGGCAAGTAAAATTACTTATTTACTGTTTATTGATTGACAGCTTTGTTGGAGTAATCCCAGCACTCATCTGACAAACCTTTTGCATGCATGAGTTGGTAAGTTTGAGAGGGTCCCTATGCAGCTTCACAGTTGCAACAAACGTTGTGTCCACCCTTGTCTACTATACTACGCTTTAAATGGTTCTAGCTTTTACAGAACCTCCATCCAACAACACCCACCTTCCTCTCTCATCCTTCTGAGTACACAACATGTTATACTGTGACCTGATCCTGTGTGATGAAGTGTTTTTCTCATTGAGCTTATCAATTTTGGTGAGGTCATGCCATTGGTCAGGACCTGGGAGCAGGACAGAGCACTGAAGAATCAGGCTGAATTAGGGCAGATAGCAAACGGAGAAGAGAATTCAAAGTAGCTTATAACTAAGGGAAACCAATCAGAAACATAGCAACCAGTAGTTTAGAAGGTATAAGATTTTTCCCAAATCTTCACCAGAGTAACACCTAGTAATAGCAGGATTATTTTCCAAACTCAGAGTCTGATATTTCTGCATATGCATTGAGTGAATTATGATTTAAAACTTTATTCTTTTTAAAGTGAGATGAACTTAAGACATGGCTGTGCTTAAGTACTAATATTTGCCTAAAGAGAGAATGTACTTAAGCACATCAGATCTAAACAAAGCAGGAAGATGTATGGTGAACCTGTGCCTAGGCTAAAGTATGTACAATAAAAGATTTACGTATTCCAAATACTAAAAACGTTTTAAAGAGAGACCACATTGATCATTGTATCTAAAGGCATTGTGGAAAATTAATCTTCAAAGTTTATAACAAGATCCCTTAAATCACAACCTGTTTTCCCTTTCCTTTCTTTTAGTTCCAAACCTTGGCAAGCTCCCAGCTCTCTAATGTAAGCACAAAGCAGGAGACTATAAGCTGCTAAAAACTGACTGAAACCTGACTTCAGAGTCTTTGTTGTGATAATTTATGGTTTGTTAAGAATCTGTAAAATGTTTAATTCCCATAGCCTGGACACAGCTGCATCTTTAATTAGGTCACAGAAAAGTGTTTATTGACCCTCCTAAAAAAGATACAAAGACTTACAGTATGTTTTAAACATACAAGAAGCAAGTAAATCACTCTGCCAGGTTCAACAAAATTGTATGACAAAGATACATATCAAAGTATAAATATCAAACTGGAAGTACAACTGTCAAGTAGCCTTCCAAAGGCAATAGTGGCATATTAGAGTGCATAGCAAGAACAAGTAAGAATTGAACATAAGACAAAGAAAAACTTTTGAAAGACTGGCAAACAAGCCAGCCTCAGTCCTATCACTTACTATGAAAAAGTAATACAAAAATGATTATCCATCTCATAGTTAGCAGCATATAGTACATAATGATAATTTCAATTTTCAGCCTGTCATAGCAAAATAAAAAGTAAAGATTTTGAAAAAAACGTATTAGTTCTTATACCTTTAGTAATCTTTCAATGACCAATTGGTAAGGAGCTAGTCCAGGGGTCTCAAGCCATGCCTGCCATAAAGAACAGATCTTACAACGTGCATTCTTATGTTGGTAAGTTAGTTTTGCCCGAATCAGAATATAGTTAACTTGATTGATCTAGTGTATAGTAGAGAAATAGAGTGACATCCAGACTTGGGCAATTTGTTTTTGGGCTATATATAGTAATCAAATAATAGCCATATGTTTTGATGAAGGAAAGAGTTCTTCATCATCCATGCCCAGTAGGCATATTACAAGATCCATAGGAACTGTAAGCATAAACACAGCAGTTATTGTGTTGGTAACGTCTTTCCAATATGTTTTGGACATCTCCATAACAGGTGTATAAGGCCGCCCTCCTCACTACGAAATTTAGGGCAAAGAGGAAAGTCACATCTGCCCCTTTCATATAGCTGGGCTGGTGTACAATAAACTCTCTATGTTGCAGGAATAATTGAGATAATTTGTATGATGGAGAGACAGAACTGAGGGGGATGGATTGTAAGCCCAAGTCTCTCCCCCAAAGTCTCCCAGGTTTTGTTCCCACTTATTCCTACAGGGTAATTTGGCAGAGTCCTGTATAGTAGAAATCAAGGTGGAATAGAAATCATACCCTTTTTTATTACTTTCCAACATCACTTCCCTCAGTAAAGGGTGATCAGCTAGAGACAAAGTGAAATGTCTGGCCTGGGCTTGAAGGGCATGTCTCAGCTGGAGGTATCTGTAAAACTGTTGTCTGGGTAAATCAGACTCTTCCTGTAGATCAAGAAAAGATTTCAGTATGTTCTGAGAATATAACTGGGGGATATAGTAGATACCAGCCTCTTCCCAGGACCAGAGGCCCTCAAGCTTATACAACTCAGCATAAGAGGGGTTATGCCAAAGTAGTGTTTCCTTCAGAAATCCCCTTAAATCTTGATGCTCCTTCACTGTCTGCCATATTTTAATCATTAAAGTTAAATTTGGGCCCTCTGCTGAAATATTAGAGAACCCTGATTCCAGTTGTGACAAGGGTACACAGTCCAATGTCGCATTCAATATCAATCTGCCTCTTGGATCAGACTGAGTGTGTAGCCCCCAACAACCTATATGTTGGAGTTGAGAGGCCAGGAAGTAAAGTTTAGAATTGGGAGCCATGAAGCCCCCTTGGTCCTTTTTATATTATAATGTAGACAAGTTTATTCTAGCAGATTTTTTCCTCCATATGAGGGCACTAAATAATGTTTCAATATTTAGAATCCAATGATGTGGTATCCATTGAGGAGAATTATGAAACGCATATAAAAGTTGCAGGAACCACAATATTTTTAGCAGATTTACTATGCCCACTACTGTTAGGGGAAGTTTACACCAGGTGTGACATTTAAATTGGAGTTGTCTAAGGATAGGGAGTAGATTCAGTGTCAGCTATTCTGTGGGATTAGCTGTAATGTGGACACCTAAATATTTAAATAATGTGACTCTTTTCAGCTCCCAGACACAGGGTGGCAGAAATGGAGTGAGTTCACTAACTGGGAGAAGAACTGATTTACTCCAATTAATAGAGAAACCCAACAGGGTCCTCAATCAGGGACATAGCTTGGCTGAGGGAGGGACCAGTGTCACCTAGATACAGGAGAGTATCTTTGGCATACATTGACACTTTGTCCTCCCCAGATCCACATATAAACCCAGTGATATGTGGGGACACTGAAGGCAGCTGCCAAGGGCTCTATATCCAATGCAAACAGCAGGGGTGAGGGTGCCCCTGCAGTGTTCCTCTATGCAGTGGAAAGGAATCCATGAGATTGCCATTAATTTGCAATATAGCTTTGGGAGCAGAATATAACAATTTCACCCACTCAATAAACCATTCTCCCAAGCTAAAGTGCACCAATACTTCCCATAGTTATGACCATTCCACACTAGCAAAGGCTTTAGCTGCATCAAGGGACAGTATGGCTAGGTGACCTGAGTTAGTGGTTGGTATCTGAAGATTCAAAAATTACCATTGAATATTCTATGCAGTCACTCTAGCTGGGATAATACAGATTGGTCTGTGTATATAATTTTAGAGATAACTTTAGCAAGACGCGTTGCAAGCATCTTTGCTAACAGTTTTATATCTGTTGTTAACAAAGAAATGGGCCGATAGAAATCAGGGGACAAACTATCTTTGCCTGGCTTAAGTAAGATAACTATTACTGCCTCATTCATAGAAGGAGGCAGATGTCCCAGCTTCACAGCATTTTTAAACACCGGTTCTAGTTTGGGCAAAAGAATGTCTGTCCACTGGTAGGCCATCTGCTCCCAGGGATTTACCTGGAGAAGATAGGGCCAAGGCATCCATTAGTTCCTCAGTTGTGATAGGAGCATCCAACAGTCTTCTATCAGATGAATTCAGCTGAGGAAGCAGACATTCTGAAAGAAATTCATGAATTTCCCCCACACTGGGGGAGGCCTTGGAGGAGTATAAATCAGCACCTTAAAAGTCAAGTATATCAGCATGAGATGTCAGTTACACTTCCTGAGGGTGTAGTAATTGCAGAGATAAATGAAGAAATTCTATTGGCCATCATAGCTGACAGCTGACAGCTGCATCTTAAGGTGGTGAAATTAATTTATAAGTGACTTGTGGATTGCATAGAGTACAGAGCTTTTGAGATGCAGTTATATTTAAAGAAACCAAATGCTGCACTACTGCCCAGAGGATTACAGACAAACAGTGCTAAAACCAAAAAACATAAATAACACAAAAATCAAAATAGTAAAGCTTATTATTAGAGATGAGCGAATCGAACCAGGCGAAGTGGAATTCGTTTCGAATTTCAGGAAAAATTCGATTCGCGTCGAATCCGAATATTTGCATAATTCGGGTGCGCGAATCGGATTTTTCCCGATCAGCCGGCAAAAGTGTCCCTGCAGAGAGCTCCGCTATTTCTGACAGTTCTCTGACAGTTCCTTCACATGTACAGCGGTTGAAACATTGTATCTATTTGTTTCCATTTAGGATACAGATATTTTTATTCGGAAATAAATAGATACAATGTTTCAACCGCTGTCAACCACTGGAACTGTCAGAGAACTGTCAGAAATAGCGGAGCTCTCTGCAGATACACTTTTTGCTGTACTGGAATACTTCTTCTTTTCATTCTTCTCATTCTTCTTTTCATTCTTCTTTTCATCCTTCTTCTCATTCTTCTTTTCATTCTTCTTCTTCTTTTCATTCTTCTTTTCATTCTTCTCATTCTTCTTTTCTTCTTCATGAAAAGAAGAATGAAAAGAAGAATGAAAAGAAGAATGAGGAGAATGAAAAGAAGAATGAAAAGAAGAAGAAGAATGAAAAGAAGAATGAGAAGAATGAAAAGAAGAAGAAGAATGAAAAGAAGAATGAAAAGAAGAATGAAAAGAATATTTTCATTCTTCTCATTCATCTTTTCATTCTTCTTATTCTTCTTTTCATTCTTCTTCTTCTTTTCATTCTTCTTCTTCTTCTTTTCATTCTTCTTCTTCTTTTCATTCTTCTTTTCATTCTTCTTCTTCTTTTCATTCTTCTTCTTCTTTTCATTCTTCTTTTCATTCTTCTTCTTCTTCTTTTCATTCTTCTCATTCTTCTTTTCATTCTTCTTCTTCTTCTTTTCATTCTTCTTCTTCTTTTCATTCTTCTTTTCATTCTTCTTCTTCTTCTTTTCATTCTTCTTCTTCTTCTTTTCATTCTTCTTTTCATTCTTCTCATTCTTCTTCTCATTCTTCTTTTCATTCTTCTTCTTTTCATTCTTTTCATTCTTCTTTTCTTCTTCATGAAAAGAAGAATGAGAAGAAGAATGAAAAGAAGAAGAAGAATGAGAAGAAGAAGAATGAGAAGAAGAAGAATGAGAAGAAGAAGAATGAGAAGAAGAAGAATGAGAAGAAGAAGGAGAAGAAGAATGAGAAGAAGAATGAAAAGAAGAAGAAGAAGAATGAAAAGAAGAAGAAGAAGAAGAATGAAATTCTTCTTTTCATTCTTCTTTTCATTCTTCTTCTTCTTCTTCTTTTCATTCTTCTTCTTCTTTTCATTCTTCTTCTTCTTTTCATTCTTCTTTTCATTCTTCTCATTCTTCTCATTCTTCTTTTCATTCTTCTTTTCATTCTTCTTCTCATTCTTCTTTTCATTCTTCTTCTCATTCTTCTTTTCATTCTTCTTTTCATTCTTCTCATTCTTCTTTTCTTCTTCATGAAAAGAAGAATGTAAAGAAGAATGTAAAGAAGAATGTAAAGAAGAATGTAAAGAAGAATGAGAAGAAGAATGAGAAGAAGAATGAAAAGAAGAAGAATGAAAAGAAGAAGAATGAGAAGAAGAATGAGAAGAAGAAAAAGAAGAATGAAAAGAAGAAGAATGAATGAAAAGAAGAATGAATGAGAAGAAGAATGAGAAGAAGAATGAGAAGAAGAATGAAAAGAAGAATGAAAAGAAGAATGAAGAAAAGAAGAATGATGAAAAGAAGAATGATGAAAAGAAGAATGAAGAAAAGAAGAATGATGAAAAGAAGAATGATGAAAAGAAGAATGATGAAAAGAAGAATGAAAAGAAGAAGAAGAATCTTTTCATTCTTCTCATTCTTCTTCTTCTTCTTTTCATTCTTCTTCTTCTTTTAATTCTTATTTTCATCCTACTTCTTCATCCTCATCCTCATCCTCTTCTTCTGAGGATGAGGACGAGGATGAAGAAGAAGAAGAAGAAGAAGTAGGATGAAAATAAGAAGAATTCCAAGCCGGCAAAAAGTGTATCTGCAGAGCTCCTCTATTCTGCAGATACACTTAGAGGAGCTCTGCAGATACACTTTTTGCCGGTTTGGAATTCTTCTTATTTTCATCCTACTTCTTCTTCTTCTTCATCCTCATCCTCATCCTCGGAAGAAGAAGAGGATGAGGATGAGGATGAAGAAGAAGAAGAAGTAGGATGAAAATAAGAAGAATTCCAAGCCGGCAAAAAGTGTATCTGCAGAGCTCCTCTATTTCTATTTCTATTTCTTTAAGAAATAGCGGAGCTCTGCAGATACACTTTTTGCCGGCTTGGAATTCTCCTTCTTCTCATCCTTCTTCTTCTTCTCATCCTTCTTCTTCTTCTCATCCTTCTTCTTCTTCTTCTCATCCTTCTTCTTCTTCTCATCCTTCTCCTTCTTCTCATCCTTCTTCTTCTTCTCATCCTTCTCCTTCTTCTCATCCTTCTTCTTCTTCTCATCCTTCTTCTTCTTCTCATCCTTCTCCTTCTTCTCATCCTTCTTCTTCTTCTCATCCTTCTTATTCTTCTCATCCTTCTTATTCTTCTCATCCTTCTCCTTCTTCTCATCCTTCTCCTTCTTCTCATCCTTCTCCTTCTTCTCATCCTTCTCCTTCTTCTCATCCTTCTCCTTCTTCTCATCCTTCTTCTCATCCTTCTCCTTCTTCTCATCCTTCTCCTTCTTCTCATCCTTCTCCTTCTTCTCATCCTTCTCCTTCTCCTTCTTCTCATCCTTCTCCTTCTCCTTCTTCTCATCCTTCTCCTTCTTCTCATCCTTCTCCTTCTCATCCTTCTCCTTCTTCTCATCCTTCTCCTTCTTCTCATCCTTCTCCTTCTCCTTCTTCTCATCCTTCTCCTTCTTCTCATCCTTCTCCTTCTCCTTCCTCATCTCCAAGGGCATTTAAATTAAAGGTACAGTGTTCTGCACTAATTTAAAGGCTCTCTGAAGCCTAGAAAGCCTTTTTATAAGTTGAATTCGTAGCGAATAAATTCGCATCGAATCGAATTTCTTCCTCAAATTCGGCGAATCAGCCGAATCGAATTTTTGAATAATTCGCTCATCTCTACTTAATATCTATGATGATAGATTGGTGTATATGACCAAAATAACAAAGTGCAATATATGAGTGCTCTTTAAGAATCACAAGTCCATAAACCAAAATGTAAAGCCATTGAATCTTACAAAGAGGTGATATGGAGTGATGTCACACAAAATCTTCACATACAATAACACTCAGTGTAACTTCACTATGCAATACATTAAAGGCATACCAGAGAATATACAGTATGTCACTCAGACTGAGAAGTGAAACAACAGTTGGTTTGTAGAAACCTGTGGTCACTGTGGGATAAAACTCAGCCATTTCCCTCTCCAACTCTCCTCCAGAAGCCACATACAAAAGTAATACATACAATATAAAACTGTATTTTCTCAGTTGGTGAAGCTGTATACAGAACAGCAATAAAAACTACAACTCCCAGAGTTCTAAGTACTGGTAGCGCTTGGCAATGTCACAACATCCAGCTTCTTATGTGTTTGGTCAGATATGGCATCATAAGGGCCACTATTTGGATCATGAAGGCTCTTTCTTTTTTCTCCTTATGTATATGGCTTTTGGAGGAGCGTTGGAGAGAAACGTGGTGGAGATTTATCTCAGTGTCCACAGGTTTATACAAATCAAGCACTATTTTACTTCTCACTCTGAGTCAAACACTCACCTGCCACTTTAATAGGAACACCTGTTCAATTGCTTGATAACACAAATTGCCAATCAACCAATCACATGGCAGAAGCTCAATGCATTTAGGCATCTAGACGAGGTGAAGACGACTTGCGGAAGTTTAAACTGAGTATCAGAATAGGGAAGAAAGGGGATTTAAGTGACTTTGAATGTGGCACCATTGTTGGTGCCAGACAGGCTGGTCTGAGTATTTCAAAAACTTCTGATCTTCCGTGATTTTCTTGCACAACCATCTCTAGGGTGTACAGAGAATGGTCCAAAAAAAAAAGAAAATATCCAGTGAGCCGCAGTTGTGTGGATGGAAATGCCTTGTTGATGTCAGAGGATAATGGTTATTCCATTTCAACTGCACCATTCTGATAGTGTCAAAAGTTGGCATACACAACATGAAAGCATGGGTCCTTCCTGCCTGGTATCATTTGTTCAGGCTGGAGGTGGTGGTGTAATGGTGTGGGGGATATTTTCTTGGCACTAGCAGGGTGTACCTCATAAAATGGCCGGTGCGTGTATATTCTTTGGTAAGCCTTCTATGTATCGCATGGTGAAGTGATACAGGGTATTACTGCATGTGAGGATTTTGGGAGAAGTCACATCAGATCACCTCTTTGCAAAATGTAATGACTTTACATGTTGGTTTATGGTCTTGTGATTTTTTTTTTTATCATTTTCAGTCATGTTGAATTTATGATCATAGATAATAAGCTTTACTATTTTGATATTTGTATTATTTATGATTTTAGCATTGTTTTTCTATGATCCTCTGGGGAGTAGTGCAGCATTTGTTTTCTTTATTATTATACATATTATAGTGTATCCTATAATTGATGCTAGCAGCAAATCTCAGGTCATAGAATATCATTTTGTTTCTGTTGTATGCTTCATTTTGTTTCTGTTCTATGCTAGACCTCATGTTATGCTTTTCTTCTTACTCCACTTGTGCTTGCACAGACATCACTTTTTATAGAGAAACCTGTATTAACAGACAAAAGCCCATGCATAAGTCTTGTATGTGTACAGTTAAGTCTACAGAGGGTTCTACAGGTGAATCCCAATAATCATGGTAAAAAGAATGACCTTCCTTCATACTGGCTATCTGTTCTACTATGTGTCTTTCCCCTGTAAACCATTAAGGTGTCCCCAATATAATTTTTATATAAAAATGTATGACAATATGTTTATATGTGTACTTGTCAATTAAGCTTAGCTCATAGGTATCACTTTGGATGGACAATTTCAGGTACCACAAGTTCTGTAGTTCATCTCTTCAAGTGAGATCCTTCTCCAATATTCAAATTGATCAGAATTACCTGAGATTTCCAACTTCTAAAGCTGAGTTTAGCTCACCATTTGGTTTGAATTTTTTTTATAGTTGTACTAGGGAAGTGAATGAAGGGTATGGAAAACAACCCAATCACTCCATTAAACCCCCCCCCCCCAAGAACAGTATATTCTTCATCTGTTTCACTGTGGAGTTATCAGGTCTATTTAGGAAGGTCTGCAATGCCTATACAATAGGGCAAGAAAAAACTGTAGAGTGCAATAATACAGCAGCTGCAGGAATGTTATGTTTAATTTTGTATTAACACTTCTTGTCTCTTGTAGGCTGCATTTAAAAACTCCAGAAAGAGAAAGTGGAGAGAAAGAAAGTCTCAGCCATATGTTCTGTTCATGCTGCAAACCCCAGGCTAGAAGAGACTATTCTACAAGTATTCCTATGCTCTAACTTAACTGCAGCAGTCCGTAGCTTCTTGAATGTGTATCTGAATCCGTACGGCAGACAGAGTATCTCTATCCTAGTGTTATTATTTCACATGCACAGTGCCAAATAGCTAGGTCTGTGCTACTGAATGGTGTGTGTTGGTTGCCTTCCAGTATATTAGTAATATAGTTTATTTGCATTTCCTGTTATTTTAGTTAACCCTTTCTCTTCTTGTCTGGCATTTTATAGCTAGGTTTAGCTTAGAAATTACCAGCTTAGGCTAGAGCTAGATTAGGCATCCGACAGCCACAGTATAGTAGTTAGAGGTCCAGTTGTATGACAGATTAGAAACTACTAGGGAGGAACTAAAGTGTAGAGTAGATAGGCTGACTCTGAGTTTCAGTGCCACACCAGTTTCTGTATTTGAGAAGTTGCATTCCAGGCTGGTTAGACAACACTGGAGGATTTCCCCATCACTGCTCATCTTTTCTTTTCAGGTCTCTGACACTAATACTGATCTTTTATCATGATCATCCTCAAGGGCCCCTGCAACTGGACTTTGCTACAATCTTAATCTGCAGGGTTTTACAGATCATTTTCTTGTTGTTGCTGGTGGTTAACATTACACATTTGGGTTGGTTTTCCAAAGGAGAAGAGCAAAGCGAACATTCATTTTTCTTTTGAACAGTCTCTATTTCTTTAGTTATATAATACCAGCTTTGAAGACAAGTGCAGCAAGTGACTGTACACTCTAGTAACTAGTGTGAGTCTTAGACACTATTATAGCATTTTTCAACTTGACAATTCAATGAAAGTGTCAGCTCTACTGCCAAGTGTGAGGATGCAAATACAGAATGATACTTTCATGTATGCTCATGCAATGATATTGAGAGCAAGAGCATCCAATAAAGCCAAAATAGAAATAAAGAAACAATCTCCCATGAAGGAGTGGCTATGAAAGACCACTTTGTGGACCCCTCATTCAATCACCTTGCATAACTTTGAATGAAAAAAAAAAAGCAAATTTATTTGACTGACTTGCTATTTACTGATATTTTACATACACATAGAATTCTGGTTAAACAGCTTTTATTAATATTTCTTTAGACTTGGCTGTTTTGGTCATATCAGAAACATTGGAAATAAAAGGTAAAATACAGATGCTTAAAATGACAAAATCAGCATCATTCAGCAAGGAGACACAGAGGAAAAACAGAATAGCATTTTATATGACCTCTATATCACCTAACAGATAAAGTCATATTCTGGATGTATGACAGCATTTTTAGTAGGAGACCAGTAATGTGTATGCATGCTAATACATTCAGTGCTCAGAGAAAAACATCTGCAGTGACATGATGTTTTTGGCATGTGTTCTTTTGTTTTACGGGAAACATTTGTATTAACAGATCTCAAGCTTCTTTCCTGTGCTATGCCAACATTTGCAATTTACTATCTACAAAGTATCATGGGAGGTGTCTGTAATGCTCATATACGAAGCAAATTCCACAAAATTGTTCTTCTTGGAACGGATGTTGCTGATTTTTGGATCACTCGATAGAATCACTTCTTAGTAATGGCTTGTATATTGTGACATGATGTCTCTTCTAAGAATTTATTTAATGACGGTCTGTTTTAGATTTATTTTGTGTGAGATACATTTTAGACAGATGATAGATCTGAATCCCAAATTCATATATACCATCCTTTTTGAAATATGACACACAGTGACATCAATATTCACAGTTATTGGATGTATCAATAACCAAATTGTTCTGTATGTACAGATGTAATTTCACACTGTCTCTTTGACATCTACAAAGGACAGTATATACATACAAGTTATGGTGAGAAGAAATTAAAGGATTCAAAAAGCTCTCCAACTAAACCAGTAAAGCCTTCTTAGAACAAAAGGCAATCACATGTCTAATTCCAACACATATTTCACCGCCATCATCCATAGGGCAAAAATATCCTAATATATAGAGTAATTTATTTCAAATTGTATACAGTTTTTCAGGCTTTTTGACTTGACATCTACATATAGAAGGTAGGTATCACACATTATCTTCTGGTTCAATAGCCCCAGTTATTACTTTGTTTGGCAATGCTTTGAGAAAGAGAACCCTGATGATCAGACTTGAACTCCCAAACTAACAGCTACAACATTTGGTAGAATGCTGGCTGATTTTACATTGGTGGCTTTAAATGACACTGTTTACAGCCTAAGCTTACATAATAATCTTTGGTGCCACTATATAAACAATAATGCTCCTACAAGTTTAGTCAAGCTTGTTTATTTACAAGTGCTGAACTATATGCTCTTTATTAGAGATACTTTTGTCCAAGCCTTAAGCACTAACAACAGCACTGAGCAAGTTTTTGTGTTATACTGTAAAATACCTTATGGTTAAATAACTCTAGATAGGCACATCTACATCATTGCTGTAAATATTAGTAGTAAAACCCATTTTTGCTTCTGCAGAGATCTGTCCTTGTCTTAAAGAGGGAAAGGCATTTCTTTGCAAAACCTGACATCTATAGTAATTTGTTGTAGACCCCTACCACTCACAGTAGACAAAATAAGGGAGTTATATAATTTATGGCATCCACAGTATCACTGCTACAAGTCTTTTTGTTATTGGTGGTGACTAGAGGTAACAAGCCCTTTCACATCTGAAGGGATGTAAGTGACTCCAGGGTTTTAATATGTATGTATGGCTCATGCCTGCCAGTGAAATGTTCAGAGGATATATGGCCTCAGATTAGTGCTAGATTATTGAATGTTTCTGTATTTTAGTGGCTATTAGCACCACCTCCGGTTGCTGCCATTTTCTAGAGAACCAACTTTACGGAACTGCATTTAGGTCAAAGGAATGAGTTAGCATGCCAGATTTCAGGTACAAGAGTTCCCCAAGACCACTCCCTATGCTCTTAACTGACATCAAATTGTAGATAGGGTGGCGATCAGTTGGTGGGAATCCTGGTTAAGATAGGTGGAACTATCAAAGCTGTTTTTATATGTTGAAGGTTTCCCAGATCATTGTTTCAAAAGGCTTTTTAGAACTTATAATGTGAAAACTACCAAAAGCTTACCTTACCTTTAGGCCATCTGTGTTTAACAATACACAGTGTGATTCTAGTGCACATCTGTTTTATTATATATCTGGCATTGATACAGTATCTGGCATTGGTACAGTATCTGTTCTTTTTAATTTGTGATTTTCTCCTAAATGTTAAATTGTGATTTGAGGTTTTATCAGAATAAATAGAATATGTAAAGATTTGTGCAAATAAACAATCTATATGTAATAAATCTACTAGAAACAATTTCAAGGCGCATGCTTTTCTATATCATGCTGAATGCACTGTAAGATGGATTTAATAGGGTACAGAAAGTTAGAAATGTTGACATTTATATAGCTATTTATATATATATATATATATACATATATTTATTTATTTTTATTTTTTTTAAATGTTGATCCAGGGGTATTTGATTGCCTTTGATGAACAGGAAATATTTTTTCCCTGTTGGAGCAAATTAAATCAGGCTTAAAAAGGATTTTTGCTCTCCTCAGGGTCAACTTTTGATTTTGGAGTCTATGAATGTTTTCTCACAAGGTGTAAAAGTCAGAAAAAAATGAACATTAACATTTTCAAAGGATTTTTTTCTAATTTTTAAAATAAATAGACTCTCTATTTTGAAAAGCATTTTATATGCCATTTTCACTTAGCATACACCCATAATAATAAAACATTTATTGAATTGCATGCATATGTTTTTATTACAGTCTTTGGAATCATTTATTCTATTAACATTTTTGACCCATCCATAAATGGCCACTATATAGATCTGCCTAATGCTATATAAAAAGTCAGGTTTTAAAAGGAAAATGCTATTTCAGTTAGGTAACCACAACAACAAAGCCACCATGTGTTATTGGGTCTGCATGTAATAGTATCCTTATGATACGGACAAGAAGTTGGAATTATAGCATCCCCTCAGATGGGAAACGGTATCACCACTTCTAAAGATTACAGGAATGTGATTATTAGGCTAACAGTTTTAAAGCCCTGGAGACGACAGATTCCCTTTATATGCAGCACAGCACTGTGACCACACACATGCAAAATAGATTAAAAAGCATGAAATGGTTTCATAGTACTTTAAGTCATGATAAGTAAGAGATATGTGCTTAGGCAACAGAAGCCACTGAGTCTGTTCTTAAGTAATACCATATAACACTGTCATATTTATTCATGATGTGTGTATATATTTTAATTGAAACAAAATCCTGGTATTTAATAGATTGTATGCTCCCGATCACAATGTTCTCTTTTTACTTAATTTCATGTTCTGCACTGCATGTTGCCTTGACTTTATGCCAACCTTTTCAACATACAGTGTTGTGGAATATGAGGATGATTTATAAAGAATAAATTAGTACGAACAATAAATGCAAGGCCAAAACATTTTTCAAGCACATTTACCGTATTTGCCGGCGTATAAGACGACTGGGCGTATAAGACGACCCCCTACTTTTCCTGTTAAAATATAGGGTTTGAGCTATACTCGCCGTATAAGACTACCCCTCTTCCAACGCACACCAAATAAAAATGAAAAAACATCAGATTTGATTTCAATATGGTATGCTATTTCAGTATGGTATTCCAATGATGGGGTGCTATTCCTCCCACTGACACCAATGATGGGGCATGATTCCTCCCACTGATACCAATGATGAGGCACTACTCCTCCCACTGACACTAATGGTGCCCCATCAGTAGTGTCAGTGTGTGAGGAATAGTGTCCCATCATTAGTGTCAGTGGGAGGAATAGTGCCCCATCATTGGTGTCAGTGGATGAAATAGTGCCCCATCATTTGTATCAGTGGGAGGAATCATGCCCCATCATTGGTGTCAGTGGGAGGAATAGCACCCCATCATTGGTATCAGTGGGAGGAATAGTGCCCCTTCGTTGGTGTCAGTGGGGAGGAGGAATAGTGCCCCATCGTTGGTGTCAGTGGGGAGGAGGAATAGTGCCCCATGGTTGGTGTCAGTGGGGGAGGAATAGTGCCCCATCATTGGTGTCAGTGGGGGAGGAATAGTGCCCCATCATTGGTGTCAGTGGGGAGAGGAATAGTACCCCATCGTTGGTGTCAGTGGGGGAGGAATAGTGCCCCATCGTTGGTGTCAGTGGGGGAGGAATAGTGCCCCATCGTTGGTGTCAGTGGGGAGAATAGTGCCCCATCATTGGTGTCAGTGGGGAGGAGGAATAGTGCCCCATCATTGGTGTCAGTGTGGAGGAGGAATAGTGCCCCATCATTGGTGTCAGTGGGGAGGAGGAATAGTGCCCCATCATTGGTGTCAGTGGGGAGGAGGAATAGTGCCCCATCGTTGGTGTCAGTGGGGAGGAGGAATAGTGCCCCATCGTTGGTGTCAGTGTGGAGGAGGAATAGTGCCCCATCATTGGTATCAGTGGGGAGGAGGAATAGTGCCCCATCGTTGGTG
The DNA here is from genome assembly GCF_062004578.1 of Staurois parvus. Classification (NCBI taxonomy): domain Eukaryota; kingdom Metazoa; phylum Chordata; class Amphibia; order Anura; family Ranidae; genus Staurois; species Staurois parvus. Next base: position 2,015,766 of record NW_028318034.1, on the reverse strand, counting down.
TCAGTGTGGAGGAGGAATAGTGCCCCATCGTTAGTGTCAGTGGGGGAGAGGAGCGGCTGCTCCTTCTTTCAGTTCGGCAGCTTGATTTTCGCGGGGCCGTTTGGCTCCGCCTCCTCGTCGGTGATTGGTCGCCTGTGTGCGCTGGCGCCCAATCACTGGTAAGGAAGCGGAGCCGAGCGGCTGCGCGACCATCGAGCGGCCGAACTGAAAGAGCAGCCGCGCTTCCTGGACCGGATCATCGTGGGACCGGGACCGGAGCCAGGTAAGGTACAGCAGCCCCTCTGCCCACCCCTGTACTTAGTGTCCGTTGGAGGACACCGCCCCTGGAAAAAGTGCCGCCCTGACACACCGGCTCGCCGTATACCGGCGTATAAGACGACCCCCGACTTTTCAGAAGATTTTCAGGGGTTGAAAAGTCGTCTTATACGCCGGCAAATACGGTATACATTTATTTTTATCTTTACTGTTTTTTCTTTTAATGCTGGACAAAATTAAAGCTCCATGAAAACCACTAAATATGCAGATACAGTCCACACATGAGAGCTATTTACCTGTCAAAAGATTTGTATTTCTGTCCATTCATTCACAAAATTTACAAAGCTCTGTCACATGGCAAAGCCAGTGTGGAGACCTGATTTTTTTTATATTGCAGTTAATGTGTTTTCATAGTTAAACTTTTTTTTTTTTTTAACTTTTAGATAGCGTAGGGAAGGTTTGGACCTCCTATAATGTTGTGCTGCTATCTGGGGCTCCATCGCTTTATACCACTTTCAGTTTTGGGGACAAAATTTTACCAGACAAGTGTGGGAAAACAACAACATGGGAAGAAGACAACAATACAAATCTGACAGAGGTTCTAGCACTCCCCTACTTAAAGCTCTAGGAATACAGGCAGAAGTGTGGGTGATTGTGATGGGTTAAGTCCAACAAGGTGCATGCCACCTAGTGAACTTTTCTGTCTAATTTACAATTTAAATGTTTGCTGAGCACTGGGAGTGCAACTATTGCTATACGTCTAGTGCTTTGATGCTAGACCTTCTGGTCTCGGCTCCTGTAGCTGCAGACTTGTATGCAGCTGCTGTGCCTACCCTTCCCTTCCTCCAGCCCAATCACAGAATGCTTGGTACTATAAGAACCCATTCACAAAATACAAACCTTCTGTGAATGGACAGCAGGCAGAGTGGCTGCTGTGTAAAAAGAGGAGCATCTCTCCAGTCAAAGTGCAGAGAGCACAGTAAAGTTGTCAGTTTTTAATTAAAAGGTATAAGTCCATGAGGTAGCATGCACCTCATTGGACTTGACCCACAGTAACAAAGAGATAAATAATAAGTGCACCACTATCTACAAAAGAATCACAAATTAATAAATTACTGAAAAAAAACATCAATGCCCAATGTTGTGCAATACAGCACTCCATGTAGAGTCTGTGATCATGCAGTGACTAGAACTAAAACCTCCTTATGATGCCACACAATTATAAATTGTTAAAAATATACAACATTAAACAATAATGCTTGTATTCTGCTACATTTCTTTGGTAAAAATCTAAGAGGCATAATGAGTCTTTTGAAAGTGTAATATTTTGCCACAGGTTTTTGGAAAATACCAAAATAAAATGAGGTTGTATTTTTGCACACAAAGTTTCAAGTAAGATATTTCTAACACATGGAAATACTTAGAAATACACCCCAAAACACTTTCTACCACCATGTATGGGGATACCACATATGTAAGATCTTTTCAATGTTTGGACTGATTATGTAATCGACATTTCAACCTCCTGTATCACAAAAAAATCAACTAACACTGAATAAAAAACAATGTACTGTAATGACATAGACTAATGCCCAACACAGAGTGACAGACTGTAAGGGCATATAACAGGCTCCTATGTGCCATGTCCCATAATGATTAATACATTGAACCAAAGAAAACTTAAAAAGGCCAATTGCGGACTTTAGAGGCACTGCAACAAAGATATCTTTAAAATCACTTTATTATTTGAATGTAAACCATCACATAACAGTACATACAGTTTATTCCGCTAAGAATTCAAGACCCTCAAGAGGGGGTGGAGCATTCTATGTAGATTAGAAAACTCATCAATAATAGTTAAAATTGATACACAAATACCGTATCCCGGTAAGGGTATCAAAAGACATAGATCAGATGTTAGTATTAGTAATCACTCTGTAGTTACTCAACATGTTTTGCGAGAGTATCACTTCTTCAGGAGTTACTACATAAAAGAAGGGTTGAATATAAGTATAACATGATATGACATAGTATAATGTTATTAGTTGTTTCTATAAATTCATAAATACCTTGAGGTATCAGCTACAAAGCAGAAAGTGTGTCAGGACAGATGTTGATAACGCATGGAGCAACCACGTGTCAGGCAAGTCAGCAGGGGGATCCCACAAGGATGATACACCACTAGGTAGTGCTGGGGCACGTGACGTCACCACGCTTGGCCAGGAATGGCAGCACATGCTCATTGTGGTGCACACCTGCCACCAAGGGGGCAGGGATATGCCGTTAGCGACACCCAGCCAACGTCAGCCACCTGCAGGGGAGAGGTGGTCAGACGTTGCTGAGCAGAAGACCGGGTCATGTATGCATGATCAGTGAATATAGCATAGTGTAACTTCACCTACAGCACTTCCTATTCCTAAAAGTTAAGCAGGTCTAATCTACTGGTACATGGCTGCCCCATAGCAGAATGCTATGTTTACTAGCCAGGAAGTACAATTGCTAGAGATAAAGGTAGTGAAAAAGTGGAATACTGGTGTAAAAATTGTCCACACAGAGGTGGTATCCCTGATGGAATAGGGGTGATACAAGGTCCAACACAATATTTTCCACTGCTCCCCCGATAGGATGGACATCCAGAGGACTCCAGTTGGCTGTCTTTTGTCTTGATAAATCCAAAAGTCATAAGTGTACCCTGTGATCCTCTCACAATGTTTGCATAACTTCACCCCATATCTTGGATAGTTGCTTGGTATATACAGTATTGTTTAATGCCCAACCTGCCTGTAAAATGGATGAGGGACTTGTCGACACAGATGTTTGTCATGAGTATAAATATAAAATAATTGATAAGTGGCCTTATGTGTTGTTGTATTTGGGTTGACTTTGGGGAGGGCACAGGGAATTGTCATTGAAATGCAAAAATATCATAATTATTTGACATGTGCCCTGGACATAAGGGTGGAATTGTGTGTCTTGGACATAAGGAAGTAACATGTGGTGCATGGTATGTGTGGACTGATAGGACTCCAGTTGATTTTTTTGTGAGTCCCATATTTAGTGTTAGATCAAGAAGCATTTTAATTCTGAAACTGGATGGACATAAATGTAACTGGCATTACTGGTTACATATTACATATTATAGTCCACAACTGGATTGAAAAAATCTTCTGTGAAAAATAAATAAAACATTGAATGGGCCTAACATTTTTGGTTTCTGCCTGAATGCCTGACTGCGCTGTAAATGCAGGGATTATAGGTGCTGCTAAATTTGAAGGTGGCCATACAAAATTTAAAAGTGCCTTTGGGACACTAGTATCGGCCACAATCCTTTGTGGCTGATGTGACACCCCAATAATTGTACTTGGCCATACATCTGGGTATACTTCATTGATGGTGCATGACACTTCACAGGAGCGAGTTATGCTGCTGGTGGTTGCCTGCTGCTGTTCAGAATGCCTAATTCTTTTTTGCTAGGTCTCTCTGCTCTGAATCGGTTACTGAACTACTACTCTACAGGGGTTCAGATTCAGAATCTGAATCTGACAGTGAGAGTTCCTCACTATTATAATCTATTATGCTCAGAATCTCGAATGCCTTCTTGCTTGTGTACATTTTTTTGGACATGGAATTCAGCTTGTGGTGAATCTGTACTGCTGTCACTGGTGTGGTGGTGATCAGGACACTGGTGCTGGTGTACAATGGCCTGGCATCACTGCAATCAGGGGTACTGGCTTTCTTTACACTGGCACTGGTATGGCGGTGATCAGAACACTGGTGCTGGTGTATAGTGGTCTGCTGTCACTGCAATTAGGGACACTGGCTTTGTTGACACTAATGTGGTAGTGATCAGGACACATGTGCTGGTGTATAGCAGTCTAGCATCAATGCAATTAGGAGCACTCTGATGACATTAGTGTGGTAATGATCAGGACGTTGGTGCTAGTGTAGAGCAGTCTAATATCACTGCAATCAGGGACACTGACTGATAGCACTGGTCTGGTGACATTGTTGGAATGCCTTCTTGTTTCTGTACATTTTTTGAATATGGCATTCAGATTGTGGTGAAACTATACTGTTGACCCTGGCATGGTGGGGAGCATGGGATCACATGGTACAGGACCAATTTTATCTGATCATATGATCTACTATTTCTGGGGAACACAATGATAACCGTGCTCTAGGAGTCACACACAAGCTGCTGATTGTGGAGGACATTTGGGTATGTGCACCCACATTGACATAGCTAATGTACAACCAATAATATACATGGGCCGGATAGGAAGCTATTACAATTATTTTTACAAATTATTAAATGAAAATATATCTTATAAATTATTGTAAATATTCCTGCAAGGTAGTAAAAAATAATGTGGACTTTTGGTTGTACTAATTAAAAATGACTGCTGTTCACCTGTAGGCTGTGTACACAAAATGACTTTAAGATCTTATTAGCTTTGTTACATAAGTCAGATTTCTGCTATTATCTGTCTCACATTTTCTTGCTATGAACTTAAGAATATTGTTTCACTGTGTCCCCAGGAGCTCATGCAGGCTTCATTCTAACAGTATATTGTGTATAACCTCCACAATCAGAAAAAAAAGAAGAAAGAATGCTGTTTATTATTTTTACTGAACTGTTATTAAATAAAACTCCTCCATTTTTTTATCGTTTATTTTTATCTATTTAAAATTATTATTGCTATATCTTATCTCTCTCCTTCAGATTCTAGATTACAATCAAGTCTTTTTCACTAAAGTAACTTTACTTGTTAGTTAAATAAACAGTAAAATGAAGTTACTAAGTAAGTTGCTGAGCAATATAAATGTTAGAGGGTATGTTTTTTCCCGTGTTTCTTTGCTAAAAAGTAAAACATTCCAATGTGATTAAAATAATGACCAACATAAAAATGCTCATGCAGAAGAGTTGCTCTTTCTATACATTCAGCAAAGGGAATCAAAGAAACCATCAAATTAACCTCTTTAAAGGGCAAACGTACTGGAGCAATCTTCCTAGGTAACCTTGCAACCTAAACCTTTAAAGCTGTCACTTTTATGTGTTTAAGGACTTCATCCCTTTCCTTACTTTAATATGGTGTGCAAATGTATATAGAACAGAAACATTTAATAGTTTAGTATCCACATGCCTTCATGTAATACAGATCAAGTCTAACAAACCTCTTCAGCTTCAAAATTTAAATGCAGCTTGGTTTTTGTAACAGGTTTTATACTGCCTTTCATAATATAGTCTGGATAAATCAGTTAGGCTGTCATTGCTGACCTCTCCTTGCCTTGTTGTCAAACTGATGTTTGGCTTTAATGCTGCCTGCATTGACTACTGCTGTTTCAAAAACATTTAAAGCTGAACTCTAGTGTACTGTAAAAAATAAACTTTCAGTGCCCCTCTTCCCCTGCACTGCAAGAACCAAATGCTCATTTTGTGTAGGGGTATAGAAATAAGCAACAATACTAACTATAGCCCTCTTTTCCCTAGAAGTTGGCACTCTCTTCCACTCTTTGATCCTCCCAGGTTGCATGTGATCCTGTATTGCACTGGATGACATTGGAAAACTGCAAATAGTTGAGCAGCAAAGTGACACTGCTTTGGATTACCATTCTTGCAGAGAGGAGAGACTCTGGGAGTTGGAATAACAGCCCAAAACAAAATGGAAGTGGACTGTACTGGTACCAGGGATGACATAAAATCTTTATTACACTTTATTTACATAGATTAAAACATACAAATATTAAAATATCTAGGGAAAATCCATGTTATAAGGTAACATCTCCAACAATAAAGCAGTATAGATTTTGGAAATTTGGAAGCAATAACCTTAATGGAGTTGAAAATAAGAGAGGTATTCCTGATTATTCCTTTGCTCTAAAGGGTATTTAGGACTTGTCTTGTAATGTATTGGAGGACCAGCTGTAAAGTTAAATTTTACACTACGTTGGAGTTCAAGGTTTAGTCAGACATCTAGCATTTTTAGAAGGAGTCTAACAATGGCAGTGCCTGTACTGACAGAAAGCTATAGTTGATATAATTAAACATGTTAAGATTGGCAGTAGCACATTTGTATACTTAAAGAGTATGTTAATCTGACATTTCATATTTCTGATATGTGTCTGTGCTGCCATGTAGTTGTATCAACAATTATCCTGTTTTCTTTGCATTGCTTTCTTTCATTGATATACCAGGTGACCCTTCCAGTCCCCCTGCATTCCTATTTCAAACTGACCACATTAGGCATGGAGGAACATCCAATGTGATTAGTTTTCTTGTTTGCATTCTGCTTCAGAGCACAGCCTGCCAGCCTGTAATCCAATGGTCAGACTTGTGCTGGCATGCGCTCCCTGCACAGCAATTAAAAGAGAAGATCAGTGTGCTGCTGTTCTCGATCCCTGGCTGATATACCCCCTGCAGTCTCCACTCCCAACTATTTAAGCAACCTATGCAGCTGATATGAGTTGTGATACCACAATTTCTGCTGCAAGAGATTGTCTTCTGCTGATCCATGTAGCAGAAGGAAAGTTGTAAGAGGACTTTGCTTTGAAGGGAGCATGGCTGCTATGATGGGGAGTATGTGTTTGAGGGCCCCAGGGCCATGTGCCTCTGAGTGGAGCTACTGCTGCAGTTTCTAGTTATTCCAGAGTCATTCCTGCTTTTTAGCATTCTAGTCTTCCAACAGTCTAGCTTTAGCTAGCCACCTTGGGACAGTGTGGACAAGAACTGGTGATATCAGTGGTAGGAGGCTTTAGGCCCCCATTTTGTATGCACTTAATTTAATTCTCTAGCACAAGGCCTCCATCGTTGGCAGGACTTCCATTTGTGTAACCCTGACCAGAGGTTTGGAAACAGCTTGTTGCATGTAGTCAGCTCCTCCTTTAGCCATTGTTTTTCCAGATTTAGTCTGTGATTTCTGTATAGCTGTTGTCATTATTTAACCTACCCATCTCTCCTGGTAGGACTTTTGCTTTCTAAAAAAAATAGGTTTGTAAGTGAAATTGGCAGTTTTTACTTTGCTGAAAAATGTGCGTAATTGAAGAAGGTGAAATGAAGGTGGTTTATGATGGTTTTTAATGTGCTATAAGTATATTCTGTTTTTGTGTTCTGTGTAGTGTCTTGCAACTTATTTTTGGTGTTAATGCTGTTTTAAAATGTTATTAAACAGTAAAGAAAAAAAGATTAAAAAAGAGTTGCATAAAATGTGCAGATATGCTTGTGCTTTTCTCCCACATTTTTGTGTATTTGTGCTATAAAGCATGTGATAAATACATCATACAGCAAAAATTCAGTGGTCATTTTCAAGAAATTTTCACTTTGCTCATTATTACAAAACCTGCAATGGGGAAAATAATTTAGATTACTGATTTTGGTGCATACATTGAAGAAATGCATTCTCTTTGTGGACCTTTTGTTTGATCAGTTTTGACCTTTACAAATACTGTACCTTCAATGGTGTGTTTTTTCACAGCTCAGTTCAGGGCAGATATAACAGATAATGAACGTGACAGTGTATTAACTAATGTACATTTAAAAAAATATATTTAAAGATATAAGTAAGAAAATTTGAATTTGAATTGCTAGAAATGGCTATGCTGTGTGTCAAAGCTACAGTATGTTTATCTCAAAATTGCATGGACAGAAATACAGTAAAAATCCTTTGGCAGAGACAACTCCCTTATATGTTTGTCATCATCGTTGACAGTTTTTCTGGAGTTCAGCTGTAATGATTCACAGCCATTGCACAGGACTTATTTTATTTACGATAAATTGTAAATCAGCATCTATATACTTTCACTGGTGCCTGTTGTGTCAAATCAAACCTTATTGACTGGTGCATATTCAAAGACAAGGTTTTACTTCCACAGTTCTCTGAACAGTTTTCAACCTTACTTCTTAAAAGAGTGTTCATATATAATGTATAATCATAAATATTCCATTATCTCCCTGAAGAAAACGAATAATAAAGAGCAGCAGAATAATGACATTTTAAAGGCCCCTGTAAACAGGTCTTTAAAATGTGCTTTCCCCATCTTTGCCTTTTGTCAGTAAAGGTTGCAATGCTGAAGATCTTTCCAACAAGGCATATTAATATAAACTTATAGAGCAGAGATTTGTCCCACTTCCACTCCACACTACTTGATTTTATGCTAGCCTGTCCCTATTGTTTCCTGAAAAAGGATATGACTGGTGATATTTTCACCCAGTAGGGTTAATATATGTCAGAAATAACTTTTTAATGAACACAGTTGATTTTTCCACAAGGACAAGGACACAGAGATCAAAGTAATTTGTGGGGTTTGTTAGCTTAGCAGCCAAAAGTCCACAAATGATTTTTAACACATTTATAAATCCCAAAGTGTTGACTTTTGCTCATTACTACAACTGTTTTGCCACCTGGTATTTTTCCAATAGCAAATCAGACATCTACTCAAAATTAGGGGTATACAGATGAATCTTTGGAAATACTGTATACAGTATATATTATTTACCAAATGAAAATCTTAGCACTATTAGATTAGATTTATAAAGCTTTGTTCACATGAGCATACTACAGCGCATAGCCATGTGAGGCTTGTGTTTGCCCACACGGAGATGCACATGTGTTCAGTGCATCCCTGTGCAGGCAGTCTTATTTACATAGACACAGCTTCCAATTTGACATCCATGTGGATATCAGGCCCCAGATGCAGACAGCATGTACTTGGGCCCTAGCACGTATATAGCTGTCAAATTGGGAGCAGCAGCTGTTTTCTTGCAGCCTCTGCATCCCAATGGACATGAATGGGCTTGCCTGCACAATGGTGTACGAAACACCTGTGCATGCAAGCATGGACCTCACACGAGAGTGCACTCTAGTACACCCATATGAAACAGGTCTAACAGTTGGAAGGCTAGGACTCTGTCAAGTTTGTTTCTTTAATTAAAACAAATTTAACCTCCAAAAGGAAACATCTTATACTTACCCGTTTCACTGCATGTTCTTCAGATCTTTCTCTGTTCAAGATCTGTGGCCTCTGTTAGAACTTTCTCATCTATCACTTCTTGGAGAGTTAGATGCTTGTGTACCCCCTGATATGCTTAGGTTCCATTAGCACCCCCTCAACATCACTACTGTGTCCTGTAATGGACGTGGCAATGAATCAGGAATCCAACACACCAAGAAGTGTGCCAACTCATAGCTCTGCAAATGAAAAATATGTGTTCTTTATGTTTTTCTTACAGAAGTGATAGTCACTTTACTCCTTCATGATGAAAGTAAAACAAATCCTAATGCCTGGACACAATTTTGCAGCTCTGCCATTTGTTAGTAAAACTGTAACTATCATCTCTAATGCTTGTATCCAGCTGGAGTATACCTTGTGCTTTTCAGGACAAATTAGGCTTTCATTTGTGGTAAAGGGTATCTCCTGGTTTTTATTATTTTAATTATCTATATGGGGCGTTAAAATCAAACTGAGACTTAATTTTACAGGGATGCTAGCGTGGCGGTACTACACACAGTAGTAAGTGGCAAGTATGTCCTATTACTGATAGGTGGCAAACACATCTGGCATTTTTTGCTGGCTGATAGCTAAAAAGAGTGGGACATTTGAGTGGAGAGTGAAAAAGATTTACTTTTGAATACTGGTGATTGCTGGTGCTTGTAGTTGTTTTATTTTCTTCTTTGGGTCTTGATAAAAGCTTTTACTTTTTTAAATCACTTTTTCTGTCACTTTTTAAATAGCATGTTTTTCTTCCTTTCCTGGCCTTCCTTCAGTCTGCTAATAAAGGGGAGGGGTTAATTGGTCACAGGTGATACAGGAACTATATAACCTGATGTAGAGCTCACTCTGAGCTTGTTCATTCTTGAGCTTGCCTGTATTTTGCTTGCTGGACCTTTGACTAAGTGGACATTTGATAAGTGGAGTTAAAAAACAGGAGTGGAAAACAGGAGTCTACTAACCAGTAAGTGACAACTGATATTTCCTATTAATATTGTGACTGGGATAATGTGTGCTAGCAGGGTGGAAGATTTTGTGCAGTGCACAATGTGCCGCATGCATTCAACAAAGGAGCAACAGCTCCAGGATGGAAATTGCTGCGATAGACGTGAGCGGGTTGCCCTTATGGAAACTCGTGTTAGAGATCTGGAAGAGCAAGTTGCCACACTGGGCAGAACCGACAACCTTGAAAGAGGTCTTCTGCTCTCTGATCAGGTAGCTAATGGGATTGATGTAGATGGCAGAGGGGCTTATCATGATTATCAGGTAGGAAGATGGGTTAATGTAATGAAAGGGAGTGGTAGGGACTCACAGAAAAGGAAGGCTGGCCCTGGGTTTGTGCACTCAAACAGATTTGCCAAGTTGGGTGAATATGTTGGGGTGGCAAGCTCAGGGGTGGCAGCCCTGGATGTCACTGCCATCCTTAACAGCCGGGAGGGCAGACCATCTGGGAGGGGTGGTGAGGGTAGGGACGGAAGGCCTAGACAGCTGGTGGTAGTAGGGGATTCTAGAATTAGAAGGACTGATGGAATAATTTGTCACCAGGATTGCCTCAACTGAACGGTTTGCTGTCTCCCTGGTGCCAGGGTTCAGAATGTGGTGGACTGAGTTAATAAATTACTGGGAGGGGCTGGGCATGACCCAGCTGTCTTGGTTCATGTTGGAACCAATGACAGAATACATGGAAGGTGGAGGCTCCTTAAGAATTAGTTTAAAGAACTAGACTGCAAGTTGAAGGGAAAGACCTCCAAGGTGATATTCTCTGAAATATTACCTGTGCCATGCACAACTCAGGAAAGTCAGGGGGAGATTAGAAAACTCAATCCATGGCTAAAAACCTGGTGTAAGAGGGAAGGACTTGGGTTTCTAGAGCACTGGGTCGACATTTCGTTGGGGTGCAACCTATATGCTAGAGATGGTTTGCTCCTAGATGGAAGGGCATCTGCTATGCTGGGGGAAAGGTTTATGGGAAGGTTAGAGGAGTATTTAAACTAGGATTGAGGGGGGAGGGTGAATTAGATTATGAGGCAAACAGATCAGACAGGGGTCAGTACTTTTTTGTGGGTGGAATGGGGAAAGATGGGGGGAAGGCTATGGCATATGATAAGAAGGTTCCCATGTTACAAACAACCAGTGGAATTGGTACCATTTGTATGAAAATAAAAAATATGCAAAATACGTGTGAACAAGGTGTCAATTGATTAAAGTGTTTGTTCACCAATGCCAGAAGTCTGCCAAGCATGAAGAGAACTATGATTTAATTGGTATTGCTGAATCTTGGCTTCATTCTTCACGTGACTGGGCCATTAATATTCCTGGCTATGTTCACTTTCGGAGAGACAGAGACAGACACCACCACCTTTGCTATTTACCCTATTTGAGAAGTGATCTCAGAGCAAGTGTGAAAGAGGACCTTGTTGGTGGAGATTGTGATAAGGCTGAAGCATTATGGGTGGAACTGCACATGGGGGTACATACTACAAAGGTAATTATTGCAGCTTGTTATAGATCTCCCAGTGTTAATGAGGAGGTGGAGACTCCTTGCACAGTAGGAAATGGCTGCAAGGGCTGGGACAGTGGTAATAATGTGGGATTTTAACTACTAACTAACTAAATTGACTGGAATAATGGTACTGCAGGAACAGTTAAAGAGCAAAAACCTACTACAGGACAATTTTATGGTACAGTTCATTGAGGCCCCAACTAGGAATGATGCTCTGCTGGACCTAGTAATCTCAAATCATGCAGAGCTTATTACGAATGTCCATATAAAAGAACATCTAGGTAGCAGTGACCATAACATGATTTAATTTATTGTTAGCTCTAAGCAGCAAGCACATACGGAAAAATAAAAATGCTCAATTTTAAGAGAGCTAATTTTCCAAGGCTGAGAGCTGCTCTTCAAAACTTAGACTGGGAGGGAATATTGGCATCACTGAACACAACAGAGAAATGGGAGTTCTTCAAAAAGGCTGTATGTGAACACAATGCAAAATATATTCCAATGGGCAACACGTTTAAAAGGCTAAAAATCAAACCTATGTGGCTTATGGACAAAGTTAAAAAGCTATAGAAGAAAAGTGCTTTTATTAAATATAAAAATGAAGGAACGCTATCATAGTTTAAACATTACAAAGCATATAACAGAATATGCAAAAAGGAAATATAGGCCGAAAAAATTGAAAATGAACGAAAGATTGCAAAAGATAGCAGGACCAACCCCCAAGAATTATTCAAATATATTAATAATAAAATGGTCCGGTCTGAGAATGTAGGCCCTTTACAAAATAATCTAGAGTGGGTGACTGGGGACAAAGAGAAGGCAAATTTATGAAATACCTTCTTCAGCTCTGTCTATACAAAGGAACATGGGGGAGCTCTTGTCCATAATGGGCATGGTATTGACACAGCTCCAGATGATCCACATTGGCTCACAATTGATATGATCCAAAAATATTTAGACAGAATAAAGGTGAATAAAGAACCTGGACCGGATGGCATACACCCACGGGTCCTTAAAGAATTGAGGTTTGTTCTATTCAAATCCATTGTTTCTCATTTTTAGGGACTCTTTAATGACTGGCATAGTGCCACTGGATTGGTGTAAGGCCAATGTGGGGCCAATATTTAAAAAGGGGTCAAAATCTTTACCAAGTAATTATAGACCTGTTAGTTTAACTTCTATAGTTGGGAACATACTGGAGAGTATAATAAAAGACAACATAGATGAGTTCTTGCTGGAAAAAAATATTTTAAGCAACAGACAGCATGGATTCATGAAAGACAGAAGTTGTCAAACAAATCTGATTTCTTTTTATGAGGAGGTGAGCAAAACCTTGGACAGAGGGGTGGCGGTGGACGTGGTATACTTGGATTTTGCAAAAGCGTTTGACACAGTTCCCCACACACGGCTAATTTGTAAGGTAAAGTCTGCGGGCTTGGAAAAATCTGTATGTAAATGGATAGAAAACTGGCTAAAAGATGGTATTCAGAGAGTAGTGGTTAATGATTCATACTGAAAATGGTCTAGGGTTGTCAGTGGTAAACCCCAAGGTTCAGTGTTGGGACCCTTACTTTTTAATACATTTATAAATGATATAGGGTCTGGGATGGATTAAAAATACCATTTCAATCTTTTCAGATGACACCAAGCTGTGCAGTGGAATAATGTCCTCACAGGATGTCTACAACTTACAAGCTGCCCTCGATGCACTGTTTAATTGGGCAACTATGTGGCAAATGAGGTTTACTGTTGATAAATGTAAGAGTATGCACTTGGGGGCTAAGAATATGCATGCATCATACCAGGGGTGGACTGACAACTCATGGGGCCCCCGAGCAATAGTGGATCATGGGGCCCCTGTGTCCTTGCCCAAACTCAAAAAAGCCTATGAAAAAGGTACCAGGTTCATCTCATGGGGCCCCCTACTGACCCCGGGCCCTCGGGCAGTGCCCGAGTTTCCAAATGGTCAGTCCACCCCTGCATCATACATACTAGGGGAGTACAACTGGAGGAATCAATGGTGGAGAAGAATTTGGGAGTTCGGGTAGATCACAAGCTTAATAATGGCATGCAATGCCAAGCTGCGGTTTCTAAAGTGAGCAAAATCCTCTCTTGTATTAAAAGAGGTATAGAATCCAGAGAGAGAGAGAGAGAGAGAGAGAGAGAGATCATTTTACCCCTGCACAAATCATTAGTAATTCCTCACCTGGAATATGCAGTTCAATTTTGGGCACCAATTCACAAAGAACATTGGTGAACTGGAGAAAGTACAGAGAAGGGCAACCAAACTGATAAGAGGCATGGAGGAGCTCAGCTATGAGCAAAGATTAGAGGAACTGAATTTATTCTCTCTTGAGAAGAGGAGATTAAGGGGTGATATGATCAACATGTATAAATATATCAGTGGTTCATATCGTGAACTCAATGTAGAGTTATTCACCCTGAGGTCATCACAGAGGACAAGGGGGAACTCTTTACATCTGGAGGAAATTTAATCTCCAAACATGGAAAGGTTTCTTAACAGTAAGAGCTGTGAAAATGCGGAATAGACTCCCTCAAGAGTTGGTTCTGGCCAGCTTAGGTTTCTCATCACGCCCTGATGTGAAAGCTCTCACCTCCCTCGATTTGACCAGCACTCCGCTCACCCTAACATGTCACCTGCACTCCTCCTCCTTGTATTCCTCTCCTCCTTTCCCAAAATCGCCTCCCTCTACCCCCCTACTCCCCCAAAACAGCTCTACATTGCTCCTTCACTTCTTCCTTCTCCCCACTACGGCTCTCACCACCTCCTCCTGATACTCCACTCTCCCGCCGACCCACATGCCACCACTAACAGATCCACACGCTCCTGCACATCCCGTTTCCCATGCCACCTTCCTCACCCTTCTCCGTCTCCTATCCGCCGGGGACATCTCCCCGAACCCTGGCCCCCCACCTCCCCACTCCCCCTCTAGGCACCCTCCTGCTCCCGCCAGCTGCTGCAACCCCCTCAACCTTATACCCGTCTCCCTCCTCCCCGCATCCACCCCTCCTCTCTCGGTTGCACTCCTGAACGCCCGTTCGGTTTGCAACAAGCTCACCACCATCCATGACCTCTTTGTCTCCCACTCCCTCAACCTCCTAGCGGTCACCGAAACCTGGATCCAAGCCACTGACTCCACCTCCCCTTCAGCACTCACCTATGGAGGCCTCGTCTGGACCCACTCACCCAGACCGCGCGGTTGTAGAGGTGGTGGGGTCGGCATTCTCCTGTCGCCGCTGCTCCTTTCGTCCTTAACCCCCCCCTCCCTATCCTTCTCCTCCTTTGAGGCCCACTGCATCCAGCTCTTCTCTCCCACCCCTCTGAGGATTGCAGTAATCTATCGGCCTCCTGGATCCATATCCCGCTTCCTGGACGACTTTGCCGCCTGGCTTCCCTTCTTCCTCTCCTCTGAGCTACCGACCATCATCCTTGGGGACTTCAATATCATCATCAATGTCAACAACCCGGCTACTTCTCAACTCCTCCTCCTAACCTCCTTTTTCGAGCTCACACAGTGCACACAGTCCTCCACCCACACTGATGGGAACACCCAGGACCTTGTTTTCTCCCACCTCTGTACCCTCCACAACTTCACTAACACCCCCTTCCCTCTCTCTGACCACCACCTCCTCACGCTCTCCGTCTCCCCCTCCTCTAACTTCCCCCCCTCAAAGCGTCAAACCATCACCAGCCACAACCTCCGCAACCTGAACCTGACCCCTCTCCACTCGGCAGCTGACCGTCTGTACGACAGTATCCTTCCACTGTTATGCCCTGACCTGGCCACTACTGCGTACAACGACTCACTGTCAACTGCCCTAGACTCCCTGGCACCCCTAACCACACGTAACATCAGACCCCGACCGCTTCAACCCTGGCAGAACAACCATACAAAATGTCTCAAACGACGCAGTCACGCGCTGGAGCGATTATGGTGCAAAACCAGATCCCCTCGTCCGTTCTTCCTCTACAAATCCGCCTTCCTCACTTACACCTCCTCCCTCCACGCCGCCAAGCAAGCCTACTTCGTAACCCTCATTAACACACTTTCCACCTGTCCTCGCCAGCTCTTCTCCACTTTCAACTCCCTGCTCTCTCCCCCCCCCCCCCTCCACCTCCACTCAGTACCTCACTCACCGCCCATGAGATTGCCAATCATTTCCAAAATAAGATTGACGCAATCCGTAAGGACATTGTCAATTCACAATCTACCTATCCACCTAGCCACCCTCCCTCCATCACCCCCTCAACTCTCCCCTCTTCTGACCTCACATCCGCACTGCCCCCCACCACACCTAACGTCCCACACACTATAACCTCCCAAACACTCCGCTCCTTCAGCCCTGCTACCACTGAGGAGGTCACTAAGGTCTTCACTGAAGCCCACTTCACCACTTGCCCCCTGGACCCTATCCCCTCACAACTCCTCCGGTCACCCCCCTCCTCCATCATTCGCTCCCTCACCCACATCTTCAACCTCTCCCTCTCTACTGGCGCATTCCCCTCCCCCCTAAAGCACGCGCACATCACCCCCATACTCAAAAAACCCTCCCTGGACCCCACTGACCTGAACAACCTTAGACCCATCTCCTTGCTGCCACTCACTTCCAAGCTCCTTGAGCGCTTAGTCTACAATCACCTAAGCGCCCACCTCACTGACAACAATCTCCTTGACCCACTACAGTCTGGCTTCCGTCCCCTACACTCCACCAAAACCGTCCTACTTAAAATCACTAACGACCTGCTAACCGCAAAAGCTAATGGCCACTACTCAGTCCTCCTACTCCTCGACCTCTCCGTGGCCTTTGACACAGTCGACTACTCCCTCCTCCTTACTAAACTACATTCCTTTGGCATCAGGGACTTTGCTCTGCCCTGGTTCTCCTCTTACCTATCCTAATGCTCCTTCAGCGTTACCTATAACGCTTCCACCTCGGCCTCTCTCCCCCTCTCTGTTGGGGTCCCCCAAGGCTCTGTCCTCGGACCCCTTCTCTTCTCCATCTACACCTCCTCCCTTGGCAAACTGATACACTCCCACGGCTTCAACTATCACCTCTATGCCGATGACACACAAATTTACCTCTCCACCCCTCAACTCACCCCTTCAGTCTCTGATCGTATCACCCACCTCCTAAACGGCATATCAGACTGGATTTCGCTCCATTTCCTCAAGTTAAACCTGTCCAAAACCGAGCTCCTAGTTTTCCCCCCAGCCCGCGCCGCCCCTCCCCAATCCTCTCCATCACGACTAACAACGCCACCATCAATCCCACCCCACACGCCAAAGTCCTAGGTGTCACCCTGGACTCAAACCTTTCCTTCCAACCTCATGTCCAATCACTATCAAAGTCATGCAGGCTCCACCTCCGCAACATCTCCAAGATACATACGTTCCTCACCCCAGACACCACTAAACAACTTGTACACTCCCTTATTATCTCACGCCTAGACTACTGCAACTCCCTTATCACCGGCCTACCCCGACAAATGCTATCCCCGCTCCAGTATATCCTGAACTCAGTGGCTAGACTCATCCACCTCACCAACTGCTCCACTTCGGCCGCCCCCCCCCCCTGCCAATCCCTTCACTGGCTCCCAATTGCCCAACGCATTAAATTCAAATTACTAACTAAGCCATCCATAATGCTGCCCCAAACTACCTCACTGACCTGATACCCAAATACCATCCTACCCGTGCCCTTCGCTTCTCACAAGACCTGCTACTCTCTAGCTCCCTGGTCTCCTCCTCCCACGCCCGACTGCAGGACTTCTCCAGAACTTCCCCCATCCTCTGGAACTCCCTACCCCAATCCATCAGACTGTCACCTACCCTCCTCACCTTCAGGCGCACCCTGAAAACCCATCTCTTCAGGGAAGCCTACCCCACCCTCACCTAACAGCCGTTCTCCTCTTCTCCTCCTACCACTCCATCCTCCACAGCCACTTCCTCCTCTACGTCTATCCCCTCCCTCCTAGATTGTAAGCTCGAAAGAGCAGGGCCCTCGAACCTCTCATTTATTGTATTGTTACTGTATTGTCTCTTGTACTGTCCCCCCGCTTTAATGTACAGCGCTGAGCAAACCCTTGGCGCTATATAAACACTGTATAATGTAATGTAATGCTTAGTGGATTGTTTTGAAAACGGCCTGAATTCTTTCTTGGATATACAGAATATAACTGGATACTAACATTTATAGGTAAGGTTGATCCAGGGAATATCTGATTGCCTCTTGGGGGATCAGTAAGAAATGTTTTCCACTGCAGGAGCAAATTGCATCATGCTTTGCAGGGTTGTATTGCCTTCCTCTAGATCAACTGTGGGTGTAGGATTATAACTTTTTTTTTAATGGTTGAACTAGATGGGCTTTTGTCTTTTTTCAGTCTAACTATGTAACTATGTAACATTGTGGGCCAATCTAGAGACCATTAATCAAGAAGGCAGACAACAGTGCTAGTGTGTGCATGGAACAGTGTGTGGTAATGAAGTTTCTTGTGAATGAAGACCCATGGATATATACAGAAGACATAAAGCACAGTATGTTGATGAGACGCTCAGCCATAGAAAGACAGTTGAATGGTGTAAAATTTTCAAAGATGGTCAAAGATGGTCTTACGTCCATCAGCGCCAATCCCAGCTGTTGTAGTTTCCAACCCACAGCAGTCATTCCTGTGAACATTCAATGCGTGGAATGCTTGGTCCTGCATAATCAACCTGTTGTGAAATTGCACAAGAAACAAATCCTTCTGTGGGAATGGTGAACACAATCATTCACAAACATCTGCAATATCAAAAAGTTAGCCCAAGAAAGCTTATCGCTTTTGACTGGCACAGAAGAGTTGAAGTCTGCACTGTGTTGAAGGAGCATTTTGACAGGAAAGGCCAGGGTTTTCTGGATCACAACATTACATGTGACAAAACCTGGGCACATTATTTCACTCTGGAATCAAAACGAGCATCAATGCAGTGGAAGCATGTGGACTCACTACCACAAACAAAAATTTAAAACAATTGCGTCTTCAGGCAAAGTGATGGCAACTGTTTTCTGGGAACAACATGGCATTATTTGTGGTTTTTCTATCCCATGGTGCCACTATCAACAGTGAATATTATGTTCTGAGTGATGTGAATACTTGTCTGTGGAAAAAATGGCCTTGTTTGATAACTAAGGGAGTCCTGCTTCTCCAGGACAATGCACACGTTTATACTGTTCACTGCACTATGTGCACATAACAGCAGCTCGGCTAGGCGGTACTGCCACATCCCCCTTACAGCCTGGACCTTGCTCTGAATGATTTCCATCTGTTTAGACCCTTAAAAGAGTTCCTTAGGAGTCAGCATTTCAGCACTGATGGTGAAGTGAATCAGGCTGTCCTAGGATGGTTTAGGCATACTAAAAAATATTTCTATGGCATTAGTTAAACGCTGGGATGACTGTATAACTGGAACAGAAGATTATATTGAAAAATAATTGCAGTGTACACTTATTGAAATTTGTTCTTTTATTATATAAACTCATAAGTCCCAGTTTGACTTGAATGCCATATATATATATATATATAATACTGCATATGTATCACTCTGCACAGGAGGTAATAACATCTATCATATTGTTACAAAGCTTTATGTGAAATTCAGTTTTGCCTGTGTTTGTTTTATTTATATTTAGCAATTGAAGGTCAGATCACATCACAGAAAATTAAACCTTTTGCTTGTCAGCAAATAAAAGTTCATATTATAGTAAGGACAAATTTTATTTTAAGCAATATTAGTCATCAGGCAGTTGCAATGTCCACAGTAATGTGTTTGACATTTTAGAATCTCCCAAAGCAAATTCACAAAGGGTAGGTTAATTCTGGGTATTAAATCTGCTCTTTGGCAGTCTCCTTCAAGCTCTACAACCTTTTACTGATGTCACTTTCTTTATCTATTTGTTCCTCCTAATAGTTCAGAAAGCAGAAAAACATACACCAAAGCAGGTGATTTCTACTCCCAAATGTGTTTTTATTATAACTCATTCAGTTCTGGATTTTTAAGAATATTGTGCAATAATGATCTGGCCTAAAGTCACATAAGAATTCTTTAACATACGTGTATAGAATATTTCTAAAACAGATTGCTTGTTTTATTTAACCCCTAAGTTAAGTAAATTAAACTTTGTATAAGATGGTTATTAGTCCTCTATTATGCTTTCTTGATCTCCCAGTGTTCCCAGCCGTACCACTAATTTCACTGAATAATCATGCTTGGGTTTCCCAGACGTTACTGTCCGTAACATTTTAGTTTTGTACAACTAAAAAAATAGCTTTTCACATGCCATCATCATATTGCTGATTCTCTGGGGAGCTATAAAAGTGAACTTTTCTACAGTTACTTATAAAGGGACCTCTGCTTAATAACTTCAACAGTAAAACTGGGGCAGTTTGAAGTTTTAA
The DNA here is from genome assembly GCF_062004578.1 of Staurois parvus. Taxonomy (NCBI): domain Eukaryota; kingdom Metazoa; phylum Chordata; class Amphibia; order Anura; family Ranidae; genus Staurois; species Staurois parvus. Next base: position 1,995,568 of record NW_028318034.1, on the reverse strand, counting down.
AGACTTATCTGAAAACAGATTGAGATGGACTGCTTTTTACATGTGCTTACACAGATGCGTATATAAAGTAGACCTAAACTTATGTAATGAAGATTTGCCATGTTATAGGGAGTATGTAGAAATTGTGCCTAAACATTAGCCTTCAAAATATATTTTTTGCCTTGTATTCCTCATAAAAATAATCAGTGCACTTCCTGTTCCCTGTAGGTTAATAGCTGTATATCTATATATAGTGTGAGATCCTCCAAGGTACCGCTGTCTCAGACTGTTAGACTTATGAGATATAGAGTGAAAGTTGGTAATGTCACTACTGTGAAGCCCACTGTTCTCTTTCCTGGAGAGGAATACATACTTGAGAACCTACAGTCTAAGGTTATTGCTGCTTTTGTGACATCCATTCTCGGGATCTATTCTTTCACTTCCACTCCTGCTGCTTCTTGATCATGACCCCCCTTAAAAACAATTATCCAATTACAGCTAACAGGAACAAGAATTTGAAAGTGTAAGCTGTCAGAGAATTCTTGCTGCAGAGGAAACGCCTTTTTCTGTAAAATTTAAATCCCCACACCCCTGCATTTTCTACACTTGGTAATGGAGAATTGACACCCTCTGCATTCACCCCCACAATGAAATGCCCAGTCCTTAATCTACCTCTTAGCAGGCCTGAACAATGTCAAGTCAGGGCCAGCTATTTTTATGCAAAAGATGTCCAGACTATGAGAAATATGAGCACATATTCTACAGCGGTAGGTACGTGCAGACAGCTTTTTCTGTCAGCTACCCACTACTGATATTTAATGTGCAGTTTTCCTTTAGCCACACATTCACTTTATGGTCTTCCAGTGACCAGCCCCTTGCAAGCTGTCACCTCTGATGACATGACCATCTTGCTTCATGACAAATACACCACTATCTTCAAATTATTTTTCATGAAACGTTGACTTACATTTTCTACAAATATGAAACTTTTTTTTTTTATTTTCCCGTGGGAAAAAATTGTTAAAATAACATTTTGGCAACTGATAGAATGGAAAATGATAAACACAGACCTGTTTAAATAGACTGTTTTATTTCAGAGTCCCAGAAAAATGTACATATGTATGTATAAATTCAATGAACAAAGAGACATTTCACTATTGTTTTTTTCCTTTTATTAAAATGTTTATTGGTTCTATCCAAACATGTGATGTAAAACTCAGAAAAATATTCCAGGTAGCTAGAACCAGAGCATGAATATAGTATCGTTTTCATCAGCTCTAACTAGGTAGCATTACAGTTCCCACAAGGACACAGTGTAGATTGCTGTAATATTATACATGCATATGCAACAGCAATTTAAAAATCATACAAAATATTTAAGGCATAAGGGTTGTTTACTAACTGAAAACATCTGTGATTGTAGTATACATTTCAAAGAGACAGTAAATCTCCAGCCAAAATGTTTCTTTTAAGGTTTGGATAGAGTAGGGAATAATAGGAACCCCTGCTGGATTTTTTTTTTTGCTGTCTTTGTCCCTTGGGGGGGGGGGGGATTACCCATCACTTCCTTTCCAAGAGACACACTGGGAAGTGAATTTTAATTTCTTCAAAATGAGGAGCGATCCCTGTTAGACATTTTTCCCCATTGTTTTCTCTCTCACCAGATGTTCTATTTATGGTCTATCTCATTCTTACTTTAACTAAGAATACACTTGCAGATTATACCTTCCAGTGATTGTGCAGTATACAGTATATCAGACAAGCATACAAGAACCTTGTTTTAATTAGTTGAGATTGGTTAAGAATGTATGGTACTCATTTGCTATAAAACTTATAAAAGAGACAATACTCACATATGTTTTAGCTACATGCCAGGGTTACTGTAAAGGGCAGAATATTTAATAAGTTATCAATGTTGAGTACAAAAAAAGATGTTGAAGGACTCCTCCACTTGTTCAGAAGACTAACTTCAACTTTTTTCTTATGTCCTTCTTGGGAGGATTCACCCTATTGGTCCTGGTGATCATTGTTTCAGTTACAGAAAGTGATGGGAGCATCAAAGGAGTATGAGGTAAAGGAAAATTTTCCAGTTTGGACACCTTTTCTGGTGACAGAGGTCTGAAAAACGAGCATTAGCTCAAAACATGTTAGGGGATCCACCCTACTGACGCCTTTGCTACTAGGGAACCACTAGCCACCAGGGAACACCTTCACCAGACCTGGATGAGTATCTTTGTCATCACATATTTTAACTCTGTATTTATGCTGATGATACCACTAGCCACCAGGGACTTATCTATTGGACCTGGATGTATATGGTCTGCATGCTGTTTGAACCACTAACCACCAGGAAGCCTATCTATTGGGCCTGGATGTATGCTTTTATCGATGTGAGTTCTTGTTGTTTTAGCTCACTTCTTATGCTCATAATAAACGTACTTCACTATTAGCACTTTCTTGCCTCCCGGCTCGTTTTTTAATGAGCTTTGCAAGGTGGCGATTTGGATTTGAGAGCCAGAGGGGGCCTGGACAGCGTTGGACCTGTGACCCAGATGTCCTCATATGACCAGATGTTGCCCAGGCTGCTGACCAGACCGTGACGCCCGGCTGCTGTTTATTTGCATACAATGCTCACATTGTGTGTACTTGTGGTAAGCGCACAACCTCACTAATTTTCTCTTATTCCACTGAATGGGATTTTGAACATCATTGGATCATATCCATCTTCCTTTTTGCTACATCATATGAACTATTGAATTGTTACTATATATGGTGACACCCTCTTTGCTTGTTATTCATTCTTTAGCGCTGCATATCCCATTCACATTTTTATATTCCAAGGTATTGAGGATTACCCTGTATGTTAGCTGCTCATCTGATCTGTTTGCGCTCACTTACCCACCCTCTACATAAAAAGGTGACTTTGTCCACCATTTTGATAAATGTACTTCCTGTTGTGTCTGTGCAAAACTGTAATGTCTCCAAAAACAAAAAAAAAAAAAATCAGTGGGTTCTAATCCTTCCCTACTCTATCCAAAACCAACAAATACATGTGTATTCTAGTATCCCAGTGTTAGCCAAGTCTAGTCCTATTTTCACACTTTGCTGAGGAGCTTAACCATGCACAATTAAAGCATTCATTAAAAATGTAAGATATCCTAAGTGTATATTTTGAATGGCTACAATGGTAACTGGAAGGTAAAGCCACTATTTAATTTGTGATTGATTTTTAACATTGGTACAATAACTGGAAAAATCACCCAATTTGTATATTCTTGTGATTTGGGGGGGGGGGGGGTAGAATGATGATAACTTAATAATAATTTAAGAATAATTTAAGGCAAATGCTTTTCATGTGAAATTAAGGTTTATGGCTAGTAAATGTAAAAGAAAAAAAAACTCAGCAGAACTGGTATAACTAATACAAATAATGGAGTGAAGCTATTGTTAGTTAGATTAGGCGAATGGCAATAACCATATAGCAGACAATCTGCAAATTATTTCTAAGAATTGAATTTGATTGGCATAATTTTTCATTACAAATCAATGCAATAAAAATACAACATTTTATTAAATTCTACATGGATATAAAAGCCCCTAACCTTTATTCTTGAGTCTATGGGATTTTTTAAAGATTAAATTGCACTCGCATTCATAGATAGAAAGCTGCTCTTTTTCAAATTATTATATTGTGTAAGTAATCACTTCAGCAGTTAATGCATATCTACATTGAACATAGTTATTTGCTTTATACAAGTATATGTACATCTAAAAATTGGAGCACATTTGTCCAAATACTTGTCTAAATGTGCTGTCTGAAGAAAAGCAGCTTGACACAACACGCTTTGACCGTATAAAATTCTGAAATAAACTATATGTGTACACATTTTTATAGTTCATCCCCCGGAGAGCCAACAAAGAAAAGATCTGCTAAATAGTTTAGAATGAAAGAGAAAAAAAACATTTAAGGAACTTGGAATGCTTGTAAGCATCTGTAAATTTTTTTTTAAAAGAAGTTTTTTTTTTTTGTTTTATAGATGCAGATCGAGAAACATTACGCAATATGGTCAGGTGCAAATGTGTGATTTTTAAAGAGTGTGGTGGTTTTTCTTTGTCTGTGATGTGTTTTTGTGAAAGCACACTATACCCATGGCATCGATTTTGGTATGTGTTTTACTGGACATTAGGGAATTACAATAAAATTAATTTGTTTCTAGTAAAGTTTCAGGATGTGCTTTGGCTATATTATCCTGGAGTAAATGGCAACAGAAGAAGAACTTGGAACCCACAGCTGTTTACTTTTGTCTCTGCCCTTTAATGTCATCTAGCAGGATTTGGGGGAAAGAGGAACTACCCCAGTGACTGAATGAAATGAAGTACAAACTTTTTGTTTAATGATGTGAACTATATGTTTACTATTGGATCATTACTCTTAGAACTATCTCATGTCAGTCTACCCCTAAGAGATATTTCATTGCTTATTAGTTGCTGAAGAGTTAAACCACCTAGGAGATTCTATCTCTCATGGATTCTGGCGGTGAGATGTCTGGAATTTTCCTGTTGGACATTACACCAATTTCATACTAAGGACAGTTATATACCTCTGTGAAACAGGATGAGACATTAAGATTGGTAAGGACAGGACTAAGAATTATATTTGAGTGATCTTGCTAATAGAGATCACTTTATTACTAGAATTTTTTAAAGAAATAAAAGTATGCATCTAATCAAAAGGAATGTAGGCGTACCTCTACTACATCCTATTTATCTACTAACAGTATGCACTGACTTACATTGTACAATGGATTTTATATATGAATTTAAATGTGATTATATGAGAAATGTATATAAATAGTGCAAGCAAAACAAATAAATGTTAACGGTACTAGTAGCGCTGTGATATACCCAAATACTTATACATAATAAAAAATAATGCACACAATAAAATGTCCTCCGAATTAGTGTGAAATAAGTCCAATATTAAATAAATACCACAAAAAAAAAAGTCTGAAGAGATGTCTCTTTTTCCACCACACCAATCGTGAGTGCAATGTGCAAGACTCTATGTAGCAACAGCTACATAGATCAGCCTTAGAAAAATGAATGCCACAAACTGTGAAATGTCTACAATCTATGCTGAGAGTCCCACCTTCAGTGAATTTTGGAGAGATAGGAAATACCCATGCCACACTTTTGAATCTAGCAAATGATGTTGTTCCCAGAATAAGGACATTGTTTAGTAATTTAGTAGCCTAGAGAACTACAGTAGCATATTCAATATGAAGCATTGTCTGCATTTTCAGATTTAGGTGTTCTGTTAATCTGAAAAAGATACAGTAGGTAGATGATACTGTGTTATCAATGTAAATGACTGTAGAGAGTATTAAAACTCATGTACAGTCCACTACCACTTTGATTACTGTATGTTGAGCTCTGCAAAATAGATGCTCTGTTTGCATACTATATTTTATTCCTGTATAAAAATATGTAAAAATCCCACTTCTTAAAGGGAAAATTGAGCATATATTTTCAATGTATAGAGTCAAGCCTAAGTGTTATACTTGTAGGCATTGGTAAAGCGATATTCCTGTTATTTAGAGTAAATACTAATACATGAAAATTGGATGAAAATTTATAATGAAAATTGTTAATGGAAATTGTGTGTTGCTGATTGCTTATTTGCATTTCACCTTCAGGATCTATTTGGTTACATGTACAGATTTTTAAAAACCTTTTACATGACGTCAAAAGTTGGAAAAGGAATTTCCTTCCTGAGAAGGAAGTAAACATGTTTTTTTAATGGGATTTTAAGTACTTTTAGCCCTGATGCCAAATGTTTGTCCTACTAAAAGTTAAAAATACAATTTATAGCTAAAGTTTGCCTTTTAGATGTGACAGCTTTGTAAGTTGTATTTGAAAATAAAATTTAAATGGTTCAAACATTTTGTCTGCATAGACTATTAGAATATAAAGAATGGTAAAAAAAAGTACCAGTAAGTCACTCTTCATAATACTTCATGTCTATCTGAATAATGATCATTATTTAAAGTGTATGTCCAGCTAAAACCATTTTGCTTAGTTCTGAATAAGGGAACCCTTTGTCATTTTTTTTTTGTTCATATTAAAAGATTTAATCTCATTCTTACTGTTCTGAACCCCTGATATTACTAAAAACAGGACATGAGTTTTATTCCATCTGTGCTCAATCCACAAAAAAAAAAAGTTTTTGGTTTGACATATACTTTAATGTAATATAATTGTTTCCATTTTTTTAATACTTATAGTTTTTAAATATCAGTGATAGTGATAAAGATGTACAATGAAAGGCATTGAATATATTTGATACATTACAGTCAATCTAATAATATAATAGCTTTATTTACAATTTTAAAACTTATTTTAAAATCAGGATTGCACAAAGAAATATACAAAGAGTATTGAAAGCCTGTTTGTTCGTTTAGGTAAAAGGAAGAAAGGTTGAAAGCACTATCAGGTTTTTATTGATGGAGTCTGTGACTCCTCATTTCCTTTCCAGAACGTTAGTGTAATGGAAGGTCTAGCCTCCCCCCCTACATTTTTGTAGTATAATTGACCAATAGGGAAGATGGTGGGACAGGGTGGAGACAAACAGAGTTTTAAATTTATCTATTTATTTATTACAGATGTTCAGATGTGTCTGGCTCTGAATCTGCTAATCATTTTGACATTGTTGTCCAGGTTTGTGACAGGGCTAATTTAACACATATTAATAAGTTTATTCATATAAAAATTGTAAATGTCTATGGGTCCTTTTCAGGAACTTTACCACACAATGAGCACTAGTCTGATTTGCAATCAAAATGACATGGACTGTGTTATTGAATCACAGCAGAAGAATAAAATATCACCCCCCCCCTTTATTCTTTGGGATTCACATTAGATGGCTAAATCCTTAGATAAAGACATGTATTATATTTCATACACTGCAATCTAGGACCATGTCTATTTAATTCTTCTGGGGTTTTCTTTCTCTAGAACCAGCCTTGCTGTACATCTGCTTATTATACAAGATACAGCCTGTTTGCCAAACAATTCTTATGAAAAATAATGCATTATGACTTACACAGAATTGTTACTTTTCCATTAAGAGCTTTATCTAAATGTGGGATTTATGGGCTTGTGAACAATCAAGTTGTCAAAACATATTGTCAATAGGAAGCAGAGAGCCCCGCATGTCCTAAACTCTTTTAAATAAGACACCACAAACTTTTACAAATGTTTTAAAAGTATCAATAAACATAAGTCTAGACTATAAATGAAACTGGTTTTGAATGTCTCTTGTCCTAACATAGAAATTATGGTAATAGCCAATATGTAGTTTAGTTATGCTAATAAATCTTAATCGTCGAAAAGCATTTGTGCTACATGAATATTTATTCTTAAGTTTATTTTTCAGAAAGCCTATTGACATAAACCCATAAAAATTATGCACCATATTATGTATTAATTTCTTGGTCTGCATTTCATATGTATGTTACTGCTAAGTGACTAAATACAAAGCAAAGACTATTTCTTAATTTTATACTTTTAGTATATATATATATATTTATAGTAACAAAGGATTCCCAGTTCACTATGGGTTATCTAATTAATGTGTGAAAGCCATATTTGGAGCTGTCAGATAAGCATTGATTCACTGCTCTAACATATCCACATGTTTGTGTAAGAGTTTCACTTTAAGCTATTGAGTTATGCAGTGCAGGCCTGTATAAGCAAGCAGAGTAGAAGACTGGAGAAAAGATTGCTTGATCAAAAAGAGAATAAGATACAATTTAATATTTAAAATGTTGGCCCTTTGCCACAATAACAAAATAAATAAAATATGTATAAACCAATATACACTCCCTTTAAGAATATGTATATTTATTGACATTCAACCTTTATGAAAACACTACATTGTAATTAACTCAATTCAACCCCTTTTAATTCACCTGTTTCTGTCTTGTCGTATATTATAACTATGATTTGCTAATGGCAAGTAGGATGTTCACTTAGCAAGTTGCACTTTAAAAGGGAATTTTCCCCAGCGAATGTGGTGCAATTTTACTTTGCCAAAAATACTCAGTTATATTGAAGGCAAATATTAAAAACATGTGGTTGGATAATGGTAGTCAGTAGAGCTCCTGGGGATTATTCCCTTTAAAAGTGCAACTTCCTATGATTCAATATCCTTTATATTGAATCATTTTTTACTAGATTTTGTTTAGCTCTGGCGTGAAAAGGAATGTGCTTAAAAACCTAAAAAAAATATATATATATTATTTCAATTGTCTGAAAATGTACTGGTAATTTAAAGTTGTTTTGGAGTGCCTATTGATTGTTTTAATTTGACCCTAAGGTTAATATGGTAATAGGGCATATGGTTCAGATTCCTGAGTGTTACTATGATTTTGTCTCTTACATTTTTCATATAGGCTAAAATTTTAATGTAACGTTAAAATATATCTGTTTTATGCTGCTATTCAGATTACAAATCAATATCCAAACGTTACTCTGGATATTCTGCTGAAATGGTCAAACACAATTTACAAAGCAAAATAGTTCAGGGAATGGCAAAATACCTGACTGACTTCTGAAAACCTTTTTTTTTGGCAATTAAGGTACACTTAACCTTGAAGGCAGTCATCTTGACTTTGCTTTTCAAAAGGATATCTTCTGAATGTTTGTTAGTTAAGGCATCATATGACTGAAAAATGAAAAAAATAGCAGTATTAAGTTATTAAAACAATTTTTTCACAACATTTACAAATTCCTTTTTAAATAATCAGGTAAAGTCCAGTATCTGCCAACATTTTGAGAACAGATTTTGTGCAATAAGCTATGCTGTCTGACCAAGTTAAACTTGACTGGCTAGCTTAAACATGTCAGCAGTGTTTATGTATGTTACACAAACCCTGTGAATGAAATCTAGAAATGAAAAAAGATGGCAAGATGAAAACCAACAAAATGGGTTAAAAACCACATAGAAAATTAAAATTTTACCTCTTGCATATTAAGCACCTTTTGGTCAGAAAAAAAGATAGCCTTCCTAAGAAAACAGTTTAATTTCCTATTTATAACTTGGGACACTTTTAGTTTTATATTTTTTTTCAACTTTGTTATTTTTTTGCTATTAATGCATGCTACAGGGCACCATTATACAGTGTACAGTGCACCAACTCCCGATATCACTGTTCTTTGCACAATGTCCCTTTTATTAAAAGGAAATAATGGTTTATTTTATAAGTAAATATGGAACTCAGGGACCCTGAGTTACAAAAGCTAAATGTTTGTAAAATAAAGGCAAAACACTGACAAATCCTAATCAAAGCAAAAACACGGGGGGCAGGGGGGCAGGGGCAGGCTTTGGTTAAGAAGAATATATAATGGCCTTTCAATTACAATTGTTCACTTAGCACATGGGTAACATCAGGGCCAGGTGCTTCACCTATAACTCAGTTTTACTCAAGTTCAAATGGATCATTTTTAACTGGTTACCCATGTCATGGGGCGGCACAGTGGCTTAGTGGTTAGCACTTCTCCCTTGCAGTAATTGGGTCATGGGTTCAATTCCCAACCATGGCATCTCCTGCATGGAGTTTGCATGTTCTCCCTGTGTTTGCGTGAGCTTCCTCCAGGTACTCCGGTTTCCTCCCACACTCAAAATACATGCTGGTAAGTTAATTGGCTCCTGTCTAAATTGTCCTAGTTTCATCCTTGGCCACGTGGGATTTCCTGCATGGTAGGGGTTGGGGAAAGACCTGGCAACCTACCCTGTAAAATAATTGCTAAATGAATTCATGGAAAAAGTCGCTTACGAGTGTAATCACCAAGGGTCGGATATGACTGAATAGATAGATAGATCCATGTCATGGGATATAACAAATTGATCATTTGAGGATACCTGAAGCTATATACAGCAAGATTTCAAAGCTTTTTTCTTTGGACTGTTCACTAATGTTATCAATTGTTCCTTTCTTTTTCCTTCTTGTCAACACCTCTAGGTACTAGGGCAGCCAACATCTTGTTCAGTCTACATTATGAGACCATGGAAAGGCCCACGTTTTTTAAAGAAATTTGAGAAAAAACAATAAAATATTAACAAAAAATACACAAAACTATGCATTCTCTTTCCACAGTGAGGTAAGGTGGTTACGACACAGGCTCTACCAAGAAGCAAACCCTCAAAAGACAAGTTCAACACAAAAATCTGGCAAGACTAAACAACTAAATAATCAAACAACTCCGTATAGCACATATGCTACTTTAATCAACTATTTGATTTTTCTTCTTTCTGTGCCCCCCTTACCAGTTACCAGATCTGTTGCCTATTAGGTATTTTGCACTTCTGTATTTTGTAAGCTCACTGGCTTTATATAATGAAAAACAAAATGAAATTATTTATTCCATTCTTATATCCTAAGACATAACTTGTTTTTTTTAATACAAAATACTACCAGACAAATGTTTGAACCAGTTTGTAAAGCAGCTATACCTATACTGTTCTCAGTATTGGCTTGCTTTTGTTTTGAGTATAGCATTAATTGTTTACTTTCCCATAATTAGAAGTTCTAACATGACCTTAAGGATGAGGAAGTGAAGCTAAGGATATTATTGTGGTTTTTGTCATTGACACTGAAATCATGGTGTTATTTTTGTAACATGTAAACAATATATACGCGTTCAATAGAATGCTTTGGAATTCCACTATTTACAGATACAGCTATACGTGTACATTTAATTAAAATACTACATGACCACATCTTTAAATTTCTGCATATACTTCTCTGGCATTTGATATATGAAATTGTTAAAAATATATACATATTAAAATAAAGTGGATATATATAGAGACAGGATGTGAAACTGTTCTGGAACTGGCTAGCTAATGCCCAATTCATTAAGGCAACCTGCCCATTTTTAATTTGCTGCCAATGCACCACAATACAGTAAAAATGGAAATACATCCTTTTACGATGGTATGTGCTATGGAGTGAACTGCCTTGTGGGTATGTTTTGCAAATGTGCATTACTGTATGTTGTGGTAAATGCTGTTTTGCCATATGTAACTTATAGATCTGAATGGGTGTTTAGAAAGGATTTACTATCACTTTAAAGAGATTTCTTCTCTCTCAATATAATGTAAACCTTAAAGGAACCTCTAACCTATCTATTGATCTGCCCCAACCTCTATTCCCAATGCTAAAACCTAAATGTAACCTCTAATTAAATTAACAAGGCTAATGCACATGGATATCATCTGAACTGATTTTCCCAAAGAAATAAAGGCTAGCTTGCCTGCCTCATCCTCCAGCTTCTGTTTGTGAATTAAACAGACAGGAATCACAGGCAAAGTCATTGGTCAAATATTTACCAAATCTGTCTTGTAGGTAGCAGCAGGGAAGCATCATCACAAGGCAGGTCACAATGGTGGTGGTGCAACATGATTGATGAAGATGTATATTGCTGGATATGTGAATATAGTTGGATTTACATCAGGGAGCATTGTTTTTTTTTCAATTAAGTACTTTTTTCAGTGTATATGTCTTTCTGTTTAATATTTAATTTTTTTGAGAAATAACTGAAAAGGGGCACTCATATACTCTGTTCTCATTCCCCCAGGAGGGGCAGCTATTAATTTTAAAGGGAGCTTCCAGATTCTGACAAGTACCCACCCTGTAAATAGCCACATCCTCTTGGAAACTAGATGTGAGAAAGAAGCTCTTGTTCCCACCTGGGAACAAGGTGTCTTGCAAGTGGGGAGACTTTTGTTTATGGTTCAGGAGGGGGGGTGCATGCTCACTGCCCTCCCTTTCCTTGACAACCAGACTGCATGCCTGTATAAGGGTCTGGTGTGAATGTTAAGGAGGGATTCACTAGTTTTTTTTAATATGAAACACACACATTAAAAATGCAGCCTGGCTGGCCAGAAAAGGGAGGATAGTTAGTGTGAACCACTGCCCTCTTGAATCATACCCATTCTCATGCATTCAACACCAGAATAAGTGCCTTGCAAGCTAGATCAGTAAAGCTTTTAAATGCCTTAAGAAAAATCTTGAGGTAGAAATGTCACCTTTCCCCATTTCCTGCCTATAGCCTATATGCCAATTTTTTTCAAATATATTCAAAGTAATAAATATAATACAAATATATTTTATTGAGTCAACAGTGTGTAGATATGCATTAAAGTTACAGTAATGGCAGCAAACATATAAGTTTAAAGTACCGTATTTTCCGGTGTATAAGACGACTGGGCGTATAAGACGACCCCCTACTTTTCCTGTTAAAATATAGGGTTTGAGCTATACTCGCCGTATAAGACTACCCCTCTTCCAACGCACACCAAATAAAAAAACATCAGATTTGATTTCAATATGGTATGCTATTTCAGTATGGTATTCCAATGATGGGGTGCTATTCCTCCCACTGACACCAATGATGAGGCACTATTTCATCCACTGACACCAATGATGGGGCACTATTCCTCCCACTGATACCAATGATGGGACACTATTCCTCCCACTGACACCAATGATGGTGCCCCATCATTAGTGTCAGTGTGTGAGGAATAGTGCCCCATCATTAGTCAGTGGGAGGAATCGTGCCCCATCATTGGTATCAGTGGGAAGAATCGTGCCCCATCATTGGTGTCAGTGGGAGGAATAGTGCCCCATCATTGGTATCAGTGAGAGGAATAGTGTCCCATCATTAGTGTCAGTGGGAGGAATAGTGTCCCATCATTGGTGTCAGTGGGAGGAATAGTGCCCCATCATTGGTGTCAGTGGGAGGAATAGTGCCCCATCATTGGTGTCAGTGGAAGGAATAGTGCCCCATCATTGGTATCAGTGGGAGGAATAGTGCTCCATCATTGGTATCAGTGGGAGGAACAGTGCCCCATCATTGGTGTCAGTGGGAGGAATAGTGCCCCATCATTGGTGTCAGTGGGAGGAATAGTGCCCCATCATTGGTGTCAGTGGAAGGAATAGTGCCCCATCATTGGTATCAGTGGGAGGAATAGTGCTCCATCATTGGTATCAGTGGGAGGAACAGTGCCCCATCATTGGTATCAGTGGGAGGAACAGTGCCCCATCATTGGTGTCAGTGGGAGGAATAGTGCCCCATCATTGGTGTCAGTGGAAGGAATAGTGCCCCATCATTGGTATCAGTGGGAGGAATAGTGCTCCATCATTGGTATCAGTGGGAGGAACAGTGCCCCATCATTGGTATCAGTGGGGGGAACAGTGTCCCATCATTGGTATCAGTGGGGAGAATAGTGCCCCATCATTGGTATCAGTGGGAGGAATAGTGCCCCATCATTGGTATCAGTGGGGAGGAGGAATAGTGCCCCATCGTTGGTGTCAGTGGGGGAGGAATAGTGCCCCATCATTGGTATCAGTGGGGAGAATAGTGCCCTGTCATTGGTGTCAGTGGGGAGGAGGAATAGTGCCCCGTCATTGGTATCAGTGGAGAGGAGGAATAGTGCCCCATCATTGGTATCAGTGGGGAGAACAGTGCCTCATTGTTGGTTTTAGTGGGGGAGGAACAGTGGTTCATCATTGGTGTCAGCGTGGAGGAGGAATAGTGCCCCATCGTTGGTGTCAGTGGGGGATAGGAGCGGCTGCTCCTTCTTCCAGTGCGGCCGCTCGATTTTCATGGGCCACTCGGCTCCACCTCCTCGCCGGTGATTGGTCGCCTGTGTGCCTTTCCAGTGCTGGCGCCCAATCACCGGTGAGGAGGCGGAGCCGAGCGGCCGCGTGACCATCGAGCGGCCGAACTGAAAGATGGAGCAGCCGGGCTTCCTGGACGGATCGTCATGGGACTGGAGCCAGGTAAGGTACAGCAGCCCCTCTGCCCACCCCTGTACTTTGTGTTCGTTGGAGGAGGAGGGGGGCGGCGCCGCACCGCCCCTCAAAAAAGTGCCGCCCTGACCCGGCTCGCACCGGCGTATAAGACGACCCCCGACTTTTCAGAAGATTTTCAGGGGTTGAAAAGTCTTCTTATACGCCGGAAAATACGGTAATATTGACTGCAGGCCATGCACTGTGCAGCTGTGCTGTGAAAACGGAGAATTGAATGACAGATACTTACCGTAATTTCCTTTCCTGACGAGCTCCATATTAGCACAGCTGGGTAAGGGCCCCGCCCCCCCATGCTTCCAGGACTTAACTCATAAATTTGATCCCACCTGCAGCCTCGAAGTTCTGTAACTAGTCCTACCAAGCTGGGTGGGAATTGTGCTTACATGGAGCTTGTCAGAAAAGGAAAATTACGTTACGTATCTGTCATTCAATTTTCTGCTTTACTGACAGCTCCATGTCAGCACAGCTGGGAACAAACTAGCCAAAAAAGGGGAGGGAAAATGCTATGCACTCCTCAATTCTTGCTAAAAAGTAGATGCCAGGATGCCCCTGCCAAACTCAACTGTCATTAAGCCTGCTTCTATACAGCAATGAGCCATCAACGTATATATCGACCCCCATGCAGCTGCCTTACAGATAGTATCTGGGAACACTCAGCCTGCTGCCGCTCACAAGGTCGAGACCCTTCGGTGGACACTGAAGTGATCCTCCTGGCACAGCCAACCCTTTCAACGTGTAGGCCAAGGAGATGAGCTTCACCAACCAGGAGGCAATAATCTTGTTGGAAGACATAAAATCAGTACACGCTCTACCTGGAATGACAAACAAGTGCTCCGACTTCCTGATGCCAGATGTCGCCTTGATGTTAAATTTTAAAGCTTGACCCACATCTGATGGCCTAACTAATTGGGTACTCCCCAAGTGGGATGTAGGAAGGACAACTTTTCATGTGATATGGACTCTGAAGGTCACTTAGGCACGATCTTGAGCATCAGCATGAGTACCACCCTATCCGGGATGAACATACGAAAGGGTTCTTTAAACCCCAGTGCTGCTAATACAGACACTCTTCTGGTTGATGTAATTGCCACCAGGAAATCAGTTTTCAGCAAGAAGTACCCACAAGGGGCCACTTTTATTGAAGACATCGAATGCAAACAAGTCCAACACCAATGGGAGATCCCACTTCACAAACAATTTAGGTAGGTTTCAACCAAGTTGCAGCTTGAAGGACAGTATAACGGAGTATTGGATGCCCACTGTATGTTGGTGAAGGCAGAGGTATCTGAAATGTGACCCCATAGTGTACTTATGCATAAACCTAAACCAAGCCTTGCCTACAAAACTACAGAATGTGACAGACTTGTGATGAGCCCAGTGTAAAACCTTGATCAGCAGCAATCCTGTGAATTTATTTCATATTCTACTGTTCTTCTTTGCTTTCATAAGCGTATTCACAACCCTTACAGAGCACATGAGATCTATTAGCCTCTGCCTTTCAAGACCCAAGCCATGAGCTTGAGCCTGTCAGGTGTTGGACGAATGGGATTTTGGAGAATCCGATCTTACTGCCAGAGGGAGTGGATCCTTGGCACTCATTAGGAGGGGCAGAGGGTACCAAAGCCCCTTCAACCAATCTGGGATCACCACCAGAACTATCACCTTCCCCTGCCACAGCCCCAGCAGGAAGCTGAGATTAAGAGGGAGAGGCAGAAAGGCATAAGCTGTCCTGAAAATCCACTCTGCGATCAGCACCTCCACCCCGATTGCTTGTGGCTGCTGGACTGGAAATCAACTTGGTGTTAACTGGGGATATGAACAGGTCTATCTCTGGAAGAGATTACCAAGCCCGTTAGTTCTTGAAAGAGTTGTGGCAGTCTGGACCATTCATTGTCATCCAGGATTGTCCTAGACAATTGTTTGCCTAAAAATTCATCTGACCGGGCACATAGGCAGCAGATAGCTGCAGGATATTGACTTGGGTCAAATCTAGAATTAGAGAAACCTCCTTCAGGAGGGAGACACTAAATGCCGCCTTGTTTCTGGATGTAGGTCACAGTTGTGCTGTCTAACTTCAACAGGGCAGGTCCACCCTGGATGAGGTCACTGAAGGCTAGGAGAGCCTAAAATTACATTCTTAACTCTTACTTTGCTGGTGTCTTACTGCATCACCAGCCACCAGGTCATCAGATGGTAATGACATTGCAGAAGATTCTCCAAACACAAGTCGTGGCTCGCTTACATACAGGACGTAATCCATATCTTCTGATTTAGGCCCTCTGACTACTACCAGTCCAGAAATCCAACTTGATAGAGGGTGAGAGTTTAACTGAGCCTATCTGACCTGTTGGATTTGAGACATGAAGGATGAAAGATCTCCCAAATATGTCCCGAAATGCTTGCCTTGAGTGACCATGTGTCCATCACCAAAGCTATACCTATGTTCAAAGAGGAACCACCAAGTGCCCAAACGACATGTAAGGATGGCATGCATGGATGGAACAATTCCCAAAATAACAGAAAGCATCCTGACTCTTTGCTGACTTCTTAGATTATGTGCTTGCTTTTTCTTTGATTCCCAGTCAGAAATGCAAAAGCTACTCTCTCTGGAGTGAGCATGGAAGCGTCTTGAACTTTAGTCTCCTTTAACTCAACAGATGTTCATCTTGAGGCAGGAAACCAAAATGACCACTATTAATTCAGACTTCACCTTCCAAGATCAAGAATAATCCAGTTATAGAGTATGTCCTTGAAGGCCACTGCATCTTTTAATGGTAAAGTCATGTATCTGGCCAAACCCAGAAGGGACACAACAACCAAAGGGGTGATTCAAAATCCATGACATCCTTTCTATGACAACATGTTCCAATCTTGTAGAACAAGCATTTGATTCAGTCACCATAAGAGAATTGTAAAGCTGTCCTCTGGAGGCACTTGAAAAACCTTGACAAAGGTCATCCTCATCTTCTTGTTCAGAAGGGACTGATGAGGATTGATTGGCTTGAGAAGGCTCTGAGACCAGTTATAATGTTCCTAAATGGAAGACTGGACATTGCCAGAATAGATAGCCCTTGCAGAAGGTAAATTCAGCAATTCCTTAAGAGTGGCTTGACCACATGCTTGATGAATTGTGACAACTTGGTCACCATCATCTTAATCACTGCCTACTTGAACAAAGCAGGAATCAGACAGTCATGTTTGTCCACATGTTCTTTGGACAAATCTGGAAAGGGTTGATTTGACTGAGAAGGTTCTGAGACTGCTGACTGGCAGAATATATGACCCCTTCACAAGGTGAGTAGAATACTTTAGAATGTGTTGACCACATGGTCAATGAATGTGAAAAATTGTTGGATGTCAACTTCTTTATCCCTGGTTGCTTTAACCAGCAGGGCTCATACAGTCATGCTCACTTGAATCTTCTTTTGGAAGAGTCTGAGAATTGTTTGCCTGGAAGTCTAGGAGACTGCTCATTGATTTAACAGATAACCCTTTCACAGTATGAGTGGAAAATTCCTTTAGAGTGTATTAGCCTCATGTAACAACCTGTTAGGTGTTATCATCTTTATCCTTGGTTGCTTGAACAAAGCCGTATTCATGCAGTCATGTCCAACCATATCATCTTCTATGGAAACTCTGAAGAGGGCTGTTTTGCCTGGGAAGGCTAGACCACTTCTCATTGCCAAAGCAGATAACCATTTCAAAGGGTAAGTGGAAACCAATCCTTTAGAGAGTATTGACAATGTGTTTATTGAATGTGACATCCTGCTAGGTGTCATCATCTCTATCCCTGGCTGCTTAAACCAGCAGGATACATATTGTCATGCTTGTCTGCATTTTCCTGAATCTGAAGAAGCTGCTTTGCCTGGAAGAGCTATGAGACTTCTAATTGCTAGAACAGATTGCATATAACATATAGATGAGTGGAAACAACTGCTTTTGAGTGTACTGGGCACTTGTTTAATGAATGTCACAACATGTTAGGTGTCATCATCCTCATTTCTGGTTGCTTGAACAAAGCAAGATTTATACTGTCATGGTCACCCTTCTCTTCCCCTTTGGAGAGTCTGAAGAGGCTGTTTTGCTTGGAAAGGCTATTAGACTGCTTGTTGCTAGAACATATAACCCCTTTAGAGGGTGAGTGAAACAATTACATTCATGTTCATCACACAATCATGTTCCTCTGTTTCTTATTTTTTGAAAAGTCTGAAGAGGGTTGCCTAGCTTAGGAAAGCTCTGGGACTGCTCATTGCCAGACTAGATAATCTGCTTTAAGAGGCAGGTTTTTTTCCTGCCACTTAAAGCACCTAAAGAAAAATTAAAAAAATAATGTAATGAAGTAGAAAATAGCTTGCTTAGTTACAAACCCTAAAGGGTTAACAACTGCTAGATGGAGGTCGATACTTAAGCTTCCAACCATAGCCAGATTTCCCCAGGTGGTAAGCTCCAGGCTTTGCCTTACCAGAGAGCAGGAGATAATGAAAATGTTTTGTTAAGACAAGCAACAAAAAGGTAGGAATCTGCAACAGAATTATGACAATATTCTTCAATGCACACAAACCATCCTAGGAAATTGTTGACGTCATAAAGACCTTCTTTTTTTTTTTGAGAAACTAGAGAGCACATTTAAATATAAAAGGGATGTCCTAGACTTTGGCTCCCTCTTCCACATTTTTTGGACCTGTGGATCCATTGTTCCTTTTTGGGAAGAGGTTTTGTCCTTTTTACAATTGCTATTACATACCTCTCTCCCCTTTGAGCCCCTATACTTTTTGTTGAGCCTGCCATTCCCAGGTCTTCCTAAAATGGCCAGGAAACTCACCACGCATATTCTGACTGCGGCTAGAAGAAGCATTCCTATGTGTTGGCTATCCTCTATACCTCCTTCGATGCCAACTCTGTTTAAAATTATTGCTGATTTGAGACAGATGGAATACTTCACTGCTCTACATGCCTGTTCGATTGCTGTGTTCGAGGCAGTGTGGCGCCCATGGGATAATTTCACTTCTTCCCACCTTTCTCCAAATGTACGGTTCTAATGGCCTCCCCACTTTTGTTATGTGACATTAATATGTTTGTAATCATGCAGATTTTACCATCGATGTGCTCTTTCTTTCTTTTGTGTTCCTCTTTCATTTACTGTTTGTATATACAGTATATATGTAAAAACCAATAAAAATTGTTAATAGAAAAAAAAAATGTCCTATATTCCAACAGGTAATGCTGGCTACAGCAGTCATCCACAGGTGACTCCCCTACCTTCTCTGGGAATGCTGGTCTTTTGACGGGGTTGGCATAATGGCACAATAGTAAAGAAAACCTGAGAATCCACCAATAGATTAATGCTATGTGTGAACAGACAGAGTATTATTTTGTGCACTTATTATGTAGAGTACAATCTGTGGAGGAGCCCAGGGTATGCACAGCAGCTGCAAAGAGCAGGGCACAACAATACCTAGCAATGCAGCATTTTTAAATTTAGTTCACCCAACCTCTGTCATCCAACTGTAAAGATTGAGCAGGTGTGTTTGCCTAGGGGAGACTGTGCTGACACCGCTGCCCACTTCACATAGACCCCAGGCAAGGCTATTTGTCATGATAAAAGTTGAGGACTACCAACAGGGCTCCCTGGATTATGGGTAATTTAGCCGGTACACCAGGGACCACGATCAGCTAAAATTCAAACACATGGACAGACAGACAGTCCTTTAGACAAATAACAAAATAAGTGCAGCGCTGAAAATCAAGTACCAGATGAATCAATAGATATAACAAAGTCACATGTCACTAATGGTGACTAATAATAAATTAAATCAATGTCCCAAGGTATGAAAAGCCCACGTGAGGATCCAATGTGATCCTAAAATTGGTGCGTGGAGGACTTGATCCAAAGTGGTAAATGAAATAAATGAGTAAATGGCCATTTTCAAATATAAATAGTAGTAGCAGAACGTCCTACCTGTAAGCCCTGCACCCTTTGATGATGAGCATCGCTCGAAATGCGTCAGAGGGGGTACAGTAGCTGAACGTCTAGCCACCGCTGGTGGCCATCCTGAATGTTATATGGTCAGTGTCTTTTTCCTATGCGTTTTTGCTCACGTTCATACCTACCTGTTTACACCTATTTGTGAATAAATTATCTTTGCGGTATCATGCTAAGGTGTGTCCCTTATTGGGCTCTCTTTATTGAGAGCCCTCACCCGCAGAACCTGCACTTTAAAGGAACCTTTTAACGTGTTTCACATCTGAGTACTACACCTGAGACGTGACCAGAATACGCACAGGATCGTGACCTTTATATGAGTGCTGTTGACCCCGTACACAGCTGGTGAGACAGGCAAATCTCAAAGGCGTATTTTTACGCACTTCTGGTGAGTGCGCAATTTACTCATTTATTTAATTTACCACTTTGGATCAAGTCCTCCACGCACCAATTTTAGGATCACATTGGATCCTCACGTGGGCTTTTCATACCTTGGGACATTGATTTAATTTATTATTAGTCACCATTAGTGACATGTGACTTTGTTATATCCATTGATTCATCTGGTACTTGATTTTCAGCGCTGCACTTATTTTGTTATTTGTCATTTTGAAGGTGTTGTTTTGTTACCTTTTAGTTTTCTAGCCGCTACATCCTACCCTTATTTCTGATAGCGCTCGTATTACTGCTTTTTTACCAGTCCTTTAGACAAGCCAGGTAGAGGAGCACACCTAGGTCCTGCACATGGGAGGAAAAAAAAGGATTGCTGAGGCTGCAGGTGGGCTCAAATTTATGAGTTAGGTTCTGGAAGCATGGGGGGGGTGGGGCCCTTAACCAGCTGTACTGACATGGAGCTGTCAGGAAAGTTACATTTAATTATTGTATTCCTGTTTTTTTTCTCCAAAGCATTATTTCACTAAAATATATTATTAATTTATTTTACGAATAGACTGCTTTTTTTTTATCTCAGTAAATTCCTATACAGAAAGCAATAAATGCTTTTACACTGTGCTCAAATAAGTTTCTTTTTGCTTCTGTTTGTTTTTTCACTGGGGAGATTTTTCTTTACAACTTGTAGTGGTCACCTAAAAAGTTAGGGGAAGTCTTCACAGTGTAAACACAAACAATAAAAATCTCAAAGGGGTTCTAGGTCCTCCCGACTCCAGCATAATAAACAAACGTTTTGCCTGGAGCTGTGTTTAGACAAGACAGCAATAATGTATTCCATATACCATAGTTTCTTATATCAAATACTATAATTTTCCACACTGCTTACTCAGAGTTGAATAATTCTATACTTATATTTAGTGTGGATATCTACATATACAATAAAGATTAAATTATTTTTAATTTATTTTTGTCTTTTATTTTTCAATGCACTCACTCAGTATACTTCAATAATAACTCTTTAGGATAATCCTTGCTGTGTTATAAACAGAGGTAAGAAATCCCTTTGTGCTAATCTAATTACAGTATATGTAATTTATCCTATCCATGTCCAAGCATCTTACACAAGTCTGTGCTATTGACTAGACCCCTGGTCTACACAGAAATAATTCAATAGTAAGACCTCCTACAGAGTTATTGTTGACAAAAGACAATTTTGACTTCACTGGTAAATAACATAATTACAAATATCCTTCAAATACATATTAAACATGCTTTCAAAATATACTCACTCTTTTTGGTCCTACATCAACAGGTGAAATAAATCAACCCAGATGACCCCCCACACACACACTTGAAGTGGAGGGGTTAACTTGTCAATGACAAACATTCAACAAACAAACAAACTAATAGGAGTATCCAAAGGAGCAGTGTTCATTTGTTTTTGTATTAAAACAATAGAGCTCAAAATAACCCAACATATAAACACATAGTCAACATATACTAATTTGAAACACCCAAGGAAAACACAAAAACAAAACAAAAAAGCTGTATGCCAACCACCAAAATAATAACAATGAAGAAATTAAAAAAAAAAACTCATCTAAAAAGAAAGAAAACATAATAAGCAAAATATACAATTAAGACAAAATATAAAAGTATGTACATATAAATATATAGATATAAATATCATGTGAATTAATTTAATTACCAAAATATACCAAGGGACCAAGGAGGTACACAGACACATCCAGCAGCATTGGATTTCTGGCAGGTCAGCCTTGAGTGGTGTGTACCCTGTATGCTGTTTCCTTGGATCAATAAAGGACTCCAGTAAATGTTTTGAGAGAGGGGTGACAGCAAGCCGTAAAACATTTTTTATGTTAGCGCAGGGAATGCATTAGGGTAAAACAAATAAACAAATAAATAAATAACTTTGAAACCACTTTAAGATATTTTAGGATAGTGATTATTGGTATTACAAAGCATGTTCTCACAACTTGTTTTGGCAGCATGAGGGGACTCCTTGAAAGCTTTGACTTGTCTGTTCAACTTTTCACTGTCTCATAGGGCAGGGGACCTTGTTTTTCTGTGATTCAGGGGAAATTTAGAAATGCTTATCTATTTTATTAACCTAAATTATTGCATGATATAATTTTAAAGCCATTTCATGAAAAAACAAAAACAAATGTGAGATAAATAGCGGCAGAGCTTTATTAACCGCTGCCCAGAAGTACTGCTACAGGGTGGCAGGGATGTGCAAAATCATGTATATATTTATATATGTACTATATATATATATATATATATATATATATATATATATATATATATATGTGATTTTGCACTTTCAGGTAAGGGCTGCTCACCCGTACACTCCCTACCCGCGCCGCTATTTGCTCCTCAGCATGTCAATCACTACGTCTGGGCCGCCAATTCTCATGCGGAACTCGGTGATCGTCGGCGAAGCTGACAGGGGAGATGTCTGTATGTAAATAACACAGATCTCTCCCCTGTCAGCATGCACAGGCTGCTTTGTGTTGCTCTGCATAGCAAAGCAATATAAAGAAGCTTGTCCACATAGTAAAATACACACAGCACACTGTTAACCCTTTGATTGCCCAGATGTTAACCCCTTCCTTCCCAGTGTGATTAGTACAGTGTCAGTGCTTTTTTATTAGTACTGATCACTGTATTAGTGTCACTGGGGGTGTCAGTGAGGAAATTTTATTTTTAATTTTTTTTTACTGGATATGTTTTATAGCAAAAAGTCAAAAATATTGGTTTTTTTTCAAAATTGTCAGTCTTTTTTTGTTGATAGCGCAAAAAAGAAAAAAAAAACATGGTAAAAAAAGGACATAAATTTTATTTATGTACAATGTTGCATGACCGCACAATTTTCAGTTTAAGTAACGCAACACGATATCGCAAAAAATGGCCTGGTCTGGAAGGGAAGTAAATACTCTGCAGGGCAAGTGGTTAAAGTCAATTCACTAAAAAGTTTTAGTTCTTAGTGTGTCTTCATTAATCTCACTCAATCTCACTGGTGCAGCATTACAGCCTGTGAAAAGACAAAGCAACAACAACAACAAAAAACTAAGTTAATTGCCAAATATAACTAGGAACAGAAAATGTGTCTAATTCATAAAACAAATCACTTTTTTAGTAAATTGACTGCTTTTTTGATGAATACCTCATGAATTATTTTAAGGCAAAAATGAATGCACTATTTAACTCTTAATGAATAACCCCCCCCCCCAGATAGTCATTACAACTAGACCCCAACCTGTCCCTGGCCCTTGCCTGCAATTGTATGGTGAAGGAGAAGTAGCACACTAATACATCTTTTTTCTCTGTCCAACACCAAGTCAAATTCAGATACTTTTTACATTCAGTAATGTACATTTCATAACATATCTTTGAACACAGAGCTGCAATAATTTGTATCTGCTATACCTGCTTGGAAAAACTACCTATAACAACTATTCTAAATTAAGTATTCCTACAGAATCACAATCCAGTTATTTGTTTCTTAGTTTCATGTATGGAGGACCAAGAGAAGAACTGTGAAGAGTTATAACCACATGTTGGAAAAGCAGACACCCCAAGGCATTTTCTGAAAGTGAATAGTGAGTATTTTGAAAATGTCATTTTTTTTTGCCACAAGTTTTTGGACAATGCATTTAAGATTCCTAGATTGTAAGCTCCAAGGAGCAGGGCCCTCAAATCCCTCTTGTATTGAACTGTATTGTTGCTGTATTGTCTCCTGTTATATTGTAAAGCACTGAGCAAACTGTTGGCACTATATAAATCCTGTATAATAATAATAATAACAATAATAATAATAAAAAAAAGAAAACAAAAGAATGATTTTTTTAATACAAAGTTGTCTAATAAGATATTTCTAACACACAGCATAGGCAGACTTAGAATTACATCCCAAAACACATTCCGCTACCCCTCCTGAGTATTGTGATACCACATGTGTAAGATCTTTTCACAATCTGGCCACATAAGCCCAATATACAATAAGCACAATTACACTTGTCATTTCCTGACTATCTTTCACATTTTTGGAGGCCCTGGAGCACCAGGACAGTAGAAACACCCACAAGATGGCAACATTTTGAACAATAAACACCCTACGGTATTTTTAAAAGGCATAGTGAGTATTTTGAAGATTTAATTTTTTTGAAAAATGCAGAAAGAAAATGAAAATGCTTTTTTTATACAAAGTTGTAAACACATGTAAGTGTTTTCCACAGATCATACTTTGAATTACACCCCAAAACACATTCTGCTACTCCTCCTGAGTATGGGATACCACATGTGTGAGATTGTTTCAGTGTTTGAAATGATTATGTTATGTAACGGACATCATATCTTGTGTATTATACAATTGTATGAAAACAAATGTACTGTAATGGTCAGTTCTGTACAAATGGTCAGGAAATATAGCTTAGTGTAGTGTCTGTCACTTACGTCAGTCCCTGGTCCTTTAAGCCAGGCATGCCTAGCCTCCTAGTGCGTGACTGCCCCAGGAATGCCACGTTCAAAGGCTAGGCGGTAAAGGATGCTGAAGAAATGAAGAACAAAAGAGTTCCTCTAGTTCCAGGAGTGCAGTTGACCACAGGGGATGACAGGAACTGATGTCTCACAGGAACATAATCAGTCAGGTGTGCTTATGGGTCAGCTCAGGCAGCATGCAGAAACATGGTCAATAAACAGGCCATGATTAATACAGGCAACAGGCAGAGGCAACCATTGTTGCTGGCTTACACTAGTCTGGTGACACTGGGGACTAGTTTGGCAAAAATCACGAACACTGCTGCTGACTTACACTGGTCTGGTGCAACTGGGACCGGTGTGGTGACAATCAGGGACACCATTGCTTTCTTACACTGGTGTAGTGACACTGGTGCTGGTGATGATAAGGAACACTTTGTTGGCATACATCGGTCTGGTGACACTGGGGCTCGTGTGGCTGTGATCAGGAATAGCTGGCTTTACTGGTGTGGTGCCAATCAGGAACACTGATTCTAGCTACTGGTCAGACAACACTATGACTGGTGTGGTGGTAATTGGAGACAATGACTGGCTATACGTGAGGTTGGGTTTGGTAAAACCTTGTTGTTGCGCTGCAGTGTTACCACCCCTAAACTGCTAAACCCCCCCTTCATTTAGCTGCTGGGTGTGTACACATGCAGCAGTAGTGATGCTTTGCTTCACAGCTGTGGCAGGAATGATACCTCTTGTACACCTACTGAGTGAATTTTGGTGCTTGGGCCAAAGGGTTAAAGCAAGTGGTGAGGAGGTGAAACAAAGCCTCCTCACTGCCTGTGAAATTCTCTCTGAAGAGTGATCTGAACATGGATCACTCTTCAGAAAGCATTGCACATGTGAACTGGGACTGGTGTGGCAGTAATCAGGGATACTGTAACTGGTGCGATGGTGATCAAGGACACTGGGACTGGGTGTGGCGGTGTTCAAGGACACGGTGACAGGTGTGACAGTGATTAGGGACAATATGACTGGTGTGGCAATGAGAAGGGACAGGGTATGCGTTAGTAATTAGGGACACTGACTTCTGCAGTAGTGATTAGGGACACTAAGTGGCAGCACTGGTCTGGTGACATTGTACTGTTGTAGTGGTAATCAGAAACAATGTCTGGCAGCACATAGAGTGATGTCAGAGCAGCCAGACATTGTACCATTGTGATGATCACCATCACAGCACTGCACTTGCTCTTGTCACAATATGTTACAAAAAAAAAAAAATCTTTTCTTTTACATATTTCTTACATACAGTCACCAGAGCAGTGCAGTGTCACTATAAAGACAGATACATCCTATTCAGGGGCGGACTGACCATTTGGAAACTCAGGCACTGCCCGAGGGCAAGGGGTCAGTATGGGGCCCCATGAGATGCCCCTGGTACTTTTTTCATAGGCTTTTTTGAGTTTGGGCAAGGACACAGGGGCCCCATGATCCCCTATTGCCCGGGGGCCCCATGAGTTGTCAGTCCGCCCCTGATCCTATTAGTCCATTTATATATAGTGCTCCAGCGAGAAGTGGTTAAAAGTTAAGACTACCTTTTTGCTTAAATTATAATAATAATAATAATGATAATAATATATGCGCATATATTTGTAGAACAAAATGTGTATTAATTTATTTTGCAAATTTGCCAGCAAAGTATTGCAACCTCGATCAGTGGATCTCTGACGCAATGCCAAGCTCCTGCAGACACTTCCTTTAGCTCCATTTCCATACCAGGGTATGAGCTTTCAGTTAGAGGGCTGGAGTAAGTGTCAATGAGCTTTGAATATGGTGATCACCAATATGTTCCATTGAGAACTACTAGTCCATCTGCTGTAGTGGCAAACAGGACTTTAAGTTTATGCATTCAAAGATTCTCATATCATTTTCAAATCTGACATCTAATGAAGGGACAGGAACTCACACATGCTGTCAGAGTGGGGATTGTGTGTGTGTGTGTGTAGGGGGGTGGCACCATGTTAACGTGTTACATCCTAAATATTAGTATAACATGTAACATAAATGTAACATGTAATGTAGCATTAAAGGTGAACTTAGCCTTTAAATAAATACAAAACTGTAGAAAATGGTGTTTTTATATTTGCCTGCAGTTCAGGCTTAGGATGAATCAGTGTCCACTCGCGCTCTGAGTGCCCTAAAAAGAGGATATTTTGTTATGCAAATCCTAAATGATTTCCCGAAGTTCACTGAGATGGACAACTTTACTGACTGATGTGGAATTGTGGTTAAAAGAGACACTACAGAGTTTTTAAATTATTCTTGGCATGCCTGGTTGTTCTGTATTTCTGGATTCCCACAGCATCAGTGACCCACCAGCCAAGGCAAGTTCAGCCCAATGACATTGTTATACTGCAGCACAGTAGCACTTTCCTTGCTCCTGACAAATGTTTTGTAATATGAAAAATGCTGGAATAATATCCAGATTTTAGCACAGTATCCAACCCATTAATTTACTGTAGGTCCTTTAGTTCCCTTACCCAGTGTGTTTCTTCAGAAACCTAACCTAACCAGGCTGTAAACATATACCATCATCTCTTCTTAAATGCCATTTTCTACTGCCATATACTGAAATTCTGGACTGCACATATGAAATAGGCTTAGCTGTTAACTGGCTGTTTTATAGGTGACTTGAGACACTCGGATTACTCCCTCTAGGCAGGTAATAGGAGAATGATCTTCACAAATAATAGTTCCATTCATTTACTCATGTGAACATCTAAACTACAGGGAGTGCAAGTTCCCCTAGTCAATGAACTGTTGTTTGATAAGGATATATCTTTCAGTGAAAGATGATTATAAGATATGCCCCTCAGAACACCCGTTTTGCATTAAATTTCAAGATTACTGCAAAACAAGTGCCTTGGTAACACATTTTTATTTTTGATAGAATCCTTAATTCTTACACATGATGAGAGTTTTCATCTGACTGTACTATATAATGTTCCAGAATTCAATTTTAAATTATCTAACTAGATAGTTAAATATTGTTACATAATGTAATATAAATCTGCAACTATACATAGAAGACAAATGCAACCTAATGAATTAATTTAATGTTGACAAGAAACAATGAGAAAAGAATACATTGATTTGCCTGATATGATATTGGCCAGGACCAGGTCCACTCACTAGATTCAATTTGCAAAATTTGATAGATCGAGCCAAAAGTAGGTAATGGGCACGAACACATGCTAGTTTTTTCACGTTACTATGTTTTCTGAAATGTTTTCCAAAAAATATACAGCATTCCATTCCATTCCAATACATACTGTATTAATTTGCAGCGAAAAACAATAACCCTTGCATTGTCACAGATGAATTTGGGCTTGCAAGTTTCTTAGTTCTGTTTATTGAAAAAGAATGAAAGAAATGAAGAGCAATTAATGTACTGTTGTTTTCTTAAAAAAGATAAATATTTTCTACTTAACCTCTTTATCTTGCATCTCCCTTTGCTCTCTTTACTTTTAACCCCTACTTTTACCTGGACTACTTATCTCTTCAATCATTTTGGGTTTACAAAAGGTTAAAGATATGCAGACTACACAACCTTATGAAAAGCAGCATCATCAAGTCCTTCAAAGTTGTACAGAAAGAGTTGCTGAGTATTTACATTTTCTGATTATCTACAAGTCATGCATTTTCCCATCTAATTGAGGCTTCAATGAACATGGCATCCACTGGGAAGAAGCAAAGGGGACATGTACAATGCGTTTCAGAGGCCCTGCCTCCTTTATCCTTTTATCAGGTACTTGATAAAGAAGGCAGGGCATCTGAAACACGTTGTATGTACCCCCTTCACTTCTTCCCAGTGGATGACATGTTCGTTGAAGATGGCCGTTGATGTTGCAGCTTTCCATCTTTACACAACGAGTCTGGTTTCCTGTGGATGACAGCTATAGCCGATGTTTAGACCGGGCTCATCATTCTCAGGCACATACTGTCATTTCCTTCCATGTCCAAGCAGCACTTCTCTTACTTGAATGTAAGATTGGATATTTGTTTAAAAAATGACACATTATTTTTACAAATTCTTGTGCTTTTGTCTTCTATATACCATTGAGGATTCCTCCCAGATCTGATGTGCCAAGCAGTGGAATTTCATTAGCGCTCTCCATCCATCCATCCTCTCATCCATCCATTCCTGGTCTTCATTCCACAGGAATTATCATTAAGGCTGCTGACCTGAGCCATTCCACCAATAGGAATGAGGAATAAATACTTTTTATATTCTTTTGAATATCGTTCATGTACTAAGCTGAGAGTGCTGAGAGACTTTTGCTTTTTTATTTTCAAATGCCTAAAAATTGCCCAAACATTGTATACAAGCCAGTGGGTGGATTAAGCCTGCCTTTTAGCTACACAAAACCACAGAGCCACGTATTACCATTGTGCACCATTACAATCCTCTAGCCACTGGTGTCATAACAACCAATAATGTAATCAGTTAATAAGGAGAACATCGGGCACCTACACAGTATCCTTTTTTTTTCTTCTCCTGACGCTCTCCATCAGAACTAGAGCAAGAGGGAGAGAAACTGGGGGAGAGGAGAAACATTGGAATTAGAGATGAGCGAATCGAACTTGGCGAAGTGGAATTCGTTTCGAATATTAGGAAAAATTCGATTCGCACCGAATCCGAAAATTAGCAAACTTCGGATGCACGAATCAAATTTTTCCCGATCGGCCGATTTTCATCCCTTCTACAGCCGGCAAAAAGTGTCCCTGCAGAGAGCTCCGCTATTTCTGACAGTTCTCTGACAGTTCCTTCACATTTACAGCGGTTGAAACATTGTATCTAATTGTTTCCATTTAGGATACAGATGTTTTTATTCGGAAACAAATAGATACAATGTTTCAACCGCTGTAAATGTGAAGGAACTGTCAGAGAACTGTCAGAAATAGCGGAGCTCTCTGCAGATACACTTTTTGCTGTACTGGAATTCTTCTTATTTTCATCCTACTTCTTCTTCTTCTTCTTCTTCATCCTCATCCTCTTCTTCTTCTTCTTCTTCTTCTTCTTCATCCTCATCCTCTTCTTCTTCTTCATCCTCATCCTCATCCTCTTCTTCTTCTTCTTCTTCATCCTCTTCTTCTTCTTCTTCTTCATCCTCATCCTCATCCTCTTCTTCTTCTTCATCCTCATCCTCATCCTCTTCTTCTTCTTCTTCTTCTTCTTCCTCATCCTCATCCTCTTCTTCTTCTTCTTCTTCTTCCTCATCCTCTTCTTCTTCATTCTCATCCTCTTCTTCTTCTTCTTCTTCTTCATCATCATCTTCTTCTTCTTCATCATCATCTTCTTCATCATCTTCTTCTTCTTCATCATCTTCTTCATCATCTTCTTCTTCATCTTCTTCTTCTTCTTCTTCATCCTCATCTTCTTCTTCTTCTTCTTCTTCATCCTCACCCTCTTCTTCTTCTTCCTCATCTTCTTCTTCTTCTTCTTCTTCATCTTCTTCTTCTTCTTCATCTTCTTCTTCTTCATCTTCTTCTTCTTCATCTTCTTCTTCTTCATCTCCTTCTTCTTCTTCATCTTCTTCTTCATCATCATCTTCTTCATCATCATCTTCTTCATCTTCTTCTTCTTCTTCTTCATCTTCTTCTTCATCTTCTTCTTCTTCTTCATCTTCTTCTTCTTCATCATCTTCTTCATCATCTTCTTCTTCATCATCTTCTTCTTCATCATCTTCTTCATCATCATCTTCTTCATCTTCTTCATATTCTTCTTCTTCTTCATCTTCTTCTTCTTCATCTTCTTCTTCTTCTTCTTCTTCTTCTTCTTCTTCTTCTTCATCTTCTTCATCTTCTTCTTCTTCTTCTTCTTCGTCGTGCCCCGTGACTGCCCAAATGAGTGAAGTGTGCGGTGATTCTAAGATCGACGGCACTCATCTGCAGGTCATACTGACTGACAGTATTATTTCTCTTCCCCAGCAGACTCCAAGGGCATTTAAATTAAAGGTACAGTGTTCTGCACTAATATAAAGGCTCTCTGAAGCCTAGAAACCCTTTTAATAAGTTAAATTCGCAGCGAATAAATTTGCATCGAATCGAATTTATTCCGCAAATTCGGCGAATCAGCCGAATCGAATTTTTGAATAATTCGCTCATCTCTAATTGGAATACAAGTCAGTACCAGTGTGCAAAGGTATATTTGCTTTAGAAGAATAAATCACCACTAGTCTTGGTTGCCTTAAGTGTGTGGATGATGCTGTATTGGATAAAACTATTAGTTTAGTTTTTTACATTTTAGAGTGGGGTGTCTCAAGATTGTGCATAATTTTACAGGTGCCTTGACTGAGAAAAGGTTGAGAAACACTGCTCTAGTCAATAGATTTCAAACATGTTTCCTATCCACTTCTTTTAAAATCAGAAGCAATGGGTATTATTTACCACTGCTACATCTCAATAAACACATAAATAGGCAAAACACACATTCTACAAGTAGATGCATGTATGATGAGCATGATAATTTGATGTTTACAGTACCTGTATATAAGACACTGCTTCCCATATAAAATTAATACTGGAAACAGGGGCGGACTGACCATTTGAAAACTCGGGCACTGCCCGAGGGCCCGGGGTCAGTACGGGGTCCCATGAGATGCCCCTGGTACCTTTTTCATAGGCTTTTTTGAGTTTGGGCAAGGACACATGGGCCCCATGATCCCCTATTGCCCGGGGGCCCCATGAGTTGTCAGTCCGCCCCTGATTGGAAAGTAACCTAGTACATGTCTTAACTCCTGAATCTTCTTACATTACAGGATTATTACTAGCAGGGCCCATAGTGGTCACAGTTTCTTCCGGTTGAGAAAAACTGCTCTAGTCAATAGATTTCAAACATGTTTCCTATCCACTTCTTTTAAAATCAGAAGTATAGGTATTATTTACCACTGCTACATCTCAATAAGCACATAAATAGGCAAAACACAAGTAGATACATTTATGATGAGCATGAGAATCTGATGTATACGGTACCTGTATATAAGACACTGCTTCCCATATAAAATAAATATTGGAAAGCAACCTAGTACATGTCTTGACTCCTGAATCTTCTTACAAGGTTATATATCACACAGACAACAGCGTCAGATTTAGTGATATAATAAACATGTATTGATTATATCATAAATCAATGGCTCTTTAAATATAACTAGGTAACAAATGAATCTACTTTTATGTTTTATATTGCTTTACTCAGTGATGTACATATAGGAAAGTAATCATTGTGCTTAAGTAGGATTAAAAGTACATTATAGTCCTCACTAGCCATCCTTTGCTATATTTAAAAATGAAAATACGTACCTTGCAATATGGAAGCTCCTCTAAACACTTAGTCACGTAACATTAATGTAAACAGTATGTCTTTTCTCAAGCACTGCTGCACTCTTGATGTCAAGATAATTAACAAATCGCAACTTAATGTTTGCCTCTGGAATTAGGACAGTCTATGTCTTCAAGTATACCAGTGTTGTAAACAGTAGATTAAAGAAATTGAAACATCTGTTCCCCCACACATGCTTACATTAATGTATCTTTGCAGTAGCACTGCTATTTAATTCCTCCTCTGATAAACTAAATGAGCCTGAAAGATTGGTAAGGCATTTTTTTGACAGATTT
Source organism: Staurois parvus (assembly GCF_062004578.1). Classification (NCBI taxonomy): domain Eukaryota; kingdom Metazoa; phylum Chordata; class Amphibia; order Anura; family Ranidae; genus Staurois; species Staurois parvus. The sequence goes on along the minus strand of NW_028318034.1, from coordinate 1,963,168 downwards.
AAAGCTGAACTACAAGCCAATAGCCAGTAAGGCTGTCAGGACTTGTAGTTTTCTTATTCACGGAATACTGCACAGCCATGTTTTTAAAAAATGTTGACAGCTAGAGGAGGGAGAAGAACTCTTGCTAACTGTCAAAGCAGTGGAGTGAGGAGGAGTGGGGGCTAGGCCTTTCATAACCCTGAATATAGGTGTAACATGGAACATGTTATGAAAGGTGAACTTATCCTTTAATCCTTTAACTTTTAATTTTATGGTAACCTTTCATGTTCACATTTGTTTTTTTTGTGTGTGGAAATTTTCAAACTAGCCAGTTGTGGGAGCTCTCAATGGTGTAATGCAATTACTTTCATTGCTTCTCAATAATTTTGAGATTAGATTTCAGGCACAAAGTGAAATGAAGGTTTTTAGTCTATTGGCTGACTTTGATCCTTACATTTTATAAAGGGAAGATGCTGCTCTGTTGAAACGTAAGTTGAAGTACAAGGACTGCTGCTTCTCAGTCCCTTATGATGTCACATACAGCCAAGATCGAGGCTTGAAACGCACACCAAACAGTGAGAGTGGTGTGACGTGGCGCTAACATACAAGCTGTATACACTGGTGTCAAATCTTTAGTTTTAACTGTTGGTTTATAATAAATACTATGCCATGATGGTTTTATATGATGTCTCATGCTTGGTTGCTTTATGAGTGATTTGCCATTAGACTGTAGGAAGATATGGGGATAAAGGCCCTAAAGAACAAAGAGCTGATTAACCTACCTGTAAAGAGGGGTCAAACACTTTTGTTGAGTGCTCGCTTTTGAGCACAAGTGGTGAAGAAAAAAAGAAGCACTCCATAAGAAGGGTTCTAAAAGGACTATTTAATATAATTTGATGTTGGGTATAATACCACTTTGGACTTTTTCATTATAGGAATTTTGTCACATGGTTTAAAGTTATTTATCTCATTACAAAATGTACAGTTGGGCTCAAAAGTTTGCATACCCTGTCAGAAATTGTGAAATTTGGGCATTGATATTGAAAATATGACTGATCAGGCCAAAAAATGCTCTTTTATTGAAGGATGATGATCATATGAAGCAATTTATTATCAAATAGCTGTTTGGTTCCTTTTTAAATCATAATTAGAGATGAGCGAATCGAACATGACGAAGTGGAATTCGTTCCGAAGATTTGGAAAAATTCTATTCGCGACGAATCCGAAGATTAGCAAACTTCGGATGCACGAATCGAATTTTCCCAAAAATGGCGGCAACATGTGTGGCGACGGAGAAAATGGACAGAGAAGATGGGGCGGGGATCTCTGGGAAGGCGCGCAGACAAGGCGCGCTGACCCATAATGCATTCATGACATGTGATCGCATTAGCCAATCAGCAGCCAGCCAGCACTGTGTAATGGTGGAGCTATAAATCGCGGCCATCTTAGAATTCTCCATTAGCCTCCGGTCATTCAAGAGAGACAGACCTTAGGGACAGGGACAGAGTTAGGGCCACAGAGACTTTAGGGCCACAGAATCGTTACTCAGGGCCACAGAATCGTTACTCAGGGCCACAGAATCGTTACTCAGGGACACCGAATCGTTACTTAGGGCCACAGCTATCAAAGAATCGAAAATTTAAAGTGACATACACCCTTTTTTTTTTTGGTGGCTGTCGTGCACAGTTGGTGCTGCAGTTTGCCGATTGTGCAAAATAAACTGACTTTCTGCTTCACAACCACTATTGTACGTTCAAAGAGTTAGATCCATTTACACGCCGGGTGGCGGTAATATTTTTTGGGTGATTAGTGCATTCCAGTGACATAAACGTACAGTTTCCAGCCAACGGCAAGCTGCAATTGACCGATTGTGCTAAATAAACTGACTTGCTGCTTCACAACCACTATTGTACGTTCAAAGAGTTAAATCCATATACACGCCGGGTGGCGGTAATATTTTTTGGGTGATTAGTGCATTCCAGTGACATAAACGTACAGTTTCCAGCCAACAGCAAGCTGCAATTGACCGATTATGCTAAACAAACTGACTTTCTGCTTCACAACCACTATTGTACGTTCAAAGAGTTAGATCCATTTACACGCCGGGTGGCGGTAATATTTTTTGGGTGATTAGTGCATTCCAGTGACATAAACGTACAGTTTCCAGCCAACGGCAAGCTGCAATTGACCGATTGTGCTAAATAAACTGACTTTCTGTTTCACAACCACTATTGTACGTTCAAAGAGTTAGATCCATTTACACGCCGGGTGGCGGTAATATTTTTTGGGTGATTAGTGCATTCCAGTGACATAAACGTACAGTTTCCAGCCAACGGCAAGCTGCAATTGACCGATTGTGCTAAATAAACTGACTTGCTGCTTCACAACCACTATTATACGTTCAAAGAGTTAAATCCATATACACGCCGGGTGGCGGTAATATTTTTTGGGTGATTAGTGCATTCCAGTGACATAAACGTACAGTTTCCAGCCAACGGCAAGCTGCAATTGACCGATTATGCTAAACAAACTGACTTTCTGCTTCACAACCACTATTGTACGTTCAAAGAGTTAGATCCATTTACACGCCGGGTGGCGGTAATATTTTTTGGGTGATTAGTGCATTCCAGTGACATAAACGTACAGTTTCCAGCCAACGGCAAGCTGCAATTGACCGATTGTGCTAAATAAACTGACTTTCTGTTTCACAACCACTATTGTACGTTCAAAGAGTTAGATCCATTTACACGCCGGGTGGCGGTAATATTTTTTGGGTGATTAGTGCACTCCAGTGACATAAACGTACAGTTTCCAGCCAACAGCAAGCTGCAATTGACCGATTGTGTACAATAAACTGACTTTCTGCTTCACAACCACTATTGTACGTTCAAAGAGTTAAATCCATATGCACGCCGGGTGGCGGTAATATTTTTTGGGTGATTAGTGCATTCCAGTGACATAAACGTACAGTTTCCAGCCAACAGCAAGCTGCAATTGACCGATTATGCTAAACAAACTGACTTTCTGCTTCACAACCACTATTGTACGTTCAAAGAGTTAGATCCATTTACACGCCGGGTGGCGGTAATATTTTTTGGGTGATTAGTGCATTCCAGTGACATAAACGTACAGTTTCCAGCCAACGGCAAGCTGCAATTGACCGATTGTGCTAAATAAACTGACTTTCTGCTTCACAACCACTATTGTACGTTCAAAGAGTTAAATCCATTTACACGCCGGCTGGCGGTAATATTTTTTGGGTGATTAGTGCATTCCAGTGACACAAACGTACAGTTTCCAGCCAACGGCAAGCTGCAATTGACCGATTGTGTACAATAAACTGACTTTCTGCTTCACAACCACTATTGTACGTTCAAAGAGTTAGATCCATTTACACGCCGGGTGGCGGTAATATTTTTTGGGTGATTAGTGCACTCCAGTGACATAAACGTACAGTTTCCAGCCAACAGCAAGCTGCAATTGACCGATTGTGTACAATAAACTGACTTTCTGCTTCACAACCACTATTGTACGTTCAAAGAGTTAAATCCATATGCACGCCGGGTGGCGGTAATATTTTTTGGGTGATTAGTGCATTCCAGTGACATAAACGTACAGTTTCCAGCCAACAGCAAGCTGCAATTGACCGATTATGCTAAACAAACTGACTTTCTGCTTCACAACCACTATTGTACGTTCAAAGAGTTAGATCCATTTACACGCCGGGTGGCGGTAATATTTTTTGGGTGATTAGTGCATTCCAGTGACATAAACGTACAGTTTCCAGCCAACGGCAAGCTGCAATTGACCGATTGTGCTAAATAAACTGACTTTCTGCTTCACAACCACTATTGTACGTTCAAAGAGTTAAATCCATTTACACGCCGGCTGGCGGTAATATTTTTTGGGTGATTAGTGCATTCCAGTGACACAAACGTACAGTTTCCAGCCAACGGCAAGCTGCAATTGACCGATTGTGTACAATAAACTGACTTTCTGCTTCACAACCACTATTGTACGTTCAAAGAGTTAGATCCATTTACACGCCGGGTGGCGGTAATATTTTTTGGGTGATTAGTGCACTCCAGTGACATAAACGTACAGTTTCCAGCCAACAGCAAGCTGCAATTGACCGATTGTGTACAATAAACTGACTTTCTGCTTCACAACCACTATTGTACGTTCAAAGAGTTAAATCCATATACACGCCGGGTGGCGGTAATATTTTTTGGGTGATTAGTGCATTCCAGTGACATAAACGTACAGTTTCCAGCCAACAGCAAGCTGCAATTGACCGATTATGCTAAACAAACTGACTTTCTGCTTCACAACCACTATTGTACGTTCAAAGAGTTAGATCCATTTACACGCCGGGTGGCGGTAATATTTTTTGGGTGATTAGTGCATTCCAGTGACATAAACGTACAGTTTCCAGCCAACGGCAAGCTGCAATTGACCGATTGTGCTAAATAAACTGACTTTCTGTTTCACAACCACTATTGTACGTTCAAAGAGTTAGATCCATTTACACGCCGGGTGGCGGTAATATTTTTTGGGTGATTAGTGCATTCCAGTGACATAAACGTACAGTTTCCAGCCAACGGCAAGCTGCAATTGACCGATTGTGCTAAATAAACTGACTTGCTGCTTCACAACCACTATTATACGTTCAAAGAGTTAAATCCATATACACGCCGGGTGGCGGTAATATTTTTTGGGTGATTAGTGCATTCCAGTGACATAAACGTACAGTTTCCAGCCAACGGCAAGCTGCAATTGACCGATTATGCTAAACAAACTGACTTTCTGCTTCACAACCACTATTGTACGTTCAAAGAGTTAGATCCATTTACACGCCGGGTGGCGGTAATATTTTTTGGGTGATTAGTGCATTCCAGTGACATAAACGTACAGTTTCCAGCCAACGGCAAGCTGCAATTGACCGATTGTGCTAAATAAACTGACTTTCTGTTTCACAACCACTATTGTACGTTCAAAGAGTTAGATCCATTTACACGCCGGGTGGCGGTAATATTTTTTGGGTGATTAGTGCATTCCAGTGACATAAACGTACAGTTTCCAGCCAACGGCAAGCTGCAATTGACCGATTGTGCTAAATAAACTGACTTGCTGCTTCACAACCACTATTATACGTTCAAAGAGTTAAATCCATATACACGCCGGGTGGCGGTAATATTTTTTGGGTGATTAGTGCATTCCAGTGACATAAACGTACAGTTTCCAGCCAACGGCAAGCTGCAATTGACCGATTATGCTAAACAAACTGACTTTCTGCTTCACAACCACTATTGTACGTTCAAAGAGTTAGATCCATTTACACGCCGGGTGGCGGTAATATTTTTTGGGTGATTAGTGCATTCCAGTGACATAAACGTACAGTTTCCAGCCAACGGCAAGCTGCAATTGACCGATTGTGCTAAATAAACTGACTTTCTGCTTCACAACCACTATTGTACGTTCAAAGAGTTAAATCCATTTACACGCCGGCTGGCGGTAATATTTTTTGGGTGATTAGTGCATTCCAGTGACACAAACGTACAGTTTCCAGCCAACGGCAAGCTGCAATTGACCGATTGTGTACAATAAACTGACTTTCTGCTTCACAACCACTATTGTACGTTCAAAGAGTTAGATCCATTTACACGCCGGGTGGCGGTAATATTTTTTGGGTGATTAGTGCACTCCAGTGACATAAACGTACAGTTTCCAGCCAACAGCAAGCTGCAATTGACCGATTGTGTACAATAAACTGACTTTCTGCTTCACAACCACTATTGTACGTTCAAAGAGTTAAATCCATATACACGCCGGGTGGCGGTAATATTTTTTGGGTGATTAGTGCATTCCAGTGACATAAACGTACAGTTTCCAGCCAACGGCAAGCTGCAATTGACCGATTGTGCTAAATAAACTGACTTTCTGCTTCACAACCACTATTGTACGTTCAAAGAGTTAAATCCGGTTTTATTTTTGGGGTGCTTATTGAATTAAAGAGTATGTCAGACAACACGCAGAGGAGTGGCAGAGGAGGCAATGTTTCAGGAGCGAGCAGACGTGGCAGCAGAGGAAGGGGTCGAGGCAGCACTAGTCGCAGCCAGAGGCCAGTGCTCCCGGTGTCATCCAGCGGTCGTGTCTCCACCGACAACCCTGCCGTCATCGATTGGTTGACTCGGTCGTCTTCCTCTTCCCAGGTCACCTCTGACACCTACAGCCAACGGTCGGTGGGTACGTCAGACACAACCGTTAGTTGGCATGGCCCGGGAGCAAGCCCACTGAAATCACGTGTCCTCGACCTGCCCCTGTCCTTTGGTGTTCCCTCACCAAGCGAAGTATCGCATGCTGTGGGCTCAGCCCCACTGTACAGTGAGGAAGAGCTAACAGAGGGCGGTCAGGAACGGGGGGAGACATCCGCCTCTTCAGCAGCCAGGCGAAGAAGTACTGGCGAGGAGAGTGGCTCGGTAGCCGGTCTAGAGACAGGTCTGTCTCCTGACCCACACGCAGCCGAGGGGGCTAGTAGTGACGCGGAGACCCTAATTGATGATGATGAGGCTGATCGCACTTGGCAGCCTCGTCGTCATCAGGCTATTGCTTCCGCATCATCAGGAGAAGAGGGTGCCAGCTTGGCAGCGAGCAAAACAGTCGGTGGGTTGCCCAGGAGGCAGCAGGGTCGCAGCAGTGTCAGTGGAGCCAAACGGCCACGGAGTAGAGCACCAGCTCCACTGCAGCCTACCACCACGGCCAGTAGTGGTGCCGGTGTGCACGGAGGAAGTAGCAGTCAGCCAGTGAGGAGTAGCGGGGGCAAAGTTTCCTACTCGGCGGTGTGGCAATTTTTCGTCAAGCCGCCCGAGGAAGTAAACGTAGCCGTATGTCGACTATGTGGCCAGAAAGTCAAGCGTGGCCAGGGGGCCAATGTTGGGACTACAGCGTTGCGTCAGCATATGCAGCGTTGCCATTCGGTGGCCTGGGAAAACCGTGATAAAGATACGGCGGTTCTGCCTGCCCCAGCCCCCGCTCCATCACCCGCTCCGTTACTTGCTCCGTCACCCAACGTCAATCGCCCTCTATCAGCCAGTCAAGGCTCCAACACCTCTGCTGAGGGGAGTTGTCGCTCGTTGGCATCTTCCGCTTGTTCAGATGCTCCTTCTCCTGCTACTCCTCTTCACGGATTCCGTCAGCAGTCTTTCTTGGAATCCGTTTCCAAGAGACAACAGTTTGCGTGCACGCACCCGACGGTGCAGAAGCTGAACGTCCTCCTGTCCAAGTTGCTGGTGCTGCAGTCCCTCCCTTTCCAAGTGGTGGACTCAGCACCTTTCCGAGAAATGATGGCTTGTGCCGAGCCGCGGTGGAGAGTGCCAAGCCGGCATTTCTTTGCCAAAAAGGCAGTGCCAGCCCTGCATTCACATGTAGAAGAGATGGTGGGCCAGTCTTTGAGCATGTCGGTCTCTGCCAAAGTGCACGGCAGCGCCGACGTGTGGAGCTGTAACTACGGTCAGGGACAGTACATGTCATTTACGGCCCACTGGGTGAATGTGGTGCCGGCACATCCGCACCAGCAACTTGGACAGGTCACGCCGCTTTTGCCTCCACGTTTGCACGTCCTTGGTCCACAAAAGATGTCCGCCTCTACCACCTCTTCTTCCGCCGTGTCCTCAGCCGCCACCCCCGTGCCAAGTCCCATTACCCGACCGGCATATCACATGTGCAGGGCGCAACGGTGTCACGCTGTGCTGCACCTGGTATGCCTTGGCGAACGTAGTCACACAGGGGAGGAACTTCTGAGTGTAATGAACAGAGAAATCGACAGATGGCTGTCTCCGCGCAAACTGAAAATCGGAACCATGTTGACCGACAACGGAAAGAACATGGTGTCTGCTCTGCGTCAAGGAAGGTTGTGCCATGCGCCATGCATGGCTCACGTGTTCAATCTGGTTGTCAAGCGGTTCCTAAAATCCACCATCCCACTGCAAGACATCCTTAAAATGTCACGTAAACTTTGCATGCATTTCAGCCATTCCTACACCGCAAAGCACTCCCTCCTTGAGCTGCAGCGGCAGAACGGAATTCCACAGCATCGCCTGATCTGCGACGTTGCAACAAGGTGGAATTCAACCCTACATATGTTAGACCGCCTTTACGAACAGCGAAAGGCCATCACCGATTTCCTGATGTTACAAGCGGATAAAGGTACTCCCCTGTGTAACTTAGATGTCAGCCATTGGCAGCTCATGCGTGACACCTGCCGCTTGCTCAGGCCCTTTGAGGAGGCCACGCTATTCGTGAGTCGGCAGGACTATGGGATGAACGACGTCATTCCTCTGTTGCACGTCCTGGAACAAATGCTGTTAACAATGGCTGGTCAGGGTGCGGTAGACGTGGCGCACAGATCTCAACGCCACATGACCCCTGTGGGGGCAGGACAGGAAGAAGAGGAGGAGGTAGAGGAGGACATTGGTGCTCAGGAATTATTGAGTGAAATGGGTGGTTTTTCCACTCAGCGGACAGGAGTGGAGGAGCAGGAGCATCTCGTAGAGGAGGAGGAGACAGAGGACCCAGATGCACCGTGGCAGTATGCTGTGGAGATGGAGGCAGGGAGTCCCTCGCATTCCTTGGCACAAATGGCCCATAGCATGCTCGGTTGCTTGCGTAGCGACAGGCGAATAATAACCATCAGACAGAGGGATGACTTTTGGCTGTCCACCTTGTTGGACCCTCGCTACCGTTCAAAAATGGTGGCCTTTTTCACACCTGCTGAGAGGGAGGCCAAAATAAAGTACTATAAAAACCACCTATGTAGTCAGTTGGTCTCTGCCTTTCTGCGCCAACGTCCATCCTCAGACACTATGGCCTTTAATTGAAGCTGCTTACGCTCCGCCACTCTGCCATGGGCCTCTTGGGTATCCCAGAAGCTGCTCAGCGGGTCAGGGCAATAAAGCTCCCGGTTCGCAGGTTGTTCCGTCTTATGGATGGAAGTACGACGGTATATGATCTTCTTCGCACCCACGGCATTACTTCGTAGAATTTCTGCATTGCATCTGCAATCACAACGCTGACTTCCCGGATCGCCACTCAGCCATTGGACTCTTGATAGTCATCTCCCCACACTGCTGCTGGGGGGACTTTTTAACCTAGGCCTGTGTATGGCCTTCAATTGAAGCTGCTTCCGCTCCGCCACTCTGCCATTGGACTCTTGATAGTCGTCTCCCCACGCTGCTGCTGGGGGGACTTTTTAACCTAGGCCTGTGTATGGCCTTCAATTGAAGCTGCTTCTGCTCCGCCACTCTGCCATTGGACTCTTGATAGTCGTCTCCCCACACTGCTGCTGGGGGGACTTTTTAACATAGGCCTCTGTATGGCCTTCAATTTAAGCTGCTTACGCTTCGCCACTCTGCCATGGGCCCCTGTACCGCCTCCTCTTGCTGCTGCCAGGTCCAGAGTGTGTCATGGGTCCCTGTACGGCCTCCCATTGCTGCTGACTTCATTGCCAGACTCTGCCATGTGCCACTTTCAGGTCTCCTTACACTGTTGGTGGGTTCCATTTTGTGATAGGGTGCTGTATGGCCTTCCATTGCTGCTGCCTCCACCGCCACCCTGCGCCATGTGCCTCTGTCGTCTGCTCACGCTGCTGACGGCTTCCGCTTTTTAACCGAGGCCTGTGTTTGGCTTCCGAATACTGCTGCATCCACCGCCACCCTGCGCCATGTGTCTCTGTCGTCTGCTCACGCTGCTGACGGTTTCCGCTTTTTAACCTAGGCCAGTGTATGGCTTCAGAATAATGCTGCCTACACCGCCACCCTGCGCCATGTGCCTCTGTCGTTTGCTCACGCTGCTGCCAGGTCCATACTGATTCATGGCCCCCTGTACCGGCTCCTCATGAACGTGGTTCAGCGGGTTTGCATCACTTAACGGCAAATCGTTGACAAACGCTGGGACGTTCAGTGTTGTGCGCATTAAGCCAGACACCAAAGGGCAGCACAGACCTGTTATTACTCGCTCAAGCATGGCTGAACAAAACCAGTCTCTACCACAAATTGGACCCAGACCTGCCCAGGGTCTCGTAAGTAGATTGCACGGAGGAGTAGAGTTCGTTATTGGAATTAACTGTGAGGGACTTTTAAACCTAGGCCTGTGTATGGCCTTCAATTGAAGCTGCTTCTGCTCCGCCACTCTGCCATTGGACTCTTGATAGTCGTCTCCCCACGCTGCTGCTGGGGGGACTTTTTAACATAGGCCTCTGTATGGCCTTCAATTTTAGCTGCTTACGCTCCGCCACTCTGCCATGGGCCCCTGTACCGCCTCCTCATGCTGCTGCCAGGCCCGTAATCTGCCATGGGCCCCCGTACCGACTCCTCATGCTGCTGCCAGGCCCGTAATCTGTCATGGGCCCCTGTACCGCCTCCTCATGCTGCTGCCAGGTCCAGAGTGTGTCATGGGTCCCTGTACGGCCTCCCATTGCTGCTGTCTCCATCGCCACACTCTGCCATGTGCCACTTTCAGGTCTCCTCACACTGCTGGTGGGTTCCATTTTGTCATAGGGTGCTGTATGGCCTCCCATTGCTGCTGCCTCCACCGCCACACTGTGGCTCCACACTCTGGTTTTGGCCCCGTGACTGCCCAAATGAGTGAAGTGTGCGGTGATTCTAAGATCGACGGCACTCATCTGCATGTCATACTGACTGACAGTATTATTTCTCTTCCCCAGCAGACTCCAAGGGCATTTAAATTAAAGGTACAGTGTTCTGCACTAATATTAAGTCTCTCTGAAGCCTAGAAACACCCTTTTTATAAGTTAAATTCGCAGCGAATATATTCGGCTCGAAGCGAATTTATTCGGCGAATTCGGCGAATCAGCCGAACCGAATTTTTGAATAATTCGCTCATCTCTAATCATAATGATAACAGAAATCACCCAAATGGCCATGATCAAAAGTTTACATACCCTGGAATGTTTGGCCTTCGTACAGACACACAAGATGACACACAAGGGTTAAAATGCCAATTAGAGGTTAATGTCCCACATCTGTGGCTTTTTAAATTGCAATTAAAAGCATTAAAGCGTTATTTCGGTTTATTTTATTTCACTTATCACTATGGACTACTATATGAGGATTTGTACTCTCCTGGAAGTCCGCCTGCCTCTGTTTGTGCCTCTGGTCCCCATGAGTCACCATGATAGACATCCACAGGGGCCATCAATCTTCAGTACCACCATGTTTAACATTGAGCTTATCTGTATGTATCAGGAGGAGATATCCAATTGATATGGAGCCCCCCACCCTTTTTTTCAAGGACTGGGCAATATTATACAGTCCCTGCATCTCTTGACCCTTTTACATTACACAGCCCCCTGAACATTACAGAGTCCCTTTACATTGCACAGTCCCCTTTACATTACACAGCCCACTTTACATTACACAGTCCCCTTTACATTACATCTCCTGAACATTACACAACCCCTGCATAGTACACAGCCCCCTTTACATTACACAACTCCTTAACATTACACAGCCCCCTGCATGTTAAAGAGCCCCTTGCACATTACATAGCCCCTTTACATTACACAGCCCCCGGACATTACATAGCACCTGCTCCTCTGGTGCCCTTTACAATACACAGCCCCTTGCATATTACACAGTCCCCTTTACATTACGCAGCCCCTGTGAATCTAGCCCCCTTAACATTACACAGCCCCTGCACATCTGGCCTCTTTACATTACACAGTCCCTGCACCTCTGGGCCACTTTAAATTACACAACAGCTGCACCTCTGGCCCCCTTTACACTACACAGCCTCTGCACCTCTGGCCCCTTTACATTACACAGCCCCTGCACCTCTGACCCCTTTACATTACACAGGCCCTGCACCTCTGGCTCCCTTTACATTATCCAGCCCCTGCACCTTTGGACCCCTTTACATTACACAGCCTCCTTTACATTACACAGCCATTGTGCATTACATGGCCTCTTGCGCATTACACAACCCCCTTTACATTACACAGCCCCCTGCAAATTACACAGACTCTGGTAGCTATTCCCTCTTCTTCACATTACACAGCCTCCGCAACTCTGCCCCTTCCTACCTTACTGGGGCATGCAGAATGGGAGACAAAGCAGCACCGAATAGAAGGTGGGAGCTGCTGGAGTTAATTTTACCTATTAACAAGCTGGTGATTGATTGCTAGGACCACCTAGCAACCAATCACCTGCTAGTTAACTTAGAAATTTAACTCTGGCAGCTCCCACTTTTTTCTACTTTATTATGACTTTGCCTTTGTGTACAAAGCCAGGTCCATAGAGGCATAATTTGAAATAGATCAGTCCAAGCAGGTTTCCATGATATGCATGCCTGTTAGCAAGTTTAACGTATAACTAATGGCAAAACAATTTTTTTTTTGGACAGAGTGGTGAGGGATTAGAGCACCTATTAAGTTTTTATTGTTTTCTGTGCCCCCATTAGGGAGATTCACGCTCTATATTTGTCCTGTTTACCATTATCATCGAAAGTGAAAGTAAAGAAAACCCCAAATTTTGGGTTGTCCCCTAAAAAGTAATAGAGGGTAAATTTTCCAATGGGGGTCCCTAAGGAATTCCCTTAACTTGCGTGGATTATCTCCCACTTCCTGTTTTGGCTATGGAATCTCCCCAGTGGGACACAAATGGCAAAAAAAAAATATACTGACAGGGGTTATAGTCTTCTCTTACTCTATCCAAAATAAATAAAAAAAACATTTTGCCTATAGTTCTACTTTAACTATGCAATAGTCCACTAAGTGTTGTCAGTATTCAGAAAGGGTTTTGCAATTCCTCTCTTATAGGTTGTGCTAGCAAACTTGAATATTCCAATTGGTCTGTAAGACTGTATTTAATATGGATGAAGCTGTGGTAGACTTAAGGGAGGACATATCATTTGTGTAGATGTGCAGCTGCACATGGCTTCTCTTGGATTTGAGGCTCAGTTATGCATAATTGTGCTGGGGTCATTGCTTGGCCTCCTGCCATTTTCACAAACACCTTGCACTGTTCATTATGGAGACATGTGAGAAGCAGAAGTTATTGGTCAAAAAGCTCTATGGCCCTTGTTTGGATTATTAATGTGAAGCTGGGCAAATACTCTCTGTCCAATTAGCAGATAAACATGCAGAATCCTATAACCATTTCCACCTTCCGTGGATTGATTTACCAAATTCATCTATCTATCTATTTATCCATCTATGTATCTATCTGTCTTAATGCACACAAACCTTTTGACAGGGAAATGACAGGGAAAGGGTTAGAAAAACACAAGTTGGGATAGTTACACAAGCACAAAAATGGTATTATTCACCTGGAGAGATGAGCCAGTGGTTAATGCCTTTTGGGGGCAAAGAGTTGTGCAGTACTATGCACACAGGTACATGTGCAGGACCCAGGGGCGGACTGACCATTTGGAAACTGCCCGAGGGCCCGGTGTCAGTAGGGGGCCCCATGAGATGCCCCTGGTACCTTTTTCATAGGCTTTTTTGAGTTTGGGCAAGGACACAGGGGCCCCATGATCCCCTATTGCCCGGGGGCCCCATGAATTGTCAATCCGCCCCTGTGCAGGACTATGAATTTGTTTGACTGATGACTCACAAAGAACTTCTGAACTATGCAATGCCTGAGTTTTAACGTTAGTACATAATTTCCCAGGGGATTAGAGGCCCCAGATTGATAGGAGTGGGGCAGATGTTCTGGTCCTAGTAAGGGTGCAGGTGTCTAGACCACACCCACCCAATGCTTAATTGGGATTTCATCTACCTCACATCAAACACGACCATTTCATTCTATGTCGCCTGCTAAGTATGAAGCATCTTGATCACATTTCTGTAAAAATATTTAGGAAATCCAAGGAAAGCTCATTGCAATCAGAATACATTTGGGTAATTTAAAATACTGAGTTGTGAGCCTGTAGGCTTCTTAACAATGTATGCTTTTAATGCAGTGGGATTTTAGAAGACTTTGAGCTATTTGGCAAAGTGCTGAAAGTTTACAGACCATGTTGGTGTTCCGTCATGTTTCTCATTTATCCTTTGTAGAGCAACATTTTGCACTATAGTGTACAGCCTTCATGTGTTTTCAATAAGGACATTGGTTTGCAGCTGCAGTTATCTTTTGCAGTACATAAATTTCATGAAGAACATATTTTTTCCTCCTTAACAAAGACCTGTGAGACTTACCATGCATCAAGAACTTATGCTGAGTAATGACCTCTGACCTGTGTTGCAGCACCGAGAAGAAAGAAAGCTTCATTGCTTTTAGCAGATCAGAGAGCAGGTGATGGAAACATCTGCAAGAATGAAAGTATATTTAATTGGTCTCACTGAGATGCAATTGCAATACACCTTAAAATACTACAAAGGCTTTTTTGAAGAACAATAAAAAAAAAACAGTACAATGTACTTACTTGCAAACTCTGACACATTAAAGAACTTTTTAGGCTAGTTTGTGCATGCCACACAGAAAGAATGAAATAACCAAGCTTCCTAGAGTTGTGTGCAATGACATCATTCTGGTATTTTTATTACACAAATCTCAAGTATGGATTTCCACAGTAGTCATCACAAAGTCTTAAAGGTTTTCAAAAAAGGGATGTTCAAGTAGACAATGTTTTGTCAGCTGTTGGCTACTGTCAACAATGCCATGCTTATTTCTCTGCTAAGCCCAATTAAAATGTTAAAGGGGAAGCCATTCAAAAATAGGTTTGGATTTTGTCACTTTAAATAAAGTCTAAACTCATCTGTCAGAATTCTATTTGAAGTGTCCTGATGTAATACAATGTATATTAACAGTTAGAGCATTTGTTTTACTATTTACAAAACAAAATGAAAATACTTGTTTTAGACCTTTTGTTTTGTTTTGCAACAGGCAAATACAATTTGCTCAAAGACTTGTTTTCTGATGTACTTAAGTGTACCCCCTTTTGAGGGCCCTATTTGCCTATACAGAATGCACAGGTGTTTTGTTTTCCTTGTGGATGCAGGTGTATGCAGGTCACCAAATGTTTGCAATGTCTCCCCACAATGTCTGCATTTGGGGATCCCCATTAGCAAGTACATGCACCCACACAGATGTCAAATTGGGAGCAGCAGCTGTGTCCATGCAGCCACTGCATCCCAATTGTGTTGTGTCCCAGTTGACATGAATGGGGCTGTCTACACATGGATGCACCGAACACCTGTGCATCCTGTGCAAGCAAAACCTGGCCCTCACATGGGTGTATGCTTAACCTCTTCACACCGGCTGTACGCATATTTACGGCTGCTCAGAGGTTGGGCCTTAATGCTGAGAGGCTGCATATATGCAGCCCTGTGTAAAAAACTTACCATGCTATCTCCTAATCTATCCACCTCTTTAACCACTTCCTTCCTGGCCTACAGTAATATGACGGCCAGGCGAACACTTCGTCCCTCCGGGAGGGCGTCATATGACGTCCTTCCTGGATCACAGGGCAGCACTTTGGCGAGATCTGTCATCGGCTGTGTACCTCGGACATGGCCAATGACAGATCTGTGTACCGGCCCCGTTGCCAGTACCATGTGACTTGCTGTGACCAATCACAGCAGGTCACATGACAGTTGTATACAATGGATGGCTTTATTTCATTCCATCCATTGTATACAAGTGTGTCTAGCTGTGAATGGTCACAGTGATCACAGGCTGGGACAATCAAAGCCCATCTGTGTCATGTGATTAGCCACAGTGTGGACAAGCTGGCATACGCTCGGCCCGATCTGGGAAGGACTTCATATGTCGCCCACCAGGATCAACGAGAGTCCTGCTTGGCCATAATTTTGCTATTGGCTGGGCAGGAACAGGTAAACCAAAAAACAAAAAAAGATTCAACTATATAAAGTCCAATGCCAAGTGTCCCAGAACCAAGTATTTTATTTGTATTTATTTATTATTGGTACTTATTTAGCGCTGTCAATTTACGCAGCGCTTTACATATACACAGTATATTGTACATGCACATCAGTCCCTAACATTTAAGGGGCACACAATCTAGAGTTCCTAACTCACATTCATACATACACATACTACGGTCAATTTAGATAGGATCCAGTTAACCTACCAGCATGTATTTGGAGTATGGGAGGAAACTGGAGTACCCTGAGGAAACCCGCGCAGGCACAGGGAGAAATCCAGGCAGGTGGTGCTATGGTTGGGATTTGAACCAATGACCCTAGTACTGCCAGGCAGAAGTGCTAACCATTTAGCCACTGTGCTGCCCAATGTAAAAAAATTGGAGCACTTGTGATTCACACAACATCAATACAAAATGCACACTCACCACAAGGGTATGATCCCTTTGTTAAAAAGGTCATTAAGTGCTCTGTTCTGGTGTATCACTGGGTACAAGGACACTCTCAAATCTGCTTCCTGAAGATGCCTTATTGGTGAAGCTGGTTGAGGTGGACCTTGCCATCACTTCTGGTACCTTAGTGACATCAAATCCAGCACACTAGAGCCGGCTCTTGGAATGCACGCCGGCTCTAGTGAATTGAGCGGTGTAGCTGTTCCCTCTAATGCAAGCTGTACATACTGGTGCCAGTCTCTATCAAATGTGAGAGGATATAGTTCTTATATATTGACGGATCTTATATTTTTAATAAATACTGCAGTATATTATAATCTTTTGGCATCTTTTTTGGTGAATGAGCGCATGACCCAGCTTCAACAATAACAAAGAGCATACATTTTAGAGTGACCCTGATACCCAGTGATACATCAGAACAAAGCGCTTAATGACCTTCTTTAACCCCTTCGCACCGACGTCACACGAATATGCGGCCTCACAGAACTGGACTTTTTTCCATGGGAACACATATTTGTGTACCTGTTTTCTGCTGTGAGTGTGCCGCACAGCGCGCTCCCAGGACAAAGACCGGGGTGGCACTGAGAGCCCCAGGTCCCATTCTAACGATCAGGACCCGGGACCCAATTCCTGGTCACATGATCACTGTGATATCCTCTGATTGGCTATCACAGTGATCAGTCACTGTATAGCCCCCCCCCCACTTGTTTTTTGTTTTTTTCTCTATGAATGGAGGAGAGAGATATATGTTTGTTAAAAATAAAGATAAATAAATAAATAGAAAAAAATTCCTAGATCAAGGTTTGATTTAGTTCCAGGGTTAGTGTGTGGGTCAAGGTCAGGGTCAAAGGTCAAGCTCTAAAGGTCAGGGCCAAAGGTGAGGATTAAAAAAAAATGGTATCCATGTCAGTTAGTGTCAGTGTGTTTTAGGTAAACACAAAACAAAATGCGCACTATTGTTTATGGGCTGTACAAACAGCAAATAAAATACACACATATGGTATCGCTGCGATCGTCAAGATCTTAAAAATTTATTTTGGATTGTTCTTTGGTGGTAGGTTATGGTAGTAACAAGAAACACACAGCTAAATTAAAAAAAATGATTTTTTTCTTTTACTATTTTGGGCCAGTTTTCCTTTGATAATAAAAAATAATCAGGAGATATCCATTACCATTTACCACCAAATGAAAGCCCAATTTGTCCTGAAAAAAACACGCTATAATTCACCTGGATGTACAAAGTAGTTGTGATGATATGTACAGTTTTACTAATACATGTCAACGTTGCAAAATTGTGCTTAGGCATTAAGATTTTTTTACCCTTAGACATGAAGGGGTTAACAAAGAAGTCATGTCCTTATGGTGAGTGTGCATTTTTGTATTCACGCAGTGGCACATACATTCAAATGTATACAGAGGAAGGAAGAATCACATGCTCATGATTTTTTTCACTTGGTGCTGGGACACTTGCCCTTGGACTTTATCTTGTATAGTTAAACCTTTATTTTGTTTTTTTTTTTAACAAATAGATTACATTTTTAACACATAGGATCACACTGTGGGCTTTATTTTGTTTAGGTGGACTTTATTTGTTTAAAACATGGAATTAAAACATGGAATCATTATGTTCAATTGATGGCCCCTGCGTGGGCGTGTCTTGTTGCTCCAGTGTTTTTTCTTAATGTTTATAAGCTAATAAAAATCATTGAGATACAAAACATGGAATCACATTATACTTGATGAATGCCATGTGTTGCTATAAAGATTGGAGTGCCTGCACTTTATTAATAATTTTATTAAATTTGACCTATAAACATCCAAAAAACAGTGCTAAAATATTTAAAAAAAAAAACTTTACACGTCACTTATAATGAAAACAGTATCTAAATAAGTGAAACACAATACTAATCAGGTTCCATAAAATACTGATTTGAATCCAAAAAAAAGTCCCCATATATCACTACAATGTAAGTCATGTGTTCTCTTGTGCCAAAAATCTTTCAATGTATCAATCTTGACTGCATCACTGCCGCACTGGACAACAGTCGGGTGTCAGAAAGGTAATATACAAAAAGGTAAAGTAGCAAAAACAATAATTCTAAAAAATGTATTGATTAATGTTATACATTGTAAAAAATCATATGTTTAAGAGTATATACAAAAGAAACAATCATTTTGCTGAAAAAGATTAAAGGGCAATTTTAATGTTTTCAGCTGATGGTATTTTTAGCTATAAACAGAGATAGTGGTTTAAGAGATGTAAGACCCAGTCAGGGATAGGTTGCTGTGTGGATGCAGAAAACAGCAAATGTCAGCTGATTTGGAGAATATTTGTTTCTTCTAATATCTAACTTTATAAAAAAAATCTGTGTACCTTTTATGAAAAATATCAGTTTGACAACTGTGCATCCTTTTTTTTGTGCTTTTACTTTGTACTAGCTTATATACCGTTCAGGAAGAGGTGAGTGCTGAACAGGGGTGGACTGACAACTCATGGGGCCCCCGGGCAATAGGGGATCATGGGGCCCCTGTGTCCTTGCCCAAACTCAAAAAAGCCTATGAAAAAGGTACCAGGGGCATCTCATGGGGCCCCTTACTGACCGTGGGCCCCATGACTATCGACTCTTTCCCACCTCCAGCACCCCAATCTAGAAAGCAATTTTGTGCATTCTACCTGCCTATGGTGAGAGGGGAAAATTTTCTTTGTGTTTTTTTTTTTTTATGACATACAGTAGAAAAAAGAAAAAAGGAAAGTTGAACCCTGTAAACAAGCCTGCATAAATAAACCTTGTACTTTAATAGCAGAGTGAAGAGTGAAGTAAATTCTTATCAACTAGTTGATTTTCTTCTATAAATGTGTATTAAAGCTAGTAAGCAGCCATCTTGCTAGACCCTGCCGAAGTCTTTACATTTATTGTCAGGGCTTTCATAGAAGGATGATGCCTTTTATCACTTGTGTTATGTAACTATTACCATATAAATAAGTTTCTAATTTATATGTGCACAGTATGGTCGTCTCAAAGTCAGGGCGTATTTGTCACGAGGCAAACAAGGTGTTTGCCTAGGGCAGCACTTTTCAGGGTGGGCAGCGGCGCCACTGTGCCCCCTTTCCCACGGAAGTGACACTTGAGATAGGGGCTGCTGTTATGTGTCTTACCTGTGTCTGTGTCCCACTTCAATCCGGTCCACAAAGGCACTGTTAGAGGAGGGGTAGAGAGGGTGTCCATCCAGTGTCTTCATTTTCTAGGTGGACCATAATGTGGGCGGGATGACATGCTGCCCCTCTCATCTGGCTACTCCCCTGGGATCACTGGGTGGCCTATGGCAGCCTGCCCCTCCCCCTGCAAGCTCCACCTCCTCACCGGTATCGGCCTCTGGATCTGTAGCTCAGGGAAAGCCCACAGGCATAGAGGAGGAGCCAAGCAGCAGCACAAGGATTGAGGAAGCTGATTAGAGTGAGGGAGCAGCCAGAGGCGGTAAAGAGGAGGAGAGCGGTGGAGAAGGAAGACAGCTGATCGGTAAGGCGAGTGTATGTACCATGCGGACAGGATCTGGGCAGAAAGAAAAAAATGTAATAACAAATTAAAAATAATAAAAAAAACAAAAACAAAAAAAAAAATGTTTTTTTCATTCTGTCACCAGTCAGTGTCCCTGATCACCGCCATGCCAATTATATGATAATGCTGTACTGCACTGGTGACAGTATGTAAAAAAAAATAGTGAAAATCATTTTTTCAATTTTTTCATTTTCCGAAAAATTATGACAAAAAAAATACAACTTCAAAAAACTCGCCATGCCTCTTATGAAGTACGTCGGACTGTGTACTCTGCAAAAAGGGGTAATTTGGGGGATATCTGTACTGTTCTGACATTCTTGGACCTCAAGAAATTAGATTGGCTGTCAGTACTTCAGGACTGATCAATATTCAGATATATCCCATAGTTTGTGAACTCTATAACTTTCCTACAAACTAAAAAATACAACCTAATTTGGGTTATTTTCACCAAAGACATGTAGTAGAATACATCTTGGCCTAAATTTATGAAGAACAATTATTTATTTGCAAACTTTTATAACATAAACAAAGAAAAACGTGTTTTTTTTTCAAACTTTTCAGTCTTTTTTTGTTAATTTAGCAAAAAATAAAAACCCCAGTGGTGATTAAATACCACCAAAAGAAATCTCTAGTTGTGTGAAGAAAATGATAAAATTTTAGTTTGGGTATAATGTTGTATGACCGCGCAATTGTCATTCAATTGTGAGAGCGCTGAAACCTGAAAAATGGCCTGGTCAGGAAGGGGGTAAAAGTGCACTGTATGGAAGAGGTTAAAATCTAAAGCTGATTGTTTACCATTCAAAGATGCTCCAGATATCAACTGCTTAACAAATTCTCTTCACTGTTTTTTTGGCAGAAAAACTAGACTTTCTTCTAGTGTCTAGTGGAACTAGTGTCTAACAAAATGTATTTTATTTTCTATCTACATTTATAGACAAAAAAAAACTATATAGAATGTTTTATTCTAATTTGACCAGTGCTATTCTTTTTTTGAAGTAGTTTAAATTAAAAAGTATACTTTTTTTCTATAATTTTTCCCATTAAACTTGACACTTAAATGTTAATGTTTCTGATACAAAGTATGGCAAAGTTGTTTGAAAATAAACAGGCAATTTGTAAAAATTTAGCATTATTTATTATTCTACATTGCAACTAAGCACAAAAAAGTTAAAATATTAACAAATATTAACAAGAATTAAAAATAAAAAAAAAATAGCTAAGTGGAGAAGTTAATAAGTTAGCTAAGGGTTAAAAACAAGTTAAACAGGGATACGATTTGTTAATTTTTCTTTTTTTACTTTGTAAGTAAGTGATAACTCATGTTTATAGTGGCTTAGAGGCTAAAACTCTTACATTGTAGCACTAGTGTACTTGCTTCGAATCCCAACCAGAACAGTACCTACAGGAAACTTTAATGTTCTACCTGCACTTGCATGGGTTTTCTCCCACACTCCAAAGGAAATGCTGGTAGATCAATGGGTAAGAGAATGGATATTTATGCATTTGTGTTAGGGACCTTAGATTGTAAGCTCCTTGAAGGCAGGACTGATTTGAATTGATGGCTATTATTAAATTAATTAAATAGTAAATACAGTGTAACACCACATTGTATTTTCATTGTACGAGGGGCGTTCAAGTCAAACCAGGACTTTTGAGTTTATATAACAAAAGAACAAATTTCAAGGAGTGAAAACTGCATTTATTTTTCAGCATACTCCCCTGCTACATTTATACACTTATCTCAGCATTTAACTAATGCTTGGAAAGCTTTGGCATGGAACGATTTGTCAGTATGTCTGAACCATCCTAGAACAGCCTGTTTCTCTTCGTCATCAATGCTGAAATACTGACCTCCGAGGAACTCTTTTAGGGATCCAAACAGGTAGGAAATCTCTCGGAACAAGGGTTTTTTTTTAACATTTTTTATTTATATGTTTTGATTCCAGAGTGAAATTATGTGCCCAGGTTTCGTCACATGTAATGATGCAATCCAGAAAATCCTGGCCTTCCCTGTCAAAATGATTCTTCAACACAGTGCAGACTTCATCTCTTTTGTGTTGGTCAGAAGTGGAAAGCTGTCTTGGTACCCAGCATGTGCTAACTTTCTGAAAATGCAAATGTCCGTGAATGATTGTGTTCACCGTTCCCACAAAAAGATTTGCCTCTTGTGCAATTTCACGGCAGGTTATGCTTTGGTTATCCAGGCTCAGATATTCCATGCGCTGAATGTTCACAGGAATGACTGCTGTGGGCTGGGAACCACCACGGCTGGGATTGTCACTAATGGTCGTACAGCCATCTTTGAAACGTTTACACCAGTCAAATGTTCTTGAAGTTTTCTGTAGATATTGTTCACAAGAAACTTCATCGCCACACGCTGTTGCATGCACACACTAACACTGTTGTCTGCCATCTTGATTAACGGTCTCTGGATTGGCTCACGACATGTGCGCTACCTATCAGTAATAGGACACACTTACCACTAAATACTTCATATAGTACTGCCATGCTAGCATCCCTTTGAACACCCCTCGTAATATTCAACTACATTGTAAACTACTGTATATATACTACTTGCAAACTATATGTAAACCTAATTTTTCACAGGAAGGCTGCATTTTGACAGTTCCAGCTCCAACTATTTAATACATAGCAATTAACAGCTGTCATTTTGAAAATTGCAGGTATTTGAAGTGGTTGAGTGCTGACAGGAAGAGAAGAGCTAAACATAGGAAATATGCTCTAGAAACTCTGTTGAAATTTGTTTATGTCGTATCTCCTATGCTCAATGTCTTCATGGAATCAAAGGGCAGTTCAGCCACTTATTTTCCTATGCATAGCATATGTTAAATTGTGCAGGAATAATCTAATCAAAGAACAGAATAAGGGAATCATATAAGTATTTACAATAAAAAAGAATCATGCAGAGTAAATAATATGTTGTAATAGTTTGTTAGTAGAAAATGACTGTAAACAATCTCAGTGCAGTGACAATCTTTCTAGAGTGGTTGTATCTTAGAATACGTATGTCAAGTGCCATACACAATGAGGTTGATTTACGAAAGGTTCTGAAGCAGTTCAACTACTTTCACTTAAACACATCTAAGTTCACTTTGGAAAGTGAATAATACTAAATAATATGAGAATCTTGTTGGGCTAATTTTTATTCTGTGAATTGGGAAGGGAGGAAGTCTTCTCCAACACTACCATCTTGTGATAGGTCAACATGCAAGTCCTAGACCTCTCTAGTATTTAGTTCCATGTAGATGTAACCCAGCAGCTTTTTCTTGTGTAAATAAGTGTAAACTTAGATTGCTGTAAAGTATGATGCCAGAAACTATTTGTGACCACTATACTGAGATCAATGAAATTGCATGGCTGTCTTCTTCAGTGCTGACAATGTGGGCCATCTACGAAATGTGTTGACAGAAATCTGTTACCTGTGAAATGGGACACTCAGTATAAGTGATCTTTGTAGAGTGTCAAACAAAAGAACATTGCTTTGTGCACCGAATGTAATACTTTTAAACTTTTATATGCTGTGATTAATACATTTTTTTTAATAATTACTATATGTGTTGAGTGTATGTCCTTGGGTGCTGTCCTATAAAGTCCCAAGTTCTTTTTCTGCTGTAATATGATTGTTTAGATGATGGCACTCCAAGGTTTTAATCCATTGTCACCCTGCTTCTCTCCCCTCTTCTTAAAACTATTAGATAAGATGAAGCTGTGTTTACTTTGCATAAACATGTACTAGGGACATTATAAAAAAACAACAACTTTGCACTGGATTGCATGATTGGATGATTAAGGTGAACAAAGCCCCACCTCATTCAAAGAGCTAAATGAACATTTATTTTGCAAAGTGAGCAGTCTCTATTCTGATGTCTCATAGCCATTTAACTGCTCTTGAGCTTTATTTTCTTCCAGCTGAGAATGCCTGCTGTTGTCCTTGTCCTATAAGGAGACACTGGTATGTACACAGGTATAGCTCATTGTTCCATGCCTTCTGCTTATTAACTACTCAGTAGGCAAAGGAAGGGAACTTGTGATTAAGAACAAAGAAATATGCTTAGGCAAAGCCAAGATAGCCACCTGTGTTCCCATAGCACTGTGTTTATTACTCAGCCTTATGGAACAAAGCACCACAAAGCCCCAAGGTTTAGACTATGAAAAACACAAAAAGGATAGTTTTACAGAGGGGAAATACATTTTAAAGTGAAAGATATACGCATTAACACAATTTTCCCGCACATAAAATATTTTTGACAATATAGAATTGTCAGCTTCTATTTTAATCATTTTTACAAATCAGTGATGTCCACATGTAACCACTTTAGAAAACTTGCATGCAATGTGTGTTTTGATAATTTCCATATCTACAGTGAAATCTACCTCCATATGAAAAGAATTCAATAAAGATTTTACATCTGGCACTGGAAGTGACATATATTTTTTGTTAAGTTAGCTGTCAGCATATTTCTCATTGCAGATTTTAAGGACCTTTCATCTGCTAAAGAGATTGTACAGACACTTTCATTAAAAATAATTTTTACTCTAAACTCCAATCAGCCATTAATACATATTTTATTATTTATTACAGGTACTTTTATGGCGCCATCAATTTATGCAGCGCTTTCCATATATTGTACATTCACATCAGTCCCTAACCCTCAAGGGGAGTACAATCTAAGGTCTCTAACTTACATTCATACATACACATACTAGGGCCAATTTAGACAGGATCCAATTAACGTACCAGCATGTCTTTGGTGTGTGGGAGGAAACCCACACAGCAAACATGCAAACTCCAGGCATGTGGTGCCGTGGTTGGGATTCAAAGCAATGACGCTAGTACTACTAGGCAGAGGTGCTAACCATTTAGCCACTGTGCAGCCCAATGATAAACCCCCAAGATACTATAAAAAAATCCTATAACACTCACACAAATCTGGATTGGTTGTTAGATAATGAGCTTATGTGAAATCTACATTAACAGATGTAAAAAATATTATGATTACAAGAATATTTTAGTTAGACAGAAATATACAGTATTTAAACCATTGAGTGTTTTTGCAGCATCAAACTATTCCTAGCTTCCATACTGGTGTGAATGTATATAGTTTTCCACTATATAAGTTCTGGTCTTTTGCTGTCCTTTATCACATCTCACATGAGTTGTAAACAGAAGCCTTCTTTGAATCCTCCAATCAGGCTGTGCCTAATATACATTTTCTAGGTACGGTGGCCAATTACAGTGCATTATATTAACCACCGTACAGAAAGGAGGGGGGAAATATAATGCTTTGTCAGCAAGCTGTACGTCTCTTTGTGTTGGGACACCCAGCAGCCATCATGACCAGACCTGAAGTTGAGACGTAAACTAACTTCATACTTGTATTGTACATTGTATTGTAAATATGTCTATGCGGGTATTTTGTAAATATAGTATACAGTAAGTCAAGGAAACTTCAGGAGAACCCCTATATAAAAGAGGCTCTATCAGGGGTCCGTTGCCAGTCACCACTGGAGGTGGACAGCTGTGGAGCTCCATGCAAAAGAGCTTCCTTTTGAACCCACAGTTTGGAAACCCCAGGGTGGCATTAAGACTCTTCTTTGGCAGCTTATCAAGTGGGCCGAAGCTGAAGATGCGGCCACCTGGCTGAAGATGTGCATTTCCTTGCCTGTGTGATTAGCGAGACAAGACAATGAAAAGGCGGCAGCACCTGGCAGTCGCAGCGGAGATGGCGGTGGCTATCTGAAAGCCTGTGCAGGTCCAGAAGACTCTATTAAGAAGGAAGAGGATCCCCCTGAAGATCCAGTTTCTGGTCATCGGTGCAAATCGCTGGTAGGAGGAGCCAATGAGGTCAAGAAGCAGAAGAAGAGGTGGAGACAACTGCGTAGGCATTTCAGTGCATTCAAGGAGTGAGCAGCAGGACTGCTGGGCTGGCCTCTTCAAGGAGGTGGCAGTTAGAGCATGCCACCCAGAAGAGCAGAGAGGGAGGAGCCACAGCAGGTAAGCGCAAAAGATTGGCCACCGGTCTCCACGCCAACAGTATGCCATTCCAGACAGCTGCACAGATGGGAAATGCCAGTTTCCCTGCCTTCTCCTGTCCCAGAGGTTCAACCGCCTTCTGTGCCAGCTAATCCAGTGATCCTAATTCAGGCTCTGACCCCCACATCACTTCTTACTGGAGCTGGTGAGTCTGCTCATGGTAATTTTTGTCTTCCTAATCCTCTTCTCTCTCTCGACTTGCACAGAACCTTTCTACTGTTCATCCTACTTACTCTTTACCTAATTTGAGTGACAGAGATGTGATTGCTGCAGTATGGGACAGTAATCCAGAGGTGGAGGACACTATTAATTCTAATGTCATGCTTTCTTCTTGGGAGAAGACTGGAGAGGGAGTTACAAATTCAGCACAGGTTCCTTTTATGTCCCCTTCTGAGAATAGTATTTGGAAAATACACCCTACATCATGTCTCCTTTAGGTTTCCACCTGTCTGCAGCCATAAAAGAATAAATTTGGCATGGTGAATTTATTGACTTATTATCTTGATTGCCATCTAATAGGGATGTAGTTTTTAGAATTGATAAAGATAAGTCTGAAGAAGATAAGAAAAAACCTGTTATTTGCCCTTTTAATAACTGGCATCAAGCTTTTTTGTACTTACACTAGTATTTTGTGTGAAATATTTCCCGAACCTAATTTAGGACTTTGAAATTATATTGGAGGCTTACAAGAATTTTAGCGGTTTCAGGTAGTTTACATATGATGAGTCACTTTGTCATAAATTATCTGTGCATTCAGGAATATGATGGGGAAATAAGGATGTGGGGCTGTGGTTAAACTTGTTTGTCCCGCAAAGGTCTCCTCCTGGACGTACAAAATACCGTACTTTAAATTCCAGTTATCCTGCTGGTTATGAAAAAGGGATTTGGTTTTCCTTTAATGATAGCCAATGTAAATGGCCTAACAATTGTAGATATAAGCATGAATGTGCATTTTGTGCAGGTGCCCATCCTGTCATGAAATGTTTTAAAAAATTCTCTACTTCTTGTCAGCCTACTCAGAATGATTCCTTTCTTAGAAGCACGCATGCCAGTGTTTCTGGAAAACATGGTCCCTTGGCTTCAACTGTATCCAGATCAATTGATGGCGCGGTTATTCTTTGAAGGTTTTCATGATGGTTTTCAATTACTTCCTTTTGGTGGTGTGGCTGCTCGGTTGTTGACAATCTTCCTTCCATATATGATTTAGCTTCCGTTGCTCAGGAAAATTTTTTTCAAAGAATTGGAGGATGGTAGACTTTCTCGTCCTTGTGATTCTCCACTGTTTTCTAATTTCAGGATATCTCCTTTAGTTATTTTACCTAAAAAAAAATGCCTACTGACTCATCCATCATCTTTCTTATCCGGTGGGCAAGTTGTTGAATGATCAAATTCCTGAAGCATTGTGTCCCGTTACATATGCTTCTTTTGAAGATGCCATCTCCATGCTCCATCAATTGGGACAAAAAGTTGTTGGGAAAAGTGAATATTAAATTTGCCTCCGTCTCTTACCATTACATCCAGATTTTTTCATTTCTTTGAGATATCAGTTTGAAGGAAAATTTTATTTTAATTGGTGTTTGCCAACGGGATGCTCATTATCGTGTTTTTATTTGAAACTTTTTCAACTCTCTTGGAACTGCTTGTAGCAAAAGATGCTGGCTCTTTTTTCTTAATTCACTATCTGGACAATTTTTTATTCCTTGACCCTTCTGATTTCATCCTTTGTTTAAAATTGTTGCAGACCCTTCTTTTGGTGTCCCTCTAGCATTGGACAAAACTGTGCTTCTTACCACCTGTTTAGAATTTTGGAGCATCATAATTTAAACTTTGGCCATAGAATTCTGTCTCTCAAGAGAAAATATATGTAAAATTTTAGGTTTATTAATTCTTGTTGTTCGAAAGTAAAAGGTCATGTTAAAAGATATGCAAAAGTTATTGGGACTTCTGGCTTTTGCTACAAGAATATTACCAATGGGTAAAATATTTTCTAGAAAACTTTATCTAGCCATTGCGGGTTTGAAGAGCCCTACTTCCCATATTAGAGTGACTACTGAATTGAGAGAAGATTTATTGATCTGGAACTCTTTTCTGTCACAATTTAACCACTTGCCCTCCAGAGGATTTACTCCCCTTTCTGACCATGCCAATTTTTGCGTTACGGCGAGGAGTTAATTTAACTGACAATTGAGCAGTCATGCAATGCTACACCTAAATGAAATTTATGTTCTTTTTTTTCCCACAAATTGAGCTTTTTTTCAGTGGTATTTAATCGCCTGTGCATTTTTTATTTTTTCGCTATAAAAAAAAGACAATTTTGAGAAAAAAAAACAACAATATTTTTGACTTTTTGCTATTAAACAAGTCCAATGAACTAATTTAAAACAACATCTAATTTCATCATAAATGTATGCCAAAATGTATTCTGCTACATGTTTTTGCTAAAAAAAAATCCCAATGCATGTAAATTAATTGGTTTACGTGAACGTTATAGCATTTACAAATGGTGGTACAGTATATATATTGGGATTTTTTTAAATGTTATTTTTATTAGTAATGGTGGCGATCAGCGACTGATAGTGGGACTGCAGGACTGTGGGACTGCGGTGGACATTATGACACTGGGGGGAACTGACTTGGTGTCACTGATATCACCAGTGACACCAATACAGTCATCAGTGCTAAAAAAGCACTGACACTGTACTAATGGCACTGGGTGGGAAGGGGTTAACAATGGGGGCGATCAAAGGGTTAACTGTGTGCTGGGAATGTTTTACAGTGCTTCACTGTAAGCACACTGCATTCCATCCAAAGCAGTGTGCCCGAGCTGACAGGGAGGAGAACTGTTAGTAAACAAAACAGTACTCCTCCCCGTCAGAGATCCTCGTAAATCACTGGGCGCCAGAGAGTAATCACCGGCCGGGACCCAGTGATTGACAGCCGCAAATGGTGGCACGGGTAGGGAGCGCGCGTGCTCCCTACCCGGAAATGCAAAATTACGCATATATATGTGATTTTGTGCACCCGTGCCACCATGTAGCAGTATTTCTGCTATAGGGCCATCGGGAAGCATTTAATGGCAGATCTGCATGGCAACAGGACTTTATTTTAGATTTAAAATTGTTCCTATTTACTGAGGTTCTTTAGGTTTTGCAGCCATCTGGTAGATGCATTGGTGCACTGATAAATGGCCTGCAAGTTGGAAATTAGGAGTTGTTTAAAAATATAGTTTTATTAGAGCTTTTTCCTATCATCGTTTCTACAGACTTTTGGGGTAAACAGTTTTGTAATAGAAGGCTCTTATTTAGTACTGATAATAAGGGCGTTCTATAAGCTATAAATTGTTTATTTTCAAAATCTAAACCTGTAAGTAACTTGCTGAGATATCTTGTGCATAAATGTTTGAGTTTAAACATTTGGGTTATTTTTTTTATTATTTTATTATTTACCAGGTAAGGATAACTAAGTAGCAGATGCTCTCTCTTATTTTCTGATGCACCTTTTTTTTTAGCACCTTCGGTTGCCGACCATTGTGGAACATCCTGCCCTCCTCATTTATGGGATCTGACTTAGTTACTTCTCACATTATAAAATCGTTGGTACCTTCAAGATGGTCAAGTTATACTTCTGCATGGTGGTTGTGGTTGTCTCTTTTGAATGAGCATACCATTTCTTTAAGTGCATACTCTGAAAATGTAGTTCTATTATTTTTAAATAAGTTAATAGCTGCTCGCTTCTCCTGGGCACATGTTAATAAAATTCTTTTGGGGGTTTCATTTATTTTGAAATTGCATGGTTTTCCATCTTGCTTTAGTTATTTTATGGTACAACAGGCTATGAAAGGCTACAAGAAACAGTATTCTTCAATGGATGATAGAATTCCTATTACTCCTCAGATTTTACAATATTTATGTACAATTACTGATGAGGTTTGTTTTTCACATTTTGAGGCCATTCTTTTTAAGGCAGCTTTTTCCAGCAAATGCAAAGATTAGGTCTGGTATGTTGTTCAAAGATATTATATTTACACCTGCAAAGCTTAAAATATTTATAAGCCAGTCTAAAATGAATATATTTAGCAATTTGGCAAAGGTGCTTGTATTACTCTATATGCAAGCCATGATCCATTCATTTGCACACTTTTATTGCTTACAAATTATCTTAACATTAGACCTTCACTTGCTGGTCTTTTATTTTTACACGAAAATAAGTTACCACTTACTATGTATCAATTTTGGAAGATTATCAGAAGGTCTTTGTAGTTACTTGACTTAGGCAATGTTGTGATTTCTACACATTCTTTTAGAATTGGGGCTGCGACTGAAAAAGCCAGATTGGGTTTGGATTATGTGGCTATTAAAAATTGGGTAGGTGGAAATCCAATGCATACAAATTGTATATTAAACATAACTCTATGTTTTGAATTTCAGGTCATCCGAGTACTGTCTGGATTGTTGGTCACTCCTTTGTTTTTTGGGCACAACAAAGAGTGGCTTCAAGAAGTTATACAAAATATTTATATTTGGATCCTAACCTCTTCAAGATATGTTGGTTTGGTCAGCGTGGGATGGTCTGGGGTGAACTGTTGACGGAGCTCAGAAGCCTTTTTTATGGTTTTCCTCTACCTAATGTTGTGCTTATTCATTTAGGTGGAGAAGATGTAGGCAAATGAAGAACTTTACATTTATTTTTCGATATGCATAATAGCATTCATCAATTGAAACTTTTGTTTCCGGGTTCTGTCTCAGTTTTCTCTGACAACATCCATCGATAGGTATGGTTAAATTCTATTGCTTCCAAAAATTTGGAAAAAATTTGTGGGCATATTAATAGGGCTAATTAATTAATAGTACATGTCTCTAGTCTTACCAGCATGTGGATTTGGAGGGTGGCATTCCAGGACTGTAGTGGAGGGATGGAATACAGCTGTCTGAAATTGGCTTGGATATCTTTAATCTTGCTGTCACGATATAAGGTCAGGTTCAGAGACCAGTTGCTACAGCACTTGTAAGGCTTACCCAGCAGGATTGGTACACCAGCGGCCCACCCTGGGAATGACGCAGGCTCACCTGAGGTGCGGGGTCTAAGCATCCACCGGTCTTCCCCAGAGCTCCTAATGGTGAAGATGGATTTGGCTGCGTGTGAATGCCAGGTCGCAGATCTCAGGATCACCCCACCAGGGAATGAGTAGGCTGAAAACCAAAATCGGATCAAACAGTTCAGGGATCAAACAGAAGCGGAGTCACTCACAAGCCAAGGGTCAGTCACCAATGGTAGTAGATAGGATGAGGCAGAATCGTAGTCAGTAGCAAGCCAAAGGTCGGTAACGTAGATGAAGACAGCAGCAAGAACAGTAAGCAGGATATTGGCTGGTAAGGCACAATAATCTGGCAAGGAGGAAGTGCATGGACATGGCTTTTATAAGGAAGTACATGGGAGGAGCAAGGAGTTCAAGGTTCAAGAGAAATCAAGGCACAAGGCAGGATTATCCAAGAATTGTCAAGGGAGCTGTCCAGCATTCCAGATAGCTCAGTGAGAAGAGACATTGCCTCCCACTGCAGAAGGATCAGGTTCAATCCCAGGCTCTGACACTTGCTCTTCAGACATGCATCAAAAGGGCTGCAGTTTGGGGTAGGTACTTGTCGGGTGGACAGTTATTTGAATTAAATATTCTGTTTATTAAGTATTAACCTGAGCTTCAATAGCTTAGCTAATTGCTTAAAATCAATGTCTAAAACCAATAATAAAGGCTTTCTGTTGAAAGCAAATTATTGCTGCTAGCAACCCCATTATACTGTACATTGTGTTGTAAATACTGTTTAGCATGTAATTTGTATATATTATGTAACTCTATGAATAAATGTGTATTGCAGATGGAAATACCTTTTTTGTGTAGGAACTCTCATATCTAGCTGTGTATATGTAAATAATCCTAGAAGGATTAGGGTGTATTCACATATACACGTAATCTAGGTAAGAAGGTTTAGGACTCCCACAACTATGGGTATATTTTGTTATTTGTAGACTAAAACAATTAGCCCAATGGGGCATTTTAAAACCTGTAGTTCCTTGGTTATTATTCGAAATTGCCTCTATCTCATCATTGTACCTTTTAGGCCTCCTTTGGGCTAATTCTATCCCAATGTGTTCTATCGCAACTCATAATACAATAGTAGTGCACTCTCCAAAATTATGGTATAAGTGTAAAAAAGACTGGAATTTGACATCCAATCCCTCACCTGGAGCCTCTTTCTTGGGAGAGCCTAGATTTAAAATGTACTTTTTCCTCCCCACAGATTTTCCAGTGGTGAGTGGACAATACAATGACTCAGATAGTACATTTCTATAAAAAGTACACCTTTCTGCGCTTAATTTAATACAAGAACTTAAATCCGCTCCCATTTCAGAATACCAAAACTACTTACAAATAAGACTTTTCTATAATACCCATTATACTAAACCTCAAGTTACTACTTCCCTATCTATGAACATATATGTCATAAAACCCACAGAGGAAAATGGCTTATTTTTATTTCATATAATAATCTCAATTCTTCTACTTTAGTTGACAAATTACCTTATTTGTTAAGATGTGAAGCTGAATTGGGTTTACAATTTTCTTCTCAAAAATAACAATACGTGAAACAGCAGTAAAATTATTTACAACATGTTATTACACTTCATCTCACCTACATACACTATATTGCCAAAAGTATTGGGACTCCTGTCTTTCCGTGCACATAAACTTTAATGGCATCCCAGTCTTAGTCCATAGGGCTTAACATTGACTTGTCAGCTTTGCAGCTATAACAGCTTCAACTCTTTTAGGAAGGCGTTCCACAAGGTTTAGGAATGTGTCTATGGGAATGTTTGACCATTCTTCCAGAAGCGCATTTGTGAGGTCAGGCACTGATGTCGGCTGAGAAGGCCTGGCTCGCAGTCTCTGTTCTAATTCATCCCAAAGGTACTCTGTTGGGTTAAGGTCAGGACTCTGTGCAGGTCAGTCAAGTTCCTCCACTTCAAACTCACTCATCCATGTCTTTATGGACCTTACATTGTGCACTGGTGTGCAGCCATGTTGGAACAGGAAGGGGCCCTCCCCAAACTGTTTCCACAAAGTTGGGAGCATAAAATTGTCCAAAATGTATTGGTATGTTTAAGAGTTTTCTTCACTGGAACTAAGGGGCCAAGCCCAGCCCCTGAAAAACAACCCCACACCATAATCCCCCCTCTACCAAACTTTACACTTGGCAAAATTTGGTCAGGCCATTCTCCTGACAACCACCAAACCCAGACATGTCCATCAGATTGCCAGACAGAAAAGTGTGATTCATCGCTCCAGAGAACACATTTCTACTGCTCTAGAGTCCAATGACAGCATGATAGAAAAGTGTGATCCATCACTCCAGAGAACACATCTCTACTGCTCTAGAGTCCAATGGCATCCTATGCATTGCATTGCACTTGGTGATGTAAGCTTGGATGCAGTTGCTCGGCCATGGAAATCCATTCCATGAAGCTCTCTATGCACTGTTATTGTGCTAATCTGAAGGCCACATTTTGTGTGGCCTACCACTTCATGGCTGAGTTGCTGTTATTCCCAGTTGCTTTCACTTTGCTATAAAATC
Source organism: Staurois parvus (assembly GCF_062004578.1). Lineage (NCBI taxonomy): Eukaryota > Metazoa > Chordata > Amphibia > Anura > Ranidae > Staurois > Staurois parvus. Next base: position 1,929,602 of record NW_028318034.1, on the reverse strand, counting down.
ACAAACAGTTGACCGTGGAATATTTGGTAGGAAGGAAATTTCACAGATGGGCTTATTGCACAGGTGACAACCTAACATGATACCAAGCTTGAGCTCCTGAGAGCAACCTGTTCTTTCACAAATGTTTGTAGAAGCAGTCTGTATGCCTAGGTGCTTGATTTTATACACCTGTGGCCATGGAGGTGATTGGAACACCTGAATCCAAAGATTTGGAGGGTTGTCCCAATACTTTTGTCAATATAGTGTATTTTCTACCCAACTGTGTCACCATCTTGTTGTTTTCCCTTCCTGGTACATTTTTGCATGTCTTCTGAGAACGCACACAAGTAGCTCCCACATGGAAATAGATCTTTAATTAACACTTTAGTGAGCAAAGAAGTGAACCTAACTGTCTATTATTTAGAGGTATTCCAAGTATATCGTCATCTCTAACAAACCGCATACAAAATATATGTGTAGCAACACACTGGGCAATAGCCCTTCACTGGAAAACTACTATAGTTTCCTTTACACAAAGTATTTCTAGGATTGATAAAATTATGATTATGGAAAAAAAAAATATACACTAAACAACACAAAGAAATTATTCAACCTAAAATTGGATCCTTGGTTTCTTTATAGATTTTCAAATGATAATTAGATTACAAATCCTGATTCTGAAGCATTGTGACCTTGAGATCTTTTTTCACTCAATTTGCACCTTTTGGGGTTATATTTCTTTATTCTGTACCATATTTTGTATAGTAAATTTTTTGGTTTTTGAACTGAGAAGTAACAAGTAGACATATATTTTTATTATCGTACTTAAATGAAGATATATATGTTTTGTAACACTATAAACTGTTATGCATATCTGTTGATATACTTATGTATTACAACTGTGTCCTCTCAAGTTATTATGTAAAACGTTTTCCAATAAGAAAATTGGAAAATAATACTAAAAAGTGAATATATTTAATATTGAATATAAGGAAGTAAAGATGCTAGAGTTAATGAATAAAACCTCTGTGAATGTCTACTTTTCTGTGTTTGGATACAAAATAAACAAAATAAATAAATTTGGGAGATTTTACTTCACTTCATGTCCCTGTAATGTTGGTACAAGAAATTGGGGTTACTGCTGTTAACAAAAAAGAAAGGCATATAAAGCTATACAATCATTGTCAGAATTTATAACCTTGTGGTACTAAAATTGTGTTTTTGTTATTATCTGTGCACCCAAAATTTCATACCCTGACAGGTAGTGAGAGAAAATCTCCCCAATAGGAGATTTTCTGAGATTGTGGATTTGGGGTTTTCATGAGCTGTAAGCCATAATCATCACAAGTATGACAAATCATGACTTGAACTATCTTGCTTTGTATGTAATGAGTCTATCTCATATATTAGTTTCAACCTTTTAAGTTGCATTACTGAAATAAATGAACTTTTGCACGATATTCTAATTTTTCGAGTTTCACCTGTAGTTCAGTTTTGGGCACCAATTCACAAAAAAGAACATTGGGGAACTGGAGAAAGTACAGAGAAGAGCAACTAAACTGATACGAGGCATGGAGGAGCTCAGCTATGAGGAAAGATTAGAGGAACTGAATTTATTCTCTCTTGAGAAGAGGAGATTAAGGGGTGATAAGGGGTATAAATACAGCAGTGGATCATATAGTGAACTTGGTGTAGAGCTATTCACTCTGAGGTCATCATATGACGTCCTCCCAGAACGCGCCCTACCAGGGGCGCACCCGGCGATCTCTGTGATTGCTGTGATGTGGTAAAAGGCCAATCACAGAGGCCTTTTACCACGTGTCCAACAAATGCCGCGTCCAGTAAATGCAGTTGCCGGTTATCATCTGCACTTTCCTCACGCTGTCACAGCATGAGGAAAGAACTGCCGATAACTGGCAATAGTCAGAGGACGGATCGGTACTGATGATCAGTGCCCTGATGATCAGTGTCCAAAAGTGCCACCCACCAGTGCCGCCCATCTGTGCCCAGCAGTGCTGCCCACAAGTGCCCATCAGTGCTACCCACCTGTGCCCATCAGTGCCACCCACCTGTGCCCATCAGTGCCACCCATCAGTGCTGCCCAGAAGTGCCACCCATCAGTGCCCAGCTGTGTCGCCAGTCAGTGCCCAGCAGCGCCCCCAGTCAGTGCCGTCAGTCACCGTCAGTCAGTGCCACCCATCAGTGCCGCCTATCAGTGCCCGTCAGTGCTGCCTATCAGTTCCCATCATTGTTGCATATCAGTGCCAGCTCATCAGTGCCGCCTATCAATGCTGCCTATCAGTGCCGCCTATCAGTGTTGCCTATCAGTGCCCATCAGTGCTGCTTATCAGTGCCCATCTTTGTTGCATATCAGTGCCAGCTCATCAGTGCCGCCTATCAGTACCACCTCATCAGTGCCGCCTACTAGTGCCCATCAGTGCTACCTATCAGTGCAACCTTATCAATGCACATCAGTGAAGGAGAAAAATTACCTGTTTGCAAAATGTTATAATAGAAACAAAGAAAAACTTTTTTTCTCAAAATGTTTGCTCTTTTTTTGTTTATAGCGCAAAAAATAAAACACCCAGCGGTGAGTACATACCACCAAAAGAAAGCTCTATTTGTGTGAAAAAAATTATAAAAAATTTCATATGGTGCAGAGTTCCATGACCGCGCAATTGGCATTCAAAGTGCAACAGCACTAAAAGCTGAAAATTGGCCTGGACAGGAAGGGGGTATAAGTGCCCGCTAGGCAAGTGGTTAAAAAAGTCCTGGATTCTTTCCTAGATACACAGAATACAACTGGATACTAACATTTATAGGTAAAGTTGATCCAGGGAATATGTTTCTCGGGGGATCAGGAAGGAATTTTTTCCCCTGCAGGAGCAAATTGGATTGTTCTTTGTTTTTTTTTTGCCTTCCTCTGGATCAACTGTGTGTATAGGATTATAACCTTTTTTTTTAATGGTTGAACTGAAAGGACTTTTCTCAGCCAGACTAACTATGTATCTATGGTAACACTGCACTACTCTGGTCACAGTCTATAGAGAAAAAAAAAGTAAAAATGTTTAAAAAAATTGAAAAAAAAATTTTTTTTTACATACTGTCACCAGTCAGTATCCCTGATCACTGCCAAACTAGTCATATGAGGATGCTATACTGCTTTGGTGACAGTATGTAAACAAATAACAATTTGAAAACAAATTATTTAATTTAGTTTTTTCCCAAACATTGTGACAAAAAAATCACAACAAAAAAACTCACCTTACCTCTTACTAAATACCTCAGGCTGTCTACTTTCAAAACAGGGATCATTTGGGGAGTATTTATACTGTCCTGCCATTTTATGGCATCAAGGATTGAGATGTCAGTAAATCAGGATTGATCAATTTTTAAATATAAATATAGTTTGTAGACTCTATACCTTTCCTACAGACTAATTGTTATACACTGATGTGGGTTATTTTTACCAAAGAAATGTAGCAGAATACATTTTGGCCTAAATTTATGAAGAAAGATTATTTAAAATTGTGTTTTTTTTTTAACTTTTTGGTATTTTTTCAATTATATACCAAAAAAATGAAAAATCCAGTGATCATTAAATACCATCAAATGAAGACTCTGTCTCAAACAAATTATAAAAACTTTATTTATATGTGAACAATGTTGCTCAACTGAGTATATGTTATTCAAAGTGTGACAGCACTGAAAGCTGAAAATTGGTCTGGGCAGGAAGGAGGTGAAAGTGTCTGTTATTGAAGTGGTTAGTCTACCCTAACACTTAACTCTTAACCCTAACATTAATACTCTACATAGGACTTTTAACACTTAGCCCAAAACTTAGAAATTAACCCACAATAATCCTTAATTCTAATTTACTGTAATCCTTGATTCTAATCTAACTCTACTATTGCTGATAAATCTAATCCCTAATTCTTAATTAAAGCCTGAAAGCCCTACACTATAATCACGTCCACACAGTTTCAGCCATGATATAGTGTATTTATTGCAAATCAAAACCCCCAAAATATGTATTATAGGTTACAGTTTGCCAGTCCTTGTGGTGGCTGCATCAGTTTTTTTTTTTTTTTTTGGGGGGGGGGGGGGGTCCTCTCTTTTCATGGCTGTGGAGACAGCTTGTAACACAGACTGGAATGTAGTGCAATATGTAATGCTTATTTTTCAGTTTAGATATGCTTTAAGCCAACTACAGCTGGCTGCAGATGATTCTTTTTTTTTCCGGCTGCCATCACAAAAAAAAATGGATTTGAGGTGTATGAAGGAATCCTCCATGCAATACAATATGTAATATTGAAATTCCTACCACTGGCAGAATGCACTGATCAGTGCTGCAGCTGATTGGCTGCATGTGCTGATCAAACACAACTTTTCCTAAATTTCTGTTTGAGGCAAGTTGATCACTAGACTGATTCCTCTTCAACAGGAATTGCCATAAATGGATCAAAATTCAGCCAGTCCCTGCTCAACCTGATTAAATTTCAATCCATCTATGGCCAGCTTAATTGTAATAAAAGGTTTTTTCATGATACTTCTCAATATTTTAGATACTATGTATTTGGTTATCTTCTCTTACTGATCTCTGGAATTACTGCAAACATGGTTAGCTGCATTTACCTACATAACTAAAAACTGCTGACCGAAAATAACATTAAAATGCATTGACATAAATATTTACAGCAAGATTTAACATATTTAACTAAAAACAATCTATTAGCTATTCCTTTACATCATTTATTAATTAAATTGACAATTATATTTCACATTTCTTACATAAAAACCATTGGAAAATTAAACGAATGCTCTATCATTGCTTTTAGGTCAGGAGTTAGTAATCTGCTATGAGTATAAAAATGTGTTACTTTTCTTTTTTTATTAACATAACATGTCTCGCTGTATAATTATTACTAAGTAGTACAAGTTAATTTTATATTACCAACATACAATTCTGATCTGACAATGTATACTTAATGACAGAGTCTGCAAATTATAACTTGATAAAGATAGCAGGTACTGTAAATTATGATGTATCAGTATAAAATTATCTATCTAGTGACATCAAAATTGTCCTATGAAATGCTATTTTTGCCTTTGTACCTTAGGTAAGCGTTGATGTGTCTTTACTTTCAATAAATGTAGTCCTAATTACTGTATTCCCAGTTTCCTTTTTTAATTTCACTGGTTCTCTGCATTTTTTATATAAAATAATTTAATTAAAACATTCAAGGACTTAAACATAGTAGTATTGTGGTTTGTTTTGCTTTTTTGCAAAGCTTTAACCTTTTCTGTGCACAAATGTCATTTAAGTCTAGATATCCAGATCAAATTTAGCAATGTGATTATGTGTTGGGTAACTTGACAATGTAATGGTATATTTATAAAGCAGTGAATGTGACATTCATTAAACATTCACTGCAGGTAATCTTTCCTGGTGCAAGTCTTATAAAGTACAGTGACTGAGTCACTTACAGTGAATGTTTGGTAAATGTCACATTCACTGCTTTATAAACATAGTATGCCCCTAAGACTAATAAGGCTACTAAAATAATTTTTACTTTGTATTTTAAGGACATATGAGGCTTTTATTTGAAACAATGTTTTAACAGATGCTGTGCCTCAATTTGTAATTATACTCTGACTGGTAGACAATAAAGTGACTTTTATTTTATTACTATCACTGCTACTATGACTACTACTACAACTAATAATAATAATAATTATTATTATTATTATTATCTTCTTATTTAAGACAATTATTTTTTCTTGGTTCAGCTGGAGAGAAACACAATGGTATCTATCAATGACATGGTTTTGTTTATAAACATTGCTGAGGTGTTCAATACACGATTGAGAACTATGCTGATAGGTTTACAATTTCTAGTGTAGACCTCTCAGAGACCGTGGGTTCTCACAGCTAGAATGCACAGAGCTATTTGTTTCTACTTGTAAAAAGGAGGGTAAAGTAGGATTCCCTTCATAAATAGGCATTGTACAAGGTATAGTTTTGTAGAATACTTTAGAATAAGGGGGACCCCAGCTTTCTGCCCCTACCCCCAAATGAATGGGTATGGGCCCAGTGTTGCTCATTAACCACTTGCCCTCCAGAGGATTTACCCCCCTTCCTGACCAGGCCATTTTTTGTGGACAATTGCGAATAATGCAACGCTGTACCCAAATTAAATCCATGTCCTTTTTTTCAAGAAATAGAGCTTTTTTTCAGTGGTATTTGATCACCGGTGTGTTTTTTTATTTTTGCGCTATAAACAAAAAAAGACTGACAATTTTGAGAAAAATAACAATATCTTTTACATTTTGCTATTAAACATGTCCAATTAAAAAATGTAAAAATTCAAATTTCATCATAAATTTAGGGCAAAATGTATTCTGCTACATGTCTTTGCTAAAAAAAATCCCAATATGTATAAATTAATTGGCTTACATGAAAGTTATTGCATTTGCAAATGGCGGTATATATACTGCAATTTGTTTTTTATTTACTAGTAATGGCAGTGATCAGTGACTTATAGTGGGACTGTGGCGGGCATTCTGACACTGGAGGGAACTGACATCCCCAGTGGCACCAATACAATGACCAGTGTAGCAATCATGCACACAGAGATAGACGCGGTCATCCATTTTGCTCCAAACCCCTCCATTTTGTATCTCTCTCTCTCCCAAATCAGATTCCTCTGATATCCCCCCTCCCTCTCTGTTGAGTGACATGTGGTCTGGATGATGACAGATATCACAGGCAGCAAACTCATTGGGAGGGCGTCATAGCTGTAAACCTTACTAGCTGGTGCCCCTATGTCTGCAGACTCTTGCTGGAGAAGGGATTGTAAAACCATAAACCAGTCCTCACGGAGCTTCAAAGACGTTCCAGGTAGTCGTAAAAACAGACTTACATTTAAAACTCACTTTTCCATATAATTTTATATCTTCAAATAGGACATAATTACATAAACATGGAGCCCATATTCGGACGGCACACTTTAAGACAAGTCGCCTGGTATATTACAACCCCTAGCTGGCATATACAGGAGAGCAGAAAATTATATCTCCTTAACCATTAACCATTCATCTCATATTTCATATGTAGACGTTCAACAGAAGATTCTGCGTATTAATCTACTCATGGATAGAATGTTATATGTATCCAGGGTAAGTTATGAACCATATAAGCTAGGAGGGATTTTTGGCCATAGCTTGGGTCTCCTCCTGCGACACCCACCCAAATGAGGTGATTGATTCGCTGCTTCAGGGAGACACCCTGCTGAGTTCCTAGGTAAAGGCTGTGAAGCTTGAAGTTAAGCTAAGCTGAGTTGAAGTTGAAGAATCTCCCTTTTAACATCGGAACTAACTTCAGGAGATAAGACCCATTTGGCTCTGAAACCTGATCTGTTTAACCCAAGGTGGACGGCAAGTACTTTATCCCTCTAAACTTGATTCTGTTATCTCTTTGCTGTGCTATTGTTCTCTGTATATTTATATATACAGTCATGGCCGAAATTGTTGGCACCCTTGATATTTCTCCAGGAAATCATGTATTTCTCACGAAACGTATTGCATTAACACATGTTTTGCTATACACATGTTTATTCCCTTTGTGTGTATTGGGACAAAACAAAAAAAGGGAGGAAAGAAAGCAAATTCGACATAATGTCACACAAACCTCCAAAAATGGGCTGGACAAAAGTATTGGCACCCTTTCACAACTGCGGATAAATAAGAATGTTACAAGCATGTGATGCTCCTGTAAACTCACCTGGGGCAAGTAACAGGTGTGGGCAATATAGAAATCACACCTGAAAGCAGATAAAAAGGAGAGACGTTCACTTAACCTTTGCATTGTGTGTCTGTCTGTGCCACACTAAGCATGGACAACAGAAAGAGGAGACGAGAACTGTCTGAGGACCTGAGAACCAAAATTGTGGCAAAATATCAACAATCTCAAGGTTACAAGTCCATCTCCAGAGAACTAGATTTGCCTTTGTCCACAGTGCGCAACATTATCAAGAAGTTTGCAACCCATGGCACTGTAGCTAATCTCCCTGGTCGTGGACGGATGAGGAAAATTGATGAAAGATTGCAACGCAGAATAGTCCGGATGGTGGATAAGCAGCCCCAAACATGTTCCAAAGACATTCAAGCTGTCCTGCAGGCTCAGGGAGCATCAGTGTCAGCGCGAACTATCCGTCGACATTTAAATGAAATGAAACGCTATGGCAGGAGACCCAGGAGGACCCCACTGCTGACACAGAGACATAAAAAAGCAAGACTACAGTTTGCCAAAATGTACTTGAGTAAGCCAAAAGCCTTCTGGGAAAACGTCTTGTGGACAGATGAGACCAAGATAGAGCTTTTCGGTAAAGCACATCATTCTACTGTTTACCGAAAACGGAATGAGGCCTACAAAGAACAAAACACAGTACCTACGGTAAAATATGGTGGAGGTTCAATGATGTTTTGGGGTTGTTTTGCTGCCTCTGGCACTGGGTGCCTTGACTGTGTGCAAGGCATCATGAAATCTGAGGATTACCAAAGGATTTTGGGTCGCACTGTAGGGCCCAGTGTCAGAAAGCTGGGTTTGCGTCCAAGATCCTGGGTCTTCCAGCAGGACAATGACCCCAAACATACGTCAAAAAGCACTCAGAAATGGATGGCAAAGAAGCGCTGGAGAGTTCTGAAGTGGCCAGCAATGAGCCCAGATCTAAATCCCATTGAACACCTGTGGAGAGATCTTAAAATTGCTGTTGGGAAAAGGTGTCCTTCCAATAAGAGAGACCTGGAGCTGTTTGCAAAGGAAGAGTGGTCCAAAATTCCGGGTGAGAGGTGTCAGAAGCTTATTGATGGTTATAGGAAGCGACTGATTTCAGTTATGTTTTCCAAAGGGTGTGCAACCAAATATTAAGTTAAGGGTGCCAATACTTTTGTCCAGCCCATTTTTGGGGTTTTGTGTGACATTATGTCATATTTGCTTTTCTGCCTCTGTTTTATATTTGTTCCAATACATACAAAGGGAATAAACATGTGTATAGCAAAACATGTGTTAATGCAATACCTTTTTTGTGTGAAATACTTGATTTTCAGGAAAAATATCAAGGGTGCCAACAATTTCGGCCATGACTGTATATATTGGCTACATCTTTTTCTGTAAATATTTTTATTGCACCCTTTTGACCTTTTAGTAATAAATCTTACTTTATGAAAGTGTTGAACTGTTTTTAAAGCTCTTTAATGCAAACTAAGCACCCCTGCCTCTGAAGAGCGCTACTGTGTGTGTGTTTTAAACTTCAGTATATCTCTGCCTGCGGTGACAGTGGTATACCGATGATTATTCAACCATCATTGTGTTATTGCTGACATTGCCGAGTTTCCTCTTTCTCTGTACAAAAATGAGGTGGTGGCAGTGTGAAGGGTTAATTGCGTAATTAACCTGACCCAGTAACAATCGCTCTCAGGCTGCCGGCACACAGGTTGTGGTCCATTAGCTGGAAAATTTTTGTGCAGGGTGCAGCTGGACATGGCATTGTTACGCACGTGACAGCGCAGTTTTAGATTGGCTAGTCCTTCAGTCACGAATTTGGTGAGAAGGGCTGGGGTCTGACGCCGTGATCGTCACAATCAATGCTAATATAAAGCACTGACACTGTACTAATGGCACTGGGCAGGAAGGGGTTAACATCTTGGACGATCAAAGGGTTAACAGTGTGCTGTGTGTGTTGTAATAAGGGGCTGTGTCTGTGCTGGACCTGACAGGGGAGAGAACTGTATTGTTTACATACCGGCTGGGACCCGGAGATTGAATGTCGAGGCCACGAATGGTGGCGCGGGAAGGGTGCACACGGCTCACATACACCCCCTACCTGGAAATGCAAAATGCCCGTATACATATATGATTTTGCGCACCCCTGCCACCCTGTAGCAATATTTCTGCTATAGGGCGGCGGTAAAGTGGTTAAAAAAAGTGTAAATAGTAAACGTAAAAAACTTTCTCATCCCTACCTCTCAGAGCTCCAGTTAGAGAGAATGGAGTGGAAACTTGCTGGTACATCAGCAAGTTAAGTTTTCAGAATTCTGGGCAGGAAGGAGGTGGTGGTAACTTAGCGGGGAACATGGGCATTTAACTGACTTTTTAAAAAAAAAATCTGTTCTCTTCTGTCCAACACGGCTGCTTTCCTTTGGAATTTTAGATATGTTCTGCTAGGCTTAGAAATATTTTCAAGGGCATCTCCACTCCCTCATGTAAAACATGCTAACAGGCAATGGACAAAGTAATTTGCTTGGCACAAAAGTTGACCCAGATCAGGTCGATTTGTAGATGGCAGGTAGATACCTGAAAAAACTGCCAGTCTACTGATTTGATATTCTATTTTAGTCAGCATTTTTTATATTTAAATATCTGACTGTGATATTTGAAAAGGTTACATTAGTAAATTGTCAAGAAGAAACATAATGAAATATGTTTTTGGCATCTCAGTAATATGCATTTGAAAATGTCCATAAATCACAAGAGTAGCATCAGTGTGTTAGATAAATGCAAACAATTTATTTCCAGCTGGGTAAAGCAAGAGTATAAATATGAGATAAATGTTTTATATTACTTTAGGTTTACTTATGGATTTTTTGTAACATGAGGACATTTAATATAATATCAATTTTAGTCCACTAACAGTACTGTAGTTACCAGGTTAAATTGACAAAGCAAACCACCCTAATGTGGGCAGATGCAGTAATGAACGCATGATATGTACAAATCCACCTTCTATGCATATTTCATTGGGTGGGAGCACGGTGGTATTAACAAAGTGCAGAAAATGGCCAATCGGGCTTAAAAATTCATTAAGGGTACCTGCAAACAGAAAGAACATTTAATCACAGGTCTCCTTATCAAGGTGGGAGACAAGAACAGTGAACCCATGTACAACATGAATATACTGTATGCTCTTACCATGTCTGTCACTGAAACATTGGCGGAGGTCCTCATAGACATTCAGTAAATTTTAAAACTTTAGGCTGCATTCACACTGAGCTGAGCATTTTTCAGGCATTTTTTCAAGAGTTCTTTTCAGGTGTTCTTTTCAGGCTTTTTTGAGCATTGTTTTTTAGCTGAAAACGGTTGAGAAAACACTTGAAAAAATGCCCATTACCACTGTTCAGGCATTTCCATTCAAGTCTCTGGGGACAAAATGCTCAGAAGTGCCTGAAAAGAAGCGCAAGTACTTTTTTGAGCGACATTCATTTTCCAATAGGCGACAGAACACTCACGCATGAACAGGGGCTATTGGAAATAATGGCATTTTACTTGTTAAGCGTTTTTGAGCATTGAGCTTTGAGCTGAAAAACCCTCCAGTGTCAACGGGGTGGGTTTCTTGGTGTGTAAGCAATTTTTGCCACCTGACAATGTTCAACAGTATTACCATTCTATTCAAAACAAAACTAAACAATGGTTTGGCTTTAGATATGCTGTAAGTTTAAGGGCTAAATAATACAATTTTGATTTTGATTTAGTCAGATTAATATGGTAGATGACATACATGTACATCATTTTACTTCTTATGTCTACTTTCAAGAAACACGTGAAAGTGGCCCTTTTACCTAACCACTTTTTCCTATTCATTAACTACTATTTGTTAACATATCCTTTACTTTATCACTGTGAGGGTCACTTGTACAAAAGGCCAAGACTGTAAAAGAAGCGGTATTATAATTATATTTCCAGTGACCTGTGTGCTGAAATATGTTGGAATACAGTGTTCATGTATTTTGCCACAACTACTTCAGTGTTCAATAGACATATATGCTTCAACCAGTAGATGCCAATGTTTATAAGTGTTTAGCTGCAACTATGACTATACTCTATGTCACACTGGCAGCCCTCCAGCTGTTGCAAAACTACAAGTCCCATCATGCCTCTTCCTTTGGGAGTCATGCTTGTAACTGTCAGTCTTGCAATGCCTAATGGGACTTGTAGTTTGGCAACAACTGGAGGACTGCCAGTTTGACACCTGTGCCCTATGCCTTCTTCCTGAATAAAAAGTTCCTGTTTCCAGAGAAGCAGCAGATAAACACATGTTTACTATGCAGTGACTGTTCTTTAGGGCTTTATATAGAATCTCTAACAGAATACCACTGCATCACTGCTATTACTACAGTGTGTATGAGCTGGTAGAAGCAACCAATGTGTGTGGCAAAGAAAACAGGTGTTTAACACAATTGAAAGGTTTAATACCTCCTGTGGCCGGCAAGCAATGAAGAGGTAGCATTTCTATACACAAGCCTCTGAAAAGATAAATATATTGCCTTTTCTCTTCCAGGGTTCATATTTTGAACAAGTGATCAGGGTAAATTTAGAGCATGTCCCATTACCCTGTATTTTGGCCCATATATAGCAGGTGTTATGCAAACAATTTACCAGCCTAGAACTTAGAAACAAAAAAAGAGTGACAGCAAAAAAAATATACATATATACGGTCCATAACATTTACCTCTTTTTAACCCTTCTTTCTTTTTGAACCTTTTTGTCTGAGTATAGATCTATGTTTGCCCCAATTATGTTCAAGTTCACTTAGTGTTGACTGATTCACTATCTTTGCTGGAAGTCTGTTGCAAGCATCAGCTGCTTTCTAAGGTTAGATTTGAACTGTCCTTCTGTTAGTTTAAAGTCATGTACCTGTACCTATGTTCTTAATCTTAGTGTCATATTGAAAATTCTGCCCTCCTGAATCTTACTCACACCCAGGGGTGGACTGACAACTCATGGGGCCCCCAGGAAATAGGGGATCATGGGGCCCCTGTGTCCTTGCCCAAACTCAAAAAAGCCTATGAAAAAGGTACCAGGAACATCTCATGGGGCCCCCTACTGACCCCGGACCCTCAGGCAGTGCCCGAGTTTCCAAATGGTCAGTCCGCCCCTGCTCACACCCTTATTGTATTTAAAGCTTAGTCCCCCCCCTTTGCTTTATTTACTTGTGACCAGGGGTGGACTGACCATTTTGAAACTCGGGCACTGCCCGAGGGCCCAGGGTCAGTAGGGGGCCCCATGAGATGCCCCTAGTACCTTTTTCATAGGCTTTTTTGAGTTTGGGCAAGGACACAGGGGCCTCATGATCCCCTTTTGCCCGGGGGCCCCATGAGTTGTCAGTCCACCCCTGCTTGTGACTGTACATATTAAGTGTCTGCAATCTCTGCTGATATGTTTTATCCCTCAAACCTTTCACCATTTTTGTTTCCTATCTCTGGGCTCATTCTATTTGATCAATATCTCTTTTAACAAGTGAGGTCTCTAGAACTGGACACAGTATGCTAAATGAGGTCTCACTAAAGATCTACAGTATATGGGGGAATCAGGACCTCCTTCCTCTGGCTGGTCATGCATCTAATGATGCACTCTAGAATTTGCCACTGCCAAGACACATTGTTTGCTCATTTTTCAATCATCTAAAAAAAGCACCCACACAAATTTTTCTCCCATAGTTCTGGATAACTGTACTCCCAATATTGCACTCTATCAGAGGATTCATTTTTCTAAGAGTATTATTTTGCATTTAGAGATATTAAATTGCAGCTTCCACTGCTTTGACCAATCTTTTAGCAATGACAAATTATGTTCTGTGTTACAGACACATCCAGGAATATCAATCCTATTGCAAACCTTTGTGTCATTGGCAAAAAGACATACCTTGCCCACCAAACATAGTTATATCAATTACAAACATAAAACATAGTTATATCAATTACAAAATATTAAATAGAACAGGATCTAGTACACAGCCTTGAGATACACCACTAGTCTCTGGTCTCTGTTCCAAATGAACCCCATTCACAAACACACTTTCATATCTACAGTATGCTTCAGCCAAGTGAGTGTCCACTAAATCACCCAAGGGTTAGGTCCGAGTTTGTACAACTTTTTATGAAATATTTACACCGATTAGCCATAGCTGTATTACCAATGACAGATTAAGTGAGTTGCATTGATTATCCTGTTACAGTGGAATCTGAAGGTTGCTGGGGTACACTAGGCAGCAACTGAACATGTTGTACCTGAAGTTGATGTGTTGAAAGCAGACAAATGTGCAGAAAAAAGGATAAGAACAACCCTGACAACAGCCAAATTGTAATGGCAAGACAACTGGGTCGAGACAGAGCAACTCCAAATCTGAGGTTCTTGTGGGATGCCAGTTTCTTCCTTATAACCCTTCTTATGGATAGGTACATTATTAGATGCCCGCCAGTCATGAGGAATAACTCCTGATGGAAGAGACTGAATAAAAAATTCAGCTAATGATAAATCAGGATGCAAATATTTATTCATATATACATAGCATACACTGCCCAAGGAATTGGACTGCTGCCCTGTCAACTATGTTAATCAATCATCAATATTACAAGGACAATGTCCATCAAGGTGTATTGTAGGGCATCCTCCCGTATTCTCTGATATTACGTTTCATGGCAAGCACCACTTCTTCAGAACGAGGCGGTGGTATACAACTTCACCACATTATAAATCAAAAATATACATTACTAATAACTACAAATACAATGTGCATACATGATATAATATAAAATGTGGAACAGAGAATAAAGCATTTGCCTACTTGCATTGGCAAAATGTTTGCCCCACCAATAGTTCAAAGGTAGAGGTTGACCGCACTCCAATTGCCAGTAAAATGTAACTATAACTGCTGTCATCCTGTATCTGTGAACTGTGTTGGTTTTGTGTATGGATTTTATTCAATAAAGTTTACATTTTCCTGGCTATTGGAGTGCGGTCAACCTCCACTCCCATATATTCACATTGACATATTCAGTCCTATAATAACACCAATACTATGTTTGTACTTACTTAAGGACAGAGGCTGGAACAGAGCAGGAAAATCTCCCAAATTAGGTTAGATGGAAGTCCCCATGATTCTTCCATTGTAAGAAGATTTTGTAGCAGCAAAATTTGGTTACTTCACCAGTTCTGAAGGAAAATCCCTTTATAGCTTGCAGATAGACCTACAAGGGTTTAAGTAGTCTTTGTGTTTTTGAATTAATGTTAGCTTTATGCAATGTTTTACATGAATGGCAACGTCACCTCCCCTCTTTTCTGCTATGTCTTTTCTGTATTGCTTACCCTGTAGTTACAGTGGTTGGACAAAAATATGGAAACATTACATGATTTTCAGGTGTGAAAGTGATTACATATTTTGCATTGAAAGCAGAACTCATGTAACATTCTTTTGCTTCCACTGTGCGATGAGACACCTATTTAACAGGTGGGAAGCCTCATTCTCATCATTCACTGTGTGCACTGCTAGTAATACTGAGCCATTTCAGAGCTTCAGAGTTTCAAAGAGGGCAAATTGTTGGTGCCTGCTTAGCTGGTGCCTCTGTGACTGAAGTTACCAATTTTTGTTGCAGTGTCACAAGGTACAGGATCAAAGGTTCTTACGGCTTGCACAGTTGCCGAGAAAACATTGTCTGATAAACATAAGCTTGGTCAACATGGTCAACTGACAAAAAGAGACAAAAGGACATTACGGAGGATTGTGGCCTGGAGTAAGAAAGTAACTTCTGCAGAGCTCAGTATCAGTCTTCCAAAGCCTGTATCCATGAAAATGTGTGGAGGGAACTCCATAAGCAAAACATTCACGGAGGAGCTGCAATTGCCAAACCACTAGTGACCAATAATAATGATGAGAAGAGGAGAGAGTGGTGCAACAGCTATAAATTTTGGACTGTAGATTAATGGAAGACTGTAATATGGTCTGATGAATCGAGATTCACACTGTTACCAACCACTGGACGTGTTTTCATGTGGCAAACACAATCCCCAGCTTACGACCAGGACTGTCTTGTGCTAATGGTAAAGCATGGTGGCGGTTCGTTCATGGTTTGAGCAACCATATCTTGGTATTCTGCAGACCCCCTCATCATGATGATGATGACCATGGTATTGTCAAATCGTGGTTTGATTATCATGCAGACAAAGTCTCGCACCTCCACTGGGACCCCTTTTTTTCCCATTTATGTGAATCCCTAGACCATATCTGTAATCTCAACAAAGTTCAAGTTATCCTCAGACCTAAGAGCTGTCAGCTTACACAGCTGGTTTCCTAAACTACTAACATTAATGCACGTGACATACACTGCTATCTACTGCTGGATTTTCAGTACTAGAACTTTAACTGAATTAAATACCCTATCAACAAAGTCCTTAGAAACAAAAACCCTCACATTTGCTTTGTACCTGATGGGGATAGAAAGGTTCCTTATCACCAACATCTCTATCCTCAATTACCAGTTAAAATGCATATACAAAATTTCTGAGATTCATACTAAGTAGCTCAGTGCCCTTGTGTGAGGGATGCAGACCATTTATTTTGTACAGCTCAATATCGGATCTTCTGCTAACATCATGACTAACATAACCATAATCTTCAGTTTTACATCATTCGTTTAACCAAGCAATGAACTCAGCAGTAGGAAATACTTCCCTTTTTGTGCATTATAAGACCTCTGAAAATGAAACAGAACAAACTAACTTGCAAAGATTGTGACTTACAACATGCTTTTGTACAAAAAGTATGGACAAATTGTTGGTGCCAAAGTGTATAACAATGTTGACATTGCATTTTGTCCAGCTTTCTTGACTGTATTTAAGGTACACCTCTTATCTGTCTTGACAATAGCACCACTTAAAAACAAAAAAACTCTGTACTACCATTTGGTGTGTTTCAGATAGTTGGATAACTGGGCCACTCTTTGACAGTATGGTGCAGAACATTTTAAGAAGCCATTCTGCTATCTGTTTATACTTTAAATCCTGCATATGTAGATGATAGTGGTAGATGAGCAAAGTTCTATTTACTAGAGGTTTGGTAAACCCAGCTGGAAGTCTGCAAACCCCAAAAATAGCACCAATCCCTACTGAGGTCTATGAGAGCTGAATATTTTTCTGACCTTTTTATGTCTAATTTGCAAGCTGGTGTTACAAAAAGGACATAAGTAGTTGGATTTTTCTACTGGGGAAAAGTACCAATGCAAAAAAAAAATACCTTTCAGTATCTTTTCAAGTGACTTAACAAGCTTAAAGAGCATTATTGAAAATACATAAATTATTTAAATCAAATACTTGGGGGATGTCTTAAAGCCACATGTGAAGTTACAGGAAAGTATGATGTAGTTCTTTAAAAGTAACAATAAAGGATAAGTTCACCTTTGGGAACATGCTCCATCCATTTTTAGGGTGGAACATGTAATGTGTTCCCACCACCGCAGCCGCTGCCTGACCCCCCCCCCTACCTGTGACAAAACTACGAGGAGAAGTTCCCCATACTAGCTGTCACTTTTTGAAAACAGCATGGCCGTGCGGAGCTCCACCCACAAGGGCGTGTCATTCATTCGCAGAGTTCTGTGAATTAATAAACTACAAGTCTGGACAGCCTACCACGGTGCTGTTGAGCACTGAGGTAGTTCATTGAGTCTTCCTGTCAGATTGTATCTGCTTGCCTGTACAGGATGTATGGGAACACAGTTTGCAGGAGTCCTGCATGGCACCAGTGATATGATAATCCCTGGTGCAATGCTTTCCATGCCCCCTTCCCCCAAACAAAATAGCAAATGCTAATTTTTTACCTGTAAAAAATTAGGCATTTATTGTTAATTTTTTAAAAGTTAACATCCTTTAAAAAGGGCAAAACAGCATGGGGCTCCACTTAACATTTCAACCAGACTCATCCAGACATCCTGGGTAAAAGGAAAGAGGACAGGGATCCTGCAGCCTTCCTTCCTGAACATACTGTATCAGACCATATACCTTTTATCATTGTGGGGGGACTTACTGGAATTGGCGCTGCCAAGCAGCTCTCAGGCACTAATTGTGATCAGGAGCTGGTGTGCTCCCAATCCCATGATCACTGTAAAAGCCAATCACAGTGATCACATGACCGAGAAACCCACATAACACCTTACAAACTTTTAAAAAGATGGCTCCCATCAGCTGGAAAAGACTAGGCTTTAGAACAGATAGAAAATGGAATACAGACTATGGAATTTTTATTAAATAAAGCTGTAAGTCTTAATAAACATGAACCTAATTTAATTTAAAATGACAAACAGAGAACTGTACAGGCAATTACAACTTTCAAGCAGGCAGTAAATATTTTTGTAGGAAGATACTGCAGACATAGTAAGAATCTGTTCATCTTGGCTACTTGTTGCTCAGGGGAGTTGTAATGAGAAGCAGATGACTTATTCTTTCAACCAAATCCAAGCATCACATTCCTGAACATCATATAATCCCCCAAAACCACAATGTCACCACATGACAATGGAAAAGTAAATGACCATTATGCCCCTAAATGTGGATCAAATCATATATCCTGTTAGGTTAGAATGTAAATTTGAAATACTTTATATTGGAGATATTTTTTCATCTGGGCAAAGAAAACATCCTTTTTTTTATATATATTAACAGTAGTATGTACTTCCAGAAGAACTTTGGTACAACACAAAGCTGAACTTAGGGATTTGTAAAAAAAAAAAAACCCCATACTACAAGGGTTAAGTTCTTGTTAAATATAGGGATAGGAATATAAGGTAAAATACTTACCTTATTCCTCACTCTGGAAGGTCCCCTCACTCTCCTCTTCTCTCTGATGTTCTGAATTGAAGGGGAGACCCTTGTAATCATTATTTACAATACAAGACTACAACTTATTCCATTACCCCTAGACTCAACAAGCATTTACCCTTTGCAGTGTGAAGACCTTAGTGCAAGGTTAATTTGCAGTTACAGTTGGGCATTAAACTGAAAGTGTTGCATTGCTCATGCAAAGCACCTTCCCTTCACTTCCTTATCACTGCTCCCTGCTTAGAGTAAAAAGATGCAACTCTTGTGTCCAGATATAGGGTGCATGTAACTCACTCTACTTTCTACTGAGCTGATTTAGAGTGTTTGCTGACTCTAGAAAACAATGCTGTCGCATGGGATGGGGAGAGAGCACTGTGGAAGTTGTAATTGGGATAAACTTGAAGCTTACACAGGGCTTCCACCTTTTGCTGCCAACTGGCTTTAGGGGAAAGTAGGGAAGGTCATTCTGATAAGCTGCAGTAAGCGTCAGTTAAACCTGAATTCCAGGCAGATATAAAAATACTTATAAATTCAGCTCTGTATTCATTAATACATAATTTAAGTAACACTAAACAAATCATATACTTCCATTGTTTGATGGCCCTGTACCTATGTTTCATGAAATCATTTCTTAGGATGTTGTTCTCCATCCTTTTATGAATTCTCTCCTTTTTCAACTCACTTCCATTTGTTTGGAACAAGCAGTGCATGACAGTTTAAGTCGTGTGCACTACTTCTTGCATACTACAAATCCCATAGTTCATAGTCAACCTTGGGAGTCAGCAAGAGAGGGTGGCTACACTCCTACATATGGTGGGACCATGGAGAGCGAATGTGGCTGCCCTCTAATGGGAAGTCAGATCACAGTACCAAAAAAAGGAATTTGGAGATTTGGAGGAAGCTGAGTACAGCAGAAGGTACTTTTAAGTTAAAGTGTTACTAAACCCACAACAGTAAAATCAGTCTGTATATGAAGTAAAGCATGCTTGTTATACTCACTGTGGAACCTAGGGGGTTAATCTTCTGCATTGTGTAAAAATTTTGTTTGATCCTGACTTGCCCGATCCTCCCCTTTTTCCAGTGTTACCTCTTATCTCCTGATAAGACATCATGCGGAGACACTGCACATGCTCAGTTTTGGTGTATATTGGTAGAGAGGTTTTTTCTTTTCTTGAGAGAGTGCATTTGATCAGCACAGGGCCAATCAGCACTGCCCAGACAAAGGTCAAGGGTTCTACACCCTCCTATAGAAAACTCCTCACACAAGCTTTAACCTGTGCTCTGCTGGACACTGATAGAAGTCAAAAGGCTGCTCTAACTGCTGATGAGAAATGGTATTTAGCAAAATCAGTATCAGCACAACATAGAATTTGCCCATCAGAGTGTCCCTTAACATAAAATGTGCCAGTCAGTGTGCCCCTTATCATAAAATAAGGGGCATTCTAATGGGCACATTTTATGTTAAGGGGCACTCTGATGGGCACATTTATATTAAGGGGTACTCTAATGGATACATTTTATGTTAAGGGGCACTCTGATGGGCACATTTATATTAAGGGGTACTCTAATGGATACATTTTATGTTAAGGGGCACTCTGATGGGAAAATTCTATGTTGTGCCCATTAGAGTGCACCTTAACATTAAATGTGCCCGTCAGAGTGCCCCTTAACATAAAATGTGCCGTCAGAGTGCCCCTTAACATAAAATGTGCCGTCAGAGTGCACCTTAACATAAAATAAGGAGCACTCTGATGTGCACATTCTATGTTGTGCCCATCAGAGTGCCCCTTAACATTCAATGTGCCCACCAGAGTGCTCCTGTAAGACTACACCCTACCTTGAGGGCAGACAGGAGCTTTGCTGAGATCCTTGCTGGACGCTTGTGTACAGGCAGGGAGCGGGAGCTGGAGAGACAGTGAGTTGAAAGGGGCGGGCTGCACACGTGATGTCATGTTGCCGTGATGACTGTCCTGCTCAGCAGTGGATCTGTCATTGTGGGCTGGCGGCCCGGGCAGCAGTGTTACTGGGGCCGTTTGCGGACCGCGGTCCACCATTTAGTGACCTGTGCCCTGCAAGAACACTACAAGTTTCTATAGCCTTTGCGGCTGTCAGCTTGTAGTTCTCAATAAAGTACCATGGCGCTGTGGAGTGCCATGGTAGTTCTTTGAGTCTTCCTGTTAGTAAGTATCTGCTTGCCTGTATGGAATGTATGGGCACACAGTTGCACTGACAGGTCTGCAGGAGACCTGCATGGCACCAGCAATCTGCTGGTCACTGGTGCAATGCTTTAGTGGCTCCAGAAACAAAAAATAATAAATGCGCATTTATTATTTTTTGTTAAAAGTTGAACATATCCTTTAAATTCTTATGGTAGAATATTGTAATAGCTCTTAGGATTGACTGACAGGATATGTTCCATTTGCCCAGTGACAGGCAACAAATAGAAATTGTCATTACACACTTATTACAAACACTTACATTTTCTCATCCAAACAATATTACAGTTGATATGTATGGTTCCTCTACCAGCCAGTTATAGATACTTATTGTATTTCAGTTTTACACTATCCCTTGTTTGCCTGCTCCCATTATTTTTTGGTTTACAAACTATTTTCATTGGTAGGTAATAAACAGAAGCCACAAGTGATCCAAAAGGGTTTTAAATATTCAGATAGTTACAAAAGAAAATGAGAAGCTTTTAAAAAAAACCCCATCCAGTTCAATATACAAATAGCAGCAGTATAGCTACAACATCAAGAATGGTATGAAAGCAAAAGAAAAGTCATGTCATATATACCTCAAAGAAGAAAAAATAAAAGCATGAAATAAATGTCTCAATACAGTATATGGTAATTCTGATACAATAAAAATTATGATGAAAAAAGAATGATGGAAGCTTTTCAAGCATTCCATTTGGCATCAGAGGGGCATAGTATCATATAACATGTGGTATATTTGCTCCATCAGCACTCTCTGTCAATAATAGGAGTAAATGGAAGGACAGTGGACTTCTATTGAAGGACTATCACCAAAACTGTCCTTATCCAAACAGCCTGTCCTCCTGGGGTGTGACTCCAGGGATAGATTTAAACTGCAAGCACATAGAATTGAAGTGGCTGAAGGTCAATTGAAGTGGCTGACTGATCTTATTAACCTTAAGCCACACTGGCTGTAATACCTCACCAAATACCAAAACATATTATATAGTGTACCTAGAGAAGGGCAGCCCCGAAAGCAAAGAGCTGAGGAATTAGGAAATATAGCATTGATGCAGGCAGGTGTATAATATCATCTATTAAGAGTTTATTTGCTGTCTCCATAATAGTGAGGGATCTTGTGCATGCTAGGAGACTGTCAATAATTGCATCCCAATCCTGTGGAGTGCATTGTAGATTACAATCCTTTTCCCATTTATGCTTTTAAGGAAGAGACTTAGGAGCTAGAGTGCTAACTAGGGATCTGTAAGTGTCAGACATTAAACTCTTTTCTCTGCAAGAGGAACTACAAATACGCTCATAAAAAGATTTAAGAGAGGTAGGCGTGAGGGCAAAACTAAAAGCATAAAGGCTTCTAAATTGAAAGTATCGCAGATGTTCCTGTTGAGGAATGTCTATGGATTGGTGAAGTTTATCAGACTAGATGAACGCCAACCCATTCTTAAATGCAAATAATTTAACAAGGTTATTGGCTTTCCACCAAAAGAGCAACAAAAGATCTGATGATCAACTGAAAAAGCTAAAAGAAGGGTCTCCAAGGAAGTCAAAAGGGAAACTAGAGAGTCCAGATCAAATTTAAATTAATAACTGGACCAAAGGCAAATAGACTGAAATACCAAAGTGACCAATGCTTAATATAATATAGAGGAAGACCATAGAACACCTTGGAAGTAGTACGTGTTTGAACAGACCTCTAATTTGAGCCATGGAACTTGAAGTGGTCAATATACCATTGGACTAGTTAAGAAAATCTGGAAGCCAAGTAACAAAGCCAAAATTAGGTAGGCCTAAACCTCCTGGGTGCTGAGAAAGATAAAGAACCTGTTTCGAGAATCTGGAATGTTTGTCCTGTCAAATAAATGCATTAATATCGGTTTGAAACTTGTCTATAAACTGTTTAGGTACTACAATAGGGAGTGCTCAAAACAGGTATACAGTAAGTTTAGGTAAAATGTTCATCTTAGTTGTGGTAACTCTCCCGAGGAAAGATACAGAGTAGAATTTCCATAAGTTAAGTTTATTATAAAGACATGTAACTCAAAGAAGATAATTTTGCTGGAAGAGCGAGGAAACACAAGGGGTCAAATGTACTCCAAGGTAGGGTAAAGACTTTGTAACCCAATGGAATGGGAACTGTTGTTTTAGAGCTTTGCATCAAAACAGAGGCACATTGATAGGCATTATAGAAAACTAACGGAAAAATCAGAGATGGCAGCAAAATAATGAAGGACACTCAATAAGCTAGTGATATGAGGTTTAATGATAAACAACACCACATCATACGCATACAGAGTTTTAATTGTAACTGCACCTTAACCCTGTCATGCCTAAGGGTAAAACAAATCTAAAGGCTAAGCACAATCTTGCAACTTTGATATGTGTTAGTAAAACTATGCATATCATCACAACTACTTTGTACATCCAGGTGAATTATAGCGTGTTTTTTTTCAGGACAAATTGAGCTTTCATGTGGTGGTAAATGGTAATGCATATCAACTGATTATTTTTTATTATCAAAGGAAAACTGGCCCAAAATAGTAAAAGAAAAAATAATTTTTTTAATTTAGCTGCATGTTTCTTGTTACTACCATAACCTACCACCAAAGAACAACCGAAATTACATTCGTACCCACAGTACAGCCCAGAAGCAATAGTGCACATTTTCTTTTTGTTTTTTTTTTACCTAAAACACACTGACACTAACTGACACTGACACCAATGAAAAAAAATAAAATAAAAAATCCTGACCTTTGACCTTGACATTTGACCCTGACCTTGAACCAAACACTAACCCTGGCACTGAACTAGATCAAACCTTGATCTAGGTATTTTTTCTTTATTTTTTACTTTATTTTTAAATATTTATTTATCTTTCTTTTTAACAGGTTTTTTTATTTCCTCTATGCAATGAGCGAGAGAGAGATACAATGTATCTCTCTCCTCCATTCATAGAGAAAAAAAACAAGGGGGCTGTACAATGACTAATTACTGTGATAGCCAATTAGAGGCAATCACAGTGATCACATGACCCGGAATCGGGAGTCCCAGGTCCCGATCATTAGAAGAGAACTCGGGACTCTCAGTGACACCCCAGTCTTTATGCTGGGAGCGTGCCGTGCAGCGCATTCCCAGCACAAAGACAGGTACACAAATATGTGGCCCAGCGGAAAAAATCCCAGTTCTGTAAGGACGCATATTTGTGTTACATCGGCGTGAAGGTGCTAAAGTATTCTTTAAAATTTGGGTGCATATTAATGACGATGGCCAAGGGTTCCACAGCAAGTACAAATAATAAAGGGGAAAGGGGGAATCCTTGTTTTCCTCTGCCCAAGATGCAAAAAACAGAGGAAGAGTTACATCCAGGAGTACGGATTCTGTTCTTTTGAAGGTGGTATAGTGCATTAAACTCATTGAGGAATTCATACTTAAACCCATATTGTTATAACAAAGTTTGTAAATATGGCCAAAGAATGCTGTCAAAAGCCTTGTTGATGTTTAAGCTTAATAATAATACCTGTTTAGAGAATAAATTAGCATCCTGAATAACATTGGAGACTAATTTTATATTATCCGTAATCAATCTGTTTGGGATACAACACAGATTGTTCAGGAGAGGTCAGAACTGAGATAAGCAATGCCAATCTATCTGCTAAAACCCTGCTGATATTTTTTAGGTCATTATCAATTCTTGGGATAGGCCTGCAATTTTGAGGGAGTAAATGGTCTTTATTTGGTTTTGGAAGTAGGAACATTTTGGCTAGCAGCACCACCTCCGGGAATGTATTGCCTTGCATGATATGGTTAAACAAGGTCGCTAGTTTAAGGGCTAATACCAGAGCAAAGATAAGTAAGAATGGCTGTTAAAGTGATATTTATTCTGAATATTGTGCCAAAGAGCCTAACACAATAAAAGAGGAGTTTAGAAGTCTCTGCGTGAAGAAGATCTCTGTGCATTTTGGAGTATATAAAAAACATTTAAGCTTGGCGTTGTATTTTTATCTACAGCAGATCAGAATCTGTATCGGCATTGGTGCCCTGTATCCAGCAATTGCTGCTTAACTACTGTATATAGTTCCAAGTCAAGGACGTTGAGGCCTCCATGTTTCATGTGATTTTATATATGACTGATTTTGGCATGCCCCTATGAACATATGGAATGCCTGGTTCATTTATCAGAGTTCCAATTATTTTAATATAGGTGTCAAGGTTTGGAAAACATATGATATTTATATTCATATTAAGAGCAGAAATGATAAAAATAACTGTGTGGGTCTTCAGAAATTCCCCAAAATAACAATGGTTGGCCAATGTGATAAAACCTTTGAAAAGTAAAACAGTAAACATATAAGTATGTGTGTGTGGAGTGTTTAGCTGTTTGTCTAGAATACCACTCTGAAACAGTCAGTAATGCCTGGCTATGAAACAAAAGTATGTAAGGAATACTGTATACAGCTGCTTCTGAGATATTGTTACTCAAGAAAAATATAGCAAGGAACAAACAGCTGTAACTCAATCAGAATATACTTTATTAAAACCTTACCACATTGGTAATTGGTTGTTATAAGTACTGTATTGTGTTGCTCATGCTGTTTTACTAAATAAGCCCACAAATGTACCAGATGTCCTTTTATGCTGTACTGATTTATTCTGTAAGAAAATGTGTTACTAAAAATAACAGTAATAGTAATAATAATAATGGATGATATACAGTGACAGATGGGTGCAGACAGACACTGAAGTAGGTTTTGTATTGACAGGTATTGATGGACATCAGCAGTGACAGACGGAGACAAACGCAGACTGATAGAGATTAACAGACACAGACTAAAAAACGTAACTCACAGTTGTTAAAAACAAGTGGTTGTAGAAGAACAGGTTGTATTCATTTTCTTAAAAGCAATAATTGTTTCAACTAGAATGAAACTGTCTTCTTGTTAAACATAAAGTATATAATTACATGTTTTGTAGGTACAGAAAAAGCATAAGGTTTCCTTCTATGTAAATATCTATTTATATATTCAATGTGCTGTTGTTCTGTCAAGCTATTTTAGCATGCAGCGTATGTAAACTATGCATCTGCTTGTGTGTGCATTTCTTTTAATTGTATGCAATCATTGAATGTTTTGTGAATAGGTTAATGGAGGACTATTATGCTGTATAGGTTACTATTGTTAGGCTTAAGTAGAATCATTTTAATCATCTAAAATGCTGAACCCCTTTCTCCTGTTACATAGGAGCCGTCATTACGCCAACAAGTTAATGAGTAACATCTTCAAAATGCTGGTTTCAAAATCATGTAACATACTTCTTCCCTTTGAAAATTTTATGTTCAGTCTAACCAATTGAATTTTTTATAGTTCAGCTATAATGGCCACCTGGTTTTCTGTTGTGATCAGATGTATCTTAAATTTGAGCAGGTAATTGAATTTGAGTATGATAGCTTCAGTGAAGTGCAAGCTAAATTTAGAATGAAGAGAAGGAGAAATATAAAACATAAGGTATAGATTTGATGGCAGATAAAAAAAATGAATGTAGCCTGTGTTGTGCATGTTCCATTTGATTTAAAATGACTTAAATCTAGATGATATTGACCTTGACTTGTTTAAGATCTCCAATGGCAATATCAAGCAATTGAGATTAGATGTAATATTTCACCCCCTGCTAAGCTAGCTATAATCAAGTAATGTTTTAATGCTCAGATTAACAATATCAGTAATTTAGAGAGTTACAGTGGCATCTTCTATAATAATGATTTGGCTACAAAAATTTGAAATGGGTTGTAAATTAGGAAAAGCTCTTTAACAGAAACTTATATAAGCTTTTTGGACCTGCCCAAGTAAATTTCTAAATTCCTTCAATTAGATTTACTTGTTTTTATTGGCAAAACATGAATGTTCTTTATAGGAAAATACTGTACAAATAAATATATTTAGATTGTATAGTCATAGAACTATGTGCTATAGAATGTGGTGCTACACAACTATGTGTCCATAAAGAGCAACATGGAATCATAGAAACACAGAAGAGTGATGGCAGAAAAAAGAACAAGTGGTCTATCAAATGTGCTCCATTTTTTTAAACTTGATTTTCTGAACATAGATCCATATTTGTCCAAAGCATTTTTGCATCCACTTACTGTTGACTGATGCGCTACCTCTGCTGGAAGTCTAATCCAAGCATCAACTTTCCTCCTGCTAGTTTGAGGTCATGTCCCTGTGATCTTGGTATCATATTGAAAATACTGTCCTACTAAACCATATTCACACCCTTGATGTCTCCCCTTTTCCCTCTTACCTCCATATTGAACATATTAACCACTTGCCGACCGCGCATAGCCGAAAGACGGCTTCACCGCGGCCGGCCAGTTCTGAGTGGACGTCATATGACGTCCTCCCAGAACGCGCTCTCCTGCGCGCCCCAGGGGGCGCGCACCCGGCGATCTCCGTGATCGCTGTGTCCTACGGACACAGCTGATCACGTGATGTGGTGAAAGGCCGATCCCACCGGCCTTTTACCACGTGATCAGCGGTGTCCAATGACACGCTGATCACAGGAAAATGCAAGTGCCGGTTCTCGGCTGCACTTTCCTCACGCTGTCAGATCGTGAGGAAAGTACTGCCGAGAACCGGCAGTTGTCAGAGCGGGGATCGGCACCGATCATCAGGGCACTGATGATCAGTGCCCTGATGATCGGTGCCCAGCAGTGACCCCCGCAAGTTCCGATCAGCAGTGTGCCCACTAGCCCCGCCCACCCATTCCCAGCAGTGCCCCCACCTGTGCCCAGCAGTGCCCCCACCTGTGCCACTCTGCAGTGCCACCTACCTGTGCCCAGAAGTGCCACCTACATGTGCCCAGCCGTGCCACCCACCTGTGCCCACCCACCTGTGCCCACCAGTGCCACCCACCTGTGCCCACCAGTGCCACCCACCTGAGCCCACCCACCAGTGCTGTCCACCAGTGCCACCCACCAGTGCCACCCACCAGTGCTGCCAGTCAGTGCCACCAGTCAGTGCCCAGGGGTTGTGCTAGTCAGTGCCGCCAGTCAGTGCCCAGAAGTGATGCCAGTCAGTGCCGTCTATCAGTACCCATCATCAGTGTCACCTATCAGTGCGCCTATCAGTGCTGCATATCAGTGCCGCCTATCCGTGACCCCTAATTAGTGCTGTCTATCAGTGCCGCCTATCCGTGCCACCTCATTAGTACTGCCTATCAGTGCCCTTTAGTGCTGCCTATCAGTGCCCATCAGTGCCGCCTATCAGTGCCCATCAGTGCCGCCTCATCAACGCAAATCAGTGAAGGAGAAAAAATACCTGTTTGAAAAATTTTATAAAAGAAACAAATAAACTTTTTTTTTTTTTTTCAAATTTTTTGCACTTTTTTTAATTTATAGCGCAAAAAGTAAAGCGCCCAGTGGCGATTAAATACCACCAAAAGAAAGCTCTATTTGTGAGAAAAAAATGATCAAAATTTCATATGGGTACAATGTTGCATGACCGCGCAATTGTCAATCAAAGTGCGGCAGCGCTGAAAGCTGAAAATTGGCCTGGTAAGGAAGGGGGTATAAGTGCCCGGTAGGCAAGTGGTTAAGTTCCCAAAGTCTCTCCTGAGACCACTGTTTTGCCCTTCTCTTGACCTGTTTTATTCTATCAATATCTTTTTGCAAGGAAGGTCTCCAGAACTGGACACAGTATTCTAAATAAGGTATAAATAAAGATGTGTACATGGGATTCAGGGCCACCTTCCTCCTGTTAGTTACCCCTCTAGTGATAACCCCTAGAATTCTATTTACTTTTCAACTGCATTGCCACATTTTTTGCTCATTTTGCAGTCATTTGAAATAAGTAGGCCAAATCGTATTCCTTTGTAGTGCTGGCCTACACTGTATTTCCAATAATGTAGTCTATCACGGGATTTATTCTCTAGGTTCATTATTTTACATTTAGAAACATAGAACTGCAGTTTCCACTGCTTTGACCAAACTTTCAGCAATGCCAAGTCGTGTTCCATGTTGCAGACACCTTATAGCATATAGCATATATTATTATATATTATAGCATATCTTTGTGTCATCTGCAAAAAGACATACCTTATCCACAAAACCTTTAGTTATATCAATTACAAACAGATTAAATAGAACAGGACCTAGTACAGAACCTTGTGATACACCACTGGTGACTGGTCTTTGTCCGAATGAACCCCATTTAAATCTATCCTTTAACCAGATGCATATCCACTGAGTCACCAAAGGATTAAGTCCTAGCTTGTACAATGTTTTGTATTAGATCATTATGTGGAACCATATCAAATAAATCAAGATGGGTTATGTCCACAGCACCACCCTGGTCCAAAACATCAGTGATATATTAAAAAATGTAATCAGATTAGCCTGACATGATCTGCCCTCAGTAAAGCCATGCTGTTTTCGGTCCAGCAAATTGTGTGTTTTTACGTGATCAGTGATCCTTCTTTTTAGGAATGATTTCATTAACCACTTGCCCTCTTGATGATTTACCTCCATTCCTGACGAGGCCATTTTTATGGCACTGCATTACTTTGACAATTGTGCGGTCATGCAACGCTGCACCCAAATTAAATTTCCATCCTTTTTTCCCACTTATTGAGCTTTCTTTCGGTGGTATTTTATTGCCTGTGCATTTTTTATTTTTTGTGCTATAAAAAAAATGTCCAACAATTATGAGAAAAAAACAATACTTTTGACTTTTTGCTATTAAACATGTCCAGTAAAAAAATTTGAAAAATCAAACTTTGTCAGAAATTTAGGCCAAAATGTATTCTGCTACATGTCTTTGCTAAAAAAGAACCCAATACTTGTAAATTAATTGGTTTACGTGAAAGTTATAGCGTTTACAAATGGCGGTATAGATACTGGAATTTTTTTTTCTGGCCGGGACCTGGTGATCGACAGCTGTAGCCACCAATGGCGGCGCATGTAGGGCGGCTATAGCTGTCGATCACCGGGTCCCGGCGGAAATTCCCCACTGGCACCCAGCGATCGCTGAGAAACAGTGAAAGGGGAGAGGTCTGTGTGTAAACAACCCACATTAACATCTATACCAGACCCTTCTTTAGGATAAGGGCCTGGTATAGATAAAGAGATTCCCCAGCCACTTTGTTTACAGACAGAACAAATCAGCCAGGAGCCATTATTTACCAGCAATTTAAATGGAATTATTTCTTTGTACAGTAAATGTCTGTTTTGCTGTAGTAGGTTGTATAAATTGTGTAGATATGCCATTTCACAGAAAGTTTAAGGGTATCCCACAGACACATTATTTAAAGGAGTTGTGCATTTTAAATGTTTTATCTTGACCCCTTCCCACGACTCTACTTATATATGCAGCTCCATTGCAGTGGTCCTTTATTTGTGGTCCACATATATGTGTACTTTTGTGTGTGCAGGGAGAGTGCTGTACAACATGCTTCCAGCACAGAGACTGGACTCTCACCGAGATTTCTGGGTCCTGTACTAATAATAGGGAACTGAGCAGCCTGGTTTCTGATCGCCTGTTTGCTGTGATAGCCACTTATTGACTATCACCGTGACCAGTCACTGTATAGCCTGCCCCTGTGTTTTTTTTCTTCTCTTGAACTGAGAATAAAATACATTGTATCTTTTTCTCCTCACTAGAGAAGTGGATAATAAAAAAAATTAAAGATTAGAGTTTGATCAAAGCCAGGATTAGGGTTAAGGTCAAGGATTAAAGACCATGGTTAGAGTCAAGGCCAGGGTCAAATGATGTGGTCAAATGTCAGGTTCAGTGTATTTTAGGTAGGATAAAAAAAGCATTTTTTAAATTTGTATCAGTGTTAGTTAATGTCAGTGTCAGTTTTTTTTAGGTAGGATATAAAAAGCATATTGTTTCTGGGCCCTACTATGGGTACAAACAACAAATAGTATAGACATATGTAGTATTGCTGCGATTGTCAGAAGTAAAATTTATTTTTGGTTGTTTTTTGGCAGTAGGTTATGGTAATAGCAAGAAATGTACAGCTAAATGTAAAAAAAATATATTTTTTTACTATTTTATGCCAGTGTTCTTTTGATAATAATAAAAACAAAAATCAGGAGATATCTGCTTTTCACATACCTGGTCAGAGGCTGGAGTGCTGAGAGGGCTACCCTTGCAGCTGAGTGCGGAAAACCATTGAAAGTAGGAACAGGAGATGCTCGGCCCAGAGAAGCACGGGTTGCCAGCTGTCAAGGCCTGAAAAGCTGAGATGGTGATCACCTGAAGTTGGCAGGAATGGCTGCAGAGCTGATGTTCTCCAGACTTAGCAGGCAGAACTTGAGAGCAAGCAAGAAGCAGGGTAGAGAGCCAGGCTGGAGGTTATGCACAGGAGGTCAATTAGGAGTAGAAGCAAGAGGCAAGGTCCAAACAGGCCAAGGTCAAACACAGGTGATCATGCAGAAACGAGGTCAGGAGGATAAGCTGGGGTCATACACAGGTAGTCAGGCAGCAGCAGAGTCAGAAGAACAAGCCAGGGGTTAGAGCCAGGAGAAGAGACAAGGCAAGCCAGAGGCAATCCTTTTCAGCAATGGGAAGTCAAATAAAAAGACAGAAGCACAGGGACACGGGTGACTGACCATCATCCAGCAACAAGTGGTCAGAGCTGCTGTGCTTTTAAAGGCAAATAGGCAGCAGAATGTATTCGCCACCATGCATGCACACTTTCTGATTCGAGCATCCGCATGTGCAATTGTGCCATGCATGTGCCGATGCGCACAAGAGCAAGCAACCCGTGGCCATGATGTGTATTGGTGATAGTGCCCATCTTTCTTTGATCAGTCCTGTGACACTATTAACATTTACCACTGAATTAAAGCCAAAAATTATTCCCCCCTCCCCCCCCAAAAAAAGGTATAATTCACCTGAATAC
The DNA here is from genome assembly GCF_062004578.1 of Staurois parvus. NCBI lineage: Eukaryota > Metazoa > Chordata > Amphibia > Anura > Ranidae > Staurois > Staurois parvus. Next base: position 1,897,865 of record NW_028318034.1, on the reverse strand, counting down.
ACTAGTGTGTGCTACTATGTAACAATACTACAAGTATGTGATGATATGTACAGTTTTAGTAACACATGAAAGTTGCAAAACTGTGTTTCAGCATTGGGATATGTTTTTCCTTCTGTCGTGAAGGGGTTAAGCAATATTAAAGTGATTACATAATATTTAAAGACATTTTTGCTTTGGCATATGCTCCCCAAGGCAGTACTGAAGTGCCCAGCCCCCCAGGACATCTTTTTTGATAATCCTTTACCTATTAGCCTAGAAAATGGTCAAAGATTAAGCTACCATTAATGTCAATGGGGTTCAGATTTAGCACCTGAACTTCAGTAATGTTAGGTTAATCCTCCTTGAACCGAGCTCGGGTACCTTCAGCTCATCACTAGTCACTACATGGCTTTTTTCACCATTCATACCATTCAGAACATGATTTTGAAGATTTCTAATGGATGATATGAATTTTCCCATGGATGATATGAATTAACAGGTTATGTAACATATTTTCCCAATAATAGGAGTCCTTAAACACTTACATGTTTATTCTTAAATTCAATTTTGGATAAATACTATTAGGAGCTAACACACAACTAAAGAGTTTTCATTCTCATAAAGAGGATTGTGTTATAAATATGTTAGATACTGTTACTGTTTAGTGGATTTTAATAACTATTGAGGCAAGTTATAATGTGAAGATGTAAAATAAAATGTAAGCAAAGATGTTATGAAATTGTACTGAAGAAACAAAACATCACTGAAAAAAAATCCTGGACATTCAAACATGTTCCAGGTACTGTGTGGTGATTTGGTCCAGGTCCTGCATGCATGAGCTAAGTGACCTGGCTTATTAAAGACATTTGCCGAATAGACAGAAAGCTATGGATTACATCACTGAGGAATCTCAGGTTTCATTTCATTTATCGACAACATCTATTACAACTATAGTGGTGGAAAGAGAGTCTTATAGCTTACAGATGTAGCAGACATTTACCATAATTGGATGTATTAAACTATTTTGAAAAATCACACTCAAACAAGCATGCCTTTAACATACACATTGTAAAACATACCTCATATGAAAAGCTTTTTTTTCCAGATTCATATAAAGATCCATTTGAAGAGTCATTCTGCTTCAGACTGCAGTTTGTTTTGTAGATCATTGGTACACGTTGTCATCATAGTAGTAAATATACAGTAGTCAAACTAGAGTTACTGTATCTGCTCCACCCTGCCATGGAGCAATTTTCCTCTTGATGAAACTGGGGAAACCTTCAACCTTTGGCTGCATTTGAAATAATATGTTGGCAAACAGTTCCCTAATATCCAAAAATATGTTTTTAGTCTACTTTTGTTTTTTCCAGGATTATTCTGGAATTGCTGTGCCCTTGGTACTCAACCCAATACTCAAAAAATATTCCAAAATGCTGTGTCAGAAGTACATCTATGGACCAACATTACACATTTAACAGCTGTTCAACACATTAGGAATTTAATCACAGTGGGTTTAGACAGTAAAACTGTTAAGTATATTGGTCAACCTTCTAGGTTTTAAAATCTGGGTCATGGTGCTTGGCGTTGGGGGGTTCAGTCCTTATGGGCTGAAAAGTTGAGAATATTTTGTTGCTGCTGAGGCCTAACCAGTGGCAGACTGACCATTTGGAAACTCATGCACTGCCCGAGGGCCTGGAGTCAGTAGGGGGCCCCATGAGATGCCCCTGGTACCTTTTTCATAGGCTTATTTGAGTTTGGGCAAGGACACAGGGGCCCCATGATCCTCTATTGCCCGGGGGCCGCATGAGTTGTCAGTCCGCCCTTGGGCCTAACCCAAACTACCAATAGATTTGATTGAGAGTTGACAAAACTGTAGTGATACAATCACTCACCTAGTGAGGACACAGGAATGTCTACTTTCTTGCAAACTACTTCAGCCTGCATATTTAATATAAAGCTTTTAAAAATGTCTTCCAAGGACTTGATTGTGTTTTTTGGGGGCAAAGTGTATGTTTTTCATTTTTGGTTTCTGCATAAACCCAGAAGACCCAGTAGGGCAGTGCCATAAAGATACTCACATACACTCAAATTAGCTGAGGCTCAGTGTTAATTTACCATACATGTGCAAAATGTGTTAATATTTATGTGAAAATGTCTGAAGTGGAAGCAACAAGTGGGAGGGTCTGGGCAGACATTAAAATGTATGTATATCTAAACAGTTTTTATCTAGTTTTAAACAAAAGTAGAAAGGGGACAAATACTTGTCAGGTTACATTTTTTCTGTATGACTTGCTGGATATGTAACATAACATAACATATTAATTTCAACAGCACCCTTTCATAAATGAAACATTAGTTTGGTTTGACTGATCCACTAAAACCCAAGCTTGCCTTAACATTTTTTAATAAAAGACCTTAAAGATCTGATTGATATATGTGATTTCCTATTTTTGTTTCCAATGTAGGTAATTTTTTTTACAAAATCAAAGCTGAATTTCTAATGTGGTTCTTTGAAAAAAAAAAACCCTGCCGTTTTTAATTAGAATTGATAATATTAAACAGGGTAATTGTTTATTTTTCTAGCCAGTAAGTAAGAAAAATGATTTACCGTAAAGCTTTTGGAAAATCAAATGTATCTGGAACATGATACCAAGTTTGGGAAGGCAAATTAACTTTGTTACAATACTATAATTTTAACTCTGTAAAAAATTTGTATCTCTCCCAGATGATAAACAAGTTGTTCAAAAGGAGAATAAGAGAGAAAACCACCAGTTTAAGTATCTTTGAAACCTTTAATCAACAAATTAAGTACACAATAAAATACACTTGTGGATCTACTATTAAAACAGAAGAAAAGAAGCTGGGAAGAAGACTGGAGCTGTAGTTCAAATTCCTTGTTTAATTTGGCAAAGGATAAAAAAAATTGTTTCACCAGATTGGACACTGTGTGAATTTCTACTTTTCTTTTCTACAGCTGTCATACCTTTGGCCTGTTATGTCTCACTGTAAATTAAATTATCCTTTATTTGGTTGCTATAAACATGATTCATATTTACTGACTGACTGACCTTTCCTAAATGTGTAATTTAAAGGATATAGGTATCACTTTATAGGATTGTATTGTAGGGGAAAAGGAGAGCCTGGTTTAGTTCCCATGGGGTGTCACAATAGTTAGATATGAGAGTAAGTTCCTGGACCCCTTGTAATAAGTAAGCAGTCACTAGAGACCCAAGGCTAGTAGTGGTTGTGTGACTCTAGGAAGTGTCCAACCTGCTATTCTAGGTGGGGCACCTTTGGAAGTAGGACTGAGATATACATAGTATTGGTTGGAGCCTGCCAGGGTCATCATGGAAAGTTTTTGGAAGGCCATGTCACAGCAAAGATGTAGCTGGAGAGGCTCTATCTGTTTTAGCTTCCCCTTGGGAGGAAAGCAGGGAAAGAGAATGCAATACTGATTGTAACAACTCGCATCCTCTGGTTGGGAAGGTGGATTCCAACCAAGGGAGCCCCCCTTCAAAATATATGGGCTCCTCGACTTGGGTCTCCTCTCACTTACCATCCCTCTACTGCTTGTAACCTTAAGAATGTGCTATCACCACTGGGATGATTGAAATATCTGCTTTCAGTAAACAGTTAAACTTTCATTGTATGGACTCTAAAAAGGCTATTTGCTCCACCACCATATGGTTAACCTTCTATTTAAATATGCAAATATCTGATTTTCTAAAACTTACAATTTGAAAAGTAACTTCCTTGTAAGCATGGCAGCTATGATAACACTGGAGGTGTTCTGGATACTAATTCACTAAATGGTTATAGAATGTCCACTTTGTGATTGTTCACATGTCTTTGTGAATAGAGCAAATGTGTTCACTCTGAATATCTTATCATGTACAAGCAAAATTAAATGGTTTAAATAATATATTCAAATTAATAATTTAGGGAAACATTGTCTTTGCAAAGTGAACACCGTCTCCTCCTTTAGTAAATCAACCAGACTGCATACTGGACATCCTTGGAAATATAATTTTCTGCTCATGGAATTGTTTCCAAGAGTTTTCTTTCTTGCTTTAGCAAGTGAATAGAATTCAAATCTAACATAGCAATAGCAGGTAAAACTCTGCAATTAAGTTTACTAGAAACTGCAGGCCGACATAAAAACACAAGTGTAAATCTTCCCAACTCAGACTTCCAAGACCTGTATAAAGCTTCGACAAATGTTACCAATAACTCATTCTAATCTAGTGGGAAAGTGTTAGAACGTCTGTCATTTTTATTTAACATGTCTGTGTTCCCACACTAGGAGATTTTCCCTTAGCCGCTGCTCCATTGACTGCAGTCACTTGTGAGATTTCCCCTAGCTTTGTCCCCCGGCAGCAAGTCTGTAGGGTTTACCCTGGTTCACACTGAATGCAGCTTTCAGCTGCAGAAGCATGATTTCAAACCCGCCAGTTAGTGCAATTTCATGTGTGAATTGCAGACATCTGTCCACCTTCATGCACAGATGTCAATGCAAGTTGCATATAAAATTGCCCAAAAATAGTGCAGGAACCTTTTTCAAATTGATGCAAACCGGTTCCATGGCACAAAAAGGGTGCGACTTGTCATGCGATTTTGAACTATCAAATCACATTGGCGTGAATGGGGTCTTAGTCACATTCAACTGGACTGTAATGTAAAGTTGATGTTTTTTCTCTACTTATATACATGTAGCTAACTCAGTGCTATCAATGCAGTAGCAAGTTAGGATGAAACTTCAGACAGTAGTAAATATCTGACAGAGGTTCTAATCCTTCTTCACTGTACTATTCTACTCTGATATGTGCTCAGGCTATGAACATAAGAATACTGTATCTTTGCTACTAGTTTTCTTTTAAGACATGCCCCAATTCACTTGAGAGTAGTCCATTTGGTCCAGTACTTACTTTCATCATTCCAGCAATATTCACTGTGTGTTCTTAATCAGAGCTGCACAATCTTACTTCATAAAGATCCCCCACCTGGTCTTCTCCATTCTGCATGCTGCAGCCCCATGGGTTTCTATTAGGAGAGGACAACTGGGGCTTCTGTGAGTATGGCTCCACATCGGAAACAGTGGGGCCATGGACTGAATACAGAAAGACTGTGCAGTTAGGGAAGCATGATGAAGATTGTAAAAGGGACAAAGTAAATTAATAAATAAATAATAGTGGGCTGTGCTTAGGGGGTGAGGCCAGGGCCAACGTAATGAGCAAACCTGGGTACTGCCCAGGGGCCCCATGATCAGGGTCTGGACAAAGGGGGGGGGGCACTGTGATGGATGAGGACACTGTGATGGGAGAACCTGATCAAGGGGACACTATGATTGGGACGCCTGATGTAAGGGAACACTGTGATGGGGAAACCTGATGTATGGGGACACTGTGATGTGGATACCTGATGTATAGGGGCACTGAGATTGGGAAACCTGATGTAATTAGACACCTGGCGTATGGGGACACTGTGATGGGGATACCTGGTCTAAGGGGACACTGAGATAGGGACACCTTGTGTATGGGGACACTATGATGGGGAAACCTGATGTATGGGGGCACTGTGATGGGGAAACTTGATATAAGAGGATGAGGACACCTGATATATGGGGGCACTGTGATGCTGACACCTGATGCAGGCAGGTGGGAGACCCAGTGCATTACTGTGCCCAGGGGCCCATGATGCTAACAAGATGGCACTGAATGGGCCTATGCCTTAACCTCCTTGGCGGTTTTCCCGAGTGTAGCTCGGGGTAGAATTTCTATACCAAGAACGGTAACCCCGAGCTACACTCGGGCTTACCATGCAGCGTTCTCTGGGGGTCCCTGCAGCACTTACCTTGTCCTTCGCTCCCACGATGGGTCCCCTGCAGTGTCCCCGTCCATCTCTTCCGGCGGATGCCGGCATCTGGCTTCCGTGTTCCGGTCCCTGTGACGTCGGAACGTTCGGGCGGCGGAACCGGCGGGAAATTTGAAATTTTTAAAAAATGACATTTTTGCTGTCATTGCTTTTTCACTGCATTTCACATACATTTTGTCCCCACTGCTTTGTCCTGTGCCCTGCCTGCATTTTGACTGTTCTTTCTGCCTGGAAACTTAGAAAAGTCCATGGCGGCCAAAAAGCGTCCCTTTACGTCAAAAGCGGTTTTAGAGCAGCGATAGTAAATCAGAACCACTTGCAGAATTGAGTGATAATGATTTGTGGGGAAATTCATCATCAGACACTGAAAACGATTTTGTGACTTTGCTCAGCGATGTGCGAATTTGCCTCTGTATTTCAAATTTCAGTGTTTTTGGTTTGATTATATTATTGAATTAAATTTATTATTATTATATTATTATTTTTTATGATTATTTATTAAATTATAATTTATGATTTTGTGTTTCAAGTTTTATCATATCCGGAATGTTTAATAGACTTTTTTTCGGATAGATTTCAGTGAGTTATTCCTAAAAATTACAGCCTACAATAAAAAACTACATATTTCCATGCAAAAAAATGGTACCGCTTTTAGCACAAAATTCCTGACATAATCATACCGCCAGGGAGGTTAAAGGGCAACTTGTACCAAAGGTACAGTAGCCTTTTAAAATATGTCCATATTGGGGCGTGTCCAAGATGGCGACCGGAGCGGCCGCATAATCCGGAGCTCCGGTGCCGAGCTTTTAAATCCGCTGCCATCCGTGCGGCAGCGGATCACGGAGTGCCGGCGGAGGACCCGGGTAGTATCCCTGATCCCGGGGAGTCGGAGCCCAGGTGATATTTCCGCCCCTCGTGGCGGCTGACGTCCGCGGCCTGGTGCGGCCGCGCGGGCCGGGGCTCCGGCGCCACCCATCAGCTCTCCCATCCGCACCTGCTGCCATCCGGTGCCGAGCTTTTAAGTCTGCTGCCATCCGTGCGGCAGCGGATCACGGAGTGCCGGCGGAGGACCCGGGTAGTATCCCTGATCCTGGGGAGTCGGAACCCGGGTGATATTTCCGCCCCTCGTGGCGGCTGACGTCCGCGGCCTGGTGCGGCCGCGCGGGCCGGGGCTCCGGCGCCACCCATCAGCTCTCCCATCCGCACCTGCTGCCATCCAGGCTATGGGAGATCGCCTGGGGACATCCGCGGCGCCCTCTGCATTGCTGGGACTGGGGGAGAGACGCCACTGAGCCTTGCTGCTTCCCGCGGTGGCGGCGGCCTACATCACCGGTCTGGAGCCTCCATCTGGTCACAGTGAGTGGGGGATGCGGGTGCCCTCTTATTATTAGCTCCCCCCGCAGTGACCTGGGAGTGGGCCTCACGTTGCTGACCCCGGAGCCTGCCATCTCCTGTAACCACAGCCCCTGTTGGGCTCAGAGGCCTACTGGGGCCTTAATATTGCCCCGTGGAGTGTCTCCCTGGAGGGCCCTGTGCTTGGTGTTGGAGGTCCTCTGCTTCCCACTTGTCCCTCTTGTGTCCTAGATTGGGATCTGGTGCCATCATCCTGCACCGGTGTGCTATATCTGCGTGTTACTGTGATCTATGTCCTCTCTACCCTTCCATGACTTGCTAATTATCTTTACAATATAATGTTCTCGCAGATGAATCTAACCGCATTCATGTAACTACAACCCTAAACCTATTTTGGGCGTTATAGGTCCCCTGGGGTTATAATCTCCATTCATTATCCTATTTTCAGTTGATCACCCCCAGGAGACTCCCTGTATGCCGTCCACAAAGAAAAAAAAGGGACAAGCCCAGAAGTCCCTCACAACATACCTACTTAAGGCACACGAGCTTTGTAACATGTCTCCAGTCAATACAGAGCGAGCATCCCTGTCCGATCCCACACAGGATACCACCGCTCCCTTATCGGCCTTGGTCAGTGAAAATACACAGCAACTTACAAAAGGAGACTTGGAGTCCTGCTTGGAATCTATATACGCCAAACTAGCCGCCAAATTTCAATCAGAATTGCATAAAAGCACTAATGTTCTCTCTCAGGAAATAGCCACATTGGGCTCCAGGACAGACCGCTTAGAAACCAAACACGATGAACTTAGCCTGGCCTATGGTGAACTTTCCAGAGAGCATGATCATTTACAAACGGCCTTTTTTCAACTACAGGCGCAGGTGGAGGACCTTGATAATCGCAATCGCAGGAATAATCTGCGAATCAGGGGAATCCCGGAGTCTATGTCTGACCTCTCCATAATCGTGACCAAATTATTTCAATCACTCCTCCCGGATCGTGACCCTGGGTCTTTTGCCTGTGACCGCATCCATAGAGCCCTGCGCCCTAAACCTCCTACTGACAAGCCACCTAGGGATATTGTCCTGTGCATGAGGGACTTTTTGACCAAAGAGGAAATACTCAGAGCTGCTCGCAATACCCCTACGATCTCCTTTGAAAGCTCGGTCTTACAAATCTTTCCGGATGTTTCCCCGGCCACGTTGGAGAAGCGTAGAAAAATGAAAGAAGTCACAACGGTCCTGTTCTCAGCTCGTATTCGCTACAAATGGGGCTTTCCCTTTAAGTTGATTGTTCCACATAATGGGAGCACATATATAGCTACATCTCCTTTTGAAGGTAGAGCAATCTTGGCCAAACTGGGCCTAGCGGATGCCCCATCACCTCAACGTCCACCCTCCACCCCTCGTGTCTCTCCCATTTGGCATACCCCATCTCCACGGAGAGATAGAAGGAGAGTCAGACAGGATCCGGGTTGATAGGTCCATTCTCACTTGCCTATTACCTATTGTTTGACAGTCCTTGGTCTTGCCTATTGTCTTTTATGACTTTACCGAGAATTGAGACACAGGGATTTTGTTTCTTACATCTTACGCTGTCAGGATGTGTATTTCTATGGTTACTGCTATGTTAATTTTATAATCCTGAGTAATATGTGTGTGCCTTGCATTGATAGCTGGACGAGTTAAGGTATAACAAGGGTCTTTGGTCCCTCTTAATTGCGCCCATTGGTTTATGGTTCCACAACTCTTTGACACGTTACCCCACCCTGCCTCCTGACATGGCCGGAAGTGTCGCCGCCCGATTGAGGGGTGGCAGTTCCGTTTTCCATGTTTTAGGGAGACAGGGTTTGGGCCCATTTGGCCCCTTAATATTTGAACTTTTTGTTTTATCAGGTATGACAAATTTTCAGCCTGATCCATGTTCTTTAGTTACCTTATTTGTAGGAGCTCTTCAAATCTCCTCTCTATTGTTTTTTGTCTTCTCTTTTTTCAACACTTTAGTGCATGAGGATTGTGTTGTGTCGGTCTATGGACATCATGGCCCCCATCTTGGGGCCGGGGGGTCCCCTGGGCTGGTTCTGCCACCTGTACGTCTGTCTGCTATAGACCTGCGGATCTCTATGTCTAGCCAATTAATTTTAGGGGATATCTTTGTAATGTATACTTTTATGATGATAGTAATAAGCTCTGTTTACTATGGTAATTCAATGTATTTCGCATAATGTCCAGGGTTTCAATTCGCCAAACAAGCGCAAAACGGCCTTTCTTCAATATAAACGACTGGGAGCCAAGATTATCTTATTACAGGAAACACATTTTGCAGCTGCAAAACACCCGACATATTTTCATAGATCTTATAGGCAGGGGTATTATACCCTGCATTCCTCCAAGAGTAGGGGCGTAGCCATCTTTCTACATAATTCATTCCCCTTTGAGGTTCAACATGTGTATCGTGATCCAGACAGTAGGTTTATCATTCTTAAAGGCACCCTTTCAGGTCGAGAACTTACTATTGCTAATGTATATGCACCGAATTCAGCTCAAGCTACCTTTTTTTCAAAATTTTTTGGTACTCTGGATAGGTTTTTGTCCCCTCATCTCTTGGTGGGTGGGGATTTTAATCTGGTGGCAAATCCTCTTTTGGACCGTAGTTCCCCTCGCATTCTTCCCAGGCTTTCCCAAAATCCCTTACTAAGAAATTAGATACCCTCCAGTTGGTGGATGCCTGGAGAGCGCACAACACCGGAGCCAGGGATTACACATTTTATTCCCACCCACATGACTCTTATGCTAGATTAGACTATATATATTGTACCCCAATTTTACTAGCTAATTCTAAGGTAGCTTGCATTCATTTGAGCCCCTGGTCGGATCACAGTATTGTGGCCTTATCTATCACATTTGTGGGATTGGCACCTACTCCCTTCTCTTGGAGACTTAATGATTCTATGCTAACCGATATCGACTCTCGCCAGGAAGTGGTTACATCTATTCAGGAATATTTTCAATCTAATTTAACCCCTGATATTTCCCCAGCCACACTCTGGGTAGCCCACAAGGTGGTCCTACGAGGCCGACTTATCTCCATGGCCTCATCCAGAAATAGAAAACGTTGGCAGCAAATACTACTTCTAACCCGAGAATTAGAAGCACACTATAGAAGCCATGTCGCTAATCCATCTCTGCTTAATAAACAGCTACTGTCCCAAAAGCGCTTGGAACTGAATGCCCTGCTTTCCCAAAAAACTGAAAAGGCCCTTCGCTGGTCGAAGGCCTCATTCCTATTACATAGTAACTCGGCATCTACCATGTTCGCAAGGAAGTTGAACCACTCTCTGCGCCCCCCACACGTGTATAAATTACGCACAAATTCGGGTGCTATCTCATCTCTACCTCAGGAAGTCTTGGGTATTTTCGAACATTTTTATTCTAAACTACTAGCTCCTCCGCAGTCGGATTCTGTCCCTCTGTCGGACTCTTGGCTGGACTCTATACCCCTCCCTGCCCTTACACCTTCTCAGATTGTCACTCTTAATGCCCCCTGTACTTTAGAAGAAATACCATGTGCGATAGGCGCGCTCAAGCGCTCTACTGCGCCGGGTCCTGACGGATTTACCGCTAGCTATTATAAACATTTTGCCTCTACATTGGCTCCATACTTGATAACTTTATTTAATGATGTTTTGCAGGGGGGTAAGTTCCCTGAGGAGATGTTATTGGCTAACATGTCTCTAATACCCAAGCCACAGAAGGACCACTGTTTGCCACAAAACTATAGACCAATCTCAGTCATGAATAATGATCTAAAGATATTTAGCCGTATTTTGGCGGACCGGTTGGCCCCTATCATCTCCTCTTTGGTCTCTCCAGACCAGTCGGGTTTTATTCCCGACAGATTTATTACTGATAACATTCGTCTCACTCTAAATGTTATTCAAGACGCCAATTTACATTCCAAAGAGGTTCTGTTGATGAGTTTGGATATAAACAAGGCCTTTGATAGTGTTCTTTGGCCCTCCTTGTTCTCCTTGCTACAGAAAATGGGCTTTAGTGAGGTATTTTTGGCAGGCATACATGCCCTGTATGACTCTCCTAAAACGAGAATTAGGCTTCCTGGCTGTAACTCTGACTTCTTTACATTGGGTAGAGGTACCCGCCAGGGCTGTCCTCTTTCACCCCTTTTATTTGCGCTGGTGTTGGAACCTTTGGCATTGGCGATTAAATCACATTCGGATATTTCTGGCTATTCATTATTAGTTTCACATTTTAAATTGAGCATGTATGCTGATGATGTTATGCTTTTTATTACTAACCCGTTGACTTCTTTACCTAACTTGTGTGCTGTATTGAACGATTTTGCCAAAGTGTCAGGTCTCACCGTTAATTTTACCAAATCTGTGGTCATGCCTGTTAATGTTCCTGACTCCCTAAGTGCATCTCTCCGTAGTTCTTTCCCATTTCGCTGGGTCAAGGACAGGATATCCTATCTGGGGATTAACATCACTCCCAGATACTCGGATATATTTGCGGCTAATTATCCACCATGTGTATCGCGTCTCTCTACTCTACTGAAGATCTGGCACGGTTATCATATCTCCTTTCTGGGTAGAGTCACGGCGGTTAAAATGAATATTTTGCCCAAATTGCTTTATCTTTTTAGAGCACTTCCAGTTCCGGTCTCAAAAACCTTTTTGGATCATTTTCAGCGGACTATTAATAATTTTATTTGGGGAAATAAGCATCCACGTTTTGCCTCATCCATTTTGTATCGCTCACAACGGTCGGGAGGTCTCGGTCTTCCTAACTTTTGGCTATATTATCTCTCGGCTCGCTTTGCGCAATTGTCACAATGGGCTACTATTAACTCTCAAATCCCGTGGATCAAGTTTGAGTCTCAGTCGATACGTCCTTTTTATTTACCGGGAATTTTATGGTCTAACATCTCCCCCCGATCGACTGTTTTTCATAACTCCATAGTGACTCACTCACTGACGCTTTGGTCCAAACACAAATCTAAATTGGGTTTAGTCTCTTCTATTCCCCCAGGTGTGTCATTTTTTGGGGATCCTACTTTTGTTGTAGCCTTTTCTTCCCCTCATATGTTTCGTTGGTGGTATGATCGATCTTTTATCAGATTATCTGATTTCCAAAGAGGAGGATCTTATATTACCTTTGATATGCTGCGCGTGTTGTTTGATGTTCCTCTTCGTGAGTACCTTCGTTATAGACAGATTAGGCACTTTTTTAAAGCGCACTTTGGCCTTACCCCATCCTCTCCGATTTCCTTTTTTGAACGTATCAGCCGTGACTCTCCCAGGGGTAGGGGTCTTATCTCAAATCTTTATCACCAATTTTTGATCTGTCTTTTTCATGCTCCCCCTTTGTACAGACGAAAATGGGAGGAGGATTGTGGCGTCACTTTTTCGGATGAGGATTGGGATTCCATGGTGGATAATATATGCAAGAGCTCTAGATCTCTTTCGGTTCGTGAGACGGCCCTTAAAGTTCTAACCAGATGGTATTATACCCCGTCAAGACTACATGTACTGTTTCCACAAACGTCCCCTCTATGTTTTCGGGGCTGTGACTGCACGGGTACTTTGGTTCATATATTTTGGGATTGCCCGACCATATCTTTGATCTGGCGTAGGATTTCTGAGGTCGCTGCCTTATTGTCGGGCGCCCCGATACGATTGTCCATGCAGACCTGTTTATTGGGGGCCCATATCCCAGGGGTCTCTGATGCCAATCTGAGATCGATACACACATTATGTATTGCCACTTTATGGTCTATTGCCCTACATTGGAGGTCCAATGTTGTACCCTTAGACTCCGTTTTACACAGAATTGACACTGTAATGCTTATGGAACGCATTCATTATACCCTACTGGATAAGCTGCACTTATACGATAAAAAATGGGAGTCATGGAGAGATTGCAGACACTTATTACATGCTTAATAACATCCCCAGTAAAAGTTGGCTGGCATGTACTATTGACAGGTGTATCACCTAACCTATTTTGTCGTTTACGTACTTCATGCACTTGTAACTTCCTCTTTTTTTTCTTATCTTCTTTGTTATGTTAATATACCTTTATGTATTGTACTTTTCAAAAGTGCCTTGTTTTTGCTGACAATATCACTTTTAAAGTGTGCTGTTGTTCTACTGTCTACTCTTGTACAATAAAATCGTTTGTAAACAAAAAAAATAAAATATGTCCATATTATTAGCAGGCAGTTAAAAGAGCTTTAAAACAAGCCCTCACTGAACTTTCTGTGTATATGTTTTGTGAAGTAACTCATCCTCAATATTACAACAGAGATTTAGCCTTTTGTAAGTTTCTACCAGCTTTTGAGTTCTTGGTGTTTGTTTACATTAGAAGGCTGGCAAGGTGACATGTTTATGCTGGTATAGAAAAGAAGAGTAGCTGTGATTTTAGTTCCTCTATTGTGATATTTAAAGAGCCATATCTCCATAATAAATACAACAGCATATATCAATAAGTGCGTAGTCTGAGCACAGGTTCACTTTAAACAGAACTCATCCAACTGGCTATACTGGTACTGTTAAGTAACTTTTTAATGTAGAAACAAGAAACACAAGAAGAAGTGTTAGAAATATACATATGTCAATAACCAATTTACTGAAAAGTCAGACATTAGCCAGAATGGATCTTTAATATACCCAGTGAAGCACTAGAAACAAATTGAAATATAGATGATCATCAAAGAACTGTGAAATACAGCACATTCTGTTGGTTGCTAGCCATAACATCTTTACATTTAAATGTCATTTTCTGCTGCTCTCTGAATGATTGAATCACTCGTTTGCATGTAGAGGTCATTTTTATTGTTCAGTCAATTACACATCACTGACTTAAAATGATTAATTTTATGAAAGACTCTGAAAATGATTCCAGTAAGTGTCAGGAACATTTATGAATCACAGTAAAGCGTGTTGTCAGTATGATGAAGGTACGGTAATGAACTTGCATGCCACCTTTTCTGTTATCCCTTTTATGGTTAAAGACAATAATGATGATTATTATAGTCGTTTATGAAGTTTTAGTATTTTTAGACCCCTTTCACACCAACTTGCATTAGATATGAATAGGGCCTAAAAATTCTACAGTCATATAAACAATTACTACTAATATGCATCATGCACCTGACTCTATTAACCCCTTATTAATGCTGGTGTAAAAAAGCATGCAAGAACTTTTTAAAATATATCATGATGCAGCACAGTTTTATGAACAGCCACCATAGAAGACAAACAGAGGAATTTAGTAAAGTTATAATGACAATTTTCTGGTGGTAGTTTCCTCAAAAACTACTTTCACCTAATCTTGGCAAGCATTACCAACACATGCAGCAAATTCAGGTAGTTATTACTACCATCACTTTAAGAACCTGTTCCTGTGGTAGTGTAAGAGAAGCTCAGTACATGTTGGAACAAGAAGGCTACTGCATGCTGTCATGAGCATGCTCATAATTCTGAGCAAATACTCACTGCACAACAGGCATATGTGCACATGCGCACACATCTTGTATGGGCACTGATGCAAACAGCCAAACAGCTTGGGCTATGACATGAATGGTTTGCTGAGTGCTCTTTTTTTAGTTCCTGCTTAAGCTGAGCTTTGACCTGCCTTATCTGTCTACTCATGTACAGCTCGGCTTGCTCTTGACCTGTCTTTGAACTTCAAAGGTGGAGCATAATTACATACAGTACATGCACATCAATAAAGTCTATGAATGGAGTACTAGGTAGCTTTATAGATGCTCATAATGAAGTAATTAAAAAAATGCATAGAGCAAGGTTGGACAGGTGATGGCATTGTGCTGTTTATTGTACCTAACCTGAGTTTAAGGATGAGCCACTAAAAGAGCTCATGGTGACTAGTGATTTATGGTGGGACCCTAAGCAGATGGCTATCTTTCAACAATGGCATATGGTTTATCACATGCTTAATGAACTTATGTAATGTAAGCTCATCTATCAATCTGCATCACACATTAGCATGTTATGAGAGACTTACCTCTAAAAGGAAGCCTTCCAGCAAGGTGCTGTCCACGCTGACAGGGCTTCTATTTTCATCTGGTCTTCCTTCCAGGTTTGCAGGCTCCGGCTATTTGAATGGCCGAGCCGCGATGAAGTCACTCTCATGCATGTGCATGGGAGCCATGGCCATGGCAAAGTGCTCTGAATGCCACTCCCACAGAGCATAGTGCATATGCGCCAGTGAAGAAGAAGTGAATATCTCCTTAATGGTGTATATTTAGGAGATACTCCTTGTACCTACAGGTAAGTCTTATTATAAGCTTACCTGTAGGTACAAGTGAGCCAGCGGTGTTTATGACCATTTTAAGGGTTTTGGTGAGCTGTTGAGTAGTGAGGTTGTAGGGAATATATTTATTGGTATAAGCACCACCTCATAGCAGCAAAAATGCCTTAAAGTGGAATTCCAAGAAAAATTTTAAATTTGCCCACGATTACTATCTTAAATATTCCTGAAACCGTTGTCGGTCTCTGTGTGGGAAATCCAGCAGAGGTTTGAGTAAACCTGTCCCTGTCTTTCTCAGTCTGCCCTCATCCCTCCCAGTCATTGGCAGAATGTGCAGTTTAGTAGGGAAGCTGATGGTGAGAGGTGAGCCACTGCAAAGCTAGTACAGAGACTCACCTCTCACCACCAGCTTCCCGGCTAAACTCTGCTATTCTAGTCGCTTACCTGCTGAAGCCTTTCATGGTCCCAGTGGATCCTTCTCTGAGCATGGTGACAAGCATTATCTTCCCTTACACAGATGGAGTGCATTTTGTTATTAACCCTTTACTTCCCATGAAACATCTACACTTAGATAGTTGCACTTTTCTGGATTGTTTTTATTGGTTGTGCATTAGATGGCTCGAGACCTTTTTATGTGGAGTGGCAACCACTAATATAGTATAACACCCTCCAGTTTAAATTAGATTTAAGTTTTTTTTTGCATAGTTAGTGACTTGCTGGAAGCCTGGGTATGAGTTAGCCTGGGAGTGAGTCTGCAAGATTACTTCAAGTTTCTAGAAGCCAGTAGGTGGGGGTAAGGAGGAGCTGATCTGCATACTTGTGGGGATCTGGCCAAACCCCAGGCAGGAGGCCTGGCATTGTAGCTGTGTTATCCCTTAAATATGAGAGTGCACGGTCAGCAGGGGAGTCAGGTGGAAGATGGAATGCGGAAGTGCTGCTGTGGAACTTGGGAAGGGGTCCCATGGGAGGAGAGTCTAATTATAAGCTGGGAGCTGGAAAGAAGGACCTCCACTGTTCACAGTCTACAAGGAAGGACAGCCTGTCAGCAGGGGAAGAGACCAGCCCAGCATAAGGCCTGAAAGCGGCTTCAGCTTTACAGCTGCTGGAAGAGCACATTCAGAGTATTTCTACACCCCCTAGGCCTACAAGGGAGAGGAAGCAGCCAGGTGGATGAGGACAATTCCCTCTGGGGTCTGAGGAGGATCATTTAAATCATCTAAATTCTCCTCATAAAGACTGTGTGTTGATTTCTTTATAAGACAAAAGCTATTCCTGAAAGAGTAGAGAGTCCAGTATCTATTATTTCGTGCCTTTTGCTGAATTTTTGCCTTCTTGTGCCTAAGAAATTGTTCTCCAAGTTGTTCCAGTTCCATTGGACACCCATATACCCCTAGACCGGGGCGGACTGACAACTCATGGGGCCCCCGGACAATAGGGGATCATGGGGCCCCTGTGTTCTTGCCCGAACTCAAAAAAGCCTATGTAAAAAGGTACCAGGGGCATCTCATGGGGCCCCCTACTGACCTACTGGCAGTGCCCGAGTTTCCAAATGGTCAGTCGCCCCTGCCCTAGACCCTGTCAAAGTTGTTAGCCCCTAATAAAACAACAAACACTAGGTTCATGGACTGTTTACTGACTCTAGATGCAAGTGTGAAAAGTGGGAAAATGCGCGTTGCCAGGATGTGCAGAGTTTAGGGGCATCCAAAAACTCAGTGGCTCCTCTGTAGCCAGAGATGGCTTCATCCCGAGTTACTGTAGGGACAGAGCAGCCATTGGGACCTGCATCCCCCAGTGCCACAGAGGGAGTGCTGTTCTGTTCTTTTGGACTGCGCAGGCCCATCATTGGCAAGAGTAAACACTGAGCATGTGAAGGCCAAATGATCAGGAGGTTGCTTCCTCCCACATTACTACGGGGGACTTGCCCTAGCAACTGCTCTGTTCCTGCAATAACTTGGTAGCTCTGGCTACAGAGGATTTTAAGAAGTTTCTTCTAAATGAGTTTAACTGTTTAACAATAAAGGGAGCCCTGGCTGGTATGTAGGTTCGACGCAATGTGCTGCTATACTTATATGGGGCATTATAGTGTCTTTTTTTGTAAAGATGAACTTACACTTTAAAAAAGCCTCCAAATGCTCTACTTCATTTGTGGAATTTATCTACAATATGTACATGTATCAGACTAACATCTATGCAAAGCTGCAGAGCCAGAACAAGGAGAGAAAGTAGTTGCATGCTGTACTAAGAAGGATCTGATATAACTGATCTGTAGGGAACTCAATAGGTCAGGTATGGTGCTTAAGCTCGATTTTTACAGGGAAGGTCAAGATTTACATTTAAATTTAGCAGCCTATATTTCTGGGTTTGCTTATCATTCTGAAATGCAATTTTCATTAAACATTTTTTATCTATTGGTGATGCGCGAATGAAAGGTGAACTAATCTTTTAAATAATGTTTATTCATACCTAGTTTGACTTTTCTATGCTTGTGAGAGGTTTTCTACTTTTCTTCACAGAGAAAATTCTGGAACACTTCTGTTTTTTTCTCTTGTTTAGCAATAGTCACACAAATCTAATCACTACCAGAAACTGGACCTTCTCAGAAAGCATCAATAATAAACAGGAGTAAATAGCATAGCATAGCTATTTACTAAATAGAAGTGACAAGAAATGGGTGGTGGAATGAATGGGCATTGCCATTGAGAATGTCCAAGCAGATATTCATAATATATCCAGTCAACTTTTAAGGTGAGATTTAAGCCTGGCAAAGGCTTAGTCCAACATTCCCATTCACTTCCTTACTGCTATGATTTCAGGGGCAACAAGAAGAAGAAACTTTCTGCAAGCACCAGGTTAGCCCTATTTGGAAATAATAAAGGGCTGAGAGCTCTCACCCTACCATTTGACACCACTGGGTACATGACTGGCCATTCACCAAGTACCAGTGCTGTTAGGTGAAAAAGTCATATTCTCCCCTACACCCAGAAGTATCAACAAAAGACAGGTTATCTTCCTGAAGCCTAAGAGTGAATCAGATGTTCAGTAGTATTCATATGCTGAAAATAAACTTGGAAAGTGAACAGAATAATGAACCTATTTATATGCTAATTACAATAAGAAGGAGAGTGAACAGAATGATGACCCCATTAAAATACTGCTTCTAATTCCTTGTCCAATCAGGCACCAAGTGCTTTGACCAAATTGGTGCAGTTGCTGCAATTGAGTTTGTCAACCTGTCTGTGTTGTTTAGAAGAGGCTTCACAGAATTAAAGAAGTCAAACAAGCAGCTGATTAGCCTGTGCTTTAAACTCACCGAGGAAAAAATAACAATGTCGGTCCATGTGTCAGAGGTGTGGGTGGAATGATTCCCATGCTGGTTATTTACAGTATATGTAAAGCTTCAGAGGTAAAACTGACAAAGCGATAGCTGAGGTTCCAGGGGCAGTAATCTAGAACAGCAGGGACTTAGTCCAGAGTCAAAGGGAAACAATCCATGCTCACCAGCCAACAGTGGACTCAGTGGGGGAAATCCAGGCAGAGTAGTAGGGAAAAGGAGGTCCAGAGGACAGAGGACCTTCACAAATCCATCGCAGGTTCTCGGAGGGCAGTGTGTCTTGGCCTCCGCTTCTGGGCAAGACAGGCAGCAGTAGAAGGAAGAGCAGAGGGGAGGGTAGAGTCCCAGTGTCCAGGGAGTCACACAGACAATGTGGAACTACAAGTCTCTGTGGTGCAGAAAGAAAAGTACAGCCCATACAGAACTATCTGTCTCAGCAGTTTCATGCCTCTTCTAGCCTCCTAGTGAGTCATACAGCCATCAGCTCCTCTGTCCATCACTGAAGTAAGCTATCCACAGTCTGAGAACCTTCTTTGTTGTCTATGGTACTTTGAATTCAGCCAGTGACCTCAGCTGAAATTCAGGTGGTGCCGAGGTGTCTGGCTCTACCTGGCTCAGTATACAATAGTTTATGTGCCACTTACGAAGTGCAGTACTCAGGGGCGGACCAGGGGCGTACTGACAACTCATGGGGCCCCCGGGCAATAGGGGATCATGGGGCCCCTGTGTCCTTGCCCAAACTCAAAAAAGCCTATGAAAAAGGTACCAGGTGCATCTCATGGGGCCCCCTACTGACCCCGGGCCCTCGGGCAGTGCCCAAGTTTCCAAATGGTCAGTCCGCCCCTGGGCTGAGGCCTAACCAGGGGCGGACTGACCATTTGGAAACTCAGGCACTGCCCGAGGGCCCGGGGTCAGTAGGGAGCCCCATGAGATGCCCCTGGTAACTTTTTCATAGGCTTTTTTAGGAGTTTGGGCAAGGACACAGGGGCCCCATGATCCCCTATTGCCCAGGGGCCCCATGAGTTGTCAGTACGCCCCTGGCAGTACTGTAGCATATCCTACCCGTTGTGGGGACAGAGAAATGCACAAACCAAATTATGCAGATAAATTGACTTTGCTATGTAATGTAGTTCCCCTACATGTATTTCCACTGTGAACTTGGCATGAGTGCAATAAAAATGTTTTTTTCTATTTATATTTGTTTAAGGTAAGAGATTATGCCAAGTTAAATAAATGTGTATTTTTCTGAAATACCCAATTTAAAATAGAGATGTTTAGAGTTGGGTAAATTAAAGTGTTACTAAACGCAGGACTCTGCATTCACTCTATCTGGCTTTGTACAGTACACAGAACATGTAAATGCAATTATTTTAGTAAATATAAACTGCTAAATACCTTTTCTCATCAGAAGTTAGAGCAGTCTTGTGACTTCAATCAGTGTTCAGCCAAGTACTGGTTAAGCTTGTAGGAGGAGTTTTCATTCTCTTCTGATTGTCCTATGAGGCTGCATAACCCCTGACCCTCTATCTGCACAGCGCTGATTGGCCCTGTGCTGATCACATGCACTCTCCCAAGAAAAAAACCTGTCTAACAATACACACCAAACTGAGCATGTGCAGCTTGTCCCCAAGGCTCTGTTCTATATGCAGATTAATTGGGTACAGCAGAAGAAGTGGAGGGTCAGAAAAGACAGGATGAAACATCCTTTTTACACAATGTGGAGGATTAACGCCTTAGGTTCCAAAGTGAGTATACCAAGCATGCTTTACTGTATAGACTGTACAGACTGATTTTACTGTTGTGGGCTTAGTAACACTTTAAGATTTGTTTCCTTTTCTTCCCTCTCAAAAAGCAATGCTTTCACTATGCATGCAATTCAAATTTGTAAGAAAAGTTACTGTAGGCTTGCTTGCCTGAGTTTCGAGGTGGACAAAAAAGATATCTCATCTTTCACCATAATTGATGGCATGTCTGCTGGTATATGAGCCACTTTTCACTGGTTTAATCAGCTGCAATCAATCATAATCCTGTATTCAACATGAAAGTAAAAAATAATTTGCAAATGTACAAATATTTCATTGCTATACATACAGAATGTTAAACAGCACAAAACAGACTGCTCAAAAGCCTCTTTGCACCATCTACTTACATCTGCATTCAGGTGAACTAACTAACCCTTTTATTTTCCTTATGAGTATTATCTTTCAATGTCAAGGACAGAAAATTGCAATGGAAGCTTGGCAGGGATTTTATGTATTTAATCTTAAACGAATGTCTTTTTTCATTACAGCTAAAGATCAAAGATATAATATAAAGAAAATATGTCAAAATTAATCTTTCAAAATCAATCAACCCTAAATAATTAGTTTAAGTAATTTTATTTTTTGTTTGATAGCTAATTGAAAATGAAATCAAAAAGCAAGGGCATGGGAAACAACAGAAAAATATACACCTTATGTAGATATAGAAGTACATAATTTTACACCTTTTACATGGCTAGTGTATTTGTATATTTTTACTACCTACTAAAACTGCACTTTGTAAGTAAATGTGTGTGTAGTATGTGTTATATAATTGAATTTTTAATTAAAAAAACAAACAAACATGGTGGGTTACACATGGCAACTATTATTTGAAAAGTGCAATTCTCTAAGGGCTTTTTTTTTATAAATAACTGAGCTGAGAAGTTCGCCATTTTCACTATTTTTAATACAATGCAATTCATATTCTGTACAGAAGTCCTATTTGCCACTTTTTTTTGGCAATTTTTCCATCCACTAAATGTTTTTCAGTAAAAATTAAAAGCTTCATAATTTTTTACAAATTAAATGTTCCCATTGATAGTCATATTTTATCCTAGTGTGCTTGATTTGCCATCTCCATTGGTTTGACTTGTAAGGTGGGTTAACCACTGTAGAGTCCATGACTGTTAAGAAGCATAGTCATAAAGCCGCATCCACTTAACAAACAACCTTGCGCCTTCATAACAAATAACAAACAAGAGATCCCTGTGCTCAAATCCATACAGCTAGTGCATGCATTTATCCATCAGGTGCTAAAGGGGTGTAACCACATTAACTCTAGAAATTCTGAAGGACCCTCTGCACACTGGTATATACCCTTTCAAGCAAACTATGCAACAAATAGGGATATTTGGTTCACACATATTGCAATACATGTTTAAGCTGGCCAACTGCGTCAAAGTAATCCCTCTATGGCCAGTCCTACTCTGCCCTGCCTACGCAAGTGCTACTGTGGACACAATGCTAGCATAGGGGAAAAGACACAATGGGGAGAGCTACAAGGTTCAGGTCTGGCTACTGACCCAACAATACAACAAACAAGAGATCCCTGTGCTCAAATCCATACAGCTAGTGCATGCATTTATCCATCAGGTGCTAAAGGGGTGTAACCACATTAACTCTAGAAATTCTGAAGGACCCTCTGCACACTGGTATATACCCTTTCAAGCAAACTATGCAACAAATAGGGATATTTGGTTCACACATATTGCAATACATGTTTAAGCTGGCCAACTGCGTCAAAGTAATCCCTCTATGGCCAGTCCTACTCTGCCCTGCCTACGCAAGTGCTACTGTGGACACAATGCTAGCATAGGGGAAAAGACACAATGGGGAGAGCTACAAGGTTCAGGTCTGGCTACTGACCCAACAATACAACAAACAAGAGATCCCTGTGCTCAAATCCATACAGCTAGTGCATGCATTTATCCATCAGGTGCTAAAGGGGTGTAACCACATTAACTCTAGAAATTCTGAAGGACCCTCTGCACACTGGTATATACCCTTTCAAGCAAACTATGCAACAAATAGGGATATTTGGTTCACACATATTGCAATACATGTTTAAGCTGGCCAACTGCGTCAAAGTAATCCCTCTATGGCCAGTCCTACTCTGCCCTGCCTACGCAAGTGCTACTGTGGACACAATGCTAGCATAGGGGAAAAGACACAATGGGGAGAGCTACAAGGTTCAGGTCTGGCTACTGACCCAACAATACAACAAACAAGAGATCCCTGTGCTCAAATCCATACAGCTAGTGCATGCATTTATCCATCAGGTGCTAAAGGGGTGTAACCACATTAACTCTAGAAATTCTGAAGGACCCTCTGCACACTGGTATATACCCTTTCAAGCAAACTATGCAACAAATAGGGATATTTGGTTCACACATATTGCAATACATGTTTAAGCTGGCCAACTGCGTCAAAGTAATCCCTCTATGGCCAGTCCTACTCTGCCCTGCCTACGCAAGTGCTACTGTGGACACAATGCTAGCATAGGGGAAAAGACACAATGGGGAGAGCTACAAGGTTCAGGTCTGGCTACTGACCCAACAATACAACAAACAAGAGATCCCTGTGCTCAAATCCATACAGCTAGTGCATGCATTTATCCATCAGGTGCTAAAGGGGTGTAACCACATTAACTCTAGAAATTCTGAAGGACCCTCTGCACACTGGTATATACCCTTTCAAGCAAACTATGCAACAAATAGGGATATTTGGTTCACACATATTGCAATACATGTTTAAGCTGGCCAACTGCGTCAAAGTAATCCCTCTATGGCCAGTCCTACTCTGCCCTGCCTACGCAAGTGCTACTGTGGACACAATGCTAGCATAGGGGAAAAGACACAATGGGGAGAGCTACAAGGTTCAGGTCTGGCTACTGACCCAACAATACAACAAACAAGAGATCCCTGTGCTCAAATCCATACAGCTAGTGCATGCATTTATCCATCAGGTGCTAAAGGGGTGTAACCACATTAACTCTAGAAATTCTGAAGGACCCTCTGCACACTGGTATATACCCTTTCAAGCAAACTATGCAACAAATAGGGATATTTGGTTCACACATATTGCAATACATGTTTAAGCTGGCCAACTGCGTCAAAGTAATCCCTCTATGGCCAGTCCTACTCTGCCCTGCCTACGCAAGTGCTACTGTGGACACAATGCTAGCATAGGGGAAAAGACACAATGGGGAGAGCTACAAGGTTCAGGTCTGGCTACTGACCCAACAATACAACAAACAAGAGATCCCTGTGCTCAAATCCATACAGCTAGTGCATGCATTTATCCATCAGGTGCTAAAGGGGTGTAACCACATTAACTCTAGAAATTCTGAAGGACCCTCTGCACACTGGTATATACCCTTTCAAGCAAACTATGCAACAAATAGGGATATTTGGTTCACACATATTGCAATACATGTTTAAGCTGGCCAACTGCGTCAAAGTAATCCCTCTATGGCCAGTCCTACTCTGCCCTGCCTACGCAAGTGCTACTGTGGACACAATGCTAGCATAGGGGAAAAGACACAATGGGGAGAGCTACAAGGTTCAGGTCTGGCTACTGACCCAACAATACAACAAACAAGAGATCCCTGTGCTCAAATCCATACAGCTAGTGCATGCATTTATCCATCAGGTGCTAAAGGGGTGTAACCACATTAACTCTAGAAATTCTGAAGGACCCTCTGCACACTGGTATATACCCTTTCAAGCAAACTATGCAACAAATAGGGATATTTGGTTCACACATATTGCAATACATGTTTAAGCTGGCCAACTGCGTCAAAGTAATCCCTCTATGGCCAGTCCTACTCTGCCCTGCCTACGCAAGTGCTACTGTGGACACAATGCTAGCATAGGGGAAAAGACACAATGGGGAGAGCTACAAGGTTCAGGTCTGGCTACTGACCCAACAATACAACAAACAAGAGATCCCTGTGCTCAAATCCATACAGCTAGTGCATGCATTTATCCATCAGGTGCTAAAGGGGTGTAACCACATTAACTCTAGAAATTCTGAAGGACCCTCTGCACACTGGTATATACCCTTTCAAGCAAACTATGCAACAAATAGGGATATTTGGTTCACACATATTGCAATACATGTTTAAGCTGGCCAACTGCGTCAAAGTAATCCCTCTATGGCCAGTCCTACTCTGCCCTGCCTACGCAAGTGCTACTGTGGACACAATGCTAGCATAGGGGAAAAGACACAATGGGGAGAGCTACAAGGTTCAGGTCTGGCTACTGACCCAACAATACAACAAACAAGAGATCCCTGTGCTCAAATCCATACAGCTAGTGCATGCATTTATCCATCAGGTGCTAAAGGGGTGTAACCACATTAACTCTAGAAATTCTGAAGGACCCTCTGCACACTGGTATATACCCTTTCAAGCAAACTATGCAACAAATAGGGATATTTGGTTCACACATATTGCAATACATGTTTAAGCTGGCCAACTGCGTCAAAGTAATCCCTCTATGGCCAGTCCTACTCTGCCCTGCCTACGCAAGTGCTACTGTGGACACAATGCTAGCATAGGGGAAAAGACACAATGGGGAGAGCTACAAGGTTCAGGTCTGGCTACTGACCCAACAATACAACAAACAAGAGATCCCTGTGCTCAAATCCATACAGCTAGTGCATGCATTTATCCATCAGGTGCTAAAGGGGTGTAACCACATTAACTCTAGAAATTCTGAAGGACCCTCTGCACACTGGTATATACCCTTTCAAGCAAACTATGCAACAAATAGGGATATTTGGTTCACACATATTGCAATACATGTTTAAGCTGGCCAACTGCGTCAAAGTAATCCCTCTATGGCCAGTCCTACTCTGCCCTGCCTACGCAAGTGCTACTGTGGACACAATGCTAGCATAGGGGAAAAGACACAATGGGGAGAGCTACAAGGTTCAGGTCTGGCTACTGACCCAACAATACAACAAACAAGAGATCCCTGTGCTCAAATCCATACAGCTAGTGCATGCATTTATCCATCAGGTGCTAAAGGGGTGTAACCACATTAACTCTAGAAATTCTGAAGGACCCTCTGCACACTGGTATATACCCTTTCAAGCAAACTATGCAACAAATAGGGATATTTGGTTCACACATATTGCAATACATGTTTAAGCTGGCCAACTGCGTCAAAGTAATCCCTCTATGGCCAGTCCTACTCTGCCCTGCCTACGCAAGTGCTACTGTGGACACAATGCTAGCATAGGGGAAAAGACACAATGGGGAGAGCTACAAGGTTCAGGTCTGGCTACTGACCCAACAATACAACAAACAAGAGATCCCTGTGCTCAAATCCATACAGCTAGTGCATGCATTTATCCATCAGGTGCTAAAGGGGTGTAACCACATTAACTCTAGAAATTCTGAAGGACCCTCTGCACACTGGTATATACCCTTTCAAGCAAACTATGCAACAAATAGGGATATTTGGTTCACACATATTGCAATACATGTTTAAGCTGGCCAACTGCGTCAAAGTAATCCCTCTATGGCCAGTCCTACTCTGCCCTGCCTACGCAAGTGCTACTGTGGACACAATGCTAGCATAGGGGAAAAGACACAATGGGGAGAGCTACAAGGTTCAGGTCTGGCTACTGACCCAACAATACAACAAACAAGAGATCCCTGTGCTCAAATCCATACAGCTAGTGCATGCATTTATCAATCAGGTGCTAAAGGGGTGTAACCACATTAACTCTAGAAATTCTGAAGGACCCTCTGCACACTGGTATATACCCTTTCAAGCAAACTATGCAACAAATAGGGATATTTGGTTCACACATATTGCAATACATGTTTAAGCTGGCCAACTGCGTCAAAGTAATCCCTCTATGGCCAGTCCTACTCTGCCCTGCCTACGCAAGTGCTACTGTGGACACAATGCTAGCATAGGGGAAAAGACACAATGGGGAGAGCTACAAGGTTCAGGTCTGGCTACTGACCCAACAATACAACAAACAAGAGATCCCTGTGCTCAAATCCATACAGCTAGTGCATGCATTTATCCATCAGGTGCTAAAGGGGTGTAACCACATTAACTCTAGAAATTCTGAAGGACCCTCTGCACACTGGTATATACCCTTTCAAGCAAACTATGCAACAAATAGGGATATTTGGTTCACACATATTGCAATACATGTTTAAGCTGGCCAACTGCGTCAAAGTAATCCCTCTATGGCCAGTCCTACTCTGCCCTGCCTACGCAAGTGCTACTGTGGACACAATGCTAGCATAGGGGAAAAGACACAATGGGGAGAGCTACAAGGTTCAGGTCTGGCTACTGACCCAACAATACAACAAACAAGAGATCCCTGTGCTCAAATCCATACAGCTAGTGCATGCATTTATCCATCAGGTGCTAAAGGGGTGTAACCACATTAACTCTAGAAATTCTGAAGGACCCTCTGCACACTGGTATATACCCTTTCAAGCAAACTATGCAACAAATAGGGATATTTGGTTCACACATATTGCAATACATGTTTAAGCTGGCCAACTGCGTCAAAGTAATCCCTCTATGGCCAGTCCTACTCTGCCCTGCCTACGCAAGTGCTACTGTGGACACAATGCTAGCATAGGGGAAAAGACACAATGGGGAGAGCTACAAGGTTCAGGTCTGGCTACTGACCCAACAATACAACAAACAAGAGATCCCTGTGCTCAAATCCATACAGCTAGTGCATGCATTTATCCATCAGGTGCTAAAGGGGTGTAACCACATTAACTCTAGAAATTCTGAAGGACCCTCTGCACACTGGTATATACCCTTTCAAGCAAACTATGCAACAAATAGGGATATTTGGTTCACACATATTGCAATACATGTTTAAGCTGGCCAACTGCGTCAAAGTAATCCCTCTATGGCCAGTCCTACTCTGCCCTGCCTACGCAAGTGCTACTGTGGACACAATGCTAGCATAGGGGAAAAGACACAATGGGGAGAGCTACAAGGTTCAGGTCTGGCTACTGACCCAACAATACAACAAACAAGAGATCCCTGTGCTCAAATCCATACAGCTAGTGCATGCATTTATCCATCAGGTGCTAAAGGGGTGTAACCACATTAACTCTAGAAATTCTGAAGGACCCTCTGCACACTGGTATATACCCTTTCAAGCAAACTATGCAACAAATAGGGATATTTGGTTCACACATATTGCAATACATGTTTAAGCTGGCCAACTGCGTCAAAGTAATCCCTCTATGGCCAGTCCTACTCTGCCCTGCCTACGCAAGTGCTACTGTGGACACAATGCTAGCATAGGGGAAAAGACACAATGGGGAGAGCTACAAGGTTCAGGTCTGGCTACTGACCCAACAATACAACAAACAAGAGATCCCTGTGCTCAAATCCATACAGCTAGTGCATGCATTTATCCATCAGGTGCTAAAGGGGTGTAACCACATTAACTCTAGAAATTCTGAAGGACCCTCTGCACACTGGTATATACCCTTTCAAGCAAACTATGCAACAAATAGGGATATTTGGTTCACACATATTGCAATACATGTTTAAGCTGGCCAACTGCGTCAAAGTAATCCCTCTATGGCCAGTCCTACTCTGCCCTGCCTACGCAAGTGCTACTGTGGACACAATGCTAGCATAGGGGAAAAGACACAATGGGGAGAGCTACAAGGTTCAGGTCTGGCTACTGACCCAACAATACAACAAACAAGAGATCCCTGTGCTCAAATCCATACAGCTAGTGCATGCATTTATCCATCAGGTGCTAAAGGGGTGTAACCACATTAACTCTAGAAATTCTGAAGGACCCTCTGCACACTGGTATATACCCTTTCAAGCAAACTATGCAACAAATAGGGATATTTGGTTCACACATATTGCAATACATGTTTAAGCTGGCCA
The DNA here is from genome assembly GCF_062004578.1 of Staurois parvus. NCBI lineage: Eukaryota > Metazoa > Chordata > Amphibia > Anura > Ranidae > Staurois > Staurois parvus. Next base: position 1,869,330 of record NW_028318034.1, on the reverse strand, counting down.
ACTGCGTCAAAGTAATCCCTCTATGGCCAGTCCTACTCTGCCCTGCCTACGCAAGTGCTACTGTGGACACAATGCTAGCATAGGGGAAAAGACACAATGGGGAGAGCTACAAGGTTCAGGTCTGGCTACTGACCCAACAATACAACAAACAAGAGATCCCTGTGCTCAAATCCATACAGCTAGTGCATGCATTTATCCATCAGGTGCTAAAGGGGTGTAACCACATTAACTCTAGAAATTCTGAAGGACCCTCTGCACACTGGTATATACCCTTTCAAGCAAACTATGCAACAAATAGGGATATTTGGTTCACACATATTGCAATACATGTTTAAGCTGGCCAACTGCGTCAAAGTAATCCCTCTATGGCCAGTCCTACTCTGCCCTGCCTACGCAAGTGCTACTGTGGACACAATGCTAGCATAGGGGAAAAGACACAATGGGGAGAGCTACAAGGTTCAGGTCTGGCTACTGACCCAACAATACAACAAACAAGAGATCCCTGTGCTCAAATCCATACAGCTAGTGCATGCATTTATCCATCAGGTGCTAAAGGGGTGTAACCACATTAACTCTAGAAATTCTGAAGGACCCTCTGCACACTGGTATATACCCTTTCAAGCAAACTATGCAACAAATAGGGATATTTGGTTCACACATATTGCAATACATGTTTAAGCTGGCCAACTGCGTCAAAGTAATCCCTCTATGGCCAGTCCTACTCTGCCCTGCCTACGCAAGTGCTACTGTGGACACAATGCTAGCATAGGGGAAAAGACACAATGGGGAGAGCTACAAGGTTCAGGTCTGGCTACTGACCCAACAATACAACAAACAAGAGATCCCTGTGCTCAAATCCATACAGCTAGTGCATGCATTTATCCATCAGGTGCTAAAGGGGTGTAACCACATTAACTCTAGAAATTCTGAAGGACCCTCTGCACACTGGTATATACCCTTTCAAGCAAACTATGCAACAAATAGGGATATTTGGTTCACACATATTGCAATACATGTTTAAGCTGGCCAACTGCGTCAAAGTAATCCCTCTATGGCCAGTCCTACTCTGCCCTGCCTACGCAAGTGCTACTGTGGACACAATGCTAGCATAGGGGAAAAGACACAATGGGGAGAGCTACAAGGTTCAGGTCTGGCTACTGACCCAACAATACAACAAACAAGAGATCCCTGTGCTCAAATCCATACAGCTAGTGCATGCATTTATCCATCAGGTGCTAAAGGGTGTAACCACATTAACTCTAGAAATTCTGAAGGACCCTCTGCACACTGGTATATACCCTTTCAAGCAAACTATGCAACAAATAGGGATATTTGGTTCACACATATTGCAATACATGTTTAAGCTGGCCAACTGCGTCAAAGTAATCCCTCTATGGCCAGTCCTACTCTGCCCTGCCTACGCAAGTGCTACTGTGGACACAATGCTAGCATAGGGGAAAAGACACAATGGGGAGAGCTACAAGGTTCAGGTCTGGCTACTGACCCAACAATACAACAAACAAGAGATCCCTGTGCTCAAATCCATACAGCTAGTGCATGCATTTATCCATCAGGTGCTAAAGGGGTGTAACCACATTAACTCTAGAAATTCTGAAGGACCCTCTGCACACTGGTATATACCCTTTCAAGCAAACTATGCAACAAATAGGGATATTTGGTTCACACATATTGCAATACATGTTTAAGCTGGCCAACTGCGTCAAAGTAATCCCTCTATGGCCAGTCCTACTCTGCCCTGCCTACGCAAGTGCTACTGTGGACACAATGCTAGCATAGGGGAAAAGACACAATGGGGAGAGCTACAAGGTTCAGGTCTGGCTACTGACCCAACAATACAACAAACAAGAGATCCCTGTGCTCAAATCCATACAGCTAGTGCATGCATTTATCCATCAGGTGCTAAAGGGGTGTAACCACATTAACTCTAGAAATTCTGAAGGACCCTCTGCACACTGGTATATACCCTTTCAAGCAAACTATGCAACAAATAGGGATATTTGGTTCACACATATTGCAATACATGTTTAAGCTGGCCAACTGCGTCAAAGTAATCCCTCTATGGCCAGTCCTACTCTGCCCTGCCTACGCAAGTGCTACTGTGGACACAATGCTAGCATAGGGGAAAAGACACAATGGGGAGAGCTACAAGGTTCAGGTCTGGCTACTGACCCAACAATACAACAAACAAGAGATCCCTGTGCTCAAATCCATACAGCTAGTGCATGCATTTATCCATCAGGTGCTAAAGGGGTGTAACCACATTAACTCTAGAAATTCTGAAGGACCCTCTGCACACTGGTATATACCCTTTCAAGCAAACTATGCAACAAATAGGGATATTTGGTTCACACATATTGCAATACATGTTTAAGCTGGCCAACTGCGTCAAAGTAATCCCTCTATGGCCAGTCCTACTCTGCCCTGCCTACGCAAGTGCTACTGTGGACACAATGCTAGCATAGGGGAAAAGACACAATGGGGAGAGCTACAAGGTTCAGGTCTGGCTACTGACCCAACAATACAACAAACAAGAGATCCCTGTGCTCAAATCCATACAGCTAGTGCATGCATTTATCCATCAGGTGCTAAAGGGGTGTAACCACATTAACTCTAGAAATTCTGAAGGACCCTCTGCACACTGGTATATACCCTTTCAAGCAAACTATGCAACAAATAGGGATATTTGGTTCACACATATTGCAATACATGTTTAAGCTGGCCAACTGCGTCAAAGTAATCCCTCTATGGCCAGTCCTACTCTGCCCTGCCTACGCAAGTGCTACTGTGGACACAATGCTAGCATAGGGGAAAAGACACAATGGGGAGAGCTACAAGGTTCAGGTCTGGCTACTGACCCAACAATACAACAAACAAGAGATCCCTGTGCTCAAATCCATACAGCTAGTGCATGCATTTATCCATCAGGTGCTAAAGGGGTGTAACCACATTAACTCTAGAAATTCTGAAGGACCCTCTGCACACTGGTATATACCCTTTCAAGCAAACTATGCAACAAATAGGGATATTTGGTTCACACATATTGCAATACATGTTTAAGCTGGCCAACTGCGTCAAAGTAATCCCTCTATGGCCAGTCCTACTCTGCCCTGCCTACGCAAGTGCTACTGTGGACACAATGCTAGCATAGGGGAAAAGACACAATGGGGAGAGCTACAAGGTTCAGGTCTGGCTACTGACCCAACAATACAACAAACAAGAGATCCCTGTGCTCAAATCCATACAGCTAGTGCATGCATTTATCCATCAGGTGCTAAAGGGGTGTAACCACATTAACTCTAGAAATTCTGAAGGACCCTCTGCACACTGGTATATACCCTTTCAAGCAAACTATGCAACAAATAGGGATATTTGGTTCACACATATTGCAATACATGTTTAAGCTGGCCAACTGCGTCAAAGTAATCCCTCTATGGCCAGTCCTACTCTGCCCTGCCTACGCAAGTGCTACTGTGGACACAATGCTAGCATAGGGGAAAAGACACAATGGGGAGAGCTACAAGGTTCAGGTCTGGCTACTGACCCAACAATACAACAAACAAGAGATCCCTGTGCTCAAATCCATACAGCTAGTGCATGCATTTATCCATCAGGTGCTAAAGGGGTGTAACCACATTAACTCTAGAAATTCTGAAGGACCCTCTGCACACTGGTATATACCCTTTCAAGCAAACTATGCAACAAATAGGGATATTTGGTTCACACATATTGCAATACATGTTTAAGCTGGCCAACTGCGTCAAAGTAATCCCTCTATGGCCAGTCCTACTCTGCCCTGCCTACGCAAGTGCTACTGTGGACACAATGCTAGCATAGGGGAAAAGACACAATGGGGAGAGCTACAAGGTTCAGGTCTGGCTACTGACCCAACAATACAACAAACAAGAGATCCCTGTGCTCAAATCCATACAGCTAGTGCATGCATTTATCCATCAGGTGCTAAAGGGGTGTAACCACATTAACTCTAGAAATTCTGAAGGACCCTCTGCACACTGGTATATACCCTTTCAAGCAAACTATGCAACAAATAGGGATATTTGGTTCACACATATTGCAATACATGTTTAAGCTGGCCAACTGCGTCAAAGTAATCCCTCTATGGCCAGTCCTACTCTGCCCTGCCTACGCAAGTGCTACTGTGGACACAATGCTAGCATAGGGGAAAAGACACAATGGGGAGAGCTACAAGGTTCAGGTCTGGCTACTGACCCAACAATACAACAAACAAGAGATCCCTGTGCTCAAATCCATACAGCTAGTGCATGCATTTATCCATCAGGTGCTAAAGGGGTGTAACCACATTAACTCTAGAAATTCTGAAGGACCCTCTGCACACTGGTATATACCCTTTCAAGCAAACTATGCAACAAATAGGGATATTTGGTTCACACATATTGCAATACATGTTTAAGCTGGCCAACTGCGTCAAAGTAATCCCTCTATGGCCAGTCCTACTCTGCCCTGCCTACGCAAGTGCTACTGTGGACACAATGCTAGCATAGGGGAAAAGACACAATGGGGAGAGCTACAAGGTTCAGGTCTGGCTACTGACCCAACAATACAACAAACAAGAGATCCCTGTGCTCAAATCCATACAGCTAGTGCATGCATTTATCCATCAGGTGCTAAAGGGGTGTAACCACATTAACTCTAGAAATTCTGAAGGACCCTCTGCACACTGGTATATACCCTTTCAAGCAAACTATGCAACAAATAGGGATATTTGGTTCACACATATTGCAATACATGTTTAAGCTGGCCAACTGCGTCAAAGTAATCCCTCTATGGCCAGTCCTACTCTGCCCTGCCTACGCAAGTGCTACTGTGGACACAATGCTAGCATAGGGGAAAAGACACAATGGGGAGAGCTACAAGGTTCAGGTCTGGCTACTGACCCAACAATACAACAAACAAGAGATCCCTGTGCTCAAATCCATACAGCTAGTGCATGCATTTATCCATCAGGTGCTAAAGGGGTGTAACCACATTAACTCTAGAAATTCTGAAGGACCCTCTGCACACTGGTATATACCCTTTCAAGCAAACTATGCAACAAATAGGGATATTTGGTTCACACATATTGCAATACATGTTTAAGCTGGCCAACTGCGTCAAAGTAATCCCTCTATGGCCAGTCCTACTCTGCCCTGCCTACGCAAGTGCTACTGTGGACACAATGCTAGCATAGGGGAAAAGACACAATGGGGAGAGCTACAAGGTTCAGGTCTGGCTACTGACCCAACAATACAACAAACAAGAGATCCCTGTGCTCAAATCCATACAGCTAGTGCATGCATTTATCCATCAGGTGCTAAAGGGGTGTAACCACATTAACTCTAGAAATTCTGAAGGACCCTCTGCACACTGGTATATACCCTTTCAAGCAAACTATGCAACAAATAGGGATATTTGGTTCACACATATTGCAATACATGTTTAAGCTGGCCAACTGCGTCAAAGTAATCCCTCTATGGCCAGTCCTACTCTGCCCTGCCTACGCAAGTGCTACTGTGGACACAATGCTAGCATAGGGGAAAAGACACAATGGGGAGAGCTACAAGGTTCAGGTCTGGCTACTGACCCAACAATACAACAAACAAGAGATCCCTGTGCTCAAATCCATACAGCTAGTGCATGCATTTATCCATCAGGTGCTAAAGGGGTGTAACCACATTAACTCTAGAAATTCTGAAGGACCCTCTGCACACTGGTATATACCCTTTCAAGCAAACTATGCAACAAATAGGGATATTTGGTTCACACATATTGCAATACATGTTTAAGCTGGCCAACTGCGTCAAAGTAATCCCTCTATGGCCAGTCCTACTCTGCCCTGCCTACGCAAGTGCTACTGTGGACACAATGCTAGCATAGGGGAAAAGACACAATGGGGAGAGCTACAAGGTTCAGGTCTGGCTACTGACCCAACAATACAACAAACAAGAGATCCCTGTGCTCAAATCCATACAGCTAGTGCATGCATTTATCCATCAGGTGCTAAAGGGGTGTAACCACATTAACTCTAGAAATTCTGAAGGACCCTCTGCACACTGGTATATACCCTTTCAAGCAAACTATGCAACAAATAGGGATATTTGGTTCACACATATTGCAATACATGTTTAAGCTGGCCAACTGCGTCAAAGTAATCCCTCTATGGCCAGTCCTACTCTGCCCTGCCTACGCAAGTGCTACTGTGGACACAATGCTAGCATAGGGGAAAAGACACAATGGGGAGAGCTACAAGGTTCAGGTCTGGCTACTGACCCAACAATACAACAAACAAGAGATCCCTGTGCTCAAATCCATACAGCTAGTGCATGCATTTATCCATCAGGTGCTAAAGGGGTGTAACCACATTAACTCTAGAAATTCTGAAGGACCCTCTGCACACTGGTATATACCCTTTCAAGCAAACTATGCAACAAATAGGGATATTTGGTTCACACATATTGCAATACATGTTTAAGCTGGCCAACTGCGTCAAAGTAATCCCTCTATGGCCAGTCCTACTCTGCCCTGCCTACGCAAGTGCTACTGTGGACACAATGCTAGCATAGGGGAAAAGACACAATGGGGAGAGCTACAAGGTTCAGGTCTGGCTACTGACCCAACAATACAACAAACAAGAGATCCCTGTGCTCAAATCCATACAGCTAGTGCATGCATTTATCCATCAGGTGCTAAAGGGGTGTAACCACATTAACTCTAGAAATTCTGAAGGACCCTCTGCACACTGGTATATACCCTTTCAAGCAAACTATGCAACAAATAGGGATATTTGGTTCACACATATTGCAATACATGTTTAAGCTGGCCAACTGCGTCAAAGTAATCCCTCTATGGCCAGTCCTACTCTGCCCTGCCTACGCAAGTGCTACTGTGGACACAATGCTAGCATAGGGGAAAAGACACAATGGGGAGAGCTACAAGGTTCAGGTCTGGCTACTGACCCAACAATACAACAAACAAGAGATCCCTGTGCTCAAATCCATACAGCTAGTGCATGCATTTATCCATCAGGTGCTAAAGGGGTGTAACCACATTAACTCTAGAAATTCTGAAGGACCCTCTGCACACTGGTATATACCCTTTCAAGCAAACTATGCAACAAATAGGGATATTTGGTTCACACATATTGCAATACATGTTTAAGCTGGCCAACTGCGTCAAAGTAATCCCTCTATGGCCAGTCCTACTCTGCCCTGCCTACGCAAGTGCTACTGTGGACACAATGCTAGCATAGGGGAAAAGACACAATGGGGAGAGCTACAAGGTTCAGGTCTGGCTACTGACCCAACAATACAACAAACAAGAGATCCCTGTGCTCAAATCCATACAGCTAGTGCATGCATTTATCCATCAGGTGCTAAAGGGGTGTAACCACATTAACTCTAGAAATTCTGAAGGACCCTCTGCACACTGGTATATACCCTTTCAAGCAAACTATGCAACAAATAGGGATATTTGGTTCACACATATTGCAATACATGTTTAAGCTGGCCAACTGCGTCAAAGTAATCCCTCTATGGCCAGTCCTACTCTGCCCTGCCTACGCAAGTGCTACTGTGGACACAATGCTAGCATAGGGGAAAAGACACAATGGGGAGAGCTACAAGGTTCAGGTCTGGCTACTGACCCAACAATACAACAAACAAGAGATCCCTGTGCTCAAATCCATACAGCTAGTGCATGCATTTATCCATCAGGTGCTAAAGGGGTGTAACCACATTAACTCTAGAAATTCTGAAGGACCCTCTGCACACTGGTATATACCCTTTCAAGCAAACTATGCAACAAATAGGGATATTTGGTTCACACATATTGCAATACATGTTTAAGCTGGCCAACTGCGTCAAAGTAATCCCTCTATGGCCAGTCCTACTCTGCCCTGCCTACGCAAGTGCTACTGTGGACACAATGCTAGCATAGGGGAAAAGACACAATGGGGAGAGCTACAAGGTTCAGGTCTGGCTACTGACCCAACAATACAACAAACAAGAGATCCCTGTGCTCAAATCCATACAGCTAGTGCATGCATTTATCAATCAGGTGCTAAAGGGGTGTAACCACATTAACTCTAGAAATTCTGAAGGACCCTCTGCACACTGGTATATACCCTTTCAAGCAAACTATGCAACAAATAGGGATATTTGGTTCACACATATTGCAATACATGTTTAAGCTGGCCAACTGCGTCAAAGTAATCCCTCTATGGCCAGTCCTACTCTGCCCTGCCTACGCAAGTGCTACTGTGGACACAATGCTAGCATAGGGGAAAAGACACAATGGGGAGAGCTACAAGGTTCAGGTCTGGCTACTGACCCAACAATACAACAAACAAGAGATCCCTGTGCTCAAATCCATACAGCTAGTGCATGCATTTATCCATCAGGTGCTAAAGGGGTGTAACCACATTAACTCTAGAAATTCTGAAGGACCCTCTGCACACTGGTATATACCCTTTCAAGCAAACTATGCAACAAATAGGGATATTTGGTTCACACATATTGCAATACATGTTTAAGCTGGCCAACTGCGTCAAAGTAATCCCTCTATGGCCAGTCCTACTCTGCCCTGCCTACGCAAGTGCTACTGTGGACACAATGCTAGCATAGGGGAAAAGACACAATGGGGAGAGCTACAAGGTTCAGGTCTGGCTACTGACCCAACAATACAACAAACAAGAGATCCCTGTGCTCAAATCCATACAGCTAGTGCATGCATTTATCCATCAGGTGCTAAAGGGGTGTAACCACATTAACTCTAGAAATTCTGAAGGACCCTCTGCACACTGGTATATACCCTTTCAAGCAAACTATGCAACAAATAGGGATATTTGGTTCACACATATTGCAATACATGTTTAAGCTGGCCAACTGCGTCAAAGTAATCCCTCTATGGCCAGTCCTACTCTGCCCTGCCTACGCAAGTGCTACTGTGGACACAATGCTAGCATAGGGGAAAAGACACAATGGGGAGAGCTACAAGGTTCAGGTCTGGCTACTGACCCAACAATACAACAAACAAGAGATCCCTGTGCTCAAATCCATACAGCTAGTGCATGCATTTATCCATCAGGTGCTAAAGGGGTGTAACCACATTAACTCTAGAAATTCTGAAGGACCCTCTGCACACTGGTATATACCCTTTCAAGCAAACTATGCAACAAATAGGGATATTTGGTTCACACATATTGCAATACATGTTTAAGCTGGCCAACTGCGTCAAAGTAATCCCTCTATGGCCAGTCCTACTCTGCCCTGCCTACGCAAGTGCTACTGTGGACACAATGCTAGCATAGGGGAAAAGACACAATGGGGAGAGCTACAAGGTTCAGGTCTGGCTACTGACCCAACAATACAACAAACAAGAGATCCCTGTGCTCAAATCCATACAGCTAGTGCATGCATTTATCCATCAGGTGCTAAAGGGGTGTAACCACATTAACTCTAGAAATTCTGAAGGACCCTCTGCACACTGGTATATACCCTTTCAAGCAAACTATGCAACAAATAGGGATATTTGGTTCACACATATTGCAATACATGTTTAAGCTGGCCAACTGCGTCAAAGTAATCCCTCTATGGCCAGTCCTACTCTGCCCTGCCTACGCAAGTGCTACTGTGGACACAATGCTAGCATAGGGGAAAAGACACAATGGGGAGAGCTACAAGGTTCAGGTCTGGCTACTGACCCAACAATACAACAAACAAGAGATCCCTGTGCTCAAATCCATACAGCTAGTGCATGCATTTATCCATCAGGTGCTAAAGGGGTGTAACCACATTAACTCTAGAAATTCTGAAGGACCCTCTGCACACTGGTATATACCCTTTCAAGCAAACTATGCAACAAATAGGGATATTTGGTTCACACATATTGCAATACATGTTTAAGCTGGCCAACTGCGTCAAAGTAATCCCTCTATGGCCAGTCCTACTCTGCCCTGCCTACGCAAGTGCTACTGTGGACACAATGCTAGCATAGGGGAAAAGACACAATGGGGAGAGCTACAAGGTTCAGGTCTGGCTACTGACCCAACAATACAACAAACAAGAGATCCCTGTGCTCAAATCCATACAGCTAGTGCATGCATTTATCCATCAGGTGCTAAAGGGGTGTAACCACATTAACTCTAGAAATTCTGAAGGACCCTCTGCACACTGGTATATACCCTTTCAAGCAAACTATGCAACAAATAGGGATATTTGGTTCACACATATTGCAATACATGTTTAAGCTGGCCAACTGCGTCAAAGTAATCCCTCTATGGCCAGTCCTACTCTGCCCTGCCTACGCAAGTGCTACTGTGGACACAATGTTAGCATAGGGGAAAAGACACAATGGGGAGAGCTACAAGGTTCAGGTCTGGCTACTGACCCAACAATACAACAAACAAGAGATCCCTGTGCTCAAATCCATACAGCTAGTGCATGCATTTATCCATCAGGTGCTAAAGGGGTGTAACCACATTAACTCTAGAAATTCTGAAGGACCCTCTGCACACTGGTATATACCCTTTCAAGCAAACTATGCAACAAATAGGGATATTTGGTTCACACATATTGCAATACATGTTTAAGCTGGCCAACTGCGTCAAAGTAATCCCTCTATGGCCAGTCCTACTCTGCCCTGCCTACGCAAGTGCTACTGTGGACACAATGCTAGCATAGGGGAAAAGACACAATGGGGAGAGCTACAAGGTTCAGGTCTGGCTACTGACCCAACAATACAACAAACAAGAGATCCCTGTGCTCAAATCCATACAGCTAGTGCATGCATTTATCCATCAGGTGCTAAAGGGGTGTAACCACATTAACTCTAGAAATTCTGAAGGACCCTCTGCACACTGGTATATACCCTTTCAAGCAAACTATGCAACAAATAGGGATATTTGGTTCACACATATTGCAATACATGTTTAAGCTGGCCAACTGCGTCAAAGTAATCCCTCTATGGCCAGTCCTACTCTGCCCTGCCTACGCAAGTGCTACTGTGGACACAATGCTAGCATAGGGGAAAAGACACAATGGGGAGAGCTACAAGGTTCAGGTCTGGCTACTGACCCAACAATACAACAAACAAGAGATCCCTGTGCTCAAATCCATACAGCTAGTGCATGCATTTATCCATCAGGTGCTAAAGGGGTGTAACCACATTAACTCTAGAAATTCTGAAGGACCCTCTGCACACTGGTATATACCCTTTCAAGCAAACTATGCAACAAATAGGGATATTTGGTTCACACATATTGCAATACATGTTTAAGCTGGCCAACTGCGTCAAAGTAATCCCTCTATGGCCAGTCCTACTCTGCCCTGCCTACGCAAGTGCTACTGTGGACACAATGCTAGCATAGGGGAAAAGACACAATGGGGAGAGCTACAAGGTTCAGGTCTGGCTACTGACCCAACAATACAACAAACAAGAGATCCCTGTGCTCAAATCCATACAGCTAGTGCATGCATTTATCCATCAGGTGCTAAAGGGGTGTAACCACATTAACTCTAGAAATTCTGAAGGACCCTCTGCACACTGGTATATACCCTTTCAAGCAAACTATGCAACAAATAGGGATATTTGGTTCACACATATTGCAATACATGTTTAAGCTGGCCAACTGCGTCAAAGTAATCCCTCTATGGCCAGTCCTACTCTGCCCTGCCTACGCAAGTGCTACTGTGGACACAATGCTAGCATAGGGGAAAAGACACAATGGGGAGAGCTACAAGGTTCAGGTCTGGCTACTGACCCAACAATACAACAAACAAGAGATCCCTGTGCTCAAATCCATACAGCTAGTGCATGCATTTATCCATCAGGTGCTAAAGGGGTGTAACCACATTAACTCTAGAAATTCTGAAGGACCCTCTGCACACTGGTATATACCCTTTCAAGCAAACTATGCAACAAATAGGGATATTTGGTTCACACATATTGCAATACATGTTTAAGCTGGCCAACTGCGTCAAAGTAATCCCTCTATGGCCAGTCCTACTCTGCCCTGCCTACGCAAGTGCTACTGTGGACACAATGCTAGCATAGGGGAAAAGACACAATGGGGAGAGCTACAAGGTTCAGGTCTGGCTACTGACCCAACAATACAACAAACAAGAGATCCCTGTGCTCAAATCCATACAGCTAGTGCATGCATTTATCCATCAGGTGCTAAAGGGGTGTAACCACATTAACTCTAGAAATTCTGAAGGACCCTCTGCACACTGGTATATACCCTTTCAAGCAAACTATGCAACAAATAGGGATATTTGGTTCACACATATTGCAATACATGTTTAAGCTGGCCAACTGCGTCAAAGTAATCCCTCTATGGCCAGTCCTACTCTGCCCTGCCTACGCAAGTGCTACTGTGGACACAATGCTAGCATAGGGGAAAAGACACAATGGGGAGAGCTACAAGGTTCAGGTCTGGCTACTGACCCAACAATACAACAAACAAGAGATCCCTGTGCTCAAATCCATACAGCTAGTGCATGCATTTATCCATCAGGTGCTAAAGGGGTGTAACCACATTAACTAGCACTTGCGTAGGCAGGGCAGAGTAGGACTGGCCATAGAGGGATTACTTTGACGCAGTTGGCCAGCTTAAACATGTATTGCAATATGTGTGAACCAAATATCCCTATTTGTTGCATAGTTTGCTTGAAAGGGTATATACCAGTGTGCAGAGGGTCCTTCAGAATTTCTAGAGTTAATGTGGTTACACCCCTTTAGCACCTGATGGATAAATGCATGCACTAGCTGTATGGATTTGAGCACAGGGATCTCTTGTTTGTTGTATTGTTGGGTCAGTAGCCAGACCTGAACCTTGTAGCTCTCCCCATTGTGTCTTTTCCCCTATGCTAGCATTGTGTCCACAGTAGCACTTGCGTAGGCAGGGCAGAGTAGGACTGGCCATAGAGGGATTACTTTGACGCAGTTGGCCAGCTTAAACATGTATTGCAATATGTGTGAACCAAATATCCCTATTTGTTGCATAGTTTGCTTGAAAGGGTATATACCAGTGTGCAGAGGGTCCTTCAGAATTTCTAGAGTTAATGTGGTTACACCCCTTTAGCACCTGATGGATAAATGCATGCACTAGCTGTATGGATTTGAGCACAGGGATCTCTTGTTTGTTGTATTGTTGGGTCAGTAGCCAGACCTGAACCTTGTAGCTCTCCCCATTGTGTCTTTTCCCCTATGCTAGCATTGTGTCCACAGTAGCACTTGCGTAGGCAGGGCAGAGTAGGACTGGCCATAGAGGGATTACTTTGACGCAGTTGGCCAGCTTAAACATGTATTGCAATATGTGTGAACCAAATATCCCTATTTGTTGCATAGTTTGCTTGAAAGGGTATATACCAGTGTGCAGAGGGTCCTTCAGAATTTCTAGAGTTAATGTGGTTACACCCCTTTAGCACCTGATGGATAAATGCATGCACTAGCTGTATGGATTTGAGCACAGGGATCTCTTGTTTGTTGTATTGTTGGGTCAGTAGCCAGACCTGAACCTTGTAGCTCTCCCCATTGTGTCTTTTCCCCTATGCTAGCATTGTGTCCACAGTAGCACTTGCGTAGGCAGGGCAGAGTAGGACTGGCCATAGAGGGATTACTTTGACGCAGTTGGCCAGCTTAAACATGTATTGCAATATGTGTGAACCAAATATCCCTATTTGTTGCATAGTTTGCTTGAAAGGGTATATACCAGTGTGCAGAGGGTCCTTCAGAATTTCTAGAGTTAATGTGGTTACACCCCTTTAGCACCTGATGGATAAATGCATGCACTAGCTGTATGGATTTGAGCACAGGGATCTCTTGTTTGTTGTATTGTTGGGTCAGTAGCCAGACCTGAACCTTGTAGCTCTCCCCATTGTGTCTTTTCCCCTATGCTAGCATTGTGTCCACAGTAGCACTTGCGTAGGCAGGGCAGAGTAGGACTGGCCATAGAGGGATTACTTTGACGCAGTTGGCCAGCTTAAACATGTATTGCAATATGTGTGAACCAAATATCCCTATTTGTTGCATAGTTTGCTTGAAAGGGTATATACCAGTGTGCAGAGGGTCCTTCAGAATTTCTAGAGTTAATGTGGTTACACCCCTTTAGCACCTGATGGATAAATGCATGCACTAGCTGTATGGATTTGAGCACAGGGATCTCTTGTTTGTTGTATTGTTGGGTCAGTAGCCAGACCTGAACCTTGTAGCTCTCCCCATTGTGTCTTTTCCCCTATGCTAGCATTGTGTCCACAGTAGCACTTGCGTAGGCAGGGCAGAGTAGGACTGGCCATAGAGGGATTACTTTGACGCAGTTGGCCAGCTTAAACATGTATTGCAATATGTGTGAACCAAATATCCCTATTTGTTGCATAGTTTGCTTGAAAGGGTATATACCAGTGTGCAGAGGGTCCTTCAGAATTTCTAGAGTTAATGTGGTTACACCCCTTTAGCACCTGATGGATAAATGCATGCACTAGCTGTATGGATTTGAGCACAGGGATCTCTTGTTTGTTGTATTGTTGGGTCAGTAGCCAGACCTGAACCTTGTAGCTCTCCCCATTGTGTCTTTTCCCCTATGCTAGCATTGTGTCCACAGTAGCACTTGCGTAGGCAGGGCAGAGTAGGACTGGCCATAGAGGGATTACTTTGACGCAGTTGGCCAGCTTAAACATGTATTGCAATATGTGTGAACCAAATATCCCTATTTGTTGCATAGTTTGCTTGAAAGGGTATATACCAGTGTGCAGAGGGTCCTTCAGAATTTCTAGAGTTAATGTGGTTACACCCCTTTAGCACCTGATGGATAAATGCATGCACTAGCTGTATGGATTTGAGCACAGGGATCTCTTGTTTGTTGTATTGTTGGGTCAGTAGCCAGACCTGAACCTTGTAGCTCTCCCCATTGTGTCTTTTCCCCTATGCTAGCATTGTGTCCACAGTAGCACTTGCGTAGGCAGGGCAGAGTAGGACTGGCCATAGAGGGATTACTTTGACGCAGTTGGCCAGCTTAAACATGTATTGCAATATGTGTGAACCAAATATCCCTATTTGTTGCATAGTTTGCTTGAAAGGGTATATACCAGTGTGCAGAGGGTCCTTCAGAATTTCTAGAGTTAATGTGGTTACACCCCTTTAGCACCTGATGGATAAATGCATGCACTAGCTGTATGGATTTGAGCACAGGGATCTCTTGTTTGTTGTATTGTTGGGTCAGTAGCCAGACCTGAACCTTGTAGCTCTCCCCATTGTGTCTTTTCCCCTATGCTAGCATTGTGTCCACAGTAGCACTTGCGTAGGCAGGGCAGAGTAGGACTGGCCATAGAGGGATTACTTTGACGCAGTTGGCCAGCTTAAACATGTATTGCAATATGTGTGAACCAAATATCCCTATTTGTTGCATAGTTTGCTTGAAAGGGTATATACCAGTGTGCAGAGGGTCCTTCAGAATTTCTAGAGTTAATGTGGTTACACCCCTTTAGCACCTGATGGATAAATGCATGCACTAGCTGTATGGATTTGAGCACAGGGATCTCTTGTTTGTTGTATTGTTGGGTCAGTAGCCAGACCTGAACCTTGTAGCTCTCCCCATTGTGTCTTTTCCCCTATGCTAGCATTGTGTCCACAGTAGCACTTGCGTAGGCAGGGCAGAGTAGGACTGGCCATAGAGGGATTACTTTGACGCAGTTGGCCAGCTTAAACATGTATTGCAATATGTGTGAACCAAATATCCCTATTTGTTGCATAGTTTGCTTGAAAGGGTATATACCAGTGTGCAGAGGGTCCTTCAGAATTTCTAGAGTTAATGTGGTTACACCCCTTTAGCACCTGATGGATAAATGCATGCACTAGCTGTATGGATTTGAGCACAGGGATCTCTTGTTTGTTGTATTGTTGGGTCAGTAGCCAGACCTGAACCTTGTAGCTCTCCCCATTGTGTCTTTTCCCCTATGCTAGCATTGTGTCCACAGTAGCACTTGCGTAGGCAGGGCAGAGTAGGACTGGCCATAGAGGGATTACTTTGACGCAGTTGGCCAGCTTAAACATGTATTGCAATATGTGTGAACCAAATATCCCTATTTGTTGCATAGTTTGCTTGAAAGGGTATATACCAGTGTGCAGAGGGTCCTTCAGAATTTCTAGAGTTAATGTGGTTACACCCCTTTAGCACCTGATGGATAAATGCATGCACTAGCTGTATGGATTTGAGCACAGGGATCTCTTGTTTGTTGTATTGTTGGGTCAGTAGCCAGACCTGAACCTTGTAGCTCTCCCCATTGTGTCTTTTCCCCTATGCTAGCATTGTGTCCACAGTAGCACTTGCGTAGGCAGGGCAGAGTAGGACTGGCCATAGAGGGATTACTTTGACGCAGTTGGCCAGCTTAAACATGTATTGCAATATGTGTGAACCAAATATCCCTATTTGTTGCATAGTTTGCTTGAAAGGGTATATACCAGTGTGCAGAGGGTCCTTCAGAATTTCTAGAGTTAATGTGGTTACACCCCTTTAGCACCTGATGGATAAATGCATGCACTAGCTGTATGGATTTGAGCACAGGGATCTCTTGTTTGTTGTATTGTTGGGTCAGTAGCCAGACCTGAACCTTGTAGCTCTCCCCATTGTGTCTTTTCCCCTATGCTAGCATTGTGTCCACAGTAGCACTTGCGTAGGCAGGGCAGAGTAGGACTGGCCATAGAGGGATTACTTTGACGCAGTTGGCCAGCTTAAACATGTATTGCAATATGTGTGAACCAAATATCCCTATTTGTTGCATAGTTTGCTTGAAAGGGTATATACCAGTGTGCAGAGGGTCCTTCAGAATTTCTAGAGTTAATGTGGTTACACCCCTTTAGCACCTGATGGATAAATGCATGCACTAGCTGTATGGATTTGAGCACAGGGATCTCTTGTTTGTTGTATTGTTGGGTCAGTAGCCAGACCTGAACCTTGTAGCTCTCCCCATTGTGTCTTTTCCCCTATGCTAGCATTGTGTCCACAGTAGCACTTGCGTAGGCAGGGCAGAGTAGGACTGGCCATAGAGGGATTACTTTGACGCAGTTGGCCAGCTTAAACATGTATTGCAATATGTGTGAACCAAATATCCCTATTTGTTGCATAGTTTGCTTGAAAGGGTATATACCAGTGTGCAGAGGGTCCTTCAGAATTTCTAGAGTTAATGTGGTTACACCCCTTTAGCACCTGATGGATAAATGCATGCACTAGCTGTATGGATTTGAGCACAGGGATCTCTTGTTTGTTGTATTGTTGGGTCAGTAGCCAGACCTGAACCTTGTAGCTCTCCCCATTGTGTCTTTTCCCCTATGCTAGCATTGTGTCCACAGTAGCACTTGCGTAGGCAGGGCAGAGTAGGACTGGCCATAGAGGGATTACTTTGACGCAGTTGGCCAGCTTAAACATGTATTGCAATATGTGTGAACCAAATATCCCTATTTGTTGCATAGTTTGCTTGAAAGGGTATATACCAGTGTGCAGAGGGTCCTTCAGAATTTCTAGAGTTAATGTGGTTACACCCCTTTAGCACCTGATGGATAAATGCATGCACTAGCTGTATGGATTTGAGCACAGGGATCTCTTGTTTGTTGTATTGTTGGGTCAGTAGCCAGACCTGAACCTTGTAGCTCTCCCCATTGTGTCTTTTCCCCTATGCTAGCATTGTGTCCACAGTAGCACTTGCGTAGGCAGGGCAGAGTAGGACTGGCCATAGAGGGATTACTTTGACGCAGTTGGCCAGCTTAAACATGTATTGCAATATGTGTGAACCAAATATCCCTATTTGTTGCATAGTTTGCTTGAAAGGGTATATACCAGTGTGCAGAGGGTCCTTCAGAATTTCTAGAGTTAATGTGGTTACACCCCTTTAGCACCTGATGGATAAATGCATGCACTAGCTGTATGGATTTGAGCACAGGGATCTCTTGTTTGTTGTATTGTTGGGTCAGTAGCCAGACCTGAACCTTGTAGCTCTCCCCATTGTGTCTTTTCCCCTATGCTAGCATTGTGTCCACAGTAGCACTTGCGTAGGCAGGGCAGAGTAGGACTGGCCATAGAGGGATTACTTTGACGCAGTTGGCCAGCTTAAACATGTATTGCAATATGTGTGAACCAAATATCCCTATTTGTTGCATAGTTTGCTTGAAAGGGTATATACCAGTGTGCAGAGGGTCCTTCAGAATTTCTAGAGTTAATGTGGTTACACCCCTTTAGCACCTGATGGATAAATGCATGCACTAGCTGTATGGATTTGAGCACAGGGATCTCTTGTTTGTTGTATTGTTGGGTCAGTAGCCAGACCTGAACCTTGTAGCTCTCCCCATTGTGTCTTTTCCCCTATGCTAGCATTGTGTCCACAGTAGCACTTGCGTAGGCAGGGCAGAGTAGGACTGGCCATAGAGGGATTACTTTGACGCAGTTGGCCAGCTTAAACATGTATTGCAATATGTGTGAACCAAATATCCCTATTTGTTGCATAGTTTGCTTGAAAGGGTATATACCAGTGTGCAGAGGGTCCTTCAGAATTTCTAGAGTTAATGTGGTTACACCCCTTTAGCACCTGATGGATAAATGCATGCACTAGCTGTATGGATTTGAGCACAGGGATCTCTTGTTTGTTGTATTGTTGGGTCAGTAGCCAGACCTGAACCTTGTAGCTCTCCCCATTGTGTCTTTTCCCCTATGCTAGCATTGTGTCCACAGTAGCACTTGCGTAGGCAGGGCAGAGTAGGACTGGCCATAGAGGGATTACTTTGACGCAGTTGGCCAGCTTAAACATGTATTGCAATATGTGTGAACCAAATATCCCTATTTGTTGCATAGTTTGCTTGAAAGGGTATATACCAGTGTGCAGAGGGTCCTTCAGAATTTCTAGAGTTAATGTGGTTACACCCCTTTAGCACCTGATGGATAAATGCATGCACTAGCTGTATGGATTTGAGCACAGGGATCTCTTGTTTGTTGTATTGTTGGGTCAGTAGCCAGACCTGAACCTTGTAGCTCTCCCCATTGTGTCTTTTCCCCTATGCTAGCATTGTGTCCACAGTAGCACTTGCGTAGGCAGGGCAGAGTAGGACTGGCCATAGAGGGATTACTTTGACGCAGTTGGCCAGCTTAAACATGTATTGCAATATGTGTGAACCAAATATCCCTATTTGTTGCATAGTTTGCTTGAAAGGGTATATACCAGTGTGCAGAGGGTCCTTCAGAATTTCTAGAGTTAATGTGGTTACACCCCTTTAGCACCTGATGGATAAATGCATGCACTAGCTGTATGGATTTGAGCACAGGGATCTCTTGTTTGTTGTATTGTTGGGTCAGTAGCCAGACCTGAACCTTGTAGCTCTCCCCATTGTGTCTTTTCCCCTATGCTAGCATTGTGTCCACAGTAGCACTTGCGTAGGCAGGGCAGAGTAGGACTGGCCATAGAGGGATTACTTTGACGCAGTTGGCCAGCTTAAACATGTATTGCAATATGTGTGAACCAAATATCCCTATTTGTTGCATAGTTTGCTTGAAAGGGTATATACCAGTGTGCAGAGGGTCCTTCAGAATTTCTAGAGTTAATGTGGTTACACCCCTTTAGCACCTGATGGATAAATGCATGCACTAGCTGTATGGATTTGAGCACAGGGATCTCTTGTTTGTTGTATTGTTGGGTCAGTAGCCAGACCTGAACCTTGTAGCTCTCCCCATTGTGTCTTTTCCCCTATGCTAGCATTGTGTCCACAGTAGCACTTGCGTAGGCAGGGCAGAGTAGGACTGGCCATAGAGGGATTACTTTGACGCAGTTGGCCAGCTTAAACATGTATTGCAATATGTGTGAACCAAATATCCCTATTTGTTGCATAGTTTGCTTGAAAGGGTATATACCAGTGTGCAGAGGGTCCTTCAGAATTTCTAGAGTTAATGTGGTTACACCCCTTTAGCACCTGATGGATAAATGCATGCACTAGCTGTATGGATTTGAGCACAGGGATCTCTTGTTTGTTGTATTGTTGGGTCAGTAGCCAGACCTGAACCTTGTAGCTCTCCCCATTGTGTCTTTTCCCCTATGCTAGCATTGTGTCCACAGTAGCACTTGCGTAGGCAGGGCAGAGTAGGACTGGCCATAGAGGGATTACTTTGACGCAGTTGGCCAGCTTAAACATGTATTGCAATATGTGTGAACCAAATATCCCTATTTGTTGCATAGTTTGCTTGAAAGGGTATATACCAGTGTGCAGAGGGTCCTTCAGAATTTCTAGAGTTAATGTGGTTACACCCCTTTAGCACCTGATGGATAAATGCATGCACTAGCTGTATGGATTTGAGCACAGGGATCTCTTGTTTGTTGTATTGTTGGGTCAGTAGCCAGACCTGAACCTTGTAGCTCTCCCCATTGTGTCTTTTCCCCTATGCTAGCATTGTGTCCACAGTAGCACTTGCGTAGGCAGGGCAGAGTAGGACTGGCCATAGAGGGATTACTTTGACGCAGTTGGCCAGCTTAAACATGTATTGCAATATGTGTGAACCAAATATCCCTATTTGTTGCATAGTTTGCTTGAAAGGGTATATACCAGTGTGCAGAGGGTCCTTCAGAATTTCTAGAGTTAATGTGGTTACACCCCTTTAGCACCTGATGGATAAATGCATGCACTAGCTGTATGGATTTGAGCACAGGGATCTCTTGTTTGTTGTATTGTTGGGTCAGTAGCCAGACCTGAACCTTGTAGCTCTCCCCATTGTGTCTTTTCCCCTATGCTAGCATTGTGTCCACAGTAGCACTTGCGTAGGCAGGGCAGAGTAGGACTGGCCATAGAGGGATTACTTTGACGCAGTTGGCCAGCTTAAACATGTATTGCAATATGTGTGAACCAAATATCCCTATTTGTTGCATAGTTTGCTTGAAAGGGTATATACCAGTGTGCAGAGGGTCCTTCAGAATTTCTAGAGTTAATGTGGTTACACCCCTTTAGCACCTGATGGATAAATGCATGCACTAGCTGTATGGATTTGAGCACAGGGATCTCTTGTTTGTTGTATTGTTGGGTCAGTAGCCAGACCTGAACCTTGTAGCTCTCCCCATTGTGTCTTTTCCCCTATGCTAGCATTGTGTCCACAGTAGCACTTGCGTAGGCAGGGCAGAGTAGGACTGGCCATAGAGGGATTACTTTGACGCAGTTGGCCAGCTTAAACATGTATTGCAATATGTGTGAACCAAATATCCCTATTTGTTGCATAGTTTGCTTGAAAGGGTATATACCAGTGTGCAGAGGGTCCTTCAGAATTTCTAGAGTTAATGTGGTTACACCCCTTTAGCACCTGATGGATAAATGCATGCACTAGCTGTATGGATTTGAGCACAGGGATCTCTTGTTTGTTGTATTGTTGGGTCAGTAGCCAGACCTGAACCTTGTAGCTCTCCCCATTGTGTCTTTTCCCCTATGCTAGCATTGTGTCCACAGTAGCACTTGCGTAGGCAGGGCAGAGTAGGACTGGCCATAGAGGGATTACTTTGACGCAGTTGGCCAGCTTAAACATGTATTGCAATATGTGTGAACCAAATATCCCTATTTGTTGCATAGTTTGCTTGAAAGGGTATATACCAGTGTGCAGAGGGTCCTTCAGAATTTCTAGAGTTAATGTGGTTACACCCCTTTAGCACCTGATGGATAAATGCATGCACTAGCTGTATGGATTTGAGCACAGGGATCTCTTGTTTGTTGTATTGTTGGGTCAGTAGCCAGACCTGAACCTTGTAGCTCTCCCCATTGTGTCTTTTCCCCTATGCTAGCATTGTGTCCACAGTAGCACTTGCGTAGGCAGGGCAGAGTAGGACTGGCCATAGAGGGATTACTTTGACGCAGTTGGCCAGCTTAAACATGTATTGCAATATGTGTGAACCAAATATCCCTATTTGTTGCATAGTTTGCTTGAAAGGGTATATACCAGTGTGCAGAGGGTCCTTCAGAATTTCTAGAGTTAATGTGGTTACACCCCTTTAGCACCTGATGGATAAATGCATGCACTAGCTGTATGGATTTGAGCACAGGGATCTCTTGTTTGTTGTATTGTTGGGTCAGTAGCCAGACCTGAACCTTGTAGCTCTCCCCATTGTGTCTTTTCCCCTATGCTAGCATTGTGTCCACAGTAGCACTTGCGTAGGCAGGGCAGAGTAGGACTGGCCATAGAGGGATTACTTTGACGCAGTTGGCCAGCTTAAACATGTATTGCAATATGTGTGAACCAAATATCCCTATTTGTTGCATAGTTTGCTTGAAAGGGTATATACCAGTGTGCAGAGGGTCCTTCAGAATTTCTAGAGTTAATGTGGTTACACCCCTTTAGCACCTGATGGATAAATGCATGCACTAGCTGTATGGATTTGAGCACAGGGATCTCTTGTTTGTTGTATTGTTGGGTCAGTAGCCAGACCTGAACCTTGTAGCTCTCCCCATTGTGTCTTTTCCCCTATGCTAGCATTGTGTCCACAGTAGCACTTGCGTAGGCAGGGCAGAGTAGGACTGGCCATAGAGGGATTACTTTGACGCAGTTGGCCAGCTTAAACATGTATTGCAATATGTGTGAACCAAATATCCCTATTTGTTGCATAGTTTGCTTGAAAGGGTATATACCAGTGTGCAGAGGGTCCTTCAGAATTTCTAGAGTTAATGTGGTTACACCCCTTTAGCACCTGATGGATAAATGCATGCACTAGCTGTATGGATTTGAGCACAGGGATCTCTTGTTTGTTGTATTGTTGGGTCAGTAGCCAGACCTGAACCTTGTAGCTCTCCCCATTGTGTCTTTTCCCCTATGCTAGCATTGTGTCCACAGTAGCACTTGCGTAGGCAGGGCAGAGTAGGACTGGCCATAGAGGGATTACTTTGACGCAGTTGGCCAGCTTAAACATGTATTGCAATATGTGTGAACCAAATATCCCTATTTGTTGCATAGTTTGCTTGAAAGGGTATATACCAGTGTGCAGAGGGTCCTTCAGAATTTCTAGAGTTAATGTGGTTACACCCCTTTAGCACCTGATGGATAAATGCATGCACTAGCTGTATGGATTTGAGCACAGGGATCTCTTGTTTGTTGTATTGTTGGGTCAGTAGCCAGACCTGAACCTTGTAGCTCTCCCCATTGTGTCTTTTCCCCTATGCTAGCATTGTGTCCACAGTAGCACTTGCGTAGGCAGGGCAGAGTAGGACTGGCCATAGAGGGATTACTTTGACGCAGTTGGCCAGCTTAAACATGTATTGCAATATGTGTGAACCAAATATCCCTATTTGTTGCATAGTTTGCTTGAAAGGGTATATACCAGTGTGCAGAGGGTCCTTCAGAATTTCATAACAAATAAAACACAGAAACTGCTGTTGAATTGAAAGGGCAAGGCCACAGCTTTATTTGTCACTTATAATTGAAACTTCAGTGAATGCTCCAACATGAAGCATAAGATTCCCAATTCAACGTGCCAGTCATAGCCAAGCTGTGAGCACCAAATACCAACATTGCCTAGATGCCTGTCCCAACCATCAGTTTAGGACTGGAACTGTTCTGTCTCTCCAATCTAAGCATTGAAAGTGTGATCTCTGTAACTTACAGTTTTGATGAGATAGCGATAACTCCAATCTTATTTGAATAAACAGGCAGTGACTCGATCCAGACGACACCTTGTAGATCTTGTGAAGTTTATTCCACAAACTGAGAGAATCTTACAACAATGAACATCAGATAGGTCAAAAGATCATAATTAGAGATGAGCGAAGAAATGAAAAATTCGATTCGACTGATTCGGCGAATTCGTGGACAATATTCGATTCGAGTCGAATAAATTCGCTGTGAATTTAACTTAAAAAAGGGTGTTTCTAGGCTTCAGAGAGACTTAATATTAGTGCAGAACACTGTACCTTTAATTTAAATGCCCTTGGAGTCTGCTGGGGAAGAGAAATAATACTGTCAGTCAGTATGACATGCAGATGAGTGCCGTCGATCTTAGAATCACCGCACACTTCACTCATTTGGGCAGTCACGGGGCCAAAACCAGAGTGTGGAGCCACAGTGTGGCGGTGGAGGCAGCAGCAATGGGAGGCCATACAGCACCCTATGACAAAAATGGAAACCACCAGCAGTGTGAGGAGACCTGAAAGTGGCACATGGCAGAGTGTGGCGATAGAGACAGCAGCAATGGGAGGCCGTACAGGGACCCATGACACACTCTGGACCTGGCAGCAGCATGAGGAGGCGGTACAGGGGCCCATGACAGATTACGGGCCTGGCAGCAGCATGAGGAGTCGGTACAGGGGCCCATGGCAGATTACGGGCCTGGCAGCAGCAATGGGAGGCCGTACAGGGACCCATGACACACTCTGGACCTGGCAGCAGCATGGGGAGGCGGTACAGGGGCCCATGACAGATTACGGGCCTGGCAGCAGCATGAGGAGTCGGTACGGGGGCCCATGACACACTCTGGACCTGGCAGCAGCATGAGGAGGCGGTACAGGGGCGCATGACAGATTACGAGCCTGGCAGCAGCAACTTGGACAGGAGGACGTTCAGCTTCTGCACCGTCGGGTGCGTGCTCGCAAACTGTTGTCTCTTGGAAACGGATTCCAAGAAAGACTGCTGACGGAATCCGTGAAGATGAGTAGCAGGAGAAGGAGCATCTGAACGAGCGGAATATGCCAACAAGCGACAACAGGGGCCCATGACAGATTACGGGCCTGGCAGCAGCATGAGGAGTCGGTACGGGGGCCCATGGCAGATTACGGGCCTGGCAGCAGCTATGGGAGGCCCGTAATCTGCCAGCACCCTATGACAAAAAATGGAACCCACCAGCAGTGTGAGGAGACCTGAAAGTGGCACATGGCAGAGTGTGGCGATGGAGACAGCAGCAATGGGAGGCCGTACAGGGACCCATGAGAGACTCTGGACCTGGCAGCAGCATGAGGAGGCGGTATAGGGGCCCATGGCAGATTAGGGGCCTGGCAGCAGCTATGGGAGGCCCGTAATCTGCCAGCACCCTATGACAAAAAATGGAACACACCAGCAGTGTGAGGAGACCTGAAAGTGGCACATGGCAGAGTGTGGCGATGGAGGCAGCAGCAATGGGAGGCCGTACAGGGACCCATGAGAGACTCTGGACTTGGCAGCAGCATGAGGAGGCGGTATAGGGGCCCATGGCAGATTAGGGGCCTGGCAGCAGCTATGGGAGGCCCGTAATCTGCCAGCACCCTATGACAAAAAATGGAACACACCAGCAGTGTGAGGAGACCTGAAAGTGGCACATGTTTGGGGCATGATTCATGGCGGATTTAGTCAGTTGTGTCAGGAACTGGTGGTTTGAAATCCAGACTAATCCACGCCTGATTCATTTTCACAAACGTGAGTCTCTCCACACTTTGGGTGGACAGTCGTGTCCTCCGCGGAGTTGCAATACCTCCTGCCGCACTAAACACGCGCTCCGATGCCACGCTACTGGCCGGGCATGACAGCCTTTCAAGGGCAAATTCAGCTAGTTGGGGCCAAAGGTCAAGTTTCGTTGCCCAGTAGTCAAGGGGATTGTCTACCTCGGTTGGCAGGGTGCTGTCCAAGTAGGCCTAAGCCTGTTGTTTGAGGTCCTGCTCCAGGTCCACCTGATGCTGCTGCTGCTGCTGCGGCTGGTTAGTAGTTTCCTCACTGCGCTGGTGAAGAAAGCTACTCATCATCGACTGCAGACTGAGGCAGCCGCTGCTGGTGGAGCTGCCACTGCTCCTACCACCCCACCCCTCCCCTGCTGCCATGGCAGCGGAACACGAGCGCACAGGGCCCACAGTGTCTGAGGATGGACGTTGGCGCAGACAGGCAGAGACCAGCTGACTACATAGGTGTTTTTTATAGTACGTTATTTTGGCCTCCCTCTCAGCAGGTGTGAAAAAGGCCACCATTTTTGAACGGTAGCGAGGGTCCAACAAGGTGGACAGCCAAAAGTCATCCCTCTGTCTGATGGTTATTATTCGGCTGTCGCTACGCAAGCAACCGAGCATGCTATGGGCCATTTGTGCCAAGGAATGCGAGGGACTCCCTGCCTCCATCTCCACAGCATACTGCCACGGTGCGTCTAGGTCCTCTGTCTCCTCTTCCTCCTCCTCTACCAGATGCTCCTGCTCCTCCACTCCTGTCCGCTGAGTGGAAAAACCACCCATTTCACTCAATAATTCCTGAGCACCAATGTCCTCCTCTACCTCCTCCTCTTCTTCCAGTCCTGCCCCCACAGGGGCCATGTGGCGTTGAGATCTGTGCGCCACGTCTACCGCACCCTGACCAGCCATTGTTAACAGCATTTGTTCCAGGACGTGCAACAGAGGAATGACGTCGTTCATCCCATAGTCCTGCCGACTCACGAATAGCGTGGCCTCCTCAAAGGGCCTGAGCAAGCGCAGGTGTCACGCATGAGCTGCCAATGGCTGACATCTAAGTTACACAGGGAGTACCTTTATCTGCTTTTAACATCAGGAAATCTGTGATGGCCTTTTGCTGTTCGTAAAGGCGGTCTAACATATGTAGGGTTGAATTCCACGTTGTTGCAACGTCACAGCATGAGGAGTCGGTATAGGGGCCCATGGCAGATTAGGGGCCTGGCAGCAGTTATGGGAGGCCCATAATCTGCCAGCACCCTATGACAAAAAATGGAACACACCAGCAGTGTGAGGAGACCTGAAAGTGGCACATGGCAGAGTGTGGCGATGGAGACAGCAGCAATGGGAGGCCGTACAGGGACCCATGAGAGACTCTGGACCTGGCAGCAGCATGAGGAGGCGGTATATAGGGGCCTACGGCAGATTAGGGGCCTGGCAGCAGCTATAGGAGGCCCGTAATCTGCCAGCACCCTATGTCAAAAAATTCAACACACCAGCAGTGTGTGAGGAGACCTGAAAGTGGCACATGGCAGAGTGTGGCGATGGAGACAGCAGCAATGGGAGGCCGTACAGGGACCCATGACAGACTCTGGACTTGGCAGCAGCATGAGGAGGCGGTATATAGGGGCCCATGGCAGATTAGGGGCCTGGCAGCAGCTATAGGAGGCCCGTAATCTGCCAGCACCCTATGTCAAAAAATTCAACACACCAGCAGTGTGAGGAGACCTGAAAGTGGCACATGGCAGAGTGTGGCGATGGAGACAGCAGCAATGGGAGGCCGTACAGGGACCCATGACAGACTCTGAACTTGGCAGCAGCATGAGGAGGCGGTATATAGGGGCCCATGGCAGATTAGGGGCCTGGCAGCAGCTATGGGAGGCCCGTAATCTGCCAGCACCCTATGTCAAAAAATTCTACACACCAGCAGTGTGTGAGGAGACCTGAAAGTGGCACATGGCAGAGTGTGGCGATGGAGACAGCAGCAATGGGAGGCCGTACAGGGACCCATGACAGACTCTGGACTTGGCAGCAGCATGAGGAGGCGGTATATAGGGGCCCATGGCAGATTAGGGGCCTGGCAGCAGCTATGGGAGGCCCGTAATCTGCCTGCACCCTATGTCAAAAAATTTAACACACCAGCAGTGTGAAGAGACCTGAAAGTGGCACATGGCAGAGTGTGGCGATGGAGACAGCAGCAATGGGAGGCCGTACAGGGACCATGACAGACTCTGGACTTGGCAGCAGCATGAGGAGGCGGTATATAGGGGCCCATGGCAGATTAGGGGCCTGGCAGCAGCTATGTGAGGCCCGTAATCTGCCTGCACCCTATGTCAAAAAATTTAACACACCAGCAGTGTGAAGAGACCTGAAAGTGGCACATGGCAGCAGAGTGTGGCGATGGAGACAGCAGCAATGGGAGGCCGTACAGGGACCATGACAGACTCTGGACTTGGCAGCAGCATGAGGAGGCGGTATATAGGGGCCCATGGCAGATTAGGGGCCTGGCAGCAGCTATGTGAGGCCCGTAATCTGCCTGCACCCTATGTCAAAAAATTTAACACACCAGCAGTGTGAAGAGACCTGAAAGTGGCACATGGCAGCAGAGTGTGGCGATGGAGACAGCAGCAATGGGAGGCCGTACAGGGACCCATGAGAGACTCTGGACTTGGCAGCAGCATGAGGAGGCGGTATATAGGGGCCCATGGCAGATTAGGGGCCTGGCAGCAGCTATGTGAGGCCCGTAATCTGCCTGCACCCTATGTCAAAAAATTTAACACACCAGCAGTGTGAAGAGACCTGAAAGTGGCACATGGCAGCAGACTGTGGCGATGGAGACAGCAGCAATGGGAGGCCGTACAGGGACCATGACAGACTCTGGACTTGGCAGCAGCATGAGGAGGCGGTATATAGGGGCCCATGGCAGATTAGGGGCCTGGCAGCAGCTATGTGAGGCCCGTAATCTGCCTGCACCCTATGTCAAAAAATTTAACACACCAGCAGTGTGAAGAGACCTGAAAGTGGCACATGGCAGCAGAGTGTGGCGATGGAGACAGCAGCAATGGGAGGCCGTACAGGGACCATGACAGACTCTGGACTTGGCAGCAGCATGAGGAGGCGGTATATAGGGGCCCATGGCAGATTAGGGGCCTGGCAGCAGCTATGTGAGGCCCGTAATCTGCCTGCACCCTATGTCAAAAAATTTAACACACCAGCAGTGTGAAGAGACCTGAAAGTGGCACATGGCAGCAGAGTGTGGCGATGGAGACAGCAGCAATGGGAGGCCGTACAGGGACCCATGAGAGACTCTAGACTTGGCAGCAGCATGAGGAGGCGGTATATAGGGGCCCATGGCAGATTAGGGGCCTGGCAGCAGCTATGTGAGGCCCGTAATCTGCCTGCACCCTATGTCAAAAAATTCAACACACCAGCAGTGTGAGGAGACCTGAAAGTGGCACATGGCAGAGTGTGGCGATGGAGACAGCAGCAATGGGAGGCCGTACAGGGACCCATGACAGACTCTGAACTTGGCAGCAGCATGAGGAGGCGGTATATAGGGGCCCATGGCAGATTAGGGGCCTGGCAGCAGCTATGTGAGGCCCGTAATCTGCCTGCACCCTATGTCAAAAAATTTAACACACCAGCAGTGTGAAGAGACCTGAAAGTGGCACATGGCAGCAGACTGTGGCGATGGAGACAGCAGCAATGGGAGGCCGTACAGGGACCATGACAGACTCTGGACTTGGCAGCAGCATGAGGAGGCGGTATATAGGGGCCCATGGCAGATTAGGGGCCTGGCAGCAGCTATGTGAGGCCCGTAATCTGCCTGCACCCTATGTCAAAAAATTTAACACACCAGCAGTGTGAAGAGACCTGAAAGTGGCACATGGCAGCAGAGTGTGGCGATGGAGACAGCAGCAATGGGAGGCCGTACAGGGACCCATGAGAGACTCTAGACTTGGCAGCAGCATGAGGAGGCGGTATATAGGGGCCCATGGCAGATTAGGGGCCTGGCAGCAGCTATAGGAGGCCCGTAATCTGCCAGCACCCTATGTCAAAAAATTCAACACACCAGCAGTGTGTGAGGAGAAATGAAAGTGGCACATGGCAGAGTGTGGCGATGGAGACAGCAGCAATGGGAGGCCGTACAGGGACCCATGACAGACTCTGGACTTGGCAGCAGCATGAGGAGGCGGTATATAGGGGCCCATGGCAGATTAGGGGCCTGGCAGCAGCTATGTGAGGCCCGTAATCTGCCTGCACCCTATGTCAAAAAATTAAACACACCAGCAGTGTGAAGAGACCTGAAAGTGGCACATGGCAGCAGAGTGTGGCGATGGAGACAGCAGCAATGGGAGGCCGTACAGGGACCATGACAGACTCTGGACTTGGCAGCAGCATGAGGAGGCGGTATATAGGGGCCCATGGCAGATTAGGGGCCTGCCAGCAGCTATGTGAGGCCCGTAATCTGCCTGCACCCTATGTCAAAAAATTTAACACACCAGCAGTGTGAAGAGACCTGAAAGTGGCACATGGCAGCAGAGTGTGGCGATGGAGACAGCAGCAATGGGAGGCCGTACAGGGACCCATGAGAGACTCTAGACTTGGCAGCAGCATGAGGAGGCGGTATATAGGGGCCCATGGCAGATTAGGGGCCTGGCAGCAGCTATGTGAGGCCCGTAATCTGCCTGCACCCTATGTCAAAAAATTTAACACACCAGCAGTGTGAAGAGACCTGAAAGTGGCACATGGCAGCAGAGTGTGGCGATGGAGACAGCAGCAATGGGAGGCCGTACAGGGACCCATGACAGACTCTGGACTTGGCAGCAGCATGAGGAGGCGGTATATAGGGGCCCATGGCAGATTAGGGGCCTGGCAGCAGCTATAGGAGGCCCGTAATCTGCCAGCACCCTATGTCAAAAAATTCAACACACCAGCAGTGTGAGGAGACCTGAAAGTGGCACATGGCAGAGTGTGGCGATGGAGACAGCAGCAATGGGAGGCCGTACAGGGACCCATGACAGACTCTGAACTTGGCAGCAGCATGAGGAGGCGGTATATAGGGGCCCATGGCAGATTAGGGGCCTGGCAGCAGCTATGGGAGGCCCGTAATCTGCCAGCACCCTATGTCAAAAAATTCTACACACCAGCAGTGTGTGAGGAGACCTGAAAGTGGCACATGGCAGAGTGTGGCGATGGAGACAGCAGCAATGGGAGGCCGTACAGGGACCCATGACAGACTCTGGACTTGGCAGCAGCATGAGGAGGCGGTATATAGGGGCCCATGGCAGATTAGGGGCCTGGCAGCAGCTATGGGAGGCCCGTAATCTGCCTGCACCCTATGTCAAAAAATTTAACACACCAGCAGTGTGAAGAGACCTGAAAGTGGCACATGGCAGAGTGTGGCGATGGAGACAGCAGCAATGGGAGGCCGTACAGGGACCATGACAGACTCTGGACTTGGCAGCAGCATGAGGAGGCGGTATATAGGGGCCCATGGCAGATTAGGGGCCTGGCAGCAGCTATGTGAGGCCCGTAATCTGCCTGCACCCTATGTCAAAAAATTTAACACACCAGCAGTGTGAAGAGACCTGAAAGTGGCACATGGCAGCAGAGTGTGGCGATGGAGACAGCAGCAATGGGAGGCCGTACAGGGACCATGACAGACTCTGGACTTGGCAGCAGCATGAGGAGGCGGTATATAGGGGCCCATGGCAGATTAGGGGCCTGGCAGCAGCTATGTGAGGCCCGTAATCTGCCTGCACCCTATGTCAAAAAATTTAACACACCAGCAGTGTGAAGAGACCTGAAAGTGGCACATGGCAGCAGAGTGTGGCGATGGAGACAGCAGCAATGGGAGGCCGTACAGGGACCCATGAGAGACTCTGGACTTGGCAGCAGCATGAGGAGGCGGTATATAGGGGCCCATGGCAGATTAGGGGCCTGGCAGCAGCTATGTGAGGCCCGTAATCTGCCTGCACCCTATGTCAAAAAATTAAACACACCAGCAGTGTGAAGAGACCTGAAAGTGGCACATGGCAGCAGAGTGTGGCGATGGAGACAGCAGCAATGGGAGGCCGTACAGGGACCATGACAGACTCTGGACTTGGCAGCAGCATGAGGAGGCGGTATATAGGGGCCCATGGCAGATTAGGGGCCTGCCAGCAGCTATGTGAGGCCCGTAATCTGCCTGCACCCTATGTCAAAAAATTTAACACACCAGCAGTGTGAAGAGACCTGAAAGTGGCACATGGCAGCAGAGTGTGGCGATGGAGACAGCAGCAATGGGAGGCCGTACAGGGACCCATGAGAGACTCTAGACTTGGCAGCAGCATGAGGAGGCGGTATATAGGGGCCCATGGCAGATTAGGGGCCTGGCAGCAGCTATGTGAGGCCCGTAATCTGCCTGCACCCTATGTCAAAAAATTTAACACACCAGCAGTGTGAAGAGACCTGAAAGTGGCACATGGCAGCAGAGTGTGGCGATGGAGACAGCAGCAATGGGAGGCCGTACAGGGACCCATGACAGACTCTGGACTTGGCAGCAGCATGAGGAGGCGGTATATAGGGGCCCATGGCAGATTAGGGGCCTGGCAGCAGCTATAGGAGGCCCGTAATCTGCCTGCACCCTATGTCAAAAAATTTAACACACCAGCAGTGTGAGGAGACCTGAAAGTGGCACATGTTTGAGGCATGATTCATGGCGGATTTAGTCAGTTGTGTCAGGAACTGGTGGTTTGAAATCCAGACTAATCCACGCCTGATTCATTTTCACAAACGTGAGTCTCTCCACACTTTGGGTGGACAGTCGTGTCCTCCGCGGAGTTACAATACCTCCTGCCGCACTAAACACGCGCTCCGATGCCACGCTACTGGCCGGGCATGACAGCCTTTCAAGGGCAAATTCAGCTAGTTGGGGCCAAAGGTCAAGTTTCGTTGCCCAGTAGTCAAGGGGATTGTCTACCTCGGTTGGCAGGGTGCTGTCCAAGTAGGCCCAAGCCTGTTGTTTGAGCTCCTGCTCCAGGTCCACCTGATGCTGCTGCTGCTGCTGCGGCTGGTTAGTAGTTTCCTCACTGCGCTGGTGAAGAAAGCTACTCATCATCGACTGCAGACTGAGGCAGCCGCTGCTGGTGGAGCTGCCACTGCTCCTACCACCCCACCCCTCCCCTGCTGCCATGCCAGCGGAACGCGAGCGCACAGGGCCCACAGTGTCTGAGGATGGACGTTGGCGCACAAAGGCAGAGACCAACTGACTACATAGGTGGTTTTTATAGTACGTAATTTTGGCCTCCCTCTCAGCAGGTGTGAAAAAGGCCACCATTTTGGACCGGTAGCGAGGGTCCAACAAGGTGGACAGCCAAAAGTCATCCCTCTGTCTGATGGTTATTATTCGGCTGTCGCTACGCAAGCAACCGAGCATGCTATGGGCCATTTGTGCCAAGGAATGCGAGGGACTCCCTGCCTCCATCTCCACAGCATACTGCCACGGTGCGTCTGGGTCCTCTGTCTCCTCCTCCTCCTCCTCTACCAGATGCTCCTGCTCCTCCACTCCTGTCCGCTGAGTGGAAAAACCACCCATTTCACTCAATAATTCCTGAGCACAAATGTCCTCCTCTACCTCCTCCTCTTCTTCCTGTCCTGCCCCCACAGGGGTCATGTGGCGTTGAGATCTGTGCGCCACGTCTACCGCACCCTGACCAGCCATTGTTAACAGCATTTGTTCCAGGACGTGCAACAGAGGAATGACGTCGTTCATCCCATAGTCCTGCCGACTCACGAATAGCGTGGCCTCCTCAAAGGGCCTGAGCAAGCGGCAGGTGTCACGCATGAGCTGCCAATGGCTGACATCTAAGTTACACAGGGGAGTACCTTTATCCGCTTGTAACATCAGGAAATCGGTGATGGCCTTTCGCTGCTCGTAAAGGCGGTCTAACATGTGTAGGGTTGAATTCCACCTTGTTGCAACGTCGCAGATCAGGCGATGCTGTGGAATTCCGTTCTGCCGCTGCAGCTCAATGAGGGTGTTCTTTGCGGTGTAGGAATGGCTGAAATGCATGCACAGTTTACGTGACATTTTAAGGATGTCTTGCAGTGGGATGGTGGATTTTAGGAACCGCTTGACAACCAGATTGAACACGTGAGCCATGCATGGCGCATGGCACAACCTTCCTTGACGCAGAGCAGACACCATGTTCTTTCCGTTGTCAGTCAACATGGTTCCGATTTTTAGTTTGCGCGGAGACAGCCATCTGTCGATTTCTCTGTTCATTACACTCAGCAGTTCCTCCCCTGTGTGACTACGTTCGCCAAGGCATACCAGGTGCAGCACAGCGTGACACCGTTGCGCCCTGCACATGTGATATGCCGGTCGGGTAATGGGACTTGGCACGGGGGTGGCGGCTGAGGACACGGCGGAAAAAGAGGTGGTAGAGGCGGACATGCTTGCTGGACCAAGGACGTGCAAACGTGGAGGCAAAAGCGTCGTGACCTGTCCAAGTTGCTGGTGCGGCTGTGCCGGCACCACGTTCACCCAGTGGGCCGTAAATGACATGTACTGTCCCTGACCGTAGTTACAGCTCCACACGTCGGCGCTGCCGTGCACTTTGGCAGAGACCGACATGCTCAAAGACTGGCCCACCATCTCTTCTACATGTGAATGCAGGGCTGGCACTGCCTTTTGGGCAAAGAAATGACGGCTTGGCACTCTCCACCGCGGCGCGGCACAAGCCATCATTTCTCGGAAAGGTGCTGAGTCCACCAGTTGGAAAGGGAGGGACTGCAGCACCAGCAACTTGGACAGGAGGACGTTCAGCTTTTGCACCGTCGGGTGCGTGCTCGCAAACTGTTGTCTCTTGGATACGGATTCCAAGAAAGACTGTTGACGGAATCCGAGAAGAGGAGTAGCAGGAGAAGGAGCATCTGAACGAGCGGAAGATGCCAATGAGCGACAACTCCCCTCAGCAGAGGTGTTGGAGCCTTGACTGGCTGATAGAGGGCGATTGACGACGTCGGGTGACGGAGCAAGTAACGGAGCGGGTGATGGAGCGGGGGCTGGGGCAGGCAGAACCGCCGTATGTTTATCACGGTTTTCCCAGGCCACCGAATGGTGACGCTGCATATGCTGACGCAACGCTGTAGTCCCAACATGGGCCCCCTGGCCATGCTTGCATTTCTGGCCACATAGTCGACATACGGCTACGTTTACTTCCTCGGGCGGCTTGAGGAAAAATTGCCACACCACCGAGTAGGAAACTTTGCCCCCGCTACTCTTCACTGGCTGACTGCTACTTCCTCCGTGCGCACCGGCACCACTACTGGCCGTGGTGGTAGGCTGCAGTGGAGCTGGTGCTCTACTCCGTGGACGTTTGGCTCCACTGACACTGATGCGACCCTGCTGCTGTCTCCTGGGCAACCCACCGACTGTTTTGCTCGCTGCCAAGCTGCCACCCTCTTCTCCTGATGATGCGGAAGAAATTGCCTGATGACGACGAGGCTGCCAAGTGCGATCAACCTCCTCATCATCAAGTAGGGTCTCCGCCTCACTACTAGCCCCCTCGGCTGCGTCTGGGTCAGGAGACAGACCTGTCTCTAGACCGGCTACCGAGCCACTCTCCTCGCCAGTACTTGTTCGCTTGGCTGCTGAAAAGGCCGATGTCTCCCCCCGTTCCTGACCGCCCTCTGTTAGCTCTTCCTCACTGTACAGTGGGGCTGAGCCCACAGCATGCGATACTTCGCTTGGTGAGGGAACAGCAAAGGACAGGGGCAGGTAGAGGACACGTGATTTCAGTGGGCTTGGTCCCGGGCCATGCCAACTAACGGTTGTGTCTGACGTACCCACCGACCGTTGGCTGTAGGTGTCAGAGGTGACCTGGGAAGAGGAAGACGACCGAGCCAACCAATCAATGACGGCAGGGTTGTCGGTGGAGACACGACCGCTGGATGACACCGGGAGCACTGGCCTCTGGCTGCGAATACTGCTGCCTCGACCCCTTCCTCTGCTGCCACGTCTGCTCGCTCCTAAAACATTGCCTCCTCTGCCACTCCTCTGCATGTTGTCTGACATACTATTTAATTCAACGATTAGGTGTCCCTGAGTAACAATTCTCTGGCACTCAGTAACAATTCTGTCTGTCCCTGAGTATGAATTCTGTGGCCCTGAGTAACAATTCTGTGTCTGTGCGAGTAACAATTCTGTGTCTGTGCGAGTAACAATTCTGTGTCTGTGCAAGTAACAATTTTGTGTCTGTGCGAGTAACAATTCTCTGGCACTCAGTAACAATTCTGTCTGTCCCTGAGTAACAATTCTCTGGCACTCAGTAACAATTCTGTCTGTCCCTGAGTAACAATTCTCTGGCACTCAGTAACAATTCTGTCTGTCCCTGAGTATGAATTCTGTGGCCCTGAGTAACAATTCTGTGTCTGTGCGAGTAACAATTCTGTGTCTGTGCAAGTAACAATTTTGTGTCTGTGCGAGTAACAATTCTCTGGCACTCAGTAACAATTCTGTCTGTCCCTGAGTAACAATTCTCTGGCACTCAGTAACAATTCTGTCTGTCCCTGAGTAACAATTCTCTGGCACTCAGTAACAATTCTGTCTGTCCCTGAGTATGAATTCTGTGGCCCTGAGTAACAATTCTGTGTCTGTGCGAGTAACAATTCTGTGTCTGTGCAAGTAACAATTTTGTGTCTGTGCGAGTAACAATTCTCTGGCACTCAGTAACAATTCTGTCTGTCCCTGAGTAACAATTCTCTGGCACTCAGTAACAATTCTGTCTGTCCCTGAGTAACAATTCTCTGGCACTCAGTAACAATTCTGTCTGTCCCTGAGTATGAATTCTGTGGCCCTGAGTAACAATTCTGTGTCTGTGCGAGTAACAATTCTGTGTCTGTGCAAGTAACAATTTTGTGTCTGTGCGAGTAACAATTCTCTGGCACTCAGTAACAATTCTGTCTGTCCCTGAGTAACAATTCTCTGGCACTCAGTAACAATTCTGTCTGTCCCTGAGTAACAATTCTCTGGCACTCAGTAACAATTCTGTCTGTCCCTGAGTAACAATTCTCTGGCACTCAGTAACAATTCTGTCTGTCCCTGAGTATGAATTCTGTGGCCCTGAGTAACAATTCTGTGTCTGTGCGAGTAACAATTCTGTGTCTGTGCAAGTAACAATTTTGTGTCTGTGCGAGTAACAATTCTCTGGCACTCAGTAACAATTCTGTCTGTCCCTGAGTAACAATTCTCTGGCACTCAGTAACAATTCTGTCTGTCCCTGAGTAACAATTCTCTGGCACTCAGTAACAATTCTGTCTGTCCCTGAGTAACAATTCTCTGGCACTCAGTAACAATTCTGTCTGTCCCTGAGTAACAATTCTCTGGCGCTCAGTAACAATTCTGTCTGTCCCTGAGTATGAATTCTGTGGCCCTGAGTAACAATTCTGTGTCTGTGCGAGTAACAATTCTGTGTCTGTGCAAGTAACAATTTTGTGTCTGTGCGAGTAACAATTCTCTGGCACTCAGTAACAATTCTGTCTGTCCCTGAGTAACAATTCTCTGGCACTCAGTAACAATTCTGTCTGTCCCTGAGTAACAATTCTCTGGCACTCAGTAACAATTCTGTCTATCCCTGAGTATGAATTCTGTGGCCCTGAGTAACAATTCTGTGTCTGTGCGAGTAACAATTCTGTGTCTGTGCAAGTAACAATTTTGTGTCTGTGCGAGTAACAATTCTCTGGCACTCAGTAACAATTCTGTCTGTCCCTGAGTAACAATTCTCTGGCACTCAGTAACAATTCTGTCTGTCCCTGAGTAACAATTCTCTGGCACTCAGTAACAATTCTGTCTGTCCCTGAGTATGAATTCTGTGGCCCTGAGTAACAATTCTGTGTCTGTGCGAGTAACAATTCTGTGTCTGTGCAAGTAACAATTTTGTGTCTGTGCGAGTAACAATTCTCTGGCACTCAGTAACAATTCTGTCTGTCCCTGAGTAACAATTCTCTGGCACTCAGTAACAATTCTGTCTGTCCCTGAGTAACAATTCTCTGGCACTCAGTAACAATTCTGTCTGTCCCTGAGTATGAATTCTGTGGCCCTGAGTAACAATTCTGTGTCTGTGCGAGTAACAATTCTGTGTCTGTGCAAGTAACAATTTTGTGTCTGTGCGAGTAACAATTCTCTGGCACTCAGTAACAATTCTGTCTGTCCCTGAGTAACAATTCTCTGGCACTCAGTAACAATTCTGTCTGTCCCTGAGTAACAATTCTCTGGCACTCAGTAACAATTCTGTCTGTCCCTGAGTATGAATTCTGTGGCCCTGAGTAACAATTCTGTGTCTGTGCGAGTAACAATTCTGTGTCTGTGCAAGTAACAATTTTGTGTCTGTGCGAGTAACAATTCTCTGGCACTCAGTAACAATTCTGTCTGTCCCTGAGTAACAATTCTCTGGCACTCAGTAACAATTCTGTCTGTCCCTGAGTAACAATTCTCTGGCACTCAGTAACAATTCTGTCTGTCCCTGAGTAACAATTCTCTGGCACTCAGTAACAATTCTGTCTGTCCCTGAGTAACAATTCTCTGGCGCTCAGTAACAATTCTGTCTGTCCCTGAGTATGAATTCTGTGGCCCTGAGTAACAATTCTGTGTCTGTGCGAGTAACAATTCTGTGTCTGTGCAAGTAACAATTTTGTGTCTGTGCGAGTAACAATTCTCTGGCACTCAGTAACAATTCTGTCTGTCCCTGAGTAACAATTCTCTGGCACTCAGTAACAATTCTGTCTGTCCCTGAGTAACAATTCTCTGGCACTCAGTAACAATTCTGTCTGTCCCTGAGTATGAATTCTGTGGCCCTGAGTAACAATTCTGTGTCTGTGCGAGTAACAATTCTGTGTCTGTGCAAGTAACAATTTTGTGTCTGTGCGAGTAACAATTCTCTGGCACTCAGTAACAATTCTGTCTGTCCCTGAGTAACAATTCTCTGGCACTCAGTAACAATTCTGTCTGTCCCTGAGTAACAATTCTCTGGCACTCAGTAACAATTCTGTCTGTCCCTGAGTATGAATTCTGTGGCCCTGAGTAACAATTCTGTGTCTGTGCGAGTAACAATTCTGTGTCTGTGCAAGTAACAATTTTGTGTCTGTGCGAGTAACAATTCTCTGGCACTCAGTAACAATTCTGTCTGTCCCTGAGTAACAATTCTCTGGCACTCAGTAACAATTCTGTCTGTCCCTGAGTAACAATTCTCTGGCACTCAGTAACAATTCTGTCTGTCCCTGAGTATGAATTCTGTGGCCCTGAGTAACAATTCTGTGTCTGTGCGAGTAACAATTCTGTGTCTGTGCAAGTAACAATTTTGTGTCTGTGCGAGTAACAATTCTCTGGCACTCAGTAACAATTCTGTCTGTCCCTGAGTAACAATTCTCTGGCACTCAGTAACAATTCTGTCTGTCCCTGAGTAACAATTCTCTGGCACTCAGTAACAATTCTGTCTGTCCCTGAGTATGAATTCTGTGGCCCTGAGTAACAATTCTGTGTCTGTGCGAGTAACAATTCTGTGTCTGTGCAAGTAACAATTTTGTGTCTGTGCGAGTAACAATTCTCTGGCACTCAGTAACAATTCTGTCTGTCCCTGAGTAACAATTCTCTGGCACTCAGTAACAATTCTGTCTGTCCCTGAGTAACAATTCTCTGGCACTCAGTAACAATTCTGTCTGTCCCTGAGTATGAATTCTGTGGCCCTGAGTAACAATTCTGTGTCTGCGCGAGTAACAATTCTGTGTCTGTGCAAGTAACAATTTTGTGTCTGTGCGAGTAACAATTCTCTGGCACTCAGTAACAATTCTGTCTGTCCCTGAGTAACAATTCTCTGGCACTCAGTAACAATTCTGTCTGTCCCTGAGTAACAATTCTCTGGCACTCAGTAACAATTCTGTCTGTCCCTGAGTAACAATTCTCTGGCACTCAGTAACAATTCTGTCTGTCCCTGAGTAACAATTCTCTGGCACTCAGTAACAATTCTGTCTGTCCCTGAGTAACAATTCTCTGGCACTCAGTAACAATTCTGTCTGTCCCTGAGTAACAATTCTCTGGCACTCAGTAACAATTCTGTCTGTCCCTGAGTAACAATTCTCTGGCACTCAGTAACAATTCTGTCTGTCCCTGAGTAACAATTCTGTCTGTCCCTGAGAATGAATTCTGTGGCCCTGAGTAAGAATTCTCTGGCACTCAGTAACAATTCTGTCTGTCCCTGAGTAACAATTCTCTGGCACTCAGTAACAATTCTGTCTGTCCCTGAGTAAAAATTCTGTGGCCCTAATAACGTTTCTGTGGCCCTAAGTAACAATTCTCTGGCACTGAGTAACAATTCTGTCTGTCCCTGAGTATGAATTCTGTGGCCCTAACTAGCGTTTCTTTGTCCCTAAATAACGATTCTGTGGCCCTCATTAACAAGTCTGTGTCCCTGAGTAATGGTTCTCTGTCCCTAAGTAACTTCTCTCTGTCCCCAATTCTCGTTTCTGTGGCCCTAACTCTGTCCCTGTCCCTAGTACAGAGCGGTCTGCCTCTGTTCAATGACTGCAGGCAAATGAAGATTTCCAAAATGGCCGCTATATATACCTCGACCATTACACAGTGCTGGCTGGCTGGCTGCTGATTGGCTGATGCGATCACATGTCGTTGAGGAATGCATTATGGGGCAGCGCGCCTTGTCTGCGCGCCTTCCCCGACATCCCCGCTCCGTCGCCGCACATGTCAGCCGCCATTTTCGGAAAAATTTCGATTCGCGCGTCCGAATTAGGCTGTTTTTCGGATTCGGCACGAATCGAAATTTTTCCGATATTCGACTCGAATTCCACTTCGGATACTTCGATTCGCTCATCTCTAATCATAATGTGATCTACTTCATAAGACATGAGGCTTGAAGCTGATGTGCATTACTGGGAAAATGAACAAAGGGGTGGAGCCATCTATACAGCATTAACTAAACCAAAGGAAAGGGAGGAGCAGAGACAAAATACAAAGAACACTTCTCTGCACAATGCAGAGAATGATAAGGGACAAACTGGCTCCAGATTTATTTTGTTATGGACCCATATAGGTATTGTAACGAGTGGGAAAACTGGGGTAGTGAGATACTGAAGGAGAT
Source organism: Staurois parvus (assembly GCF_062004578.1). Classification (NCBI taxonomy): domain Eukaryota; kingdom Metazoa; phylum Chordata; class Amphibia; order Anura; family Ranidae; genus Staurois; species Staurois parvus. Next base: position 1,828,771 of record NW_028318034.1, on the reverse strand, counting down.
AAGGGTCAGGTGGAGGCATATAGGAGAACAGAATCTAGGAATAGTAAAAGAAATAGAGTTTGGTACCTTTAAAGCTTAAATAATTTGGAAACCATTTAGAAACCATTTAACCATTTCTACTGAGGTTTGACTTATTCCATATACAGCATATATAAAATTATATCCTGAACAATGGGGCTTTAAATGAAGCACATGACCAATAGATGGTTGTATAATCCATACACATATTAGCAAATTTATTAATGCCCTACTTACATATCTCATAACAATTAACTACAATAAAATGTTGAGCTGATTTATAAAATATATATAATATACCCATGTAAAATGATCATGTTTTTAATTCATTTATGAGTCAATTTGTAGCATAGATACATGATTTTATAGCAGAAGGCATTCCAAAACTTGATGCATTTTGTGGATCTCTGTCCACTTCCTCAGGAGTAAATGCAGAATGTATAACTATAAAAAATAGATTAATAGCAATGTAACAATTCAACATGACTAAAAAAAAACGAACTCCCCATATCCATCGGATAAACTTTCTACTTATAAATTAGCTCTAATTACAACATGACAAAGTTGGAAGTTGTAGGATGTCCCCAGGAGCTGTAGCAAAACAACCATGAAGACTGAAGGGACAAACAAGGGGCACATTGAATAATAAAGGGATTATTATTATTATTATTATACAGTATTTATATAGCGCCAACAGCGCTCAGCGCTGTACATTACAATGGGAGACAGAACATGCAACAATACAATAACAATACAATGCGATACACGAGGGGTTCGAGGCCCTGCTCCTTGGAGCTTACAATCTGGGAGGGAGGGAATAGTGGTACAGGAGGAAATGGCTGTGGGGGATGGAGTGGTAGGAAGAGTGGAGGAGGGAGGCAATTAGCAGGGGGTGGGGTAGGCTTCCCTGAAGAGGTGGGTTTTCAGGGTGCACCTAAAGGAGAGGAGAGTAGGTAATAGTCTGATGGATTAGGGTAGGGAGTTCCAGAGTATGAGTGACACCCTGGAAAAGTCCTGGAGGCGAGCATGGGAGGAGAAGACTAGGGAACTAGAGAGAAGGAGGTCTTGTGAGGAGTGGAGAGTGCGTTTTGGGTGGTATTTGGATATTAGGTTGGTGATGTAGTTTGGGGCAGTATTATGGACAGCTTTGTACGTCAGTGTTAGGATTTTGAATTTGATCCGTTGGGCAATCGGAAGCCAGTGGAGGGATTGGCAGAGGGGGGTGGTGGAAATGGAGCGGTTGGTAAAGTGGATGAGTCTGGCTGCCGTATTCAGGATCGATTAAAGTGGGGATAGTCTGTGGCGAGGCAGGCCAGTGAGGAGGTAGTTGCAGTAATCGAGTCGTGATATGATGAGGGAGTTGATGAGCTGCTTAGTTATTTCTGGGGTTAGGAACGTGCGTATTTTGGTGATGTTGCAGAGGTGGAGTCTGCATGAGTTTGTTAGTGAATGGACTTGGGGCTGGAAGGATAGATTGGAATCTAGAATGACACCAAGTACTCTGGCTTGCGGGGCAGGCCTGATGGTGGCATTGTTGGACGTGATGGAGAAGTCAGTGGGGGGTGGTGTGCGGGCTGGGGGGAAGACTAGGAGCTCGGTTTTGGAGAGGTTTAGTTTAAGGAAGTGGAGCGACATCCAATCTGACATGTCGTTCAGTAAGCTTGTGATTTGGGCGGAGACTGAGGGGGTGAGGCGAGGGGTCGAGAGATAGATTTGTGTGTCGTCGGCATAGAGGTGGTAGTTGAAGCCGTGAGAGTGTATGAGTTGGCCAAGGGAGGAGGTGTAGATGGAGAAGAGAAGGGATAACTCCAAATGTCATAATCCATATTGCTGCCCACAGTAGATACTGGCAGGATCTATAAAAATAATGATGTGCATTACCTCATTAAATATACCAATGGATATGGGGAGTTCCTTTTATTTTTCTGATAAGCATAAGTGTGGTTGACATGGTCAGCTGACCGAAAGACACATAAGGACATGCACAATGCAGGATTGTGACCTGGAAGAAGAAAACAACTGCTGCAAAAGTGATTGCAGAGCTCAGTCTCAGTCCCGTGAAGACTGAGCTCTGAAGTCACATTTGCAGCAGTTGTTTTTTATTCCGGATCGCAATCCTGCGCAATGTCCTTTTGTCACTTTCAGTCAGATGATAATGTTAATCGCGCTTATGCTTATGAGACGTTTTCCTGGAGACTGTATATGTCATCAAAACCTTTGATACTGTACCTCACAATACAGCAAATAAATTGGCAACAGAGGCATCAGCTAAGTGGACATCAACAATTTGCCCTCTTGAAGCTTAGTAAGCTCTGACATGACTACATATTACTAGCAGCGTACGTAGTGATTGACGAATGTGAGGCTTCCTGCTTGTTAGCTAGGTGTTACAGTTGTGGCCAAAATTATTCAACCCCCACTGAAATTGAGTGTTTTGGCCAGTTTGACATTGCTTTTGATCATTCAGTCATCTTGCTTACATTTACATTAAAGAGGCACTTGTAGGTCAGACAAATATAACATAACAGTTATAATGAAATAACCACAAATGTCTTTTCTGTGCTCACAGCATTATCAGTTTTATTCAACCCCCAAGTGACATTCAATCTTAGTACTTAGTACAGCATCCTTTTACAGTTATAACAGCTTTTAAACGTGAAGCATAGCTTGACACAAGTGTCTTGCAGCGATCTACGGGTATCTTCGCCCATTCTTCATGGGCAAAGGCCTCCAGTTCAGTCACATTCTTAGGCTTGCGCACTGCAACTGCTTTCTTTAAGTCCCACCAGAGGTTCTCAATCGGATTTAAGTCTGGTGACTGCGATGGCCACTCCAAAATGTTCCAGCCTTTCCTCTGCAACCATGCTCTAGTGGACTTGGAGGTATGCTTGGGATCATTGTCCTGTTGAAAGGTCCAACGTCTCCCAAGCCTCAGGTGTGTGACGGACTGCATCACGTTTCCATCCAATATCTCCTGGTACTGAAGAGAATTCATGGTACCTTGCACACGCTGAAGCTTCCCTGTACCTGCAGAAGCAAAACAGCCCCAAAGCATGATTGACCCTCCACCATGCTTCACAGTAGGCAAGGTGTTCTTTTCATCATAGGCCTTGTTCTTCCTCCTCCAAACATAGCGTTGATCCATGGGCCCAAACAGTTCTAATTTTGTTTCATCAGTCCACAGAACACTATCCCACAACTTTTGTGGTTTGTCCACATGGCTTTTGGCATACTGCAGTCGACTCTTCTTATTCTTTGGAGACAGCAAGGGGGTACGCCTGGGAGTTCTGGCACGGAGGCCTTCATTACGCAGTGTGCGTCTTATTGTCTGGGCTGAAACTTCTGTACCCACATCTGACAAATCTTTTCTCAGTTCCTCAGCAGTCACACGGGGACTTCTCTCCACTCTACGCTTCAGGTAGCGCACAGCAGTCGAAGTCAGCATCTTCTTTCTGCCACGACCAGGTAGCGTTTCAACAGTGCCCTTTGCCTTGAATTTGCGAATGATGCTTCCTAAGGTGTCTCTTGGTATGTTTAACATCTTTGCAATCTTCTTATAGCCATTGCCCTTCCTGTGAAGAGAAATCACCTCTTCTCTTGTCTTCCTGGACCATTCTCTTGCCTTCACCATGTTTGTAACCACACCAGTAAATGTCTAGAAGGAGCTGAGTATCACAGTCATTTTAAAGCTGCCTAATTGGTGCTTATTATGCTTGATTGCTGCTCGGTGACATCCACAGGTGTTTTCAATACCTGATGGAAAGCACCTGTATGAACCTCTGTTCTTCAGAGTGGTAGTCTTTAAGGGGTTGAATAATTGTGGCAATGAAGAAACCACATAAGAACCATTTACTACTGTATTACATAAACAATTGATGTCATTTTAGTTGCATTTGGGTAGTTACAACGTCCTTGTAGGATTTGATTCTGAATACAATTCCAAATGTACACTATAGTCCCTAAACCCCTTTACAGCATTGGGGGTTGAATAATTTTGGCCACAACTGTAACTCCGGTATATGTATATTTATATATTTTGGCAAACAACTCTTTTAACTTCTGTTTCAGTATATTTATTGCCCATTTTTTTACCACTAATGGGGCATATACAGTATGTATAGTTCTATATAGGGAATGTTCAGTTACGATGGAGAATTTATTGGACCTTATTCTGTACCTCTCCTTTTTAGGTATCTGCTTCATTACAGGTTCATTGTAATCCTCCTCGCTAGGGGGCGTGGCCTGGTGCATGGAGCAGTAGCAGCGTTACCGCTGAGCTCCCGGCCTGGTCCTTCCTAACGGGCACTTTCTTCCGTATCGGGTATACCCTGTGCGATGTATGCGGTCTAACTCGATGTAGGTATCTTTAGGTTGCTGGAGTAGTTGATTGAAGATGGCGGCAGCTGTCGCGGCCAAATCTTTAGATTCAACGGATTCGGGTATACCCCTGATACGGATATTGTTACGGCGGTTCCTATTCTCAATGTCATCCTGCTGGTACATGAGCTGTTGTATAAGAACTGTATGGGAGTTAAGGGTCTCTTCATGGGTTTGTAAAGCGTTACACAGGCCTTCAGCGTTATTTTCAAACTCTTTCATACGGACACAAATATCTTGTTTAAGATCAGGAATGTAGAAAGGGATTTAATGTAGGAGTGCAGGGATTTCATGTGGGACTGCAGTTCCCAGCCATCCTCAGAGCAGGGAGATGCTGGGAAGGGGCTGCAGGATACCTGTGTGCCCTGGGCCTGCTGAACTAGCTGAAAAGAGTCCCCAGGAGGAGAGTGAGAGAGAGCCCCACAGGGGACAAGGAGGTAAGAGGTGCTGGCGCCATCTTGATGGCCGGGGTGCCCGAAGCCTCAGCTGCGGATCGGGTGAAGAACCAGCTTACACTACCACTGGACCAGCTCCCCATTGCTCCCTGGGGAACCGGAGATGGTTCTTCCCCATGTTTGGTGAATACAGCAGCCCATGAGGGAGAGAAAGTGCCCGTTTTGAAGGACCGGGCCAGGAGCTCAGCGGTAAGGCTGCTACTGCTCCATGCGCCAGGCCATGCCCCCTAGCGAGGAGTATTACAATGAACCTGTAATGAAGCAGATACCTAAAAAGGAGAGGTACAGAATAAGGTCCAATAAATCCTCCATCGTAACTGAACATTCCCTATATAGAACTATACATACTATATATGCCCCATTAGTGGTAAAAAAATGGGCAATAAATATACTGGGAATGGTTGACCACTCTACACCTATCCTCGTTTTGCAAGCACTTACACTCTTCCTCTAACATCCACCATCCACTTTCTAAGATTGAACGGCTGTGCTCCCTCCCTGAACCGCAGAGACATGTCCTTGCCTCTCTCTATAAAGTGCTCCATAATGCTCTTTACTCTGAATTCCCTTCCTACACTAAGGCTTGGGCTCGGGACCTAGGTAGGGAGGTGTTGGAGGAGGAGTCCACATCGTTCCACTTAACCCATAAATCGTCTATTTCTTGCTACTCACAAGAAAAGAATTTTAAGCTTCTTTCCCGATGGTACAGGGATCCCCTCTCTCTACACAAAATTTTTCCTTCTACACCTGATCTTTGTTGGTGCTGTGATAGAGCTGTTGGTACACAACTCCACATTTGGTGGGAGTGTGATCAAATACAACCCTTTTGGTGGCAGGTATTTGCTGTGTATAACAAGATCTATGGGGAGTCCTTGACCCCTTCACCAGAAATTGCTCTTCTTTCTATATTACCAGGCTCACGGGCATCACAGAGGATATGTTTGTTGCGTTTCTTCCTGTCTGCAGCCCGCCAATTAATACCTCTCTTTTGGAAATCGGCTGCCCCCCCTCTCCCGATGTGGGTTTCCGTGCTTAATGATACCATGCATATGGAGGAAATGCTAATGACACCTATGATAAACATAAGCTGTTGTGGTCGGTCTGGCTTCATTTCTCCTCCTCTACGACTCTCTATGATATGTGTGCCCCTGCTGCGCTCTAGTGGAGATGTGCCTTGTCCTCCTGTCTCGATCTCATTTTGGCTTATCCACTGGTTGGACCCTGTGGCGCATGCCGTGCTATGTGCGTCAGGGTTGTTTCCATGAGACACGCGTGGGCAGCTATCCTATTGTTGCTTCTGCCATCCCCATTCCCCACCCCCTCCTTTTTCTCCTTCCATATCCTTTCCACTTACCCTTTCTTTTCCTTTTCTTTCTGTTTCCTCTCCCCTCTCCTTTTTTTGTTTTTTTTTATTCTTCTCCCTTTTTTTTTTCCTTTCTCTCTTTATCCTCAATTACGATTTATCATCTTGGTCGTGCAGAGTTCTCCCATATTAGTCCATACATCGTGCTGAGGGATACCCCCCTGACAATCTGTTATTATTATTATTATACAGTATTTATATAGCGCTAAAAGGTTTGCTCAGCGCTGTACATTATAGTCGGGGACAGTACATGAGACAATACAGTAACAAAATAAAACACGAGGGGGTCAAGGGCCCTGCTCTTTCGAGCTCTTTTGAGCTTACAATCTAGGAGGGAGGGGATAGTGGTACAGGAGGAAGTGGATGTGGGATGTTTTACCTCCATGATATGGGCTATTGATCCTTCCTCCTACTGTTATGTTGCACTATCTTCATTTACCCACATGGATCATAACCACCTCTCTGATGTTTTTCTTTTGTTTATGTACTTGTGCTTGTTTTTTTTTATTTACTTCCTATGCTCGGTTTGTTAAAATTCCATAAAATAGTAAAGACAAATTTGCCTTTTAATACTCCTCGCTATTAAATTATGATATATATTGACCAAAACACTGCATAAACTAATACATAATTTACCTATTTTTCATTAGTGATATACTAGAAAAGTTTATAAAGAATTAACAGTGTGACTTGTTTGGTAGCATCTTTTGTTAAAAATTTTACTTTTTGTTCTGTAGTTCTACCCTTTTGTAAACAAATCTAGAAATCAATTTTGCCCTTAACCTTTTAGTGTCTTTTACTATTTAAATGAGATTTTTCCTCAAGCTAAAATGTTTTTCTTAGTTTTAGATAGTGAGGAGAAGGGTAAGGACCCCTGTCAGGATCTTGCTGCTATCTAGGGCTTCATTAGAGAGATTTATCCCCATTTCCTGGCTTGCTCACTTTGTTTTACCAGACAAGTGAGGGTAACTATCACACAGCAATAAAGACAGAAATAGAAATGCCTTTTTTTTAGTAGAATAGAAGGCTAGAACTTCTGGGAAATGTATTTTTCAGTAAACATTTATATTGCAGATTTTCCCTTCCTTCCTGTCTAGTGGGAAAGTGTTGTCAGTAGGACAGACAATAAGGATAAATCTAACAAAGCCTTGGATAGCAGTAAAAACCCAACCCTTACCCCATTCTGTCCAAAACTAAAATATGGTTTTGGCTTGGAATACACTTTTAATAAGGATTACATGGTATTCTGAAAGATTTTAAGTGGTTCCCAAACTCTAGTTCTAACATTTTGAGCTATTAATAAAAATTGTGATAGGCATGTTACACGTTTACTACAGCCATGTTTTTCTACAGCCATTGTTAATGACATATGATTGCTGGGGCATCATGGGCTTTGGGTCCTAAGGCAATTTTTGCTTTATCCATAGGGGTCATTCATAGGGGTATTTTTGATATTTAACAGTGTTGCATTTAGGCAGTTTATGCATTTTAAATAAACCTTCAATGTGCCTCTACACAAAAAAAATGCACCCCCTTATTTTGGCTTTGCAACACACCACAACATACATAATATACACTTCGTTGCGTTGGGTTGTACTTAAGAATGAAGGCAATGTACACCACAAAAACATCTGTAAAATATGTTAGCCTGAGTTGCTGTGACAAGCTGAAATTGGGAATGGGGGTTTTAACTTGCTTGTCATGGGCGTAGCATTAGGGGTCTCAAGGGTCACGATTGTGACCCTGCTCATGCTCCAGGGGGTCCATGCTGTGTCCCTGTCACTATCATGGGCAAAGCAGAATCTGGAGCAAAGTGGAAGCTCTGAGCTCTGAGCTTTTGGCTCCATTTTCAAGTCCTGAGCTGGAGAGTAGCAGAGGAAGGATTGGGTGAAGCCAGCCCTGCTGGACGAGAAAGTGTCAGTGCTGACAACCAGGTGGGGATGGACTCCGAGTTGTCACCGGACAGAGTGAGGGAGGAGTAGAGCACTGTCCAGGAGCTGGTACTGATATTATTGGGGAGGTAAAAAGATACCAGTCAGATCCGTGCTGAGAACAGGCACACACCGCCCCACCCCTCCCCACTCCTGCTGACACTCACAAAAATTATCACAAAATCCTGTAACACCTCCTGAGGGGCTCATAAGGGACTGCAGCCCCAAAGGCTACAGATTGTACTGCGACAGTTTGAGCAGGATGAGCAGAGGGGGCAATTTGGGGAATTTGTCATTGTCAGCATAGAGGGGGAGGATAATGTGACATTACCAGGATGGTGGTGGTGGGGGGGGGGTCAGAAATTCCCTGGGGGACCATGTGTCATTACTAGGAGGAGGGCACTTGAAGGTGGGGGTCATCTGTCATTACCTGGAGGGGGAGGGGGGGCATTTGTCATTACCTGGTGGGGGAGGGGGGTCATCTGTCATTAGCTGGTGGGAGAGGGGGGTAACCTGTCACTACCATGTGGGGGAGGGGGTCATCTATCTGGTGGTGGTCATCTGACATTACCTGGTGGGGGGGTCATCTGTCATTACCTGGTGGATGAGAGGGAGACCATCTGTCATTACCTGGTGAGGGAGGGGGTCATCTGTCATTACCCGGTAGTCATTTGTCATTACCTGGTGGGGAAGGGGGGTCATCTGTCATTACCTGGTGGGGGGAAGGAGGCCATCTGTCATTACCTGGTGGAGGGAAGGATAATTTATCATTATCTGGTGGGGGAGGGGGTCATCTGTCATTATATGGTGGGGGAAGGGGCATCTGTCATTACCTGGTGGAAGGAGGGGCTCATCTGTCATTACCTGGTAGGGGGACATGTGCCATAACCAAGAGGGGAAGTCATCTGTCTTTACAGGAGAAGGGGGTCATCTATGATTAGCTGAAGTGGGGGGCTCTTCAAGAAGGGGTCATCTGTCAATACCAAAAGGAGGCAGGAGGGAATGTGTCATTACCAAGAAGGGGGTGTTAGTTTTCCCTAATATCCTGCACTTCCATACAGCTGCAGCCTGGCCATGAAAGAGGTAACTGGGTGCTGTATAATAACATAAAAGAAAAGTGTTTAAAAAAAAAGTGTGATATCTGCAGTGATCAGCCCCCCACCTAGCCCAGTACTGTACCCACCTCCCGCCCCTGCTCAGCCCTGCACATGCATACAAGGTGGGGGCAGGCAGGCCACAATGTGAGCTGCTGCATGAAAGAGGTGCGCTTGTATGTGGATCTGATAGTCAGAGGGCCTGCTGAATTTCTTTTTCAATACAAACCTACTGCTTTTAACCGTCAGCTCAGAGTGTGGCCTGCCTGCCCATACAGCTATCTTGGCACATGGCGGGAGCATCTTGGCACACAGTGGAAGGCAGTGGGGTGCCCCAGGTCACCTTTTGCATTGGGGCCCACAAGCTTCAAGCTACACCTCTGTTGCCTGTTGTATACCTGGTTTAAAAGCAATCATATTAAAAATCTATTTAAAGTAAATTAGGTGGCTTCAAATTAATACATTTATGTTTTTTAATTGGGTATTCAGTCTTTCTTTATATTATCCTTGTGTAATGAGCTATAAAATAGTAATCAGACTGGGAAAAGGATTCTTTATTGCATTGCACAACACAACACTGTCAAACATAACACAGAGATCTGGTTGATATGAGGAGATAGAGGAATTATGATCCCACAGAGTTCTGTTGCTCTTTTAAAATCACATACATTCATGTAAAATAGAAAGAAAACCCCATGGAAATAGTTTTTCAATTTCAACTTTATCAACATACTTTGAGAGGCAAACATTGAATCTTTATTCAGATATTGCCTACAGACAAAGGAGGTGTAAGAACAGAAGAAAAAATTAATTTTAAATTATTTATACAAAAAACAAACTGATAGATAAAATAGTGTACTATGGAAAAAGCAAATATACCCTTGGCATCAAAAGTTGTTGTTGGTCCCTGTAGGAGGAATGAGTTCTTGTAGGCATTTTGTATAACTGTCCACCAATCTCTGACATTGACTGAAATTTTTGACAATTTCTCCATGCAAAATTCATTTAGTTGCAAGATTTGTGTGGGTTTCCTTGCATGAACTGCCTGTCTCAATATCCCCTGAAAAATTGAAATAGGAATAAAATCAGAGCTTTCACTAGGGCAGTTGATAACCCTCTAGTTCTTTTTTAGCCATTCCTTTTACTTATGTACTTTGGAATATTATAATGTTGAAAGACTCATTTTGGATTCGCTTTCAAGTTTTGGACAGATGGCCTTACATTCACATCAAGCACACTTTGTTCTAATGCAAAATCCATAGCTGACTCTATAATTGCATGCATTGAAGCAGCAAAGCAACCCCAAACCTTAACATTTGCACCACCATAATTTACAGTTGTTATGAGGTTCTTCTAAAATACTGTCTTTGGTTTGTGGCAGACATGTCTACTGTTACTTTGACCAAACCACTCTATCTTTGAAAGATTAGTCTTCAGTTAATTGTTCCAGAAGGCCTAGTTTTGCATATATGTTCAATGGAAAACTGTAATCTTGCTTTAATGATTTTTGGGCAACAAAAAAACACCTTTTGAACACCTCTCACATAGGCTGAATTGGTGAAATTTATTTCTGAAATATTACATTTTCAGTTTCTTGGAGAATTATTTTAGCATTAAACAGTTGGTTCTTGGGTTGAATTTGCTGGGTGGAACAGTCCTCAACAAATTAGCAGTTGTTTGAAATCTACACCACTTGTAGATTATTTTCCTTACAGTGGAATCATTGATTTCAAATCATTTGTCAATCTTTTTAAATCCCTTGTCAGACTCATAGGCTTCCACATCTTTTTTCTAATTACCTTGGAGAGCTCTATTTACCTTGCCATAATGAGGTATAATGATAGCATGTGTTCTATTAGCAAAGAGAACACCAGACACAGACCCTAGATGTCTGAGATTTAAATAAACCCGCTTCCACCTGCATACTTCCTAAGGAGGTTCTAATTATTGCTAAATACGGTAATCTGGAGCACCAGATTCTAATCTCATGGATTGGAAGTGGTGGCAAGTGTAGGGGTGTACTTTTTTTCATATGGCAAATCTGCATTGTCTTTCATTTCGATAACGAAAATGAATACACCATGCCAACTGTATGTGTCATTTGTTTAAGTATATCATCTTTTTAGGTACTTTTTAAAAAAAAAGACCCAATGTTTGCCTGTTCAATTATGTTGGCAAATCAACAAATTTCATGAGGTGTACTTATTTTTTCACATTACTGTTTGTATCTCAATAGATGCCTGCCTATAATCTTACTTTACCTCTAACAGCCAGCTGGAAATATCAATTTTAGCCCAGTAAACTAATAAAAGCAACTATCATCAACATGTATAGCACACCATTAAAAGAAGTTGACCTATTTCTTCCTATGAAACATTGTGGACATGCAATGCAAATGCACTTTCAAATCAATAAATATATTATGCTGTAATTAATTATCAAGTATATATTTTGCTGTACTCAGTGAATTTGAGTTCACATCTATTATCTACAGTATTTAGCTTAAGAGAAGCATGTTTCCACATTTCTACTTTACTTCTTTAGTAATTCCCCCATATATCTGGGCCATTAAACATATGAAATGATGTCTTTCATGCAGTATATTAATCAATATAAAATATAAAAACTCCTTTAAACAGGCTTGCATACACATGTCATAGAATGTTAGCTCCTTGTCCAGAGAAATGCTAAAACAAAAAGAGATAAAAGACTACTTATGAAAATCTGGCTGTGGTTCAAGGTGCCTTGCAACTCTCTGTTCTAACCAGAAGGCTAGACTTGAAGATTTGTTTTGAATCAGATAATGTCACCGCTGTACAGTAATATGTGATGAAACAGAAGACACAGCAAGCCAAAGGCAACATTCTGTATGAGTTAGATTGTGATGAATATTTATAGCAATAGAAGTCTACATGCTAGAGGAAAACAGTCTACTACACCTGCTTTAGCTGGTTTAAAAAATAACTGGACCTTTAAAAACACAACATATATGTAAGAGTAATTTCTGAAGTCAGCATTAACAGCAAAGACAAACTTGAATAGCAGAATGCTACACACTTATCTTATTGAGAAATGGTTCTATCTGAAAAAATAGTGCTACTGTAAAAGGATACATATATATATATATATTTTCCATTTTCTAAATGGTACAATATCAAGACATAGCCACAACTTACTCTCAAATAATCTTGCATTATGATACATGACCATTTCAACATAAATTTAATTGCTGATTAACTGCTTGCCGACCAGCCATTGTATAAAAATGGCCACAGGGTGGCACCGCTGCGCAAAATCACTTTTTAAAATGTGATTTTGCAAAACAGATAGGGGGCGTGCGTGAGGCGCGCGATCACACTACCCGTGCCGCTGATCAATCACCGGGTCCCGGCCGGTCATTACCCACCGGTTCCCGGCGATTGACACAGAGCACAGCTGCATTGTTTTCAATGCAGCCCTGCTCCCTGTCAGTTCCTAACACACTGTTCCTGAGAGCGGAGTTTAGCTCTCGGGATCAGTGTGTTCCTGTGAAGTACACACACCCCCGCCCACTACTAAAACACTCCCCTCACACAGTTAACCCTTTGATTACCTAAAAATGTTAACCCCTTCCTCCCCAGTGCCGTTAGTACAGTGTCAATGTTTTTTTTGCACTGATCACTGTATTGGTGTCACTGGGGATGTCAGTGACCCCAAGTCAGTTCCCCCCCTGTGTCAAAATGTCCACCACAGTCCCGCCATAAGTCGCTGATCACTGTCATAAATCGCTGATTACCACCATAAGTCACTGATGGCAGCCATTATTAGTATAAAAAAAAATCCCAGTATCTTTCCCGCCATTTGTAGACGCTATAACTTTCACATAAACCAATTAATTTACACGTATTGGGATTTTTTATAGCAAAGACATGTCGCAGAATACATTTTGGCTGAAATTTATGACGAAATTTGATTTTAAAATTTTTTTACTGGACGTTTTATAGCAAAAAGTCTAAAATATTGTTTTTTTTTCTCAAAATTGTCAGCCTTTTTTTTTATAGCGCAAAAAATAAAAAACACACAGGCGATCAAATACCACCGAAAGAAAGCTCAATTCGTGGGAAAAAAAGGACGTAAATTTAATTTGGGTGCAGTGTTGCATGACCGTGCATTTTTCAGTTAAAGTAACGCAGCGACATAACACAAACCACTTCTGTAACCGTTTCCTGACCACCCTATAGCAGAAATACTGCTACAGGGCGGCATGGGTGCGAAAAATCACATATATATATATATATATATATATACATGATTTGCGCTCCCGTGGTTTTCACACGCCTCCCAGATAGCGTCAGATTGCCCGTCAGTACACCAATCATCACATTTAACCCCTTGACTGCCAGGAACACGCTCATGCACAATAAACCTACATTGCTAGTATAGTCTCTGAATGGATCAATATCTTTGATCAGATCAGCACTATACCAGCATTCACATTAGTATAGCGTCCCCAAAAATGCAGCGTTAGCGGGATCAGCCCTGGCACCTGCCAACACCTGCGTTTAGCCCCTACGCTTACCCCCCCTTCTCCCCAGCAAATGCAGTGTCAGTAGGTCACTGTCACTTGATACATTGCACACAAAACCGCAGTGTTCTCAGATTCAGGTCTGATCTCTGTTAGCACTTGCCGGTAAATTTTGATGACTCTCATATGCAGCAGAGTGCCAGTACTAGTGCCGTGATACCTTTTGGTGAACTGTCGAGTACCAGCAGTCTAGTACATCTTGGTCTTTCACATACCTCTTAGATTGTAAGCTCCCAGGATCAGGGTCCTCCTAACCCTCTTGTATTGCTGTATTGTCTCCCGTTATACTGTAAAGCGCTGAGCAATTTGTTGGCGCTATATAAATCCTGTATAATAATAATAATACCAGCACTGCAGTATTTTAGACGTGGCGAGTCCCATAAGTCCAGTACAAGCCAGTGCGGTAGTGAGCACAAGTATTGTCCCGCAGCCACCAAGAATTCGCACACAGGCCCATAGATCTCCTGGTATCCTTCCGGATGTGCTTGCAAATCCCAATTGACAGCCCACAAATTCTGCACCACCCGTACTTCCCCCATTCACTGCCCAACCCGTGATTCAGGTGGAAATAGCAAATTTAACTACTCCGCCTTGATTTTTGGGGCTGTTTTTCATGGAATATCTGTATGTGTCGATTGTGGATCAAAGCAATTTATATGCACAACAATTTATCGCCACCAACCCAAATTCAAACCTTGCCAGATCAGTCACATAGAAACTCATTACGGTTTCTGAATTTACATTTTTTTCGGCCTAACCCTCAACATCAGCATTACTAAAAGAAATGAATTGCGGTTGTATTGGTCCGCAGACCCGATTCATCATATGCCCGTGTTCTATGGTGCCATGGCCAGGCATAGATATGAGAGTATAATGTGTTTTATGCATTTCAACAACAATACACTCTGTCATCCTCGGGGTGACCCTGAATTTGATTGGCTCCACAAAATTCAGCCCCTCGCAAATCACCTTAACCAGAAATTTGCAGATGTCTATACTCCCCAGCAAAACATCTGCGTTGATGAGTCCCTGATTAATTTTTCTGGCCGCCTTGCATTTAAACAATTTCTCCCCAGCAAGCGTGCCAGATATGAAGTCAAGATGTAGAAGACCTATGAGAGGACAACAGGCTATACTTTCGGATTTATAAGTTTTGGATTTACGAGGGAAAAGATAGTCACGTGGAGCCCCCCGGATGCCCAGACTACATGGGGAGCAGTGACAAGATAGTTTGGGACTTGATGTCATCCTTTTTCCATACGGGGTACCACTTATACGTGGACAATTTTTATTTAAGTGTGCCACTATTTGGACATTTGTACAATCTTGGAACTGGTGCATGTGGCAAAGTGTGACCTAATGTGTGCCCACCATTAGAAGTGGGTAGATGCAGGGCGGTATATTCTAATGGTGGTCATATCACACACTTTTTCTTTCAGAGATTTATTCTCTTTTTTTCATTCAGTCCACACGCTGCATACAAAAAAAAAGAACATAGCATATACACCTTTAACTTTGAATGGTTATACCAGGATGATGCCTACAGCTGCAGGCATCATCCTGGTATTGTTTTTTTTCAGCCGGCGATTGGCTTTCATGTAAAAGCAATCCTAGTGGCTAATTAGCAGCAGGATTGTTTTTACAAGCAGCGGGATATGATGCCCCCCCTCCCCTGCTGCCTTCCACGGCCTTCTTGGGCAGTCCCGTGCCATAGGGGGGAACCTGAGAATGCAGCCAGTGTTTCTGCCAGCTGACCATAGAGCTGATTGGAGACCAGAGTGGTGCCAATCATCTCTATAGTCTAAGAATTCGGAAGCTATGAGCATTTCATCACTTCTGTTTCGCAGGATATAAAAAGTGCCATTTGTAAATTGGGAAAGCATCTGATCACACCGATCTTGGCTTGATTAGATAATGTAAGGGCAGAGGAGATATCTAGAGTCTGATAGACCCCAGATTTCTCAAAAAAGAATATATGACAATGGCCATTGAAGTTATAGGGGATATTTGCATTCCCTGTGATAGCATTAAAAGTGATTAAAAAAAATGAAAGGTACAGTGTAAAAATAATTAAAAAAAATCAAAATAACTAATAAAAAAAAAAACCTCACCCCTCCCATGCACGCACACCTGTGTGCACAAGCCTTGACCCTGTGTCGGTATGTAAACAGCGGTTGCACCATAAATGTGAGGTATCACCATGAACGTCAGATCAAGGGCAGTAATTCTAACACTAGACCTCCTCTGTAAATCTAAATGGTAGCTTTTAAAGGCTTTTAAAGGCTTTTAAAGCGTTGCCTATGGATATTAAAAATGTATGCAGTTTGTCGCCATTGCATGGGGCATGCGCAGTTTTAAAGCATGTCATGTTTGGTATCTGTTTACTCGGCATACCATCATCTTTTATATCTTACCAAATAATTGGCCAATATATTGTGTTTGTGTGCATTAAAAATAAAAAATGTTTTTTTGTTTTTTTTTAAATTGCTTTTGAAAAATCGCTGCACGAGTACTATGTACAAAAAATTGTAGTACCCACCATTTTATTCACTAGGGTGTCTGCTTTAAAAAAAAATATAATATTTGGGGGTTTAAATTAATTTCCTAGCAAAAAATACTGCTTTTTTTTCATGTGAACAAAAAGTGTCAGAAAAGGCTTAAGCTTCAGGTGGTTATGTGATGTGTGGCATAAACTTCTAATGCTGGGCATAAAACACCCCCACCCCTCAAAACGACCCCTTTTTGGAAAGTAGACACCCCAAGCTATTTGCTGAGAGGCATGTTGAGTCCACACGTTTCTGGAAAATGAGAAAAACATTTTTTTTGAGGGTCATTTGAGGGTGTTTGTACTATCCTGGTATTTTAGCACCTCAAGAAATGTGATAAGTAGTCAGAAAGTAAAAGCTGTGTAAATTCCATTATCTATACCATAGTTTGTAGATGCTATAACTTTCACACAAAGCAATAAATATACACTTACTGGGATTTTTTAACCAAAAACATGTAGCAGAATACATTTTGGCCTAAATTTAGGACAAAATTTTAGGTTTTTTTGGATATTTTTTATGACCGAAATGAGAAAATATTGTTTTTGGGTTTTTTTTTAAATTTTTGTCAAAAAGTTTTTGTTTATAGCGCCAAAAATAAAAAGTGCATAGGTGATCAAATACCACCAAAAGAAAGCTCTATTTGTGTGAAAAAAAGGACATAAGTTTCATTTATGTACCGTATTTCATGACAGCGCAATTGTCCGTTAAACCAGAGCAGCGCTGTATAGCAAAAAAAGGCGTAAATTGCAGTATCTATACCATAGTTTGTAGACGCTATAACTTTCACACAAAGCAATCAATATACACTTATTGGGATTTGTTTTACCAAAAACATGTAGCAGAATACATTTTGGCCTAAATTTATAACTAACTTTGAGTTTACTATATATTTTTTATAGCTGAAAGTAAAAAATATAATTTTTCTTTAAAATTTTCGGTATTTATTTGTTTAAAGTGTGAAAAATAAAAATCACACAGGTGATCAAATACCACCGAAAGAAAGCTCTATTTGTGTGAAAAAAAGGACGTAAATTTTGTTTGGGTGCAGCATTGCATGACTGCGCAATTATCAGTTGAATTAGTGCAGCGCCGAGTAGCAAAAAGAGGCCTAGTCATTAAGGGGGGTAAATCCTCAGGAGTGCAAGAGGTTATAATACACTGAGTATATCACAAATACCAAAAATGTTAATTCCAACAAAACATTTACTAACACATGTAACCAATAGTCTTTACTCATATATAATATGCATTTAAAAGACATATTCAGTACCTTATTAAAGGCACACAAGGACCTTACCACATTCACACAGTCCAGCAATATAATGTCTGAAATGAGATGTCAGTTTCCACAGGAAGTCTGTTCAAACTTATTTCCACCTACCCACCACAAACTGCATCTACACTCACTGGCCACTATTTGATACACCTTGCTTATTCCAAGAAAATATCCCCTACACCACCACCACCACCACCACCAGCCTGAACTGTTAATACAAGGCAGGATGGATCCATGCTTTCATGTTGTTTATGCCAAATTCTGACCCTACCATCTGAATGTCACAGCAAACCAGACTGCCCTTTCTCCTCTGGCCTCTGAAATCAACAAGGTATTTTCAGCCACACAGCTGCCACTCACTGGATATTTTTCACTTTTGAAATACTCAGACTAGCCTGTCTGGTACCAACAAACATGGCACATGCAAATCACCTAAATCCCCTTTCTTCCCTATTCTAATGCTCACTTTTGAATTTTAGCAAGTTGTCTTCACCATGTCTACATGCCTAAATTGCTGCCACGTGATTGGCTGATTATCAATTTGTGTTACCAAGCTATTGAACAGGTGTACCTAATGAAGTGGCCATTGAGTGTATACTGTATGTCATAGAAACATGCCTATTATAGTCAAGTAATACCCTAGTTGAATAGTTAGTTAAACAGAACTCTTCACCAGTAGATGCCTGAAATAATGTAAATCTCCACCACTGATTTTTTTTTTTATTATTTTAGTCCAGCCTACCCTCTCTGGGTTTTTTTTAAATGTATTTGTTTTACCTATATGTGGGAACAGGAGTATTACAGTGTGATTATCACGGACAATTGTGACAATACATAGGCGACAAATGGCAATCGTAACAATATGCAGGCAAGAAAAGGAAAATTGTGATAATAAGCAGGCAACAAATGGGCACTCAGCAGGGGCGGACTGACAACTCATGGGGGCCACAGGCAATAGGGGATCATGGGTCCCCTGTGTCCTTGCCCAAACTCAAAAAAGCCTATGAAAAAGGTACCAGGGGCATCTCATGATGCCCCCTACTGACCCCGGGCCTTCGGGCAGTGCCTGAGTTTCCAAATGGTCAGTCCGCCCCTGGCAGTCAGTACAATGCATGGGGAACAAATAGCCAATCATGACAATACACAGGAAAGAAATGTGCAAATGTGACAGTACACAGGGAACAATGGCTAATCCTAACTATAAACTAGTAACACACAGGCAATAGTTACAATACACACAAAAGTGACCAGTCGATACAATTCACAGACAACAAATGTCCAATTATTACAATACACAAGCTAGAAATGGACAATCATAACATTACACAGGGAATACATAGGCAACATTGAGCTTGAAATGAAGAGACAAATTGTTACAATACATGGGCAACAACTTGACAAATGAAACAGTACATAGGAAAACAACAGGGAATTTGTTAAAATAGGCAGGAAACAAATGGGCAATCATAATATGTAGGCAAGAGACAAGCAATATTTACAGTATAGAGGTAACCGATATTTATATACAGTATTACAATATATGCAGGCTAGAAACAGGCATCTGTGACAAAACAAGGACAACAGGCAATTATTACAATACTCAGGCAACAAACGTGCAATGCATGACCGAACTCGAATTTCAATCAATGTATGGGTAGGCTGTTTGTACAGAAGTTAATCTGCCAGCTGACTACCGTATGACCAGCTTGATGGAAAATTTCCACATGATCAGGGCTGTCAGATATAGCCAGCAGTGCTGCTAAGTGTATTCTGATAGCGGACAAATCTTCCCAGCTCAGTGGGATTGATTCTCCCATCCACCTCAAATGTGTGGATCCAGATAAAATGTGTGGATGAGGGAATTGGGTATTTTTTTTTTTTTCATTCAACCCCCTGCTTGAATGAAAAAAAGAAATTACTAATATATATGGTGCCTCACAATGCACAAGAATCATATGAGCAATTGTGACTACATGCATGCAAGATATAGGAGGCTATTACAATATGCATTCTGTATTGAATGGACATTTATCTAATAAAATCCTTTACTTCTAATTAATCATTTTCTTATTGCACAACAAAAGTTTAATTTATTTAGCTACAATGAATGTGATATTTACTTTGTGATACCTTTTTTCATCCATGGGTCTTTTATTTTTCAGCTCTCTTTGGCAAGGTATTTTTACAGTTTAGTAAACTGAGTCAAAAGTATTTTTACCACCACCTCAAGCAACTTCTTTTTGTGATCTTTTCATTAAATACCTCAGTGAATCTTAACTTTATTAGCTGGAGGCTAGTGGGGAGTGATAGTCTGTTTGGTATCTTTGATATTTGACTTCCTGAGTCAAAATGCCTAAAAAAATGCCTGTGATAAATTAAACTTGCATTTAACCCTGGTTCACATCTGTGCAGGTGGTGCCACTGAGGATCTGCACAAAAATCTGTGCAGCCACACCACCCACACAGAGGAATGCGGACCTGTGAGCAGGTGCCATTAATTCTAATAGCGAGCCGCCCGCACTGGAAATCGCAACTGTACTGGGAACTGAGGTTCCCGTGTGGACTGTGTTTTCCAAAGAAGTGCAGGGACTTCTCTGCATGTCCCCGGGCACAGGAGTCCATTCAAATGAATGGGCTTTCGTGCCCGTGCAGGAACCCGGAGCTGTGAACCTAGCTTTAGTAAATGGGTCTGAAATTAATCCATTTGATAATGACTGAAGATGAGCTAAACATGCCTGGATTCAGTTTGAGTTGAGTGCACGGAACATGAGAAAAGTTTGATGTTGAATCTGAACCTCATAAAAGTCAATAGAATGTTAAAAAACAGTAATGGCCATTTTAGGCACTGTCTTGGGGGACATACAATTTTTTTTTTTACATTTTGTTTGGCAGGAACCACCTGCTTTAATATCAACATTAAAATGCTAAATTCCTGCTTAGGGTGCCCTTAAATAGTCTGTGAAGTGGTATATTTCTACAATGTATACAATCTACTACAGCAAAACTGACTTCTACAAAGAAAAACAAGCTCTTTAACCACTTAAGCTTCATGACCAGGGCATTACTTGCTATTCAGCACTGTACTATTTTTACTGGCAATTGCTCAGTCATGCAATACTGTACCCATATGAAATTATTATTTTTTTCATGCAAATTGAGCTTTCTTTGGTGGTATCTGATCACCACGGGTTTTTTATTTTTTATGGTATAAATTTAAAAAAAAGTTATTTTTCACTTTCTGTTATAAAAAATATCCAATAAAATCAAAGTTCATTCTAGATTTGGGCTGAAATGTGTTCTGCTATATTTTTTTGGCAAAAAAAAATCCCAATTAGTGTGCATTCAATGGTTTGTGTGAAAGTTATTAGCGTCTACAAACTATGTAATATATACTGGAATTTACTCAGCTTTGACTTTCTGCTTACCAATCACATTTTATAAGGTGCTGAAATGCTGGGGCAGTAACCCCCCCAAATGACCCTTTTTTGCAAAGTAGACACCCCAAGCTATTTGCTGAAAGGCGTGTTGAGTGAAAAAAATTGAGATCTGCATGCCAAATTCCTTTGGGTGTCTACTTTCCAAAAAGGGGTAATTTAAGGGGCATTTCTGGGCCTCCAAAACTGTGATAGGTAGTGAGGAAGTGACATGAGGAAATATGCCCTTTGAAAGCCTGAAGGTGGTCATGGATTTTGGGCACCTGTTTGTGGCTGGGCTGCCAAAATGTCTCTCACATGTGGTATCCCCATTTTTGATAGAAGTAGCAGAATGTGTTTTGGGGTGTAATTCCACACATAACCATGGCATATGTTAGAAATATCTCATGAATGTGACAACTTTGTTTAAACGTATTACAAAATCTGTAATTTTTCAAAAACTTGTGGCAAAAAATAAAATCTTCCATGAAACATGCCTCTCAGCAAATAGCTTGGGGTGCCTACTTTCCAATAAGGGGTCATTTGAGGGGTGTCTGAACTGTCCTGTCATTTTATTCCCAACATTAACATCTTTCACCCCACATCACTCTTATAATATTAGGTATACAGTTGCAAGAAAAAGTATGTGAACCCCTTGGGATTACGTGGAGTTTTGCATGAATTGGGCATAAAATGTGCTCTGAACGTCATCTAAGTCACAACAATAGAAGAACACAGGCTGCTGAACATAATACTACACAAACATTAGATGTTGCCATGGTTTAATTGCACATAACATGTAAACATTCACAGTGCAGGGAGGAAAAAGTATGTGAAGCCCTAGCTTAATGACTTCTCCCAGAGCTAATTGGAGCCAGGAGTCAGCCAACCTTGACTCCAATCAGTGTGATGATATTGGATGTGTTGCTGACAGCTGTCCTGCCCTTAAAAAACACACACCTGTTTTGGGTTTACTGGTTTCAAGAAGCACTGTCTGATGTGAACCATGCCTCGCAGAAAAGAGCTCTCAGAAGACCTACAATCAAGAATTGTTGACTTGCATGAAGCTGGAAAGGGTTACAAAAGTATCTCCAAAAGCCTTGATGTTCATGTGTCCACGGTAAGACAGACTGTCTACAAATGGAGAAAGTTTAGCACTGTTGCTACTCTCCCTAGGCGTGGTCGTCCTGTAAAAATGACTGCTAGAGCACAGCGCAGAATGCTGCATGAGGTAAAGTAGAATCCCAGAGTGTCAGCTAAAGACCTACAGAAATCTCTGGCACATGCTAACATTTTTGTTGACACATCTACAATAAGGAAAACATTAAACAAGAATGGAGTACATGGGAGGACACCACGGAGGAAG
This sequence comes from Staurois parvus, assembly GCF_062004578.1. Classification (NCBI taxonomy): domain Eukaryota; kingdom Metazoa; phylum Chordata; class Amphibia; order Anura; family Ranidae; genus Staurois; species Staurois parvus. The sequence goes on along the minus strand of NW_028318034.1, from coordinate 1,806,365 downwards.
CCATTGCTGTCCAAAAAGAATATTGCAGCATGCTTGAAGTTTGCAAAAGAGCACCTGGATGTTCCACAGCACTACTGGCAAAATATACTGTGGACAGATGAAACCAAGATTGAGTTGTTTGGGAAGAACACACAACACTATGTGTGGAGAAAAAAAGGCACAGCACACCAACATCAAAACCTCATCCCCACTGTAAAACATGGCGGAGGGAGCATCATGGTTTGGGGCTGTTTTGCTGCCTCAGGGCCTGGACGGATTGTTGTCATTGATGGGAAAATGAATTCCAGAGTTTATCAAGACATTTTGCAGGAAAACGTACGACCATCTGTCCGCCAACTGAAGCTCTGCAGAGGATGGGTGATGCAACAGGACAATGACCCAAAGCATACAAGTAATTCAACAAAACAATGGCTGCAACAGCACAGAATACGCCTTCTGGAGTGGCCCAGTCAGAGTCCTGACCTCAACCCGATTGAAATGCTGTGGCATGACCTTAAGAGAGCGATTCACACCAGACATCCCAAGAATATTGCTACACTGAAACAGTTTTATGAAGAGGAGTGGTCCAAAATTACTCCAGATCGTTGTGCAGGTCTGATCTGCAACTACAGGAAACGTTTGGTTGAGGTTATTGCTGCCAAAGGAGGGTCAACCAGTTATTATGTCCAAAGGTTCACATACTTTTTCCTCCCTGCACTGTGAATGTTTATTTGTTATGTGCAATTAAACCATGGCAACATCTAATATTTGTGTAGTATTATGTTCAGCAGACTGTGTTCTCCTATTGTTGTGACTTAGATGACGTTCAGAGCACATTTTATGCCCAATTCATGCAAAACTCCACGTAATCCCAAGGGGTTCACATACTTTTTCTTGCAACTGTACATGTAATATTATTTTCTTCATGCAGCCCGTGGGCTAAATGAAAAAAAAAAGAACTTAAAAGATTCTTTCATTCACCTCGAATGATGAAGAAAGCTCGGCCAGAAAAAAGTATATACACAAAGCCACCCTGTGCTCCTAATGTTGGGCATACAGGAATGTAAAAGGAGCCTATTCCTCCATTCACATCGATCAATGTGGATGAAGAAATATCTCTCAGAAAAAAGTGAAAAAAGTATATGCAGAAGCATAGGAGCTACCATCCACTGACCACCCCATGCTTCTAATGCTTGGTCATACAAAAAAAAGAACCTAGCAGATTCTTCCATTCACATATATCGATGTGGATGAAGAAATCCCTGCCAGAAAGAAAGTGAAAAAAATATATGAGGAAGCATAGGAGCAATCCACCCACTGATCACCCCAGGTTTCTCATGCTTGGGCATACACAGTATTCTTTAACTCCGGATGTGAAATCTCCTCTTGCAGTGCTGCAGTCACTGATGTATGTATTCTGAGAGCAACACCCTGCAGCTCTCAGAATAAACATTATCAGTGCTGCAGATGACTGGCATTCTCCAAAGCAAACAACAATGGTTAACAATAAAGCACAGTAACAATGTAACATTAACTCAATTAAACAACAACTTTTTTACTTTTATTTTTTTTTGTAATTTAACTTTTTAGAACAAAAACTTTAAAGCCTTTGATTTTCTGGTCTTTCAAAATGTGATAGCCAGTTTCCCGACTACCTATCATCTATCGAGACATGTGCAGAATTGTGTACCCTAGTTTGTGCCATGCTGTACCCTAAACTAAAACTCCATTAAGGTTTAGCAGCAACAGAAGCAGTCTTTGATGCAGAAACCAGGTTGGCCAGGACAGGAGGGACAGAAAAACAGGTGTCATGTCTTATTTCATGTCTGCTACAGACACATCTTTTTTGGTGTGACTTTCAGATTGGGTTACCATGGAAGACATCTGCATCTGAATTTGAGGTTTGGACCATAACACCTTTTGGATACAAAAGGGCTGTAACAATCACTTCTTGAAATTTTAGATAAGATCCACTTCTTCCTGTTGCTTTGTAAATCACAAAAGCATTATATACAGCCAACTGTAATAAATATATAGACACCTTTTTATACCAGTGTCTAGCTCTGCAGGAAACTATGTATGGCTTCATTATTTGGTCATTGAAGTCTACACCTCCCATTTACAGATTATATTCATTAACACAGAAAGGCTTTTCAACAACAGCTGCCGTGCAAATTTGGACTGTCATGTCTGTGTGAATGGAAGACCGTCCGAAAACATCCAGTTTGTCCTTCCACTTCACTGAGAGTAATTCATCATTCTGCAAGCAGCCAATTCCAATAAGTGTCTAAAAGTGGTATTTTAGCATAATAGTTGTCCACATAAAAAACGGTACCCCATAAGGAACAAGGATGAGACCAAGTCCTACATTATCTTGCCACTGCTCCCCATGTAGTCTGGGCATCCGGGGGGGCTCCACATGAATGTCTTTTCCCTTATAAATGCTAAAATGACATACTGTATATAGCCTATTGATCTCTCACAGAGCATGCTTGCTGAGGAAATACTGCTTGAATTCAAAGAGGGCAGAAAAATGTTTGAGGGACTCGTCTATGCAGATGTTCTGTTGAGGCGTAAACACATCTGCAAATTTTTGTGACAGGTCATTTACTGAGGGGCTGCATTTTGTGGAGTCAATCATATTCAGGGTCACCCCAAGAATGGCACAGGGTATTGTCATTGAAATGCATAAAACACATTATATTTTCATATCTATGCCTGTCCATTGCAGAAGAAAACCGTGTTAGGTTTCCACTCAAAAGGTCTGTCAAGGTACAAATTTGAGTTGATGGTGATGTTCTGGTTAGTATAAAGGTTACTTTGGCTCACAATAAATTGATACAGATCTTCAATGAAAAATAGCTAAAACAAAATCTAAGGAAAATGTTAAAGTATAAATAAAGGTAAAGCTTTTCTTTTAGTTTTGGATAGAGTGCAGAGGGATTAGAATGTTTATTAGTTTTTATTGCTGTCTATGTCCTCGTTAGGAGATTCACCCTCTCTATTTGTCCTGTTTACCATTATCATCATGTTTTACAAAACATTGATACAGGCTGTTCGGCAGGTCCAGGTCAAAAACCATCGGCCTCAACCTGCTGACTGATTTGTGCTGTACCGAATCACAGCACAGACTTGGCAGGAGCATGTGCATGCGCCCTATATCTGTAAATGCTGGATCACGAACACGTATGTGATCCAGCACACAGGGGCCGCTCGGCCTCAGTAAAAAGGCTGTGGGTGGTCCTTAAGTGGTTAAATTACAGCTTTGGCAGCTTTACTTCTGTGTGTAAACAAATGGCCATGTAATCCCTTCATATTTACTAGACCCTTATCCTTGATGAGGGTCTAGTAAGGATGTCAAGGGGGTACCCTATGCAAAAACAAAAAAAAAAAAAGAATTGAGTCACGATTTTTTAGCCCTTTATTTAAAAAAGCACACAAATGTCTCATGATGTAAACCCATCATCAATCGCTTCATCCAGCAATGCAGACCCATATTAATCATGATGAATGAAGCCTGATGTCCGCCAAGAGAAAACAAAACCTGCCTGACCAAGGAACACATGAAAGCCTGTAGCTGGCTCGTGTCAAATGAAATCTCTCTGGGCCACACCACTGAAAGTAAACAAAGGAATGGCATCTCCTGGGAGACATAATTTTCCAAATAAGCTCATGGCCACATTCTTTCAATGTCATTGTCCAAATATGGCCATATTTTGGCATTGCTGTTACACTATACCCTCAACTTTGTTTTCATGGTTGGAGTTTTCCAGCTCGTAAATGAATGGGACTGAGTGACATCACTAATTGCTAAATGCATGGTACCCGCAACTTCCTTAGTCACCACTGACAGATAGGGAGCTGTCATATATAGTAGCGGGAAGAAATACTGCTACTATATGTGGTGTTTGGCTCCTGCTGAATTGGCTAAAGGTGGCCAAAGTCCCGTCTGAACTTTTGTTTGTACCGAACCTTTACCTCATCCTTAATAATGATTCTGCTAAACTGAATTATTGATTTGGCTTCATAAAAACACACCATATTGAAAATGCATTATGTGTTTCTGAATTGAGCCTAATAAATTAGTTTGCTGCTATATTATATTTTGTGACGGGCTCTGTAAATACACTGAATTCTATGAAAATCAGGCATTGAGGCCAATATACTGATTATAATAAACACAAGTAGGGATAGACCATGAGCATACAATTATATTGTGCTCCCATATTTGCTGGAAAAGTTGTAGAAACGTTCACTAACATACAATCACAATCAGAAGCATGATGGCTAGGTGGTTTGCACTTCCACCTGGCAGCACTAGGGTTGTAGGTTCAAATTACAATCACAACTGGAGTTTGAATGGGTTTCCTACGGATACTCTGGTTTCCTCCCACACTCCAAAGACATGCTGGTAGGTGAATTGGCTCTAGTATGTGTATGAATGTGTGGTAGGGACCTTAGATTGTAAGTTTCTTCATGGCAGGGACTGATGTGTATATGCAATATAAATATAGAGCACTGAGTAAATTGTTAGTGCTATATAAGTATCTGTAATAAGCAAATAAAGAAAACTAACCAGCTGATTGTTCAATATTCATGAGTCTGTCCAAGCTGGCCCTGTGCATTGAACATTCAAATAATGTTGCTGTTATGTCTATTCTTACCACTGTGTATGCACAGTGCAATACACTGTCCAAGCTCCTCTCTAATGCACTGTTCATTTTTATTCCTAAATCCTGTCTCCCATTCTAAGTGTGTTTTTTCTAAAATGTTTTGATGTGTTACAATGTGCACCGTGAACTGAAGTCATAGGACACATAGCCTTATTCCTGCATTGAGACTTCATTCAGCAAAGCTTCCCAAAGCAGCCTGAAATTCCTGATGTGAACAAGCACTAAGGTGTACGTAAATTTCAGCAATAATTTTTTTTTCCTTAATTGGCTTCTGGTCTGTTAAATATACCGGTGAAAGCAGTGTGTTTTATTTGCTTGCTAAGTGCAAAAATATTGTTGATCCTGACAGAAATCCAGTGAGCTCATAACTTCCTGTGCCTGCTGCACTGGAATATCACATTTATTGTCTCTGTCCAGTTCACCTCTGTAAACTACATATTGCCCTCTTATTTTACAGAGAGGAGGAGAGGAGGAGGTGGTCTGTAGTCCAATCCAGGAGCAATCAGAATCACTAGGCACCAGTGAAAGTCCAAGGTCACTCAATCGCACCTGCTCTTCACTCCCTGTGTGAGATCTTCTGCGAGAGACCAGAAAGAGAGGAAGGCCCCAGAAGGAATCTGCCATATGCCCTGCAACCTAACCTTCATCCAATTCTTTCCAACCTATGGAAAATGTTGTAAAAAAAAAGGGATGGTAAAATTTGGTTTACAATTTTTTGATATCCCATATTAGATATTATGTAAGCAGCTCCCGTGCTTATGAGCTCTTCATGAGTTCTTCATGAGTGTGATTTAGTTATTGCATGGTACTAAGCACAGATGGGACATATTTATATTATGTTATACAGGAAGGGTTGGCAGAGTACAGGCCAGACTTGTTGTTATAGGTCAGATTAGTGAAATGCCCTTTAGCCACTCTACTGTGTTCTACCCAATGTCTTTAAAGATTTGAGTGCATTAATGCTGGGTGGATCCTGATTTATAGGGGATATTATTGCTCTTTTTTGCAATAGTTGGATCGGAACACTTTCTGAACATTAGGTTGTGGATTATTGATGTATTATTTTAGGGACAATAGTCACAAATATTTCCCAGTGGCTGGGCAATATGTAAGCAGCTTGGTTCAACCACAATATCAGAGGAAAATACAAGATAGTCTAATGATCTGAGCCCCACTTTCTCAAAGCTCTTTGCCCTGCAACCCCTCCCATATAATCTGAAAGTTCCTAGCTTGGGTAGCCCCTGAAAGAGAAATTTCCAGCCAATATTTTCGTATTTACATGTTAGTTTTTATTTTAATTTTTATTTACACATTTTCATATAAATTTACCTTAATATTTTTCTTTATTCTTTGATGTTGATGCTGTGGTTGGGTATCATACAGTCAATGCACAGCTACAATTCCTCTGCTTTGACAGATTGCTCTTCCTCTCCTCTCTAGAGGCAAAATAGGATACACCCAGCAAAACCTGTAAAATCATCTTGCAGTTATGATTTATGATTAACACCTCATGGCTGAAACATGTAAGCATATTTATGTTGTACTCACTTTCATGCTAAAAAAATGTAATCCCAACTGGATGTTACTGAGTTGCTGGCTGTATCTTATTTTACATCTAGTTCTGCAAGTGATACTGGAGACACTATCAACCTGGGCACCATGGGATGCTAGTTAAAGCATTGATTTTTTTCTGTTGTATGATTCCTCTCCTTTCCCCAGGCACTCAGCAGTTTTTTTTTTATTAATAATTTATTTAATTATTGTCAGGGCACTGAAGGTATAACTGCAGGCAGAAAACCTATGACCTTTGTCTGACAGCCCTTTCACTGTGCAAACAATAAGAAATGGTCAGAGGGAAGGGCAGGTAGCAACAAAGATTTAACATAGCATCTCTGGGCTTCCCCAAAACCAAATGAAAGGCAGGTGTAATATTAGAGGTAGAAGTGCTGAATTTGGAGGTGGTAGGTGTCGTGTTTTGCAGATCTCTTACTCCTCCTCTACCACCTCTTCCTCAATCGCCGACACTTTTTTCTTGACCTCCATCTCCTTTTCTTCCTCCACCACCTCCAACTCTTCCTCTTTTTACTCCAATCTTATAAATCCTCTGCCAAGTCCTGCCCTCCACCTTTATGTGAAGACATTGTTTTTTGCCTTTTCTTCCCTAAGGATCCTTTCACACGTACGTTCCATATGTCCATTTTTCATCCGTCCGTTGAAAGCTGAAAAACGGAGAGCAATGCATTCCTATGCACAAACAGATGTAAACAGATAATTAATTTTAGAAAAAAAATTGTAAAAAATAAAGTAGTACCTAAGCACATAAAAATCTATACCCACAATTTTTGAGGCCACCTATATCTATATACATGCTTTTACAAATGTAAATGCATGTGTCAGGAGCCCCTACACACTGGAGTGAGAGCAATAATTTTAGCATCACAACTCCTGTGTAAGTCTAAAATGATGACCTGCAGGGGCTTTTAACCATTGCCCATGGAAAACATAGGGTACTGAATTTGTCGCCATTTTATGGGAGCACTTATTTTATGCGATATGTTGAGCATTTATTTACATGCTGCAACCTCATTTTTTATATTTTACCAAAAATGTGGGTAATTTATTTCATATACGTGCCCTAAATCTACATGCATTCTAAGCTTGAAGGTAAAAAACCTTCTCTGTGCAGCATCCCCCCCAGTCCTCCCCTAATACTCACCTAAGCCCCCTCTCAATCCAGCAATGTGCTCTGTAGTCTCGGCTTTCCCAGATTTCCTCTCCTCATTGGCTCCCGCTGCTGTCAATCACAGCCAGTGAGCCAATGAGAAGAGAGGGGGGGTGGGGCCGAGCCACAGCTCTGTGTGTGAATGGACACATGGAGCAGCGGCTGGGGAGTGTGCATGTTCAGGTTCCCCCATAGCAATATGCTTGCAGTGGGGGCACCCAACAGTAGGGAGGGGTCAGGAACACTAGCGGGGAACCCGAGAATAGGAGGATCCAGGCTGCTCTGTGCAAAACCACTTCACACAGCAGGTACGTATAGACATGTTCATTATTTATTTTTTTAAATTTAAGTCTTTAGAGTCACTTTAAGTGTGATTGATCCTTATAAATATGTATATACATGATGCTTCCAGTTCTCATTTTTAAAAAGAAAGCTGCTAAATACCTAATTTTAGCTGTGCAGTAAAGACTTTGCATGATCTTTCGTTCTTGGTTACCATTTGTAGGGAAAGATCTGTGGGAGGAACCTCTAGCAAAGCCTGTTATTTCTGAGCTCTCCTCCTAGTAGCTAGGAACACATTAACATAGAGGAGGAGAGTGGTCACTCAGCACTGTGTAAACACCCACAAATATGACTGTATATTCATGTGGGCTGCCTAGAATGGGGCAAAGAAGAAAGAAGATAGTGATTGGCTTGCCTGGTTACTTCCACTGGGGCAGGTGCAGTAAAGGTGGTAAGGATTCATAGGATCAGGCTGCAAAAGGGACACAGACAAGGAGGTAGGGCCAGTAGGATCAACCAAGTTTTTATTACCATATACAAAATGAATGTGAAAATGCTTAAGGTATTACAGTATGTATACAATGCTAAATAGCATGTAAAGACTTTAAAGATTTGGGTTTAATTACACTTTAATGTAGTGCCTCTCAATGAAAAAAACATATATATGAAAACTGTAACATGTGCTGTGCAAAGGTTAGCATAAAGTGTGACATCCTACCTCCACAGTGTAACACAGTAGTTGGAACACTGTCACATAGTGGCAGGATGTGGTGGTATTTGCAGTGTTGGTATTTGCTTTTGGAAGGTGAGTAATGTGTCATCATATGATGGTAGGTGTACAAGGGGACATCTTTGCCTAGAAGCATGGAACATTTAAATTTTAGTAACAAGAATCCCGGTGTCACAAATCTAAATCTCTAAAGTTCTCCATACATATTTGTGGAATTGTCTTTAGCTCTACAACTAATATGTAGTGCATGTGCTTAGCTAAATGGTTACATGCTGAATTAAATCATTGGCAGTCCTTAACATTATATAGTTTTGGTAAATCTAAAGGAGAGCCTACATAGAATACAATTGGATTGTACTGTATATGGCCAGCCTTACATCCAAAGTATCAGAAACAATTGAGTATTGTCCTTGATACTTTTTTTATTTTCACTAATATACAGTTTTTCAGGACATGCTTTTGGGGTGCACTAACACGGCTACAATCACCTCATCCAAAGTATTAAAACGTTTAAGAAAAGTTATATCGTTAACTTAAAAAAAACAGGTATATTTTACTGTGCAATTAAACTATGTAGCCTGTGAAATTGTGGGGTTGATTTACTAAAACTGAAGAGTGCACAATTTGGTGCAGCTGTGCATGGTAGCCAATCTGCTTCTAACTTCAGCTTGTTCAATTACGCTTTGACAAAAAAAAGGTAGAAGTTGATTGGTTTCTATGCAGGGATGCACCAGATTTTGCACTCTCAAGTTTTAGTAAATCATCCCCTGTATGTTAGACACAGCTGATTATTCATTTGTGCAAAATAAAAAAAAAAACAAGTAAAACTTATCTAACAAGAGTTTTAATAAGTTTCTTTCATACCAAGTATTTAAGTAACAAGGAATAAATATTAATTTCAGTATGCAAAACAGATTTGTGATTTTCCCAACTCAAATCAGACATGACATATGAATATCAATGAAGGCCCTGGTATTAGAAATGAAACATTCTCATTATAATATAGAATATTGTACTGGAGGAAATGTATTCATTGGATTTTTTTTTCTAATTAGGTCCAATGAGAATTCTCGTAATTTTAAATGTAGGAGCCATCTAATTTGTTAATATTCAAGACAGAGATTTATTCATGTGGCACCTTGCTGTAGTTTATTATATTTGTTTTCATTTATCCCCAAATTATTGTTTGTTATTTTAATTACTAATTGGGGTAACATGACTATTGAACAAAATGGAAACTATCACTGATATAGAAGTAGCTTTTTAAATTTCATTATTTAGCAAAACTAGGAAATTTTAGATAGTCAAGTGATTTTCTTCCAATTGATTATGCAGACTTTGAATACCCATGAAAGAATGTGGCTTGGAGCATTTAGACACAGGTGCATTCTGTTTCCATATCTGAGTGCCCCAGTTCTTTAATGAGAATGCATAGGTTTTAAATTTTTTTAGATATGCATCAGAAGAAATCAGTATAATGTATAACATCTTATTCTTGTAATTTAATGTCATATTTGCTCAATAAAGCATATCTAAACCTAAACGAAAAAAAAGGTATACAAGGGGTCTTCAAAAAGTTTCCACACTTTTATTTATATAATAGAGTTAAAAAAAGTGTGAAATCTGTTTCAAGAACCCTTGTACTGTATATCTCAGCTTACTAGTCTTTAGATGCTGCATTCCTTCTCTTTTTGAATTTTTTTTTCCTGTCTTAGGATGACAACACTCACTCACCCTACTGTGTCAGGACAACAGATGGTACTGTAGAACTCTGTCTCTCATTGTCCATAATGGTGTTTTACTCTTTATAAATACCTAGGAACAATGTAACGGATAAGAATCAGCAAAAGAAGATAGCATATTAATATGTATTCACTTTCTGTGAACAGCTTTCACACAGGTAACACTTAATTAGTTTTTGCATTTTTGTATAAGAGCCAGATTTAGCTGGACCAGGAGCATACGATGTTTTCCAAGAGAATAACAATTCACTAATTAATTTGGATAGACTAAATGTTTCAATATTCCTTAATTCCAAATTTATTATGAATTACACACATGTTTAGGAGGGTATTAACCACTTACGCTCTGGAAGGTTTTACCCCCTCCATGACCAGGCCATTTTCAGTTATTCGTCACTATGCTAATTTAACTGGTAATTGCGTGCTCCTGCAATGTTGTACCCAAAGTAAATTTATATCATTTTTTCACAGAGTTTTTTTTGGTGGTATTTGACCACCACTGTTTTTTTTCTTAATTTTTTTTAAATATTGAAAAAAATAAAAAATATTTTATGTTCTGCTATAAAGCATATCCAATAAAAACATTTAAAAATCAATTTTCTTATTAAATTTAGACCAATATATATTCTGCTACATGTCTTTGGTAAAACAAAATCCCAATAAGCGTATATTAATTGGTTTGTGTCTACGAATGATGGTAATTATATTCAAATATATATATATAGATATATATATAGATATATATTATACTAGTAATGGCAGTGATCAGCAACTTATAGTGGGACTGCGATGCGGCGGGAAATCTGACGCTAATTGACACTTTGTGGTAACTGGCTAACTAACACTGACATTACCAATAATACTAATACAGAGCTCAGAACTATTAATATACACTGTCACTAGACTAGGGGTTAACATCTAGGGGCAATCAAAGGGTTAGCTGTGTGCCTAAAAAGTGTAATGTGTGTGAAGTGTGTTGCTTTTACTAAGCAATGTGACTGTTTTATATTCCTGCTTTGCAGGGAGAAAAAAAACAGCCACATCTTCTGTTATTCACTCAGCCAGTTTAGCAGGTCCCAGCCATAAATCATTGGCTGGGACCCACTGGTTGGCTTGTGCTGTAATGGATGACAGCACAGTCAGGGCGGCGGCACATGTGTGTCCCCTACCCAGAAATGCTGTATCCCGTACCTATACGTAATCTGGTACAACTGGACTGCTCTGCGGCAGTAAATCTGTGTTAGGCAGTCCCTAAGTAGTTAAGTAAGAAAACTGAAATGAATGCCCATAGTGACAACCAGATTCCATCTTTTTTCCCTGTTAAAATTAAACATTTTACCTATAAATTGTCAGCATTTTTGTTGGTTGTTCTTTATCTAGTTAAAGACATTCTATGATGTGCGATGCAAGATAACTGTGTCATAGAGACAGAATTAGTGGTTAGGATGAGCTGAATATACCCAGCTACAGTTCGCTGGAGGTTCTGAACTTCAATCCAAGCCCCATTGAAGTCAATGTGAGCCCAATTGCTAATTTTCACATAAAATGTCATAGGGGGCTTGGGCACTACTCTGGGGGACATGTATTGATGCACAATGTTTTGAAATATGGTTTTGGTGGGAGCACAATTTTAATAATGCTTAAAGTGAAAAATTAAAAATGCCCAATTCCTTTAAATAATATAATTGGGATGTTCTGAACCAGACTATATAGCACACGTGTAAAAACGTATACAATGTACTACAGCAAAGGTGACATTTACAAAACATATGATGTCAATTGTCAGCAAATGACATTTCCATGCTTCTTTGTAAAATTTCACTTTTGCTGTAGTACATTCTACAGAAAAATGACAAAGCGCACGTGTTCCCTCCTAAAACATATACCACATGTATATCTTTATGAGTGTCTTGTATGAATTTTAGGGGCACCCATAAAAGAAAACAAATGGCAAAGTGTCCTGTGCTCAGTGCTTAAATAAATACCAGTTTGCTAGGTGGGGAAGGGGGCTTGCAGAAATCTAGAAGGAGGCCCCCATAAATCTGCCCCCCAGGGGGACCTCCTTATTCGTTTAAGAAAAGTAAATACAACAAATACACCATGACAAAGTATTTCATTTGAAAGAAAATGTATGCAATGTCCCCTAAAGTAAATCCAACATTAATCACATCCTCCAGTGATGTAGATCATCATGAATCATGATGACCAGCCATGCAACAATGTTTTTCCACTGCCCAATGATGTTCACGCACCACAACCATCCACCACATGATGATTTGACCTATCACATCACTCACTGATGTATGCAAACAACTGTTGTGGGGACAATGTCTTTATACCCACTTCCTATTCTCCTAACCAGGAAGTGGGGGTTTGGTGGGGGAATTATCAAATTCTGAAAATCTTCTTTATTATTTATTTCAGGTACTTATATAGCGTCGTCAATTTACGCAGCGCTTTACACATATATGTAAAGATAAACAGGTGCAGCGCTAGGTGATAGTAGATGCAATATCATACGGTTTCAGCAAGTGCAAACAAATAATATCACCATATGGTGATCATTAGTGGTTAAGTAGTTCAGAGTAATAAAATAGTGTGGATCATGAAGGATCACAATTCCAGGTGTGTGGGTATCCTGAGCCGGGAGTGACAGATGATGTGATTCAAACGAATGAAATGCGCACTCACCAGAAGTGCGTTTAAAATACGCAATGTAAAATCCTGCGTCACCAGGTAGTAAATAGATCATTTGTTCCCAAGTCAGGTCACGTCACGGATCACCATCCAGGCTCATCAGCATAAAGATTCCCTGGTCCGTTATCGTGTATCACCATCTGGGGTCCTCTCTTTTCTAAATGGGCACTGCGAATGACGGCACTCACGCGGAGAGCCCAATGAGAGACCACATAGTGTGATACTGTATAGGTACCTTTATTCCAGATAGTGGGTACAATCAAATGAGAACACAATAGAAGGTTACTGACCATATGTTCAAGATGGCCACCAGCGGTGGTCGGATGTCCAGATGCTGTAGCCCCCTGACGCATTTCGTGCGATGCACATAGTCATAGGGAAAGCGGGCTTTACACATATATATTGTACATTCCCATCAGTCCCTACTACAATCTAAGGTCCCTAACTTACATTCATACATACACATATTAGGGCCAATTTAGACAGGATCCAATTAACCTACCATCATGTCTTTGGAGTGTGGGAAGAAACCGGAGTACCCGAAGGAAACCCACACAGGCACAGGGAGAACATGCAAACTCCAGGCAGGTGGTGCCATGGCTGGGATTCGAACCAACGACCCTAGTAATGCCAGGTGGAAGTGCTAACCATTTAGCCACTGTGCTGCCCGATTATATTATATTATAAGGGGGTCCCCAGATATCTCCCAGGGATGCTCATTCTCATAAAAAATGTAAAGAGTAAATAAAGTCACATATTGTGACAAAGTCCTGTATTTGAAAAAAATGCAAAATGTTCAATACAGTGTGTGTATTGAGGATCAATCACGTCATTGAGCAATTACAATGACCTGTCACCAAGATCACCTGTCAGGACTAACCTGAAATCCACTGGATCCTCTTAGAATTTGAATCTCATCCCTACTCCGAATATGTATTTTGGGGAGCTGCACAGCTCCTTGTTGCATTGGAATGATGTATATAATTGACACGAGTTCCAGCATTGTGCCTCTGTACCCCTCTCTGTGTTGTGCCATTCACAAAGCACAGTACAAATGTCATCACTCTGCTGTACTTGGTGAAGGAGTGAGGGGTATTAATCATAAGTACTATTTTGATACAGTGGGGAGCTCGGAGCCCAGCTCCTAGTAAGCTTAGAGAGCTCCTGATGTGCTAACACGTTTATGTGAAAAATAAAAATTATAAAAATAATGTTGCACCTGGAATTGGACTTTAATAATAAAAATGGGCAAGTTCAGCTTTTTTTTCACTATGCAAATGGTGGCATCCAGGCTCAATTCCTGTTTTTGGTGTTCTAGTTCCTCATTACAGCCTACTGGTAAAGAGAAGGGAACTTTAACTTTTGCCTTACTTTTATTTTCCAAACTTTGGCATGCCATTCCAGTGCAGTCAGTTAGCTAATTTATCACTGATAACTATAGTGGATATATGTAAACTTCATTTCATATGAAATTATTTTGTTTTGCAGTAGTATAAACAGACAGGTAATAAGCAACCAATGAAGCAAAACAAAATTTCCCTCTTCTTTCATTCCATGTCATCACAATTTCATCACATATATTAAAGACATGGAACAGGTTATCCTCACTCTATATAATGTTACTTCCAGTGCCTACTGAGCTGTGACTTTTTATTTAACAGGCAAATCAAATGTTGTCAGACTTCTCTGAGTTACAATGGTTATCTTATGAATAGTGCATTCATTTCTAGAGAAAAAAATAAGTAATACAATATATCTATGGATCTAAAGGCAGGAGAGTTTCCTTCAGAGGCCTTGGTCTTTGTTCAAAGAATAGTAATCTGATCGTGCTGAAAAATGATGACAAATTTATGTTTTACAGTAGTATGAAAATAAAATACTAGATGCTACATGTTTACTTGTTAAAAAAATAACTTTCAGATTTAAATTGTGATGTTACAGGGCAGACTAAAAGATTATGAAGATTTCTTTACTTTTTGTCTTCATGCTGCCTGCATAATAGGACTGAAAACATGGTGAATCTGACCCCTTTATTTATTCCACTGACTGAATAGACGAACATGGACCCTACAGGTAGCTATTTAAAACTGATGTGTCATGAGGAATTTTGGACTACATGGTAACATTAATTAGGGATGAGGTTTGGGTTTGCCATTACCCTTCAAAGCAAATCTCCAGGATTCACAAAATTCAAGTCATAAGAACCAATATTTTGGTGGAATAAATAACCCAGCCTTCATCATATACTATAAAAGGGTGGACTCACAGAAGCTACTGTATATTGTTAGTGTGCTTTACATCTGTTGGGGAAAGCAGACAATTCCGTGTAGGGAGAGATACTGTTTTTGTTGCTGAAATGAAACAACAAGAATTTTTTAGACTTCAGTAAAGACACAAATTTTGAAAACCTAAACCTTCTCATGATATCCAAAAAACTATCCACAAACAAAACCCAGACAAACTCACTCTTCCCTAACATTATTATGATCAGTGACAGTATGGGTGAAATTATGTTCCAATGAATTGAAGTATACTGTATCTTAACCCAAAAACAAAAATGTAATCTTTCATAAATGTGGTGGCTTTATATATTTTGACTGTTCAAGATAAGAATACCTTATACTTTGTAAGGAATATACCTGTAGATCTTGCTAGAAATGTAGTGTCCCTATGACTTTCTCTGAGGTGATCTGGAAACAAAAACAATCTTATTTTTCTTAGACAATACCAATACCCCTCATGTAATAAAGATGACTAAAGTTTGTTGTTTGAGAATTACCAAGTGAAAATAAATTTAAAGATGTCTGCAAAAAAAAATTGCAGGCACTCCATCAAAAACCTGGTTAACTGAAAAATATAATATTTAGTTTTTGGGTTTAAATGTGCTTTGCTAGCATCCTAAACTTTGCACTGTGGACAATTTTAATGCACCTTTATACTACTGTATTATTAATGTAATATCACTTGTTTTGCTTGATGCACATTTTTAAATTATGGCTAAACCAGATGGCATATTGTGTCGAGTTAGCTTGCAGTTTTTCTGCCTGTGTAGTTCTTATCTCCTTGCTGCAGTGCTTCTCTTAGACCCTGATTCCTTTCACATGTGCTGTTATGCTTGTGTGCACACCTATGGGTATTGCCTGGTATTCTGTGTGTTTATATTTCCTTTCAGTTCCATCAGTTCCTGGCCTGCCTCCTAATTTCCTGCCTATATAAAACATCCTGAGTGAAGCCGCATTGCCTGAGCAACTTCCCAGTTCACCAAGCTCCCTTTGTCTACTATTTGTGTATTCAGTGTCTGACTTCCCGTTTACTGACCCCGGCTTCATCTACCATCTGTGCTTGACTTCCCACCGCCCTCACCTCGGCTTGTTTCCTGACTCTTCTTCTGTCTCCTGCCATTTATACTCTGCACATGCGAATGGTCTTTGCATCCTCAGCTGGGCATACCTGAGGACCGCGACCTGGTTCCATCTTGCTGCAATGCCATCCCCACCATCAGGGGTCCTGTTGAAGAAGAATGCTGGGGCTTAGACTCCATGCACTGGGCAACCATGAATTGATGATCCACAAGGGCTCACTATCACTGACACTTGACAGTTTGCTCAGGCCATGAGCTCCTCAGACACCGCAGCCTCTTTTGGAAAAACTTCAATGTTTGGCACAGAGAGTTCACATCAAGCAGGTCTATCAAGAGTGGATCATAAAATGTCTACAAGAACTTTCTTCCCGTTTGGACCAGCTGCAGGTTGTGCCCTTCCTACCCCTGCTCTGGTTCCTGCTGTTCCGACTCTGGTATTATCTCCTGTCTCAGACTACCCTTCAAGACCCCAGCTGCCTCTACTGCCTCATTTTCTGGTGATCCAAAGGCTTTTCAGGGCTTCATCAACCAGTACTCAATTCATTTTGAGCTAGCAGCCCACCATTTCCCTACCAATCATTTCAAGGTAGTGTACATGATATCACTCTTTTCCGGAGAGGATCTGGCTTGGATCTCATCACTGTGGGAGTGTCAAGATCCTACTATTTTCAGTCTTACTGCCTTCCAGCAAGCTTTCCATAAGGCAGAGACTCATGCTGCTTAAGCACTTTTTTGCCTTGGTCAAGGTAGCATAACTGTTGGTCAATATGCAGTTCAGTTTTTCACCTTGGCTCTGGAACTAGCATGGGATAATGAGGCCCTTACAGAAACTTTTTGGAAGGGTTTGGCAGATCATATTAAGGATGAACTAGCTGGCAGAACCATACCCTCCACCCTGGATGACTTGATCGCCCTTAGCATCCAAATCCATGTCCGCTTTCAGGAGCAAGATTTGGAAAGGGATTGTCCATGTCGTCCCTCAGCTGGCTGTTTAACACCTGTTTCCTAGTAAGCTCTTGAACAACCCACCTCTGTAACTATGCTAGCATCTGAAGAACCTATGCAATTAGGGTAGACACACCTCACAAGAGCTGTTGCGTTGCCTGAAACTCCACCTATACCTTTACTGTGGGGCTGATGGTCACATATTAAAGTCCTGTCCACCCATAAAAACTCTTGGTTCTTTTTCGCTTGGAGTAAGGTGTTCTAGACCAGAACCTGAATTCCATCAGCTTTCCTACATTTTTCATACCCATCTCCATTTATTGGGCCCTGAACTCATATCAAGTGTCTGCATATGTGGACTGTGGGCAGCCGGGAAGTTCAACAAGAAGTCCCTGACTGCTGAATTGGGCATTCCTGTCATTCTCTTGGCTTTGTTCCTCTTAGTATCTGAAGTTGATGGCTCTACCTTAGACTTGGACCCCTACGGTTCCAAACTATCTCTTTAACTATGCATGTTGTTGTTCTACATAGTGAGGAAATCGCCTTCTTGATCCTTCATGTTAAATCATTCATGGGTTTCCATGGTTACAAAAACATTCACCCGATCTAGATTGGAACTCTGGTCAGGTGTTTTCATGGGGATTGCAATGCCATCAGAGTTGTCTCTCCAAAGTGCTCCCTCCTTCCTCTGTGCCTGTGGATGAGGTCACCACCTCTTTGATGCTCTCTTGACCTTAGCAAGCCTTCTAAGACATTGTTTGTAAAAAGCTGCTTCCCTGCTGGCCCTCTACTGGTGGGGTTCACCTCTAGATTCATACCCTCTTTGCTACCAAAACCATCAGTCCCTTTACTTACTGTACAGGTCAAAACCCCAACTCTGCTACTATTTAGATAGATGGAAGTCTTAACATCCGTGGCCTCTGTACCATCCGAGGTCCTGACTTCATTTATCCTGTGTCAGGGCTCCAGGGTGTGACCAGAGGTATGTGACTGACGCAGGGAAACGCAGGCTTCAGATATGTTATAAATATAATTTATTAACACTAACAATACATAAACGCAGTGCAATACTAAAACATAACACAGTGCAAACGAACCTAACCAAACCACCCACAGATAACAGCACATACAATGCAAGCGTTGTCAGGCAGGCCGGGATTATCAACAGGAGGTCAGAACGTATGGGGTTAAGCAGGAGAATGGTCAGACAAAGCCAGGGATCAGGAGCAGGAGAATGGTCAGACAAAGCCAGGGATCAGGAGCAAGAGAATGGTCAGACAAAGCCAGGGATCAGGAGCAGGAGAATGGTGAGACAAAGCCAGGGATCAGGAGCAGGAGAATGGTCAGACAAAGCCAGGGATCAGGAGCAGGAGAATGGTCAGACAAAGCCAGGGATCAGGAGCAGGAGAATGGTCAGACAAAGCCAGGGATCAGAGCAGGGTCAGCAACGAATCAGACAGGAACAGGGAGCAGGAACAGGATACAGGGCCCAGGAGAAACACACACCAAGGCAGAGTCTGCAGGTCTGGCCATCCCTTAAATACATCAGTATAAGCAGTTTCAGGTGTTTGGCTGGCTGCAAGGTTGAGTCTCTGATTGCTGGGAGCACCCGCTGGCCAGCCCTGGTACTGCAGCCCATAAGGCAGATGAGTCCCACCATTGCTGGCCAGTCCATTCCTGACAGTACCCCCCCCCCCTCAAGGAGCGGCCTCAGGACGCTCCAAACAGTCCTAGCTGGGCAAAATGTTCCACTGCCCGGGTCTGGTAACTGGCGGGATATCAAAGACTGGCACACCGGGCAGGACTCCGGGCAGCGGCACACCGGGCAGGACTCCGGGCAGCGGCCCATCGGGCAGCGGCACACCGGGCAGAGGCTCATCGGGCAGAACTCCGGGCAGAGGCACTTCGGGCAGCTGCACACCGGGCAGCGGCACATCGGGCTGGACTCCGGGCAGCGGCACATCGGGCTGGACTCCGGGCAGCGGCACATCGGGCTGGACTCCGGGCAGAGGAACATCGGGCTGGACTCCGGGCAGAGGAACATCGGGCTGGACTCCGGGCAGAGGCACATCGGGCTGGACTCCGGGCAGAGGCACATCGGGCAGGACTCCGGGCAGAGGCACATCGGGCAGGACTCCGGGCAGAAGCACATCGGGCAGGACTCCGGGCAGAGGCACATCGGGCTGGACTCCGGGCAGAGGCACATCGGGCTGGACTCCGGGCAGAGGCACATCGGATCACTAGGCAAAGCAGCAGGCAGCGGGCCACCAGGCGGAGTGGCAGGCACCGGGCCCCCAGGCGGAGCAGCAGGCACCGGGCCCCCAGGCGGAGAGGCAGGCACCGGGCCCCCAGGCGGAGCGGCAGGCACCGGGCCCCCAGGCGGGGCGACAGGCACCGGGCCCCCAGGCGGGGCGACAGGCATCGGGCCCCCAGGCGGGGCGACAGGCACCGGGCCCCCAGGCGGGGCGACAGGCATCGGGCCCCCAGACGGGGCGACAGGCATCGGGCCCCCAGGCGGGGCGACAGGCATCGGGCCCCAGGCGGAGCGGCGGGCGCCAGACCCCCCAGGCGGAGCGACAGGTCTCGGGCCCCCAGGCGGGGCGGCGGGCGCCGGACCCCTAGGTGGAGTGACAGGTCTCAGGCCCCCAGGCGGAGGACCCCCAGGCGGAGCGACAGGTCTCGGGCCCCCAGGCGGAGCGGCGGGCGCCGGACCCCCAGGCGGAGCGACAGGTCTCGGGCCCCCAGGCGGAGCGGCGGGCGCCGGACCCCCAGGCGGAGCGACAGGTCTTGGGCCCCCAGGCAGAGCGGCGGGCGCCAGACCCCCAGGCGGAGCGACAGGTCTCGGGCCCCCAGGCAGAGCGGCGGGCGCCGGACCCCCAGGCGGAGCGACAGGCACCGGGTCACCAGGCACGACAGTGGGCTCCGAGTCAACTGGCATGACTGCTGGCACTGGGTCAGACAATGGATCGTCTGGCTGGACAGCGGGCATCGGGTCACCAGGCATCAGGTCATTTGGCTCGACAGCGGGCACTGCGTCATCTGGCAAGGCAGTGGGCTCCGAGTCAACTGGCATGACCGCGGGCACTGGGTCAGACATTGGATCGTCTGGCTGGACAGCGGGCATCGGGTCACCAGGCATCAGGTCATTTGGCCCAGGCGGAGCGACAGGTCTCGGGCCCCCAGGCGGAGCGGCGGGCGCCGGACCCCAGGCGGAGCGACAGGTCTCGGGCCCCCAGGCGGAGCGGCGGGCGCCAGACCCCCAGGCGGAGCGACAGGTCTCGGGCCCCCAGGCGGAGCGGCGGGCGCCGGACCCCCAGGCGGAGCAACAGGTCTCGGGCCCCCAGGCGGAGCGGCGGGCGCCGGACCCCCAGGCGGAGCGACAGGTCTCGGGCCCCCAGGCGGAGCGGCGGGCGCCGGACCCCCAGGCGGAGCGACAGGCACCGGGTCACCAGGCACGACAGTGGGCTCCTAGTCAACTGGCATGACTGCTGGCACTGGGTCAGACAATGGATCGTCTGGCTGGACAGCGGGCATCGGGTCACCAGGCATCAGGTCATTTGGCTCGACAGCGGGCACCGCGTCATCTGGCAAGGCAGTGGGCTCCGAGTCAACTGGCATGACCGCGGGCACTGGGTCAGACATTGGATCGTCTGGCTGGACAGCGGGCATCGGGTCACCAGGCATCAGGTCATTTGGCTCGACAACGGGCACCGCGTCATCTGGCAAGGCAGTGGGCTCCGAGTCAACTGGTATGACCGCGGGCACTGGGTCAGACGTTGGATCGTCTGGCTGGACAGCGGGCATCGGGTCACCAGGCATCAGGTCATTTGGCTCAACAGCGGGCACCGCGTCATCTGGTAAGACAGTGGGCACCAAGTAACCAGGCACGACAGTGGGCTCTGAGTCAATTGGCACGACAGCGGGCACCGGGTCATCAGGTACCGGATTGTCTGGCTCGACAGCGGGCATCGGGTCACCAGGTATGACAGCAGGCACTGGGTCACCAGGCATCAGGTCATTTGGCTTGCCAGCGGGCACCGCGTCATCTGGCAAGGCAGTGGGCACCGGGTCACCAGGCATTGGATCGTCTGGCTCGACAGCGGGCATCGGGTCACCAGGTATGACAGCGGGCACTGGGTCACCAGGCATCAGGTCATTTGGCTCGCCAGCGGGCACCGCGTCATCTGGCAAGGCAGTGGGCACCGAGTCACCAGGTACGACAGCGGGCTCTGAGTCAACTGGCACGACAGCGGGCACCGGATCAGGTACCGGATCATCTGGATCAACAGCGGGCATCGAATCAACTGGCCTAATAGGATCATCAGGCTGGATCAGTTCATCATGCTGGGTGGAGGCATCAGGCTGAGTGGAGGCATCAGGCTGAGTGGAGGCATCAGGCTGAGTAGAGGCATCAGGCTGAGTAGAGGCATCAGGCTGAAGAGAGGCATCAGGCTGAAGAGAGGCATCAGGCTGAATAGAGGCATCAGGATGGGTACAGGCATCAGGCTGGGTACAGGCATTAGGCTGGGTACAGGCATCAGGCTGGGTACAGACCTCAGGCTGAAGTGCGGGTGCCGAGGCACCAGGCTGAACCACGGAAGGCAGGTTCTCAGACGGCAGGCTCACCGGTTTGGATACTGGCAGGATGGTATTGGTTGTAAAGAATTTTTGCTTTTTTCTGGTTTTAACTACTGGAGCACTGCAAGTAAACGCAGGTCTGAAAACGAATGGAGCAGCTGGAGACAGGGAAGAGCTGGAGGATGGAACAGAGGAGGGAGCAGTTGCTACAGAGGGCTTTTTTACAGGGTTAAAGGCAGGATAGGTGCAGCGAGTGGGAACAGGGTACTGACATGCGGTAGATAGCAGGGCAGGAGGAGCTGTTGGGAATGCAGGAATAGAGCTTTGAGGAAATAGATTAGAAGCAGGACTGGGTTTTTGTAAGCTGACTGAGGCTGGGTGCAACAAATCTGTCCATGTCTGCAGTATGGGTTGAACAAAGCTGAGCTTACACAAAGCCTGTCTGACCAAAGACTGCACTGCGTTTATACAATCTCTTAGTATCTGTGGTGAACATGCAGCATAATGCTCCAAGAAGCAATCCGCATCATCCTGTAATAACCATACCAGGGACTCTACCTGGTCGGCACTAAATGGCGGCAAAAATTCATCCCTGCATTCGGGGGTACCGGATGAAACCAACTCCACACAAATCTGAATCAATGGCTGCACCTCAGAGAATTCTGTGCCCTGATCTACTAGAACATGAGCGAGTCGTATACATTCTAGCAGTTTATCCCGGGGATACTCCTTCAGAGTTTGATAAGCATACTCTCTGTCATCAAACACTAGCAGATATAAATACACAACCTCATCAAGATCCATCCTTCCCAGCAACAAGCCAAGATGGCTTCCCTGTGCAGCCACTTCTGGTCAGGATTGGCCTTGGTGTAATGTCAGGGCTCCAGGGTGTGACCAGAGGTGTGTGGCTGATGCAGGGAAACGCAGGCTTCAGATATGTTATAAATATAATTTATTAACACTAACAATACATAAACGCAGTGCAATACTAAAACATAACACAGTGCAAACGAACCTAACCAAACCACCCACAGATAACAGTACATACAATGCAAGCGTCGTCAGGCAGGCCGGGATTATCAACAGGAGGTCAGAATGTATGGGGTTAAGCAGGAGAATGGTCAGACAAAGCCAAGGATCAGGAGCAAGAGAATGGTCAGACAAAGCCAGGGATCAGGAGAATGGTGAGACAAAGCCAGGGATCAGGAGCAGGAGAATGGTCAGACAAAGCCAGGGATCAGGAGCAGGAGAATGGTCAGACAAAGCCAGGGATCAGGAGCAGGAGAATGGTCAGACAAAGCCAGGGATCAGAGCAGGGTCAGCAACGAATCAGACAGGAACAGGGAGCAGGAACAGGATACAGGGCCCAGGAGAAACACACACCAAGGCAGAGTCTGCAGGTCTGGCCATCCCTTAAATACATCAGTATAAGCAGTTTCAGGTGTTTGGCTGGCTGCAAGGTTGAGTCTCTGATTGCTGGGAGCACCCGCTGGCCAGCCCTGGTACTGCAGCCCATAAGGCAGATGAGTCCCACCATTGCTGGCCAGTCCATTCCTGACATCCTGTCTGCTGAAATCACAGCACTCTTACTCCCTTCAGCTGCTTTGGAGCTAGCTGTGGTTTCCACATTACTAGCTTCAGTGCCAACACCAGGGTCCTGTTCAGCACAACCTGTCATGCCCACTGTACAAATCAAGGCCCCAACTTCCCTACTAGCCTCCACAGTCATTCCTTCAAAGCCAGCTTCTGCTTCTCTCCCATAACTACCAGCCTCAATTCTTATTCCCTTATCTTTGTTAACAGCCTCCTCACCAAACCCTTCATCTTTATTACTGGTCTCCAGCCCAAACGCCTGACTTATCTCCTCTTCTTCTTGCTTCTTCAGTGGATCATGCTCCTGTCTCACCGCTGTCTTCCTCTGGCACCAATCCCTTTGTCATCTCTGTGTCAGCTCCCCTTTTCATGGTCTATGGTTGTCATCCTTCTGTACCATTTCCATTCCCATCTCTTCTGTGATGCCTGCGGCTGCAGAGAGTCAAAGATCCTTAATTTCTATCGAAGCAGACATTTCCAGGAACTTACACTTGGCAGCTTCAAAGTACAAAGGGCTGCAGATTGTCAATCCCATGTAAGTTCCAACTTTCTACCTGGCAACAAGATTTGGCTCTTTACTAAGAATATCCATCTTTGAGTACCCCCTATGAAATTTGCTCTCTGTTTCATTGGTCCCTTTACAATCCTCTACCAGATTAATCCTCTCACTTTCAAACTCTGTCTCCCTTCATATTTAAGGATCCCTGTCTTCAATGTTTCTCTCCTGTCTCCTTATTCAGTCAATGTCTTGCTCTTCTCTCTCCTGCTACAATCCGTACCTTTGTTACTCTCGTTACTGACCTTTTGCATGTTCCTCAACTATGCTTCTGCTTGTTTCCAGCTTGCAACCACTTGTTACTGACCTGGCTGCTATATTGACTACGCTTCTGTTTAATCCCTACCTGCTATATCTGCTACTGGACCCTGGCTTGCTCAAGCCCTGGTGGGGCAATTCTGAGGACCTCAACCTGGTAATAACACGCAGCAAAACCTATGGGCATTGCCTGCTATTCTGTGGGTTTATATTCCCTTCTATCACATCCTGGCCTGCCTCCTAGTTCCCCTGCCTATGTAAGATATGCTTTGTGTAGCCATGTTGCCTGAGCAACTTCCCAGTTCTCTGAACTCCCGTTTGTCTACTATTAATGTATTCAGTGTCTGACTTCCCATGTACTGACCCCAGCTTTGTCTACCATCTGTACTTGGCTGCTTCTCACCCTGACTTCGGCTTCTTTTCTGAATCTCTTCCTGTCTCCTATTGTTTGTACTCTGCACACACGAGTGGTTTTAACATCCAAAGCTGGGCATACTTGTGGTTTGTGACCTGGTTCCAGCTTTCTGCAAGTCTATCCCTGCATCAGGGGCACTGTGAAGACGCAGGCTGGGGCTTAGACTCTCTGGGGAACCTGGATTTGGTGATCCACAAAGGCTCACTATCACAGACACCTGATACATCTACAGTCTGTCTAAAAGGGATGAGCTGCCATTTTTTTCTGAACCTAGGTTTGGAACAGTATTTTCTTGCTCAGAGGTTTAGCAAAAAGACACACTAAATAGGTATTTGGTTGATTGGAACCTCATGCATGTGCAGGAATTAAAACATTTATCAGCAGCATTACTACCACTGCTAAATGTTACTGCTTCAACTCAAGCTGGTTGTTAGTTAGCTAGCAGACACCAGCATACGAACAAAAATGAGTCAACCCCACTTGGCCCATTCAGATGAGGGTCAATGATGTCACCTGGGAAACATCTTTTTACTTCTAGTAATGGAACCCCAGTAAAAGTCATGCAGTGCAAATAAGGGATGAGAGCAGATAATGTTGAATTTCTTATCTTTGGCAAGCTGCATATGATTGACCTGGCAAGGCCCCGCCCCATGTTGAGGGCATGTAGCCTAAATTCCTGAACAGTCAGGTTGCATGCTTGTATCAGGTTCTGGTATGGATATTATGGAGGACCTCACAATTTTTATTCTAGTTTTTTCTGTGAGGTCCCCCTTGACATCCATATCAGGCCCTCATCTAGGATAAGGTCCTGGTATAGAAAAAAGGAATTCTTGTCAGCTGGGATCTGTCATTTACAAGCAATTTAAACGCACTTTTTCCTTTGTAAATGTAATTTTTGCTCTAGTAGGTTGTATACATAGTACAAATGCACCACTTTACAGGAAGGTTCAGGACATCCCCCTGAACATTTTTCACTTAGTTACATGTTCACTACAATTTTTAACTTTCAGCACCCATTGACTTCAGTGGGTTCAGATTGACTCCAATTGGCTTAGATTCAGCACCCACATTTTAGCAAAACATGTATTAAAAAAAAAAAAAAATATATATATATATATATATATATATATACAGTTGTGTTCAAAATAATAACAGTCAGACATCACTAACCTGATCAATCACTGTTTTTGGTAGAAATGATATTTCTACATGGCAAATAATTTACTGGCAGGTGTAGTAGAGTAATAGAAATCCAACAGACCCAACAGTCATGACATGCATGCTGCTGATTCTATGTAATTGAATCACTAATTGAAAGGGGCATGTTCAAAATAATAGCAGTGTGGAGTTCTATTAGTGAGGTCATTCATTCTTTGTAAAACAGGTGGCAATTATTGCCCTTATTTAAGGAAGAAAGGCAGCAAATGTTGTACGTGCTGGTTACAGTGCATTTCTCTCTGAAATTCTGAGGAAAATGGGTCGTTCCAGACATTGTTCAGAAGAACAGCATACCTTGATTAAAAAGTTGATTGGAGAGGGGAAAACATATAAAGAAGTGCAGAAAATGATAGGCTGCTCAGCTAAAATGATTGCAAATGCTTTAAAATGGCAACCAAAACCTGAAAGACGTGGAAGAAAGCCAAAAACTACCATTCGAATGGATAGAAGAATAGCCAAAATGATAAGGACTCAGCCAACAATCAGCTCCAGGAAGATCAAAGAAGGTCTAAAGTTACCTGTGAGTACTGTTACAATTAGAAGACGCCTATGTGAAGCCAAGCTATCTGCAAGAAGCCCCCGCAAAGTCCCACTGTTGGAAAAAAAGACATGTTCTGAAGAGGTTACAATTTGCCAAAGAGCACATTGACTGGCCTAAAGAGAAATGGCGCAACATTTTGTGGACTGATGAAAGTAAGATTGTTCTTTTTGGGTCTAGTGGCCGGAGACAGTTTGTTAGACGACCCCCAAACACTGAATTCAAGCCACAGTACACTGTGAAGACAGTGAAGCATGGTTGTGCAAGCATCATGATATGGGGATGTTTCTCATACTACGGTGTTGGGCCTATTTATCACATTCCAGGGATCGTGGATCAGTTTGAATACATCAGAATACTTGAAGAGGTCATGCTGCCTTATGCTGAAGAGGAAATGCCCTTGAAATGGGTGTTCCAACAAGACAACGACCTCAAACGCACCAGTAAATGTGCAACATCTTGGTTCCAGACCAACAAGATTGACGTTATGGAGTGGCCAGCCCAATCCCCAGATCTTAATCCAATAGAAAACTTGTGGGGTGATATCAAAAATGCAGTTTCTGAGGCAAAACCAAGAAATAGAGAAGAACTATGGAATGTAGTCCAATCATCCTGGGCTGGAATACCTGTTCACAGGTGCCAGAAGTTGGTTGACTCCATGCAACACAGATGTACAGCAGTTCTCTGAAACAGTGCTTATACAACTAAATATTCATTAAGTGATTCAAAGGAAAGCAAAATCTTCAAACATGTTTCAGTTTATATAGTGAATGTTTGAGTTTGTAAAGAAGAATACAAAAACTGCTATTTTTTTGAACAGTCTAATAATGACTTTTCTTCAATTTTTTTAGAGGAACAACACAAATTTGATATATTTTTCTTCATGTTTTGATTTGGAATAGAATGTGTAGTGTTCCCAATGCATTTGTGTGTATGGAAATAAAAGCTGTTAGAAGGATTTTGAGTTTTTTTTCACTTTTTTCAACACACTGCTATTATTTTGAACACAACTGTGTGTATATATATATATATTATATATATATATATATACAAAATATTGCCAAAAGTAGTGTGACTCCTGCCTTTACACACACGATGAACTTTAGTGGCATCCCAGTCTTAGTCTGTAGGGTTCAATTTTGAGTTGGTCCACACTTTACAGCTATAACACTTTCAACACTGCTGGGAAGGCTGTCCATAAGGTTTAGAAGTGTGCCTATGGGAATGTTTGACCATTCTTTCAGAAGTGCATTTGAGAGGTCAAGCACTGATATCAAATGAGAAGGCCTAGCTTGCAGGTTGAGGTCAGGATTCAAGTTATTTCACCCCAAACTCACTCATCCATGTCTTTATGAACCTTGCTTTGTGCACTGGTGGGTAGTCATGTTGAAACAGGAAGGGGCCATCCCCACACTATTCCCACAAAGTTGGGAGCATGAAATTGTCCAGATTTAAGGCTGACGCCTTAAGAGTTCCTTTCACTAGAACTAAGGGCCAAGCCCAGCCCCTGGAAAACAACCCCACACCATAATCCCCCCTTCACCAAACTTTACACTTGGTACAATGCAGTCAAGCACGTAACGTTCTCCTGGCAACCGGCAAAGCCAAACACATCCATTGGATTGCCAGACAGAGAAGCATAATTCATCATTCCAGAAAACACATCTCCACTGTGTAAGAGTCCAGTGGCAGCATGCTTTACACCGCCGACTTCTGTGCACTGTGTGCTTCAGCATGCGCTGCCTCTGCTCTGTCATTTTAAGTGGCCTACCACTTTGTGGCTGAGTTGCTGTTGTTTCCAGTTGCCTCCACTTTGTTATATTACCACTATCAATTGACTTGTGAATATTTTATAGCAAGGAAGTTTCACGGATGGACTTATTGCACAGGTGGCAACCACTCACGGTACCATGCTTGAATTCACTGAGCGCCTGAGAGTGAACCATTTTTTCACAAATGCTTGTAGAAGCAGCCTGCATGCCTAGGAGCTTGATTTTATACACCTGTGGCCATGGAGGTGATTGGAACACTTGAATCCAATGATTTCGAGGGGTGTCTCAATACTTTTGGCAATATAGTGTGTATATATATTATTTATTCATTCACATTTTTGTACATTTGTTAGCCTTAGCAGAGCATGTATTAAAACACTTTGCCAAATAAAAGTTGAATATGTCTTTAAACATTTCACCACCTCTGATTTCAGGATAGTGAGTGGGGGAGATTGGGGAACATTCCCTGATTGTCTCTACTGTCATTGAAGCTGAAAGTGCTCAACTCTGAGCATTTCCAGTTTCAGAGCTGTCATTGTCTGACTGTTGTAATAGCTAATCAAGCATAATGTATGTTTGATTAGTTGCATTGGAAGGCAGAGGAGACATTGGGGTTTAATATGCCCCTAATGTCTCCATAAAGAGGACCTGTTACCTGTCTATAATTTATAATATACTCTAAAATAATGAGCAGGCATTTAAACTGTATCCTATTGATAATTTTGGGCACCACAATTGTACACCATTTTGTATCTATTTGAGATACATTTGTACCATTTTGAGGCTTGACACATTTGGTATCTATTTACTCTAAACTACCTCATTTTTTATTTTGTACATAAATAATTCAGATTACATTGTGCCTGTGTGCAATAAAATTAATTTTCTTGTATTTTTTTCTAAAAAAAATATAGATTTGCACAAATATTGTTAAAAGAAAAAAAAACTACTATATTTTTATTCTATAGGGGGTTCTACTTTACGAAAATATATATTATTTTTTTGGGGGGTTAAACTATTTTGTATCCAAAAATGCAGATATGAACATGTGTGCAAAAAATTAAAAAATGCTATGGAGGGGAACTAATTAATCTTGCCAAATTATTTAGTTATGCAAGATAGTTATAGAGATATCATCATTGTAATTACTCATGCTGATACTGATAAATATGATCTTGGCATTAAGCCTTTAATGAGGTTTTGTCATATGTGGATATTGGGGATAGCCCCTTTAGAGATTACCCACAATATCCACATATTTATATGTACACTTTTATATGTGATTAGTACAAGATATTAGTACAAAGTAATCAAAAGGGTGCACATAAAAACAAACTTAGACATATATCAAATATAAAGAAGCCACCAGAAATTATCTACCACCTTGGCTGAAATCAGATGTTCTGAGCTGAATCATAATTTTAGTGTTATTTTGGCAATTCAAATTTCCAAAAAGCTTTTGGAAGAAAGTGACCTGGGCACCCTTAAACCTACTGTATCTGTCAGTACTCCCTGGTCCCACCCTTCTTTCATAGCCCCTTGTAGGATTTTTAAAGGAAGTGAACTCTGTCTGATTTTTAACCCCATAACATCATGATTCAGTGGAGTTGATTTACAAAAGAGAAATAGCCTGTTAACTTTTCAAGGGAAATTGCATTTTGCAAGGGAAATTCCTCACAGCTTTGTGAATGTGGTGAAATTATACTTTGTGGAAAATATCCAAATATGTTCATTGAAAATTAAAAAAAGTTTTTTTGCATGTACATCATTGGATGATGGAAGTCAGGACAGTTCCACCTCATTTACTAATCTCATGAGATCATTTCCTCGCAAAATACAACTTCCTTTGCAAAGTGAACAGTCAGTTTGGCTTTAATAAATCACCTTCAGTAACAAAGAAATTATTAAAACTAAGAAACTAGAAATATCAGGGTTTTTTTCTTAGCAGGTTTGCTTTTATTAGAAGTCATTATGCAGTATATAATACATAGGAATAGACAAAATTGTAAACATTTGTCAAAAGTTATTCTCTGATGTGGATGTAGCATTGTTTTTTGGCTTCAAAGAATGCCAGGCTCCATTACGAGAAGGGAGTCATAGCTCGAACACATAACAGCCATGGTAACAAGCTCCCTTTATGTAACTGCCAGTGCACAGTTCTGTACAGAATACAAGAAAAAACTTTTTTTATTTATTCGTAGACACTTTAATTTGTAATAGCCTTTCATTCAAATAAGGAGTATGTAATCAAACTAATCTAAAATTTTCTCCTAGTTGTGGGTGAAATTATACTTAGATAGTAATAACAATAATATAATGGGATAACAGTGCAAAGCAAGTTTTCACCATGAAGCGTCTGGCTCAGATGGCACACAGTCAACATTCTTTTGTAGCTTAGTTTAGTAATAACAAAGCTGCTTTTAAGCATACAAGAAGCTTGGTATCACAAAACTGGTGTAAACCGAATTTAATCCCTGAACTTCAAAAGCAACTGTACTTTTAAAAGAATAGGTGGAAACACCCCAAAAGATACTGTTGAAGTTTTACAAATGCTCACAAACTATTTAAAATGCAGTATTCTGATTGTGTGGCACATAACATCCAGGTAGCAGCATAACATTTATATGGTTCTTTTTTATTCCATAAAAGTTTATTTAGAAGTGACAACATGTTACAGGAAAATATAAAGAAATGCACACACAGCATCAATCAGGCCATAGACACAGCTTAAACCAAAATACAAGACGAAACAACATGGTAGAGTGCGACACTGTGAAAAACATAAGCATGTCAAGGTACGGCAGAGATAGGCCTGTAGTACTCAAGTTACACAAATGTACAATATAGAAGGTAATCACAGCTTACTTCCAACAATTGAGTATTGGCGTACTGGCCTATGCATGGAGGAAATGAACCTTCGGAGTCTAAACCAAAAGCAGTACGCTATCATAAGGCTAATTGAGCATCGCAGTATAAGAGAAGATGTCGTGAGTACCATTGACTACCCTAGAGGAGATAAGCTAACCATATACCAAGTATTCCTGAATGAAACGAAGACTAAGCCTGATCGAAGACTGAGAGCTTGTCGAGAAAGAAAGAAAGAAAAAAAAAGAATAGAAAGAAAAGGACAAGAAAAGGAAAAGAATGGGAGTCATAGTAGAAAGAGAGGAGAGAAAGAGGAAGAAAGAGAAAAAGAAAAAAAAAAAAAAAAGAGGGGGGGGGGGGGAAGGGGGGAAAGGGGGGGGGGAGAGGGAGAAGGGGGGATAAGAGGCCAGAAAAAAAAAAAAAAAAGGGGGGGGGGGCGAAGCAAGGGAAGCGAAAGGTCTGGGCTGCGAAGTTTGTGTCAATATAGCTATTGGAAATCATAAATGAGAGTGTCAAGAACTTAAACACTCACCAAAGCTAAGCAGGCAAATATAAATTATCGGAAAGGAGGTCATAACCACGCAGATTATGAACGAACCAAGGGCATAACCAGAGGTATGGCTGAGCTCAATCAGGTATCCCGACCCATGAGAGATCTGAATTCAGGGGTAGTTACAAAGTGGGTCCAGCAGGCCCAAACATGTGAGTATTTAGTTGGCATGTCAAGTGCAGTCGCAATCAGTTCCTCCATTTCCGCCACTCTGCCTACTCGATTGAGCCAATCGCGTATAGTTGGGGGGTGAGTGGAGCCCCACAGCACAGGAAGACAGAGTCTGGCTGCGTTGATCATATGCATAGCTAGGGACTTGAAATATTGACTCCTAGGAATGGGGGTATGATGAAGCAATAGCTGAGCAGGAGAGAAAACTATGGGCAGAGTGGTCACTGAAGTCACCAACCGGTGAACCTCCTGCCAGAATGGATGAATAAGTGGACAGGACCACCAAATATGTAAGAAAGAGCCATCAGGTGTCCCACATCTCCAGCACATGTCAGGGACAGATGAGTTAAACCGATGAAGTCTGGAGGGAGTACGATACCATCTAGTGGCCAATTTGTAGCCATTTTCCTGCGTCGAAACATTACTCGAGCAGGTGTGGGAGTACCTAAATATGCGGTCCCAATCCGACTCAGATAAATCCGTCTTTAGGTCTCTGTTCCACGCACGGCAAGAGGGGAAAGAAGT
Source organism: Staurois parvus (assembly GCF_062004578.1). Taxonomy (NCBI): domain Eukaryota; kingdom Metazoa; phylum Chordata; class Amphibia; order Anura; family Ranidae; genus Staurois; species Staurois parvus. The sequence continues at coordinate 1,774,195 of NW_028318034.1, read as the reverse complement.
GCAAGTCCTGCTGTCCCCTAGGAGAGGATAAATCTCAGAGATCAAATGCGTCCGCGGTTCGGATTTAGAGCATAAGGATTCAAATGGAGTAACAGGGCGAGTCCAATTATGGCGGGATTTATGGAAAAGCAGGAAGTGTCTAATCTGAAGAAAGGCCCAGAGAGGGAATTCGCGGATATTCAAGCTAACCTTCAGCTCCTGTAATGATTTCACCTTGCCTGAGTGAATAAAATGTTTTACTTGAATCTGATCGTGTGGCCAATAATTTGATAAAAAATCCTTGTGCAACCCTGGGGGAAAATCTGGATTCAGGCGTATCGACGTCAAGGGACTAGGAGAGTCCGAAATGGACGACGTTTTACAAGCCTTGCGGAAAACTTCTAACGTGGGACCTATCAAAGGATGGGAGAGGAGAACCTGAGGTGTGTGTTTCGGCAATAGCCAAGGGATCGATGGAAGGGGAGTGGGCGAAAAGGCCTTCTCCAAAAGGACCCAGTCTTTGGAAGCAGAATGAATGTGCCAGTCGACTATGCGGGAAAGATGACACGCCCAGTAATAGCGGTGTAGGTCAGGGAGCCCAATGCCCCCGCTGGGTTTGGGACGAGTTAGCTGAGAGAACGAGACCCGCGGACGCTTATGATTCCATAAAAATAAGGAACATAGTTTCTTACAGGAAGCAAAGAATGTCATTGGAAGTTGAATTGGCAAAGTTTGGAAGAGATAGAGGAGACGCGGAAGTATATTCATTTTAATAATTGCAGCGCTACCAAACCAAGAGAAGCAGGGGCGATGCCACTTGTTTAGGTCTTCCTCTATGACTTTGAAAACCTGTAGGAAATTTGTGGCATAAAGGTCGTCCAGGTTAGGAGTAAGTTGTATACCAAGATATGGAAGGGCATCCCTCACCCACTGAAATGGAAAATGAGACTCACAGAAGGAGACGAGATCAGTGGGAAGGGTTATGTTGAGGGCGTATGACTTTGAAAAATTAATTTTCAGGTTCGACAAAAAGCGGAAAAAAGCAAAGTCTTTCAGCAAACTCGGTAGGGTGGTGCGAGGGTCAGCCAAAAAAAGGAGGATATCATCCGCATAAGCAGCAAGTTTGTATTCTTTGTCTGCTATCCTGATCCCCTTAATATCTGGGTTAGCGCGAATTTGTCTCAAAAGAGGTTCAAGGGAAATGACGAACAGAAGCGGGGATAGGGGGCAACCCTGACGAGTGCCATTACACAGGCGGAAAGGGTTTGATAAGTGTCCATTAACCCGAACTTGAGCTGTAGGGCCCGAGTATAGGGTCATAATAAAGTTCAGCATTTTCTCGCCCAGGCCCAAAGCCATCAGTGATCCCTGCAAATAATCCCAAGCAATCCTGTCAAAGGCCTTCTCAGCATCCAATGAGAGGAAGAAGGCCGGAGAGTTAGATTTGGAAAGCCAATGTTGGAGATTAAGGGCCTTGATAGTGTTATCCCTAGCTTCTCTACCAGGGATGAATCCCACCTGATCCAAGTTAATGAGGGAAGGGAGCAAAGGGAGAAGTCGGTTAGCAAGCATCTTTGCAAACAACTTAATATCCACATTTAGCAGGGAGATGGGTCTGTAATTAGATACCTGGGAGGTATCTTTACCACTTTTGGGGATGACGGTAATGTGTGCTTCCAACAGCCTATGGTGTGGTCTATGAGACTGAGAAAGAGTATTGAAAGCAGAAAGAAATGGAGTACTCAGAATGTCCAGAAAGGATTTATAATAAGCCGCCGAAAAGCCGTCAGGGCCCGGACTTTTGCCCGCCTTCAACTGCCGTACTGCGCACTGCAATTCGCTTAAAGTCAGATCTTGGTCCAGCGATAAAACCGTCTCCTCAGAGAGAGCGTTTGGACCATGAAGACGAAGAAATTCAGAGATTAGGGACGCTCTAGGCCTGTCAATGTGCATCGGGGGACGTTCTGGTGGAAGATTATAAAGGGACTTATAAAAATGTTCGAACTGAGAGGCAATATCAGGATTGGATGTGGCCATCACACCCTCAGGGCTTCTTATTTTATGTATAGTCATATGGGATCGTTTTTCCCGAAGAGCCCGAGCAAGAAACCTTCCACTTTTATTGGCAAACTCATAATAAAGCTTTTGGGAGAGAATGAATCTTTTCTTGACCACTTTGCCCAGCTCAGTGAGAAGTCGCAAGCGAGCATTTGTGAGTTCCGAAAGAGTCGACGCAGCCAGAGTCTGTTTATGTGCCCTCTCCAGAGAGCGTATCCTATCTGTAAGTAGCTTCAAACGTTGCTGTCTGTCTTTCTTACGTCTCGTAGCTGCCGCTATAAGGCAACCCCGGATAACACATTTATGAGCCTCCCACTGCGTAAGGGGGGAGGTATCCGAAGAGCCATTTAAAGAGAAATATTCACGCAGATGAGAGCGAATGTCTTGTTCAATAGCACAGTCTGCTAGAAGCGAGGCGTCTAAGCGCCATAGCTTCGAGCGAGCAAGTTTCTCCGGGAGCCGCAAGGTTACGGTTATGGGGTGGTGATCGGAGAGAACCATCGGCTCTATAGAGGCAGCATGTAGAAAAGGGAGGTCCGACTGTGACAGAAAAAGGTAATCAATCCTAGAATACTTATTGTGCGGCGGAGAAAAGAACGTGTAATCCTTAACAGTGGGGTGGAGTGTGCGCCAGGAGTCATGTAATTGCAAGTGTTGCAACTGCAAATGTATCTGCCTAAGAGCCTTAAAAGGCAAAAACGAACTGCCCGAGGAGGAGTCTAGCAATGGGTTTAATGGGACATTCAAGTCCCCCCCCAGTATCAGCATACCCGAGTGAAACTCAGCCAAAGTAGCAGCAGTCATACGCATAAACGTGACCTGTTTGGTATTGGGAGCATAAATATTGGCAAGTGTGATGGGTCTGTTGGAAAAAGAGCCCTTTACAAACAGATATCTGCCCTCCGGGTCGGCAAGGGAATCCTGTAGCACGAATGGGAGATGTCTGGCAAACAGGATAGCCACTCCTTTTGATTTAGCCAGTGGATTGGTGGCATGAAGAACAGTAGGGTATCTGAAGTTAAAAAGTTTGGGTATGGAGTCCCGGCGAAAATGCGTCTCCTGGAGGAGGAGTATATCCGCCTTTTGCTTATGCGCGTAAGAAAGTAACATAGATCTCTTTTCGGGAGTGTTCAGACCCTGAACATTGAGTGAAAGAATTTTTAAGGACAGCAGTCCCGCATTAGAGGCGGGAGAAGGCATGACTGCAGAGCTTGATCGCGGAAGCCTGATGACACAACTGCAAATGTGCAGAGAGAGAAGAGAAAAAAAAAAAGGGGGGGGGAGGGGAGGAGTCGGAGAAAAGGGAGAGAAGTAAGGGGGTAGAGAGCGAGAAAAGAGAGAAGGAGTAAGAGAACTCCCAAGAGATAAGAAAAAAAAAAAAAGGGGGGAAGAAAAGGGGGGAAAGTACTACACGGCTCGGGGAGAAGACCAGCTAGTCCACGTATGAAAGAGAGAGTACAGAAGGAGGGAGGAAAGTTAGAATAAGAAAGAGATTAGAGCCAAAAAAAAAAAAAAAAAGGGGGGGGGAAGGAAGGAAAACGAGAGAAAAGAAAAAGTAGAGGAGAGAAAACTAATAATAGTAGCCTAATGTATGAGGTCAGTGAAAGCTCACAGAGCTCACTGTGTGGGGAACGAAGTAAGCGTTGAGCCAAGAGTGAAGCAACCGCCGGCCGGTCGCCTTGTAAGGAGCATAACCAAAAAGACAAAACCAAAGGAGGGTGAGTGTTGAAAAGGGGGGGCTCAAGCGAGGCATGTAATACTATGTACTATAAAGGCCAAGCTAAAAGGGAAAAAACTTTGGACAACCCCAAGAGGTGACAATCCAGGAGGTGTATGCGGGTGCCCGCGGCGGGCACGCTGGCAAAAAGGGGCAACCGTGATGGGATAATAGGCCACAGATATTCCAATATACGTATTGAGAAGATATCTAGGGGCTAACCACTCCCGCTTGAGGACAGGGCAAATTCTATCCGTATAAGAGCAGAACCAACAGGCAGGACCTGTTAAATGGTGGATCTGTGCGAGGCCGTAAGGAGTAATACAGGCTTATCAAGTAAAGAAGCAATAATACAACAGAACATACGAACAAATGCCATACAGGAAAAACAAATTTCAATACAAAAACTGAGGTCAGGAGAAAACCCTATAGAACATTATACCCCAGCTTCAGGCATCCGTACTACTTAGGATCCCCAGACTCAGTGCCAGAACTGTTACCCCGTGGAGACGAGCTCAACTAAGCATGGCAAAATATGGAACGGATTCTACCAAAACCCCTATGACACCCACGAGAAAGAGCAGCACCTCTCTTATAACCAATGCTGAAAGGAGGGGGGACACACCCTTAGGACTGGGGGGATACATAGAGCCCCAAAACAGCCGCAAGCGCTTACATAAGAGCAGGTCACAGGAGGGTACACCAACCGGCTCCATGAGGCCTCAAAGTGCGCAGAGGTGATGGTCATTCACGCGGCGTTGTTTAGGATGTAACAGAGCTCCCACCAATCCCCTGGCAGCAACATTGTGAGGTAGATCCCCCTCCCCCCCGTCCCACCCCCCTCCCCGTAAATAACAACTGCCCCCTATCAAAATCCCGTATCTAGTGCAGAACTCAAAAAGGATATCAGATGTAACCACGGGTATCATATAGAGTACGTGTCCGAAGCAGGAGCGGAGGCAACTCCCTCCGGTCAAATAAATCCCAAAAGGCTGTAAAAATCCCTCAGATGACGCCGGGTCACGGCCTGGGTTTGCAGTGCAGAACAAACTTGAAGGAGCCGGCCTTCCCGAGAGCTTTCACCAAACCTGAACGAGAGGAACTTAAAAACAGGAAGTGAACCGGGCATCCGGAAGGAAATAGAGACCCCTGCCGTAGGAGCAAGACCGCTCTTCTTCAGTAGTCAGGATACTGCTGAGAGATAGTTCCACGAAGCAATAGGCGCAGGGATCCATAGCAAGAGCAGAAGGCTTGTTAGAGCAATGAGAATCCGCAATCTAATGGGGTGTATACCGGGTGTCGATCTTGAACAAGTCTCCTGACCTGTATGCTAATAAATATCACCCCAAAACCTGGGGAGGTGGCATATCAACATGGAGGACTAGAGCCTGCGGGAGCGACTGTAAAGAGGCAACAGTAACCGTTGCGGCAAACCCGTAAAGCCCAACTCAAAGCCCAAGTAGCTGGCCAAACACAAATCAGCAGGAAAACTGAAAAAACGGAGGCTGAAGGCCTGCTGGCGTGGCGGATCATTAGGTCCCGTGCCGAGGCTTCCTGTGCGCCGGGAGGCCGTGGGACTGGAAGTGTCCATAGAGGCCCCTGCAGGGGGTCTTGGAGGTGTCGAAGGGACCGTCCGGCGCCGTCGTTGAGCAGGGCTAGGCCCGCCCATTGCACCATCTTCAGCTCTTAGATCTTGGGCACGTGGCAACCTCATAGACCCGTTCCAATCGGGTAAGGCAATCGGAGGGATATCCAAAGCAGAGCAAAAAGATGGCAGTTCTTCAGGAACTCGTAGGTTGAAATTATGGCCATTCACTTGAGCAGAAAGGCAGAACGGAAACCGCCATCTATAGGGGATGTTGCGCATGCGGAGAGCATCCAATAGGGGGCGCAGCGCCCGCCTTTGTTGCAGGGTCAGATTGGAGAGGTCCTGATATAGCTGTATCTCTGCCCCCTCATAGGCAAGATTTCTTCTCCCCCTGGCGCATTTGAGGATATCCTCTTTAAGCGGGTAACTTTCAAGACAGCAAATTATGTCCCTGGGAGGGTCTGTGTCTCCCCCCCTAGGGCGGGTCGCCCGGTGTACACGTTCAATAGCAATCATGGTTGAAGGTGGGCGACCTAGAAGGTCATTAAAGATAGCTATTACCGCTTTAGGGACATCACAAGGTTCCACTGATTCAGGAAGGCCCCGAACCCTAATATTGCGTCTGCGTCCACGATTGTCTAGGTCCTCAATATGTCTAGAAAAATCTCGAATGGTCGACACGTGCAGCGCTGATAGTTGTTGTAGATCAGAAATTGCGGCCTGATTCTGCCTAGTATCCAGCTCCACCCGCTCCACCCTTGTGCCCATAGAACGGATGTCATCCCTTAATTCAGTTAGGGCAGAGGTTAATGTGGTGGTTAAGGTGGTCTTTATATCAGCTGCCACAGCCTGGAGGTCCCTTAATGATAGGGAATGTGTAGCACATGAGGAATCCAGCTGTGGCACTGTGTCCAGCACAGCATATTCGGCTGTGCTTGCAGAGCCTGTGTCAGAGACTGCAGAGGGAGGGGGAGAGGGGGATGACGCTGGAGAGGGAGAGGGCTGCGGCCCTGCTTTCTGCTGGGAGCGGAAGAGCTCCTTTATATGCCTCCCCTGTGTGTTCGGGCCCCGCGGGGACCGCGATCTGGCCCCAGAGGGTGCCCTGTCAGACTTCCCCATAGCAGAGGGGAGATGTCTCACCCGTCCGTGCAGAGCGGCAGCAAGGTAAGATCCGGCCGGCGGGAGCTCTGCACCTATGCGGCCATCTCCACTCGCGGCTCGGCCACGCCCCCTTATATGGTTCTTTTACCACTTTATCACCCTTAAGACTGTGAAGAGCAACCCCCTACTTTATTTTTAGGACTAATGGAGTAAGCTAAAAAAAAAAATACAGACCAGAATAATGTGTATTAAAATATCTTTATGAAAAAAAATTGTAATAAGTGGCCAGATCATTTCACAGTTGCTTAAAATCAATAATTGTATTTCAGTGGGATAGTACAGCTCTCACTGTATCTGGCTCACTCCAGATATTAAAGCTGCGGGTCTCATAGACAGAAGTGCTCGTGTCGATTTTCCCCCTACCTCTTACCTTAGCCATTAACGAAATCTCTGCCTGTGCTGCATTTAAATTTCAAACAATGTACAGCCCTGCTTAAGTTTTCCTTTGTGTATTACAGAACAACTGGGGAAGGGAAGGTATTCAGTAATCATTCTTATTAACCTAGGGTGACAATCCTACTTCTTTAAAAATCCTTTATGAGCAAGCGTTGTCACCCTAGGACAGAAAGTGTGTTACTAGCAGGATCACCAGGTGAAAATAAAGGAAAAAAGCCTGAAAAAAGGCAATGTGCTTATCACATCTATGGACCAAAAATAATATATAATGTTTTTGTGTATTTGGGTTTAGATACTATTTACTTCTGTCACAAGCATTTAAAATTAGAAACATTCGGTAATTGATATACTAAAGATTGAGGGGGTGCTAAGTGAAGTGGGATTGATTAAGTTAAACACAGTGATATGATTTTGTGTTCACTTCAAACATCCAGTCATGTGCAAAGGGATTTCAAGATGAACTTTAGGTCTAATTGGGAATAAAAAAACCTACTAAATGTAAAGTAGCATTCTGTTAAACAAAAGTAACCCTTGCGTTAATTTATCATTTGCTAATGGCAGTAACTCCTCTGAAAGTGCTGACCTTTACCATGTTGTCCATCTTCATAGACTTAGCAATGGCACTGTTAGGGGCAAGAACTCAGTGTGCTATATCGCATTTGTTTGAATTGGGTATTAACATTGATTTACAAAGTTCTCACTCTATGAAAATATACTGAATGTCCTTGAAAATAAAGTTCAAAAGAATTATTATTGGTGATGTTCATTCATAAGTATTTTAATAAATAACTGTGTAGCTAAGAGTCAATCAAAGAAAGCTACACCCTATGCTTGATAGGCATATGATTAACCTTATTGTACCAAGTGGCATGTTTACCCTTCCAAATCTTTGATTAAGCCCTGATTGGTGGCAGATGCATCAGGATGAAGAACCTGGCAGGGTAAAAATACTGTAAGTACTGCATAAACTGTTGGTACTATATAAATCCTGTATAATAATAATAATAATAATACTGCAGTAATAAAGTTGGTTTTAAGCCTAATAAGGTTGGGGTGCTGCCAGGGGCGGACTGACAACTCATGGGGCCCCCGGGCAATAGGGGATCATGGGGCCCCTGTGTCCTTGCCCAAACTCAAAAAAGCCTATGAAAAAGATACCAGAGGCATCTCATGGGGCCCCCTACTGACCCCGGGCCCTCGGGCAGTGCCCGAGTTTCCAAATGGTCAATCCACCCCTGGGTGCTGCTTTTCTTGATGGAAGCTTTGCATGCCAGGAGGATAGGATGATCCTTGATGGCCAACATCCATGGTCAGAGCTGTAGCTGAAATGGCTTGAAGCAGTGTAGCTGCTTTTAGAAGTATATCTAAGATCATGAGTATATAAAGAAAAGTTTTCATATGTTATTTGTATTAATTTTATAGCATGCTGTTCACCTGGGAAAGCACATTAATAAATGCACTTTAGTCTTAAAAAAATATCAGCATCTCCATCATATAAATAATAAAAATTAAGTGGCTTCAATGAGAAAATCCTTTAGTTTTGGTTCTCATATCGTGTTCTTCATCTTAGAATAACACAAGGGGCTTAAAATGTCAGGAACTTCAACCTAGCACATATGATTGACAGTAAATTTCTACAATAGGAAAAGGTAGATTTCTGGGAAACTTTTTTTAAACTTTCATTTAAATATGCTAAAAACATTTTAACATGTTTTCCCTAATGATATATCTTTTAAATACAATATAGTAAATATACAGTATATACACTATATTGCCAAAAGTATTGGGACGCCTGCCTTTACACACACATAAACTTTAATGGCATCCCAGTCTTAGTCTGTAGGGCTCAATATTGAGTAGCTCTAACAGCTTCAACTCTTCTGGGAAGGTTGTCCACAAGGTTTAGGAGTGTGTCCATTCTTCCAGGAGAGCATTTGTGAGGTCAGGCACTGATGTCGGACGAGAAGGTCTGGCTTGCAGGCTCTTCTCTATGTCATCCCAAAGGTGTTCTATCAGGTTGAGGTCAGGACTCTGTGCAGATCAGTCAAATTCTTCCACCCCAAACTCGCTCATCCATGTCTTTATGGACCTTTCTTTGTGCACTGGTGGGAAAACCAGGTGGGAATCCCCAAACTGTTCCCACAAAGTTGGGAACATGAAATTGTCCAAAATGTCTTGGTATGCTGTCGCCTTAAGAGTTCCCTTCACTGGAACTAAGGGGCCAAGCCCAACCCCTGAAAAACAAACCCACATCATAATCCCTCCTCCACCAAACTTTACACTTGGCACAATGCAGTCAGGCAAGTACTGTTCTCCTGGCAACCGCCAAACCCAGACACGTCCATCAGATTGCCAGACAGAGAAGCGTGGTTGGTCACTCCAGAGAACACGTCTCCACTGCTCTACAGTCCAGTGGTGGCATGCTTTACACCACCAGATCCGATGCTTTGCATTGCACTTGGTGATGTAAGGCTTGAATGCAGCTGCTTGACCATGGAAACCCATTCCATGAAGCTCTCTACACACTGTTTTGCTAATCTGAATTCCACACAGAGTTTGGAGGTATTTAGCTATTGACCCCGCAGACAGTTGGCGACTTCTGCGCACTGTGCGCTTCAGCATGCTCTGACCCTGCTCTGTCATTTTACGTGTCATTTTACGTGGCCTACCACTTCATGGCTGAGTTGCTGTTGTTCCCAGTTGCTTCCACTTTGTTACAATAGCACTAACAGTTGACTGTGAAACATTTAGTAGCATGGAAATTTCACAGATGGACTTATTGCACAGGTGGCAACCTATCATGCTACCAATCTTGAATTCAATGAGCTCATGAGAGCAACCCATTCTTTCACAAATGTTTGTAGAAGCAGTATACATGCCTATTGTAGGTGCTTGATTTTATAAACCTGTAGCCATAGGGGTGATTGGAATGCCTGAATCCAATGATCTGGAGGGGTGTCCCAATACCTTTGGCAATATAGTGTGTATATATATATATATATATATATATATATATATATATATATATATATTCATTCACATTTTTGTACATTTGTCAGCCTTAGCAGAGCATTTATTAAAACAATTTGCCAAATAAAAAATGAATATGTCTATAACCATTTCACCACCTTTGATTTCAGGATAGTGAGTGGGGGGAGATTGGGGAACATTCCCTGATCGTCTCTACTGTCATTGAAGCTGAAAGTGCTCAACTCTGAGCATTTCCAGTTTCAGAGCTGTCATTGTCTGACTGTTGTAATAGCTAATCAAGCATAATGTATGTTTGATTAGTTACATTGGAAGGCTGGGGAGACATTGGGGTCTAATATTATTATTATTATACAGTATTTATATAGCGCCAAAAAGTTTACTCAGCGCTGTACAGAGTAGTGGGGGACAGTACATGAGACAATACAGTAACAAAACAGTATACGAGGGGTTCGAGGGCCCTGCTCTTTCGAGCGTACAATCTAGGATATTTATTGAAATATATTGAATACGGCCAAAATTTTAGATTTTCAAATATATGTCAATATATTTGGGAAGAATGTTTTAAAAATATATTTCAAATATATTTTTCTTCCATGTGGGTTACTGCACACTGGGAGCTTCTCACATTGTGCATTAGAAGTTGCGGCAAGTCAGATAGATCCCGCCTCATTTCCTGGCTGGAGGATGTCAGGGCTGGCTGGGGGGGGGGGTCTTGAGAGGAGTACTGAGGCTGGATATTGTGATGTTTTCAGGAAGCTGTGTACAGCCCCCCCTCCCCCCAGAAGTCAAAAACAAAAATGTGACAATTGACACTGAAAGGGAGGAAAAGAAAACTACAGCTTAACCACTTCCAGTCCGGACACTTTTACCCCCTTCCTGTCCAGGCCAATTTTCAGCTTTCAGCGCTATCACACTTTGAATGACAATTGCGCAGTCATGCAACACTGTACCCATATGAATTTTTTTAGCATTTTTTTGAGACAGATACAGCTTTATTTTGGTGGTATTTATTCACCACTGGGATTTTTAGGGTTTTTTTTGCTATGTAAATTAAAAGTCCAACATTTTTTAAAAAAAGTGTTTTTCTTATAAAATTTTGCAAATAAATATTATTTCATCATAAATCTTGGCCAAAATTTATTCCATTATCTTTTTAGTAAAAAAAAATACCCAAATTAGTTTATAACCAAAAATTATAATTTGTAAAATAATTTTTTTTACATTTTTATTTTATTTTTTTTATATTATTGTTTATGGTTATGCCCTTAATGTCTCCATAAAGAGGACCTGCCACCTGTCTATAATTTATGATATACTCTAAATTAATGAGCAGGCATTTAAACTGTATCCTATTGATAATTTTGGGCACCACAATTGTACACCATTTTGTATCTATTTGAGATACATTTGTACCATTCTGAGGCTTGACACATTTGGTATCTATTTACTCTAAACTGCCTCATTTTTTATTTTGTACATAAACATTTCAGATTACATTGTGTCTGTGTGCAATAAAATTCATTTTCTTGTATGTTTTTCTAAAACAAATATAGATTTGCACAAATATTGTTAAAAGAAAAAAAAACTACTATATTGTTATTCTATAGGGGCTTCTACTTTATGAAAATATATATTATTTTTTGGGGGGTTTAAGCTATTTTGTATCCAAAAATGCAGACATGAACATGTGTGCAAAAAAATAAAAAATGCTATAAAGGGGAACTAATGTATTAAAACAATTTGCCAAATAATAATAATAATATATATTATTGCAATATTGCAATATTCTCGGCACAAAGTGTCCCACTCTAATCAGTTAATTAAGCCATAACACCTGCAAAGGGTTCCTGAGCCTTTAAATGGTCTCTCAGACTGGAGCAGTAGGAATCACAATCATGGGAAAGACTGCTGACCTTACAGTTGTGCAGAAAATCATCATTGACACTCTCCATAAGGAGGGAAAGCCTCCAAAGGTAATTGCAAAAGAAGTTGGATGTTCCCAAAGTGCTGTATCAAAGCACATTAATAGAAAGTTGCGTGGAAGGGAAAAGTGTGGAAGAAAAAGGTGCACAAGCAGCAGGGATGACTGCAGCCTGGATTGTCAGGAAAAGGCCATTCAAAAGTGTTGGGGACTTTCACAAGGAGTGGACTGAGGCTGGAGTCAGTGCATCAAGAGCCACCACACACAGGCGGATCCTGGACATGGGCTTTAAATGTCATACTCCTCTTGTCAAGCTGCTCCTGAACAACAAACAACGTCAGAAGTGTCTTACCTGGGCTAAAGAAAAACAGACCTGGTCTGTTTCTCAGTAGTCCAAAGTCCTCTTTTCTGATGAGAGCAACTTTTGCATCTCATTGGAAACCAAGGACCCAGAGTATGGAGGAAGAATGAAGAGGCACACACTGCAACATGCGTGAAGTCCAGTGTGAAGTTTCCACAGTCTGTGTTGATTTGGGGAGCCATGTCATCTGCTGGTGTTGGTCCACTGTGCTTCATTAAGTCCAGGGTCAACGCAGCCGTCTACCAGGAGATTTTGAAGCACTTCATGCTTCCTTCCGCAGACGAGCTTTATGGGGATGCTGACTTCATTTTCCAGCAGGACTTGGCACCTGCCCACACTGCCAAAAGCACCAAAACCTGGTTCAACGACCGTGGGATTACTGTGCTTGATTGGCCAGCAAAATCCCCTGACCTGAACCCCATAGAGAATCTATGAGGCATTGCCAAGAGAAGGATGAGAGACATGAGACCGAAGAATGCAGAAGAGCTGAAGGCTGCTATTGAAGCATCCTGGTCTTCCATAACACCTCAGCAGTGCCACAGGCTGATAGCTTCCATGCCATGTCGCACTGAGGCAGTAATTGCTGCAAAAGGGGCCCAAACCAAGTACTGAGTACATATGCATGCTTATACTTTTCAGAGGTCTGATATTGTTCTATGTACAATCCTTGTTTTATTGATTGCATGTAATATTCTAATTTTCTGAGATTGTGGATTTGGGGTTTTCATGCGCTGTAAGCCATAATCATCACAATTATGACAAATCACAGCTTGAACTATCTTGCTTTGCATGTAATGAGTCTATCTCATATATTAGTTTCTCCTTTTAAGTTGCATTACTGAAATAAATGAACTTTTGCACGATATTCTAATTTTTCGAGTTTCACCTGTATATATATAGTATATACAGATAAAGTAAAATAACCCCCCAAAGAAAAAAGAAAAGTATTAAATGGATCACTAAAAACAAAGATTTTAGTCTTTGGTAGATGCTGAACATTTGAACTCTTTAAAGCCCGATTTCAGTTTCATAAAAAGAGCATGCACATTTCAGCAGTATACTTACTTTCCAACTCCAGTCCCAACATCTCTCCTGTGGTAGGGGCAACGAGATCTGCAAACTGTGAGGAAGCAGCAGACACTCTTCAGTGGCCCAGAACACCCCAACTTCCATAGCTAGAGCTCTATAATTAGTTGATGCTGGGACTGGCTGTGGAGAACAGTTGTGCTACTTACAGCAGTAAGACACTTAGATTTAGCCTGCCTGTTCAACTTCAGTTGGGCTAAAACTTCAAGGTGACCATTTCTTGTGCTTAATGCCACTTTTACATTGTTCATGTGTTTACATTATTTGTATATGTTTTATTTATATACATTCTACTTCTGTAACTAATATCCAATTTATGTTGTTTTACCAACCAATCTCTTTCAGATTATGGTGGTGGGATTTCAACCTATAGTTCCTACATTTGCATGCATGCTGTGATTCTATCAAAGCGTTCCACTCTCCCTGTTTGATATTTTTATTTTTTGTATATAATGTAAAATGCAATAGAAGGAATGTGTACATGTAAAGGTGGCCAGGAACAGCTGCATGGCTTGAATTATCCAGAGATCTAAGAACTAAGGTTGCAGCTAAACTCAGAAAGTTCCATCATTATTTATTTATTTCAGGTACTTATATAGCGCCGTCAATTTACGCAGCGCTTTACATATATATTGTACATTCACATCAGTCCCTAACCCTCAAGGGGTGTACAATCTAACATACCTAACTCACATTCATACATACACATACTAGGGCCAATTTAGACAGAATCCAATTAACCTACCAGCATGTCTTTGGAGTGTGGGAAGAAACTGGAGTACCCGGAGGAAACCCACGCAGGCACAGGGAGAACATGCAAACTCCAGGCAGGTGGTGCCGTGGCTGGGATTCGAACCCCAGTACTGCCAGGCGGAAGTACTAATCATTTAGCCACTGTGCTGCCCATCATAAATACAATATTGGATAGACTGACGTTTTAAATTTGTCAAGCGGCTTTCCCCACAGTAAACTGATAAAAGGGTTCTAGCTATATGAAAATATTAGTTTGAAATGTATTATATTCTATAAACATATTTTAAAATACTTCCATCCCTAATGATACATTTTGAAAATTAAACTAATCTGTTGTTTCCATTTCCCATGTAGTAAACTCAAGGTACGTCTCACGATTTGTGCAAAATAAATGGATTATCATCCTTTTATTAAAGTGGTTGTAAAAGCTGAAGGTTTTTTATCGTCATGCAGTCTATGCAGCCAGTCAGCCAATGAGGGGAGAGAGGCACAGAGCCAAGCCACAGCTTGTGTGCGAATGGACACGGAGCAGCGGGTGCCCCAATAGCAAGCTACTTGCTTTGGGGACACCCGACAGACAGGAGGACCCTCACTGAAACACTAAATTGCTGCCAGTTAGGCCACACTGGAGGCAAGTGCTTTGAGGGCTCAGCATTATCAGCTGGGCTTCTCCTTCTTTCCTCAGTCCAGTGCCAAGTGCCTTGAACCTCCCCAAGTGATTCTCTCAACTCCCCTCTACTCCTCCTCTCCAGTCACATAGTTTTCTGAAAATTATAGTTTCCCCTCCTCTGTAATGTAGTGCCATCAGTACTCAGCAAAACTACACCTCCCATAGTCCTTTCCTTATCAGTATCTCTTCCTCTCAGTCTGATATCAACTAATCAGAGAGGGGATATAAATTGTCAATAGGGACATAGCAAGCGGGCATCCCAGGACTTGTTTCACAATAATAGTTCTGTGAAATCCATCTCTGTCTTGTTTTCCTCAAAGGGTCCTTTGTATCAACACCTGGCTTCATATACATATTGTGACAGTGTGGTGATCTGTTACGATGTAAGAAGGATATTTCACCCAGGATTCGCAAAAAGACAGGTTGAGGTGCTCAAGGTGCTTGTTTAAGTTGGAGGAAACAGTGTTTTCAGTTTCCTTGGTTCTTTGTAACACTCTGTTTGGAACCTGGAGCCTGGAGATTTCACAGTGATCTGTGTGGGAAGAAATCTCCAATCCTGGGACCAGGTTTTAGGAGTGGCCAGGAGACTGATTGTGCAGGTGTGTGTGGGTCTCTTCTAGAGTCAGGACCGGGGTTCTGGCCTCCACCCTCTCGAGGAGTCCATGTGGGTTACAGGGAGCAGCCACAAGTGTTTATAGCGCCATGGTGTATTCTGACAGAGCAGACAGATGGCCCAAGACTGTGGGGAAGCAGGAATAGAAGGCCGAGGCATAAAGCCTGAGCAGTGGTGCTGCTAAAGAGAGCCAGCAGGCTTAATCTTTTTCTTTTGCATTGATGGTGGATACCCCTGCGTGGGAAACATACATTGAATGGACTGTTTCTGTTTTCTTTAACAAAAGTGGGCCAACAAGCCTTTAAACAATCATTTCTGGCATGGACCCTACTCACTGGTACACGCTACCCTGAGATAAATAAATCCCAAATATTACAATATGTTTACAACTACTCAGTGTGTCCATATAAATTATAAACCTTTTTGGGCCTTCATTTGGTGGTAAATGTTAATGCATGTCTTTTGATTCTTTTATTATCATAGAAGAGCATCATAAAATTGTAAAATGCATGACATGCATGGCTATAACACATAGGTGTGCATTATTTGTCATTTGTACCCATAGTATGGTCCAAAAACAATAGTGCACAGTTGTTTTTTGTTATCAAACACACACAGACACCAACACTGCCAATTAAACTAACACTACATAAAAAATCTTTTTTAGCCTTCCAAAAACACACTAACATTGACACTAACACTGTCCCTGTCATTGGCACTTCCACCATTGCTGACACTAATGCTGACATTGACCCTAATGCTAATACTGACAGTAACACTAACTTAGATCAATCTCTTACTTAAAAATTTCACCTTTATTATTATTTTTTATAGACTTTTTAACAGGCTACACTTTTAGAGAGCATGCACAATATTACAAAATATTTTTCTCCTTCCTGAAAAAAAAAGAGCTACAGAGGAGGCTTCTGTAACTGGTGATCTCTGTGATTGTATGTCACAGCGAGCACCTGATCGGGATCCTATCTTATTGGCTCCAGATTGTCACTTCAGGAGACCAGAAGCTTTCTGGTGAACTATTTTAAAATACTGCTCTCTCTAATACCTGTGATTGCACTGTGTCTATAAAGTTAGATGACAGGCAAAGTGTTTAGTGGCCCAGTGTCTTGTTATCACAGTGATTGCCAATCACAGTGATCACAAAGGTACATAAACAAACATAAACAAAACCTCACCTTCTACCTCTTCTGTCAGTTTCAAATATAAATAACATTGCTTCCTTTGACCACCAACAAAAGGGGACACACTGGGGAAATATTGACCCAAAAGTTGGAACACTGACCACCAATGACCATCACTGAGCATCAAGCAGTACACAGGGGCAATACTGAACATAAAGGGAGCACATTAATCACCAGTGCAATGGGGAAAAAACACCACCACTGATCACCATCATTTAAAGGGACAGTTACCACAAACCACCATCGAAAAAAGGTCCTAACTCCTGACTCCTGACTGAAATGATGTTGTTCTGTGCATTAATAGTCCTGACCCCTTGCACTTCGACTGCTGCACTGCATGTGCTATATCCTAAAATAAATAACATTGAGGATGTTTGTACTGTCCTTATATTTTAGGGGCCTTAAGAAATGTGATAGGCAGAATATTAGAGTTTTTTTTCCATTTTCTGTTTTCTTTATATAGTTAACAAAAGTTATTGAATTCCATCAAAAGAAAACTATATCTATCTCAAAAATTATATTATTAGTATTATTGTTATTATTATTATTATTATTAATAATAATAATAATAATAATAATAACAATTGGGACTTATGTAGCATCAACAATTTGCACGTTGCATTACAACATAAAGGGAGGAAGTAAAGTTACAATACAATTTAAGACAGGAAGATTAGAAGGGCCTTCCTCATGAGATCGTACAATCTAAAAGGGAGGGCCAAATGGTACAAAAGGTTATAACTGTGAGGGGATGAGTTGATGAAAAAAGAAATGTTAAGTTATTAGTTAGAGGCAGGATAGGCTTCCCTGAAGAGATGAGTTTTCAGGGATCACCTAAAGGCAGACAGAGTAAGAGATAATTGGGCAGATTGGGGCAGGGGTTCCAGAGGTTGGAGGAAGCTGCGGAGAAGTCCTGAAGGTGAGCATGGGAGGTGGTAACAAGGGAGATATTATATAAAATTAACTTGAGTTCAGTGTTTCATGATAAAGTAATTCTCAGCACTGAAAACTAAAAAAATGTCCTGGGAATGAAGAAGCATATACAGTCTGGTAAGTGGTAAAGTATTCTTTCCTTTTTACATACCTTATTAAATGTCAGAATGTCACCACCAGTTTAAATATCTGGAAACACAAAATCTATTGATGCTTTTCCTAGTTAATTAGGTTCATAAAATAGTCAGTTTTTTTTTTTGGAAGCTGTATTATTATAATTCCTATACGTGATATATCTATGTGTTTCCTAGATATTGCTTTTACCCCAAACAGGAATTCAAATAATTGCATATATATATTTTAAGAATTTGTGGAGACATTCATCCTCTTTTTGAAATATTAAAGATAAGCAGGTGACCTTTTATAAAATGTATTGCACTCGATATTTATCCCAAAAACAAAATATTTGTTATAGAAAATTTGGTACATCTTATGATTAATTGAACAGGTGTCATTTTTCCTGGAAATGTTACTAGGCAACATAGTGGTGCGCTGACAATTATGTTTTATACCATCCAACATATTCGACTTTGCAAACATTGCTTAGCATATATTGATCTTGTATTTTAACCAGCAAAACGTATATGAAATGGAAGCTCAGTTAAAATAGAGCTTCTTATCTTTGACTCATTATGCTTCTTCAATATCATTTTAAAAAAGGTTGAAATAGCATACCTAAAAGTCACACAATGCAAATCTTCTTAAGCTTTATTAATAACCCCACTGATTGATTTTAGAAACTTAATCGAGCTAAAGACCAAAGTTGGAGCTTAAGAGGTCAAAATTCTACCCTACTTATTTGACAGGGATCTGACCTGAAAAGAAATATGAAAAATATTTTGAGAAAACAGATTTCAACTAACTATTACAAGGAATGATTTACTATTTTTTGGCATTTTAATCCTTGAAATGTATGGAGGATTGTGAATACATTTTATATTTGCTACATTAATTTGACATACTTTTCTGTCAATGAAAAGCAATATTTCAGCAATCAACTATAAATATAATAGATTTCAATATTAAGTGGCTAGTTAAGAGTACTGTTATTTTCATGGCTGGCAGAGAGACTAAAATTGTTCTCTAAAGTGCATAAAGAGGGGGATTAACTAAAATATGAGAATTACAACAGTATAACTCCAGCCAATACATATTTATAGTTTGGGATGGAGTGGAAAAAAACTCTCACAGGTTTTTACTACAGTCTAGCTACTAGAGCTAGCATCGTGCCATCTCATGTATTTGCATGTGCGTAAATGCATTGGGCCATGCATGGCATGTTGTTAATGTGGGCATGTCCATCTTTTATATACACTTTAACTAATAGAAGCCAGTCCATGTTCCTGTACCCTGTTTCAATTTTAGGTATGGCTTTTCTACTTCTGGTTCAGCTTCCTGTTTCTACTACTTAATACTATGTGCAGTCTTAACTGTGATTCAGTCTTCTTTTTTAGTATTTTGTCTTTTTCCAACTGATAATGGTTAGCCTATGAATGATAGTATTTTCTGTTACGGCGCTAAAACCTTTGTCATCAGCGTATTGCACCCGAGGTTTGTGATCTGGGAACCATCAAAAAGCCAAAGCCATATCAACTTGGAATAGTTCCTCATGATGCCCAAGGTCTTCATTGTCTGTGTGATTAAGAAAAGCCAAAACTTTTTTTGGCTTTGGAAGATCTATATGACATTATATGACCCTCTCTTCTATCTGTTCAGACAGTCATTTATATTACAGTTTGTGCAGAAATCTATCTTTTCATTATGATGTCAGATGCATGACAGTTGGAAAGCACCAACTGCTTCTTAATAGCCCAGTTTGATTTTTTTTTTAATATATTTGTTTTGATGACTTTCGAAAAATCAAAATGTTTGTGAACAAGACGTACTGTATAATTAGAAAAGGTTTCATTCATAGTGGATCACAGGATTCACTAAAACAGTTAATTGGAACAATTGAGGGTTATATTAATCAAAGAGTAGTTAAAGAGGTAAATGAAATGGAACAGAATAACAACAACCACCAGTTGTTATTATAATATATTGTGTGATGGATAAAAGGTTAACTTGTAAACTAAGTACATTTTGAAGAGGGAGCATGCTTTTTGAGATCTGCTCTGTGGGGGCAAAAGAGTTTGTGCCCTGGGTAAAAGTGATTGTAAAGATTAGGGACATCAGGGGGGAGGGGGGGCGGGGTTGGGCAGAACCTTGTAGACATGAAGGATATTCTTGACTTTCTGGCTGATTGTCTGGTCTGAACATAGATTGAAAACTACCAATTTCTGTTCAGAGTTTATTCAAACTCTGAACATTTAGGACATTTTGCTGCTGTGAGTGGTTGCTAAGGAAGCAGCCGATGCACCCACCGCATTCTTTCCAACCAGTGACATCACCTGGTCCATTCACTTACATGACCAGGAAGTCTCGACCATGTAAGCAAAAAGGTGGGCATAGGAGGTGATATCATTGCCTAAATACGTCCCTTAGCCATATTTGTGTAATAACATAAGATGCAAACATCCCCAGGGCATCCCCCAGTTATGGTATTTAATGGAGTTTTGCATTTTTAATCTTTCAGTTTAAGCATAAGTAGAGTCTCTGCTCTTTGCCAAATAGAAATGTTTTGAATTTTTCTTTTTTGCTTTGGTACATGGCCCACATGACAGTGTCCAGCCCTCCCATGCCATTTGTTTGAATTTCGAACATTCAGCTTCTTTAGACTTCAGCGGGGTTTGGATTAGCCACTATAGTAATGTTCGAATCCTACTCAAACCATACCAGCTACATTCGGCTCATTATTACTTGCCATATGATTTAGGTGTCTTTCAGGAGAATGTTGCATTTAATATGGTTGGGTAGTCTAGTATGTAGAACCCCTTTAAAAGACCATGAGCATACTGATTGATTGTCAGGATCTACACTGGTGTGGAAAGAGGTATCAAACACCCAATCCCTGACTTGTCTGAAAATACTTAGGTTGTATAGTTAAATGTTTTGTAGGTTAACATCTCAGTTTCATGCGGAAGCCTGAAATTTGCCAACTTTGGGCTTTTTCTCTCCAGGTGAAAGTGGAAAAAGTGAATTCCTTTGTATAGTCTGCATAGGGTATATTAGATGGGCAAAATTGATCTTCCTAAATATACCATATGACACCTCTTCAAGATTGAGATCTCTCCATCATGGTAGTTGCTGTATTATTTGTTATATCACAGGGGTGATTTTAATTTAATTCAAGGCATGTATTTAGAATACAGATTCTGAGGTGTGTGTAATGTGACCATGTTGTATCCAGAATTCACAGTTCGTGGACCATTCCCTATCTGTTATTGTTGAGTGTTGTGTTAGGGATATAAGTTCACTCTGTTTAAAAGTGATAAATGGTTGGGGTAAATTTAGGAAACTGAGCTGTGGGATCAGAGGGAAACAAAATAATATAATTATCAAACAATGTGTATAACTTTTATTGACCCAATTTAATTCATTTAAAAAGCTGTGAGGAGAGGAATGAGCTGGTTAATGGCTCTGTAGTGAAGGAGATAAAGAACATCTCTATATGGAATGGGGAAGGGGAAGACAATGTCCCAAGCTTGGATTTTTGTAGATTCTCTCTGAAATCCGGTCGGTTGTGAAATGTTACGAAATGTTCTGCGAGTTGCTCAGTTGTTTTGTTGTGGGTATGTGGATAATATAAAAAAATATAAAAATTGTGTATGATTATTCAAGGTATGGGGACCCCATAAACATGAACATATCACAGAGAGAGATATGATCTTATGTAAGTTATCAATATTGAAACAAACCCCTGATATTTCCTTTTTTAATATGCATTTACAGAAATTAAGATAACATTAGAAACAAAAAAAGCTTAACACTTTTGAAGTAGTTGTTTAGAAATATCATTTATAATTCTTTCTTAATATTTTTGTCCATAATTTGGTCAATAAGTCATTTGGTCCTTCATGTGTTTTTCTTTAGTAGATACAACATTTTTTTCTTTTTATCAGTATTTGTAAATAATTACAAATGTACTAATGAAATACACATTTTTAAATAATAAATTGAGGTGAAACACTAAGGTTAACCATAAAATTAGTTTTAAAAACAAATGTGTCCTTCTCCCACTACATCTTACACTGTTGATAACTTAGTTTTGAACTCTGACGTCTGGGTGATGCTTAATCTTGTAGGCAATCCAAAGAAGTCATCACTAAGTGAATAGCAATTTTTTTTTTGTAGGAAAGGGTTTGGAACAGTATTCCCAAACTCAAAGTCTTCAAAGACACAGAATAGCAGGATCAAAAGGGGTTAGCCAATTTATTAATCTTAGATCAAAGACCCATCAAAAATATTCCCTGTTGACATTCACTTAGATTGGATCCTCATGAACACACTGACCTGTTAAATATGACCTGTATCCATCAGGAACACAGCATCATGAAGAGATCAGGTCTGGCATAAATTCCTTTTAAGGCATATAGACAAGAAACAATTTGAACAGCTAGTGAAAGCAGTCTTTATCCAAATGTGTAATAATGACTCTGTATGGATGATGATGATTATGCTAGAATATGTGAAACCTATATAAGCATTAGGCATATATGTGAGTTACTGAGTCTGATTTTCTACAGAAGTAGAAAATCTTCACTGAAAAAATAATGTGAATGTGAACAGCATCTGCACGTAATTGGGTATTTCAACAGTCAACAGGAATTTGCTTTCCACATGATTGGAAAATCACATATTTTTTTGAATGAAGATTCTCAAATTCTTTAGTATATCATCTTCACTGTATATATGATTAAAATGTATATTTATTTAGGAAATGATGCAAGTAAATTCTACAAGTAAAAGTTTATTAGCTAACTAAATCGTTTTCATTGCAAACTTTCAAGGCATGCTGACCATGCAAAATATTGTTAAGGATACAAGGGTTACTTCTTTGCAGAGGTAAATCTGCAATAATGTAATTTTGCAAATGTACTTAATTGAGGTCTTAGGCTGCTACCTAAGACATCTCAACACTCAACACATAATCTTCTTTTAGGAATATATTTAGGAACATCCAGTAAAAATAGCAAAATCGCTTGCAACTGGTGTGGAAGGTTTATTGAATAAAATACAACCAGCACAAATTGATATAAACTATAGTATATAATAACAAAATGGTATTTATTCATGAATCAGCTGATTAGTATTCATTATTATAAAGTAATACAAATCCTCTTTTCTTTGCATTCTAAAAGAAAAAAACATGTTATCACTATTTGTTTCAATGTTAAAAGAAACAGTGAGTGAACTTGTTTCTGAGTTATCTGGGAATGGTTCAATCTATATTAACCCTTTTACTACCATTGCTATAATACAGTACTTTTGGGATTAAGTGCATGCAGTCACCAGATATTTATAAAGGTTCATAAAGGTTTGGACTTATATCAGGGACTGGACCTAATGTTCACCTTGGATGTCCTCAAGATTTCACCCGCTTCTTAAAAACCCATATATATATATACATATGTATATATATATATATATATATGTATATATATATATATATATATATATATATATATAGCCATCAGTGCTACGTTTTTATGAACTTTTTTTTTTTTTAAATCTCTTAAATATTATCATTATGCCTATCATATGTTCTGACAGAAAAAAACCCCCGAGGACATGGCACTCATATTTTCACAAAATGAAACCTGCCAATTTTTCATCGGCATTTCTCCTGAAGCTGCCTACATGCAATGCAGATAAGTTATGGAACTTTGCAGGTGTGTTCATTTGCTTAATTTCTTTCCACTAATTAGATCTGATATATGTTTTTTAATGTCACTCATTTTGACAAGTTGCTGAAATTATTCCATTTCTTACATGTTCAGACCTATTCTCATGCATATGTGAAACAAAGTGGTTCTTTGTGCACTACAATGTAGCAAACATATCAAATTATAGTTCAACCTTAAAAGGGATTTAGCAAAGTACACATATTGCCTGAAACAAACTCAAAATTATATTCCTGAACTTCACAGTACCTTAAAAGTCCCACAGGGTATTCCCTATTTACACGTGTCTTGGTTACTTTTCTTTTTACTTTAGTTTTTATTTTTAAATACTTTGTAGGCTTCAGTGTTTCCTATGAGTTAAATAAGTAACAACTTTACGAATCAATTTAAAAAATATATATACAAAACAAACATATTGTCCAAAATTTATGAGGAAACCCTCTGACATGACCAAGGATAAACAAATCTGCTCAGGTCTTATTTGCAGGGGAAAAAAGATATTATCTGATAGACAATACCACAAGTATTGACTAGTGGCTGGGAAGTATATAAGCAGATTGGGTAGGCCACAATATAAGAGGAAGATATGAGGCAAGGTTTGTCCTAGAATTAACACGAATGTGTATTATTTGGGATACAATAGCCAAAAGTATTGTACAGTGGATGAATAGTATATAAGCAGCTTGGTTACGCTGCATTATAAGATATGGAGAGATAAGACAGGTTTTATCTTTAAATAGATATTTGGTAGACTGTGTTATGACAGTATATTGAGTTATGATCTTCATAAACATACAATGTGATCTTTCAGGCACAAAGGAAGCAACATTTGTATGGGAACATCTCTCAAATAAATGTTATTGTTGAATCTATTACACAAGACCAGCTTTGCTGTCCTTGAATGGGAAAAATAGATACCATTGTAGTGTACAGTATGTAGGCAATGTAAACTACTAGCTAAAAAAACGACACTTTTACAGCTAGTTCAATTTTTTTTAGATGAGCTTTTATCAAACATTGGATAAGCTTGTTAGCATAGTGTCAATAAGCAACAACAATTGTATGGCTTTCTATTTGTCCTATGGCACTCAAGTTGCTGCTCTGTTATCTGGAGTTTGCAGTCATAAGTGCTTCCCTCATAGAAACTGAGGTAGATAAGAAGTGGGAGGGAGCTATACCCTTGTGGAAAGGACTCTAATCTTCCTAAATAACAAGGTTAGCAGTACAAGCTGAAAGGGGGACTCCATAGGACTCTGCCAAGCCAAGGGACCACAATAGAAGCCACAATACATGATAAAGGAAGATTGCCAAGCCAAGAACTCATGTTCCTGCAATTGCCTAAAATGTCTGGAGCCCTGTTTGCTACAGAAATCACAGGCCAGCTATGACAGAAGCTTAGTGAAATTTAGTGTATGCCTATTGCATTCTGATTAGTGCATTTAATAGGAAAGGATAGGTAGTGTATGCATGGGTATATATAAATTGATCACTGAATTGCATCAGTGTTCATTATATAGTACAAGTATATGTATAACCTAATACCTGTCCCCCTGCTCCCCACAATCACCCCTACATTCTCGTGTGCACTCCTGAACGCCCGATCGGTTTGCAACAAGCTCACCACCATCCATGACCTCTTTATCTCCCGCTCCCTCAACCTCCTGGTGGTTACTGAAACCTGGATCCAAGCCACTGACTCTACCTCCCCTGCGGCACTCTCCTATGGAGGTCTCATCTGGACCCATTCACCCAGACCGAGAGGTCATAGAGGTGGTGGGGTCGGCATGCTCTTGTCACCGCTGAGCACCTTCCAGGTCCTCCCAAACCCCCCTCTCCATCCTTGTGAGGCCCACTGCATCCGGCTATTCTCTCCTACCCCTCTGAGGATTGCAGTAATCTATTGGCCTCCTGGACCCGTATCCCGCTTCCTCGATGATTTCTCCGCCTGGTTACCCTTCTTCCTCTCCTCAGAGCTACCCACCATCATCCTTGGAGACTTCAATATCCCTATCAATGTCAATAACCCGGCTACATCCCAACTCCTCCACCTAACCTCTTCTTTTGCACTCACACAGTGTACACAGTCCTCCACCCATTCCAACGGGAACACCCTGGACCTTGTTTTCTCTCATCTCTGCACCCCCCACAACCTCAAAAACACCCCTTTCCCTCTCTCTTACCACAACCTCATTACATTCTCCATCTCCCCATCTCCCCATCCTCAAACACCTCCCCCCCCCAAACGTCAAACCATCACCAGCCGTAACCTCCGGAACCTGAACCCTGCCCCTCTCCACTCTTTACGACAGTATCCTTCCACTGTCCTGCCCTGACCTGGCCACTACTGCTTATAACAACTCACTGTCAGCCGCCCTAAACTCCTTAGCACCCCTAACCACACGTAGTATTAGACCCCAACCGCTTCAACCCTGGCAGAACGACCACACCAAGAATCTAAAACAACGCAGTCATGCGCTGGAGCGATTATGGCGCAAAACCAGATGCCAACAAGCGTTCACCCTATACAAATCTGCCTTCCTCACCTACACCTCTTCCCTCCATGCTGCCAAACAAGCCTACTTTGTAACCCTCATCAATACCCTCTCCTCCAGTCCTCGCTGGCTCTTCTCCACTTTTAACTTCCTACTATCTCCCCCCCCCACCTCCACCCAGTACCTCACTCACCGCCCACAAGATTGCTAACCACTTCCAAAACAAGATTGATGCAATCCGTAGGGATATCGCCAATGCTCAGACCTCCACCCCACCTAGCCTCCCTCCCATGATAACCACCTCAACACTCTCCTCCTCTAACCTCGCAACTGCCCAGACCCACACCCCACCTAACATCCCGCACACTAAAACCCCCCCAACACTCCACTCCTTCGACCTTGCTACCACTGAAGAGGTCACTAAGGTCTTCTCCGAAGCCCGCCTCACCACCTGCCCCCTTGACCCTGTCCCCACACAACTCCTACGGTCACACTCCTCCTCCATCCTACGCTCCTTCACCCAAATCTTCAATCTCTCCCTTTCTACTGAAGCATTTCCCTCCCCCCTAAAGCACGAGCACATCACCCCCATACTCAAAAAACCCTCCCTGGACCCCACCGACCTGAACAACCTTAGACCAATCTCCCTCCTGCCATTTACATCCAAACTCCTCAAGCACTTAGTCTATAATTGCCTAAGCTTCCACCTCAATGACAACAACCTCCTTGATCCCCTACAGTCTGGCTTCTGTCCCCTACACTCCACTGAAACTCACCAACGACCTGCTAACCGCCAAAGCTAATGGCCACTACTCAGTCCTCCTACTCCTCAACCCCTCCGCGGCCTTCGACACAGTTGACCACCCCCTCCTCCTTAAAAAAACTATACTCCCTTGGCATCAGAGACTCCGCACTCTCCTGGCTCTCCTCCTATCTACCCCAGCGCTCCTTCAGTGTTACCTATAACGCTGCCACCTCACCCTCTCTCCCCCTCTCTGTTGGGGTCCCCCAAGGCTCTGTCCTCGGGCCCCTTCTCTTCTCCATCTACACCTCCTCCCTTGGCCAGCTGATACACTCCCACGGCTGCAACTACCACCACTACGCCTCACCCCTTCAGTCTCCGCCCGAATCATCTGCCTACTAAATGACATATCAGACTGGATGTCACTCCACTTCCTCAAATTAAACCTTTCCAAAACCGAGCTCGTAGTTTTCCCCCCAGCCCCTGCCCCCCCCCCCCCAAACCTCTCCATCATGACCAATAACGCCACCATCAGTCCCACCCCGCAAGCCAAAGTTCTAGGTGTCACTCTAGACTCCAACCTATCCTTGCAGCCCCATGTCCAATCGCTGGCAAATTCATGCAGGCTACACCTCCGCAACATCTCCAAAATACGTTCATTCCTAACCCCAGACACTACTAAACAACTCATTCACTCCCCTATTATCTCACGACTCAACTACTGCAACTCTCTCTTCACAGGCTTACCTCATCACAGACTCTCCCCGCTTCAGTCTATCCTGAACTCAGCGGCCAGACTCATCCACCTTACCAACCGCTCCGTATCCACCACCCCCCTCTGTCATTCCCTCCACTGGCTTCCGATTGCCCAATGCATAACATTCAAACTACTAGCATTGACGTACAAAGCTATTCATAATACTGCCCCAAACTACCTCACCGACCTGATATCCAAATACCACCCAACACGTACTCTTCGCTCCTCACAAGACCTCCTACTCTCCAGTTCCCTGGTCTCCTCCTCTCATGCCCGACTCCAGGACTTCTCCACGTCTTCCCCCATCCTCTAGAACTCACTACCCCAATCCATCAGACTGTCATCTACCCTCCTGTAAGGGATTTCCGGCAAGGAGGTGGTCGGGAACGCGCATGCTCACAAGCATTCCCGCAGGAGAATTGCCGGTTGAGCGCATTCGTGCAAGAATGCACGATCGCGCACATGCACGGCGAAAATTGGCACCAGACGGCCCATTTAAAGAGTGCCTCAGTGCTCAGGTTGAGTGCTGACTGGTCTTCAGCTCCCCCCGTGTCCTGCTAGTTCCGTACGATTCCTTTGTTGCTGACCCGGCTTGTTCCTGACCCGACTCCGATTACTCTCCTGCTCCTGGTTCCTGACTTCGGCTCTGCTCCTGACTTTGGCTTCTCCTTCTGATTCTTTACTGCGCTGCCCGACTGTTTATGACCCCGGCTATCCTTGACTCTGCTCCAGTCCTGTGTCCTGGCTACACTGTTCAACAGGTAAAAAGTTTTGGGCATAAAATTAGCTAATCTTACATAATTTTGGGGTGCTGAAAACGAAAATGACCCTAAAAAATGTTGATTGGCTCTAGTTTCCATGATATATTCACCCATCTAATGACGTAAGCCATTCAAAATTATGATGCAACTTCAGCTGCATATTGCGCAATTGATACTGGTGACCAATAGAAAATTGCATGTATACTGAGATGATGCAATATTAGCCTTTAATTGCATCACTTCACTGCATAAAAGCTGCAGTATCTGTAGCTGATTGTAGTTCGACAGCGTCTTTACATTTCGTTTTATGCTTATATAGGCTACTCAGTAATGCCTCGAACTTGTGTGAATAAAGCAGATAATTTCTGCTATATCTGCGGTGAAATAGCTTTTATCTCACAAAAAAGGAGGATAACAGGAATGATTAAGAAAGCCTACAACTTGTATTTTGGCTGCAAGATAGGAGACCAGGACAAGAGCTGGGCACCACATATATGCTGCAATTCTTGTGGGACGGCACTGGAGCAATGGTTGAATGGAAAAAAGGCATCTATGCCTTTCGCTGTGCCAATGATTTGGAGAGAGCCAACAGATCATGTTAGTAATTGTTACTTTTGTATGGTGCCTCCAATTGTAAAAGGGCTAAATAAGAAGAAACAGTTATCTGTGCACTATCCAAATATTCCATCGGCAATACGTCCAGTTCCTCATGGAGAGGGGCTACCAATTCCTAAAGCACCAGAATCCTTCGTGGTTGAGTCAAGTGAGGAAGAACCTGAAGCGTGTAGTCACGTGCAGTTGTAAGAGATAGCCCTTTCCTCGAATACAAGAGAAAAGCCAAGAGAAGCAAAACCGACACAAACTGAAGACAAAACTAGTGAGAATCCTAGGTATTAAAATGATTCAACTTAGCTTATGGCTATAATTTTTCTTGGTAATCCTATGCAATATATTATGCCATTTAGGCTTTGTTATGTAGTCAATATCACTTGCTTTATATTTGTGGAAAGACATCTATCTATATAATTATTGTGCATTATGTAGTCGTTACGCCTATAGTAGAAAACTTTCCGTTTACAGAAAAACTAGAGCCAATTGACAAATTTCATTGTTCTATTTGAACTCAGAATGTGAAATTCATTAAGAAATGGATCCTTTTGTTTCCAAAACTGGCAAAAAATAAAAATTTGTTGAACAGTGCTACCTAACGTGCTCTGCTGCACATCTGGCAATCCACAGAACCTACCTGGTCTATTTCTATGGTGCCCAAATCAGAGGATACTCTGCCTACCAAGGTCATCACCTGCAAGAGCCACAAGCAACAACCACTGGCGCTCTTGTCCCCCTGGTCCCTAGACTCCCTCTGTTCCAACTTCAGCGGGGTCAGGGCTAGTGACACAAGTGAGGCCGACCTCATCAATTCAGTCTCCCATCAGGTATGTGACACCTCCTTACCTTTAGGCACACCCTGAAAACCCATCTCTTCAGGGAAGCCTACCCCTCCCTCACCTAACAGCCGATCTCCTCCACTCCTCCTACCACTCCATCCCCCACAGCCATTTCCTCCTGTACCACTTTCCCCTCCCTCCTAGTTTGTAAGCTCCAAGGAGCAGGGCACTCGAACCCCTCGTGTATTGTATTGTTACTGTATTGTCTCATCTACTGTCCCCCACTATAATGTACAGCGCTGAGCAAACTTTTTGGTGCTATATAAATACTGTAAAATAATAATATGTATATGATAATCAGCAGGATGGTATAAAAATCCCTTCACAATTAGGGTTAAAACTAGACATGTATGATTTGATTCTGTTTGATTCATTTTACAGAAGAAAAATTAAAACTTTTTAGAGATTCAGATGTACCCAAATCTCCGAATGGACACAGAAATGAATGGCAACAAATCTGAAAAAAGTTATAACAAAATTAAGAAAAGCATTCATTTTATTAGTTCCATTTGGATTACATCACATGATGCTGTAGTAGTTCAAGCTCATAGAGAATACAATTTTCAAATTAATTTGATAATTCAGGTTTAAAAAATGAAAGGACCTAAGTTTTGTTCCATTTGTTAATTCAGATGCAAATGACACCAGACAATATTGTCCAATCAGCTCATGCCATTTCTCTTGGTGGGTTGGACCAGCTTCCAAAATATTGAATCTGTCTGATTCAATTCAAATCCGTCTGCTTCGATAATACATAGCAATCTTCCAAAAAAACTGCTAAATTGTTTTCGTCCACCCAGACCAGCAAATACAAAACAAATGGCGAAGATACGAAACATATTCTTAAAATGAATCATAACGAATATGACGAAACAAAATTCTTCAATGAGCGAATACATCCAAAGTAAAACAAAACAAAAATGTCTGGCGTGCACATGTCTAGTCAAAACAAACCTTAAAGTGTTACTAAACCCAGGACCCTGTATTCACTATATCTGGTCATCCACAGTGCAAAGAACATGGAAGTGTGATTACTTTAGTAAACATAAACTGCTAAATACCTTTTCCCATCAGCAGTTAGAGGAGTCTTTTGACTTCAGCAGAGCACTTGTACAGAGCTTGTGGGAGGAATTTTCTTAAGTATAGTGATAATATTATTTAGAGGTTGGTCGGTGGAATGGGTGGGAGGGGGGAAGATGTTATCCCTGAGTGGAGCTTTAAAGTTTAAATGAGTAATGAACATAGAAAAAAGAGATAATCAAAGGAAGAAAAGGAACAAACTAAGTTTAGATAAATTAGAAACATAAGACTTGATGGGTTTATGGTTTCCCCTCTTTCAGTCTTATATGAAGAGACACATTGAAGCTTCATTGGGTCATTGTTGCAAATTTGAAGAATTAGTCTTGAGTGACTTTGGGTTTTTGGAATTTATCCTGTGTAGAACTATATTTATAGAGGATCCAGCTGCACATGTGGTTATTTGTTTATGCAATAGTACTAATAATACATTTTAGACAAATGGGCCTATTCAGCAAAACAGTTTAAAGGCCAATGGTTCACAATTATATCTTAAAGCAGCATGATATGGGAAATTAGGCTCAGTTGAAGAAGCATTTTTAAGTGAAACCATGCCAGTCTAAACTTTGGTTAAGGGCTTGCCAGCCCACTTTTATTTACACAGAAATCAAAGCAAAGTCCTTCCCAAACAGAGGTTTCAGTTGCATAAAGTAAAATGATCCCAAAAATACTAAGCCACCTGGATCTCTGTTCAACAGCACTGCTGCTCTTTACACTGATCCCTAAGACATTTTCACCACCTCTTCTGGCTCTCTGAACTCTCTCCTGGATCATTCAACTTGTGGTCACAGTGCCCTGCTGTAAAGGCCCACTTCTGGTCTCTCATTAAGGGTTTCCCTGACACCTCCTGCTCTCTCACTGCTCTGAGACTTACAGATTGAACTCTCTTAGCCTTGATGGACAAGAAATCTCTTCACCATGGAGTGCTGTCTCTACAGTACTGCACCTCTGTCTCCAGACAGGATCACACGTCTGTCCTCAAATGGGAGCACACCTCTCTCCTGGCTAGAGCCCTGAGCTTTACCCAAGCCTCTCCTATAATGAATTTATATCAATCCTGTGTCCAAGTCTCTAGTAAGACTTGGACACAGGATTGAAGGCTTTGTCCCACCCAAGACACTTTGAAGTCTTCAAGCTCCAGACCCAGGTCTGGGATTACAAAACCCAAAGAAAGCTGTAAATATAGTTTTCTTCATTCACAAAAAACACTTTGGAACCCTGCATTCTGCATTAGTGTGAACCTTACTTCTACATCCATTTTCACAGAAGATGGGCCTCTCGCTGTCACAGCAGTTGTAAACTCCAACTAAATAATATTTAGTTTTTATAAAAACACTCTGTATTATAAACAATTGGAATTAGAAAAAAAAATGATTTGACATGTATTCATCCTTTGTTGCATCTCTTGCAGCCTTTTTGTGGCCACTTGCTGCCTACATGCATGCACTCTAGGGATGACTGCACAGCGTTTCTTAGTTTTGGTTGGATCATAGTAACAGCATCATGCATGTGCAATATGCACTGGTACGGCTGACTGTAGTCTCCATTGGAAGAGCATGTGACAGGGTGACAACACAAGAGCACAATTGAGAGACAGAACAAAGTGTTGTCATTTTATAACAGGAAATGCCTGTGTCCACAGATTGTCACTGCTGCTGCACAGTTTTACTACACAATGAAACAGCACTACTACAGTTACCCTGTTACAGGAAGTGAAAAAATAACAGATTTACAGGTGGGATCACAAGGCAAAAAAGCTAAAATACAAAGGGATTTGGAAAATAAAAAACTGATAGGTTAATGCTGGTGATAATCTGCATAATGCATGCATTTATAAACTACTATTACACTTTAGCATTCAATTACATTTCGTTATTCAAGTTAAATCATAAATTCTGATTGGTCGGTATGCAAATCAGTTTCTCTTTCTTCATAAATATATATATATATATATATATATATATATATATATATATATATATATATATACACACACTGTATATATAGTATTTTCCAGTAGAACAGTATGCACACATCTCTGTATTTCATTTTTTCTTAACCAATGCTAAAAAATGAAATCATTAATTCCCAGTGACTGTTCCTGTTTAAAAAATCCTGGTTTATATTTAATGTTATGAAAATGATCAGGCAAACATCTGGCAAGGTATGCTCAGAATATGAAACTCTATTTAGGAATAGCTAAGAGAGGTATTGAATTTAAAAGACTGAAAGTATAATCCAACATCTTAGGTGGCATAGGATTAAAAAGATACATGAAACCCTTTATTCAGCTACCAATCTTGAAACAACATTAAAATACTCATTTATCCTCATAGAGATATATTGCATTGCTGCTTTTTTTACTAGTCCATTTTTGGCAGTGAGACATGAAAGTAAGGCCAAGTCAAATTCCTCATTGAATATAAATACATTTGAAATGAATATGCTATTATTTCATTTATATGCCTTAATAAAATGTTCAGTCAACAATTAAATATTGTAATGTTTGAGTATATGAATATCTTTATTCTCCAGGGAGAAGAAAAATAAATTAAAAATAGTGTGTGTGTTTGGGGGGGGGGGGGGTCTTTCATTTATATTACTGTATTAAATGTAAGAATAATGCAAAAATATAATCCTAAAGGTATTATTCACACTTAAAGTGGAACTTCACTGTGGTTATATTAACTTGCCTCCATTGTTCTTCTGCACCACCACCTTTTTAAATTCAGTGTGCACACAAATCTCTTCCAGGAATTGGGGACCTGGCAGAGACCTGAAACATGTCTGCACAGGTACACAAATGCCGGTATTCTCTGGCATCAGAAACATGGCAGAGAACCATGGCATCTGTGCACATGCACAAGAATCCCTGGAGCCTGGCAGACATGCTGATAGTCTCTGAAAGGTCTGAATTCCTGGCAGAGTGCAGTACAATGTCCGCACATGGACAGAATGTATAGGAAAATGGGGATAGGATTTCAAGACCCTCGCAGCCCCCTTTTCACATGGGATTGCAGCAGCATCAGTTTCAAGGCTCCCTTAATTTAAATATTAACAGTTTTGGGGGAGCCTTGTAACTGACACATTGGGGGGAGCCTTGAAACCTAATCACATGACCATAGAAAGTTCTGCAACTCCTGGGGTGCCCTATAAAAGGGGACTCTGGCAGAAGATCATTGCCAATCGCCCCAGGAGGTGGACAGCAGTGGAGTTCCGCTCCCTTGTCGTGGCCTTTCTTTAAGTGGTGGGTCACATTTTCATTAAAATGGGTACAGTTAGTTCAATTTAATTGATCTGTTTTGTTAAGTACAGCTTAAGCTACAATAGCTAAGCTGTTGTATAATTTGTGGATAAGTAATTAAATCTAATATGTAGTTTAATGTTTCTGTTATATTACCAAATGTTTTGCAATTATTAAAACCAATAATAAAGGCCGCGGACATTATACTGAATCTGCAATAGGAAAGCAGCTTGGTGTGAACAAATCAACTGTGGGAGCGATAATTAGAAAATGGAAGACATACAAGACCACTAATAATCTCCCTCGATCTGGGGCTCCACGCAAGATCTCACCCCGTGGGGTCAAAATAATCACAAGAACGGTGAGCAAAAATCCCAGGACCACACGGGGGGACCTAGTGAATGACCTGCAGAGAGCTGGGACCAACGTAACAAAGGCTACCATCAGTAACACACTACACCGCCAGGGACTCAGATCCTGTAGTGCCAGACGTGTCCCCCTGCTTAGGCCAGTACATGTCCGGGCCCGTCTGAAGTTTGCTAGAGAGCATTTGGATAATCCAGAAGAGGATTGGGAGAATGTCATATGGTCAGATGAAACCAAAATACAACTGTTTGGTAGAAACACAACTCGTCGTGTTTGGAGGAGAGAGAATGCTGAGTTGCATCCAAAGAACACCATACCTACTGTGAAGCATGGGGGTGGCAACATCATGCTTTGGGGCTGTTTCTCCGCAAAGGGACCAGGACGACCAATCCATGTACAGGACAGAATGAATGGGGCCATGTATCGTGAGATTTTGAGTGCAAACCTCCTTCCATCAGCAAAGGCAATGAACATGAAACGTGGCTGGGTCTTCCAACATGACAATGATCCCAAACATACCGCCCGGGCAACAAAGGAGTAGCTTCATAAGAAGAATTTCAAGGTCCTGGAGTGGCCTAGCCAGTCTCCAGATCTAAACCCCATAGAAAACCTTTGGAGGGAGTTGAAAGTCCGTGTTGCCCAGTGACAGCCCCAAAACATCACTACTCTAGAGGAGATCTGCATGGAGGAATGGGCCAACATACCAGCAACAGTGTGTGCCAACCTTGTGAAGACTTAAAGGAAATGTTTGACCTCTGTCATTGCCAACAAAGGATATATAACAAAGTATTGAGATGAACTTTTGATATTGACCAAATACTTATTTTCCACCATAATTTGCAAATAAATTCTTTCCAAATCAGCCAATGTGATTGTCTAGATTTTTTTTCTCATTTTGTCTCTCATAGTTGAGGTCTACCTATGATGCCACTTACAGGCCTCTCTCATTTTTTTAAGTGGGAGAACTTGCACAATTGGTGGCTGACTAAATACGTTTTTGCCCCACTGTATATAAGACAGCACTTTTGTTGTTTTCTTTGTTATGATTAAGCACGAGATTCTGTGAAAAGCGTTAACAAGTCCTGTATTTATGCCCTGGTGTTTTGTGTGTCCTATGGATCAATAAATACACACTATATTCATCTATCCTCCGGTGTGCGGCTGACCCTTCTTCTTATTGCAACGTGTGTGGTGGAGAGCCAGAGCCTGCACCTGAGGATTGATCTGGATTGTTTGCCTGAGCGGTATACCTTTTGTTCTTTGCACTTTTACCCCCTTCTTGCCCAGGCCAATTTTCAACTTTCAGAGCTGTCGCACTTTGAATGACAAATGTGCGGTCATGCAACATTGTACCCATATGAAATGTTTATAATTTTTTCACACAAATAGAGCTTTCTTTTGGTGGTATTTAATCACTACTGGGTGTTTTATTTTTTGCACTATAAACAAAAAAAGAGTAAAACATTTGAAAAAAAGTTTTTTTCCTTCACTGATATGCGTTGATGAGGCTGCACTGATAGGCAGCACTGATGGGCACTGATGCAACACTGATGGGCACTGATGAGGTGGCATGGATAGACAGCACTAATGGGCACTGATAGTCTGCACTGATGAGGTAGCATTGATGAGGCAGCACTGGTGCGCATTGATATGCAGCGATGATGGGCACTAATAGGCACTGATGGGCACTGATGGGCGGCGCTGACTGGCATCACTGGCTGACGGCATTGACTGCTGGCACTGATGGGCGGCACTGATGGGCACTGCTGGGTGCAACTTCTGGGCGGCACTGCTGTAAATTTATGCACATCTAAATTAATTGAAAACACATCAAAATGTGACATAGGACACAGGACAAGGACAAATTCCCTAGACAATAGGGAAACCTCTGATGAAGATAGTGGAATATGTGAAATATTAATGACATTGTCAGACACAATAGTACTTTTATTCACCTGAATTAATCCTTTTTGTTCTTCGCCCGCCGTGGATACTTTGTCTTGATTTTTTTTCGTGCATGCCTCCTTTTCCTGATTTTCATTTTATTTTTTTGTTGTCCTTGGAGTGGCAGGAAGCCACTGACTTTTCGTCCTTGCATCCACGGGACTGTCTTGTGAATACTAAAGTAGCTGAGCTTCTTGATGTAACTGAGGATCTGCCATCAGTGGTATCAGAAGAAAACAGATGTTGTATTAGAACCACCAGGTGAGCCAAAATTCACTCTGTGATTTTTTTGTGTGTGATGTATTTCCTTTGCCATTCATTAGTATGGAATGCAGTGGTCTGGATCTATGACGACTATAGTTCCCTCTTCATAATCCTAAACATCCCATAAACATTTCTGCCATTTCACGTCCATGATTCCTTGTTCACAGTCATTTAATAAATTAGCCAAGTCTTTGTTAGGGGAATAATGGACACTCAATGAATGGTGTAGCATAAGTGAGGTTTTTAATGTACATTCATGTTTCTTTTTAAGAGCAGGCAAAGACACAGGGAGATGTTATATTTCAGCCAGCAATAAACAATCAGACTGTTGTTATTTTTTAGACACATAATCTAGAAACCATACCAATTTTGAACTCCAAATGTAAATAGTGCTTATCAGAGGCAATTTGAGAGGGAGAGAGCATGCAGGCTTCACCTGTAAATGAAAAAAATTACATTTTATTTCCTTAGAAAAAGTGAGAACATTTTTTTAAAGAATTATCCGGACACATTTAAGCATGTTTTATAGGCCAGAATTTCAAAGGTAAAGAGTGGGGATGGGTGTTTTTTATGCAAGGAATCACTGTTAAACCACACTACTCAAAAGAGTGTGTATTCCAAATTTCACAACTGAGGAACATCATAGGGAAACATAATGTGTTGTCCAATTTTAATGATGCACTTCAAATTAACCAACACATTAATGGCCAATGCAGCATTTACCCAACCCTAAAAATTTGATAATCATTGCATCTGTAAAAGAAGATTTGTAAAAATTAGATTTTGAGTATTAATGGAAACAAAGCACTATAATCCAACATGAATATTCTTGCATAGGACAGGACTGACCCTTGACAAAAATTGTATACGGTATATTGTACATTTTATGCTACCATCACACAGCCACAGAAAAAAAAAGATTTTGGGTGTTGCTGGTGGTCAACCACAGAAACCCCACAGACAAATTCCTGCAGAGCACAGGTTGGACCGTGTTTTAACAGACATTCACTGTATCTGCAACTGACACACAACTGTAAGAAAATTGGATTTTGAGCCTTGGTGGTGCCCAAGCACCATACTTCCACAGATTAAATCCCGCAGAGCACAGGATAGATATGAAAAAAAATCCTTAGCATTTGCAACTGTGTTTTGCTGAAAAAAAAATCAAAATTGACATTGCAAATAACAGCAGTTATGGCCCCATTTTCAGATGGTAATGGTAGCATATCTACACCAGTGACAGATGTTAACAGTGCAGGTAGAGTGATATGCTAATGATGATTGGGTGTGAAATTTTTTTTATGGCCTGCAGTGGTGAAAGGAGAAGCCCAGGATACAGCAAAAACAGTCCTCCACTGCACTGAAAGCATGTTTGAAGAGCAACCTGGCTGCGGAGCAGCCTACAAGGTCAACTGCATACTGAGCAAGCTCTAGCCAGTAATACATCCTCATGTCCCAATTTTTAAGGGTGTCATTCATTTGGAGGGTCTCTACAACCCTTCTTGTCCATAAATAATCAGCCACCATGTAAAGCAGCAAAATGCCTTGGGTGCTCAGGACTGAAACATATTTTAAAAGCATTGTTCAGACATCACCCAGGCAGCCACTGCTGCTTCTCCTTTCACTGCCAGGAGGCTCAGAGACACCTTTTTTATGGGACACTATCCTGTCAGTTTCTGGAAATGAGTGAAACAGGTCCCTTCATAGTGCAACCCCCAGATATTTCATCCTCTGCTCTCCATACAAGTGCAGCACGAGCTGTGCAACTTTCCACTTGTAATGTGGATCTAGGAGGATTGAAAGTCAGTTGATGCCTCAAATCCTGGAGCCCTTTTCCAAGGTATGATGTATGAAAGAACCTATGCACTGCAAATTACTGGAGGTGAAGGAACCCCAGTCTTCATTTTCACTGAAGATGACATTGTCCTGAGTCACCTTCTCCAGGTACATGCCACTCTAGAAGATTGCCCCTTGTGTTCTACAGCATGCAGTATGTTGCACGGTCAAAGTTGATTTCCACCTGGTGGACATGTCAGATATCAGGCAGTTTTTTGGAGGATGTAAATCTTGCAGAATTTATTCCCAGTCAAACACTGGCTGGGTAGGACCACCTGGAATGGCTATACACTCTTCTGGCCTTCCTCAGAAGATCGTTTAACCAAGAATACCTATCCTTGCTGCACAACCAGATTGAGGATGTATGCCAGGCAAGGAACAGGTGTCAAATTTCCCTGCTGGACAGTGGAAACCAGGTTGATGCCATAGTCATACATCACTCTTCCTGGCACAAGTTACTGGAGGGGTTAACCACCTCTGGGCCTGCCACTTCAGAGCTGAAAGAATTGCTAGCAAAATGTGACTCTACTCCCCTTGACATACCAGTTGTACAACTGTGTGGCATCTTTTTGCCTGCGCCATTGCATAGCCTTTTTAATGCTTGCATGCTGCATCTGCATTTTTGGTTATACTTAAATCCCCCAGAACTTTATATATTATATGAAAGCAGAGGCCTGGTAGAATAAAAAGATAGTAATTGTTTATCAAAGCCATATTTTCAGAAAAAATATAAAAAAAATAATTTTAGTACAAATCCACGCCACATTATACCCATTTTTTGTTAAAGGCTAAGTTCACTTTCTTAAAAAAAAATAAGAAATGCACATTTTTGCAGGTAAAAAAATGTGCATTTATAATTTTATTCTTATAAATTTGCAGATCATTTCACTCACAATTTGCAGACTGTGGCTAAAATGTCAGACCCCTGCAGACACTCAGTACAAACATCTGCTCTTACCTCCCATAGGAGTTGAAAGTTACTGAAGTGCAAGAAAAGTAATGAACTATGCTCATCAGTGCCCTGGTAGTTCACTGAAAACTACAAGCTGTCTGCCATGGTGGCAGATGGGACCTGTAGTTCATTCATTTACAAATCTGTTGGATGACACAGCTGTGGGGGCAGAGCCCTGCACAGCCACTCTATTTTTAAATTGTGACAGTGGGTGCTGTCATGGGGGGTGATTGGGGGAGTGTGTGCAGAGGTGCACAGTAACATGTTATACCCTAAATATGAGTGTAAAATGTAATATTTTAGGGGGCGCATGCGCGACCAGGGACGATGGCGGCTGTGTAGTTCCTGAGCTCCGCTCTTCCCCGGCCAGCACGGACTCACCCGCCACGTGCCACTGCCTTCCTTCAGCTCCGGGTGAGTCATACACCCTCTGCACCCGGCACGGCACCAGAACGAGTCCTCTATGGGGAAGATAGGGCGCTGGAAGCCCCCCTCCCCGCAGCCACAGGATCCGCGACCGTCACCGCTCCGGTGGTTCTTATCCAGGCCGCAATCCCCGACCTCTGGCATGTCCAGGAACCCAGGGAGCGATCCCGGACCCCCGGTGGTCACAAAGGGTACTGCACCCTCAAGCATTACAGCTCCTCTGCCTGCCTCTACCCTGATCCAGCCCCAGATGGAGGATCATGATTCCCAGATTATAACTGGGGGGGCAATAGCTCACCCTGCCTCAGGGAATCAACACCCCTCCACCCAGATTTCCCAGCAGGCTGTCACATCATCATCTCTCACAATTTCAGCGCTAGATGATAAATTGCAAATATTCTTACGCAATATCACCGCATCCATTTCCACTGAAATTGGAAAACTGGCATTGGATCTCAGAGGGGAAATAGCGCAGATTGGTGACCGCATGGATAAATTGGAAAATGAGTTTGATGATTTGGTGCAATACGTTCATGTTCTGGAAGAGGACAACGCGTATTTGAAATATTCCATGTCCCAAATACAGCTCCAACAAGAGGATTTGGAAAACAGGGAACGGCGCCAAAATATCCGTATACGCGGTATGTCCGAATCTATTGTTGATGCACAACTACACCGTCATCTATTATCCTTTTTCACTGCAACTGCTCCCTTGGTTCCAGAAGCTGATTGGAATGTGGACAGGGCTCATCGCTCCTTGGGCCCAAAACCTGTTGAAGGCACCAGACCTCGCGACGTCATTGTTCGCTTCCATTATTTTCAAAGCAAGGAAGCCTTATTATCAGCAGTTCGCCACAAGCCATCTCTGGAATTTAAAGGTGACAGACTCCAACTCTTCTGCGATCTGTCCCCGATTACCCTGGCCAAGCGGCGAGCTCTGAAGCCGATCACCTCACACCTTCAGCAACACCGTGTCCTTTATCGGTGGGGGTTCCCCTTCAGGCTGATCGTAACTAGGGACAATACTCAAGTTGTGCTCCGTGATCTTCATGAGGCGGATTCTTTTTTAAAGCGCCTGGGACTTCCACCTTTGTCAGATGACGAGACCCCTCTGCCACCCACTCCAGCCCGACCATCTGCCACCCCGAACAAGATCTGGACTCCAGTCCGCAGAGGCCGGAGGAGGCTCTCACGTACCCCACAACGTCCACGACATCCTCGGACAACTGATCCGCCTGTCTGATGACTCCCTGGGGTGATTCTCCGATGTGAATTCGGTGCCGATCCTTCCCTCTTGGTTTATGCATGTTTTTTTCCACAGGTTTTTCATTTCTGGCCGGCCGAACCATTGTTGGGTGTTTTTTTTTTTTTTTCACTTTTGTTTTTTCTGGCCGGGTTTGGCGATCTTCCTGATGTCTTGGTTGTCGTGTTGCTCCCGATTTTGTCTAGCCATAGGCCTAGACGACTTGGGCCAAATTGTTGCTCCCAAGTTTATATCCTTGCGGATACTTATGTCAACTACTGTGTTTGTCCTTTCTTGTGTTAGTTTAATGTTTTTGTTCTCCATTCTTTTACATCGATGGTATATTATTCATTTCTCATGCTAATACATGTGCTTATTTCATTATTATTTTATAATGGCTTTGAGGTTTTTGTCATATAACGTCAAGGGTCTCAATTCCATTCAAAAACGTTGGATGGCTTTGCAGGAATTTCGATCCTCAGGAGCAGACATTATTTTTATCCAGGAGATCCATTTCAAATCAACTGGCTCCTTCCGTTTTGCCTCGAGATTTTTTTCCCAAGCCTATTCGGCCTTTGATCCTTCCGGAAAGGCTGGGGTGGCAATTTTGATTAGGTCACACTGCTCCCTTCGGGTTGTTTCCTCCAGGGTTGACCAACAGGGTCGCTTTATTATTTTGGAATGTATGCTTGGTGACACTCCCCTTGTTTTGTTGAATCTATACACCCCAAATTCGGGTCAATTGCAATTTCTTTCACAAACACTTGCCAACTTAGATTCCTTTTCCATTTCGCATGTGATTGTTGGGGGTGATTTCAATTTGGTTTTTTCCCCCCATAAAGACAGGAAAGTTCTTTTCGAGTCCACACCCTCGAAGCGGCAGTGCTCCTCTTCAAAAGCTTTCCGTAGACTGATAAGGGAGCATCGTCTCGTAAATAGATATCAAACATGTCAAGTCTTAAAGTTGTGTGGTGCAATCATATTTTACATACACATGTGAACCCTGTGCCTGCATTCATATTTGTGGGTGTGTACAGGACAACAGGGTTTATGTGTATTTTTTTTCTAATTGAGTATATGTATATTTTTTGTGAGAGCATTGGGCAAGTGATAGCTACACTTTATGGCAACATCAGCGGTCTGTTAAACCCCCAGTGTCTCCCTTGCCCTCCAAAGCAGCTATTTTAGCACAGATCATGCTTGATTGGCTACTTCACTGGTTGTATCAGTCAGGGAACAACAGCTATGAAACTGGAAAAATTCAGAGCTGAAAGCTTCCTACTTTATTGTCTGAAGAGGAGATTGAAGGATGGATGTTCCTTGGTCTACTCTTACTCACCATCCCAACCCCCTTCAATGTGGTCCCATGCTTCCAGGAACAGCACAAGAGCCTGGTAACCACGGGATGGGGGAAGGGGGGACCACACTATTCACATTGTAAAAGTGATCAATAGGCCTTATAGCTGCCCGGATCATTTTTTTTTACACCTGAGAGCCAGATGAAGAAAACAAGTACATGCTCATGGGTGCTACTGCATCCATGAGCTTGTGTTTGATTGTTAACTCTCTGGATGTATTACATATGTATATCCAGAGAGCTGAAGGAGTGTAACTAAAAACTTTTTTTTTTTAGTTTGAAAAGAGTAGAGAGGAATTACATCACCTGTCAGTTTTTATTGCTGTCTCTGTCCCGTTAGCGAAATTTAACCTCTCTCTTTGTCCTATTTACTATTATCACACAGAGTGAATGTGAAAGAAAATCGCAAATTTTGGGTTGTCAGCAGAGCAGAAATTCAAGGGAAATCTTCCAATGGGGACACTAGTTTTGGTGACCCTGATGACACCCCAGTATTCCATCACTTTGCAGGGATTTTCATTAACTTCCTGTTTTGGCTATGGGACAGGAAGTAAAAGGAAATCTCCCCAATGGGAAACAGATGACAAAGAAAACCAACAAGGGTTATAACCATACCTTACTCTAAGATGAAAAAACAGATTTGTCTTTAGTTACACTTTAAGGGAGAAAAGTGGTTGAGAAGATAACTCAGTGGAAAAGGGCAATGAGGAGGAGGAGTTGGAAGTAACAGCTCTGGAACAATCACACCAGCTATAAGGATGCTTGATGTCCATATGCCCATACTTGCTGAACCAATGTCTGTGAATATGTGGACTTTGCTGCTGACCTTGGGGTCCAATGATATGGAAACATTGCCCTCCATGTCATGGCAGGAATGGCATTTTGGACAAAGAAATTCCTGAAAGTGGGCAGAATCAACCAGCTGGAAAGACAGGTGTTTTAAATCCAGCTATTTGACCAAGAAGGCTTTTAGGCACTTTTTTCACAGTTGCATTTAGGACAGTAAAACATGCCTGCTCAGTGGCCCAGATGGTAGGGTGGAGTTTCCAGAAACAAAGCAAGGTTGCATCATATGCTGCATGGCTCTATGCAGACCTACTTTCTTGCTGGAGGAACCATAGGGCAGACCTCTAACACCCCTTGATTTACTATTATCCCTATCACTGGAGGCTGCTGAGGAGGAATTTTGGATAGCTGGGGTAGATATAGACAGGCAGGAGCTGAAAGGAGGAATGTGACCCTTTCCTGAGGACTGGTATTCTGGTGCTCTTCCCAACAAGCTGCTTGGTTAGAGGTCAGATGTCTCTTCATACATGTTGTACCAAAATCGCTGATGGTATGGTTGATATGCTGGAGGCTGCAAATAATGGTGCAGTCCAATGCGCATGCTCTAAAAAAGGCCCACACAGGTGAGCTCTTGTTAGTAGACTGGGGTACAACAGTTCCCTGTACCCATGGGGCTTTTCCTTACAATGGAACAGGGAAACTTCTCCCTCCATTTGTCTGCCAGCTGTCCCTGGATGACATCTTGGCACGATGGGGTTATGCTTCTCCCTCACTTTTATTTTTGCTCTACTGGTTACCCAGGTTATTTCACAGACTTCAGCATCATCCCCTCCCTCCTCATCACTGGAGCCAACTTGGTAGTATGCTGTGGTTGTGGGAACATCACTGTCAGTTGGTTCTACCTGCCTGGTGCCCCCTCTCTCTGGGCTCCCATTACTTTCCTCCTAAACCTCAGGGATGAATAACGTCTGCATCTCCTCTTGCAGCAAGTGGGTTACACTGTACTCAAATAGTTCAGCAGACACCTTCATGAAATATGGTGGAGCAATGGCAGGATTAGCTGTGGATGCCTGTGTGTAGCATTTCTCATGCTCTGAACAGCATTGCAGTGCATTGTGGATCTGAGTGACGTCATCACGCCTACGCCGCACTCCACGTGCCCTCCAACTACACCTGGAGATTGATTGACTGGCTCTCTCTTCCTGTTCAGAGGCATCATCAGTGCTAATGGCATTTGGATGGACTTCCTCGGTTATATCCACATACAGGTGAGCCTGTCAAAGCCATTATTGGCCAAAGTCTTGCTCCTGAGCAGAAATAAGGTGCAA
The DNA here is from genome assembly GCF_062004578.1 of Staurois parvus. Classification (NCBI taxonomy): domain Eukaryota; kingdom Metazoa; phylum Chordata; class Amphibia; order Anura; family Ranidae; genus Staurois; species Staurois parvus. The sequence continues at coordinate 1,729,903 of NW_028318034.1, read as the reverse complement.
GATTTTGGCCAACCATGGCTTCAGCAATGCATTATGGAACTTTTGGCAGAGCATACCTTACTTCTGCACACCAATTATGAGGCTTCTGCATGTGATATACAGTGACATCGCTCTCTAAATATATAAAAGTTTTTATTTTTCTGCTAACTAAATGACTGGCAGTCTGTTTTAATTTTTTTCCTAGATATTTTTTCAAGATATTTTGCCAAGAAATATTAAAAAAGTTTTCTACTCATTTTTATACTTATTATTTGTTTGAGATACTCTGAGTCATCAGTATTTTCCAATATACTTTATTTCTTTGAAGTCAGGGTATAGCTTAATTTACCTATGTTTTTCTTTTTCTAAATGCGATTTCTCATTGGGGGCAGATATAGTTTGTACTAATTATACTTATATTTTGATTACTGTCTGTATCTGCTTTTCCCTAACTACCTGCATGCTGAAACTATTGTTAGCAGGACAAGAAGTGAGGGTAAATGAAGCTCCAGGTACCAGTAGGAAACCACCAGAAGAGTTATCTCTTCCCAGCTGTATCCAAAACTGGAAAACAGAACTTACACTTTACTGGAACATATCTTAAGATAGCAGTTTACTGAAATTTTAAGTGTTTTTGTTTTTTTTTGAAAAAAATTAACTTTGTCAGATATTTCACTTAAGTAAAAAGAAAAATTGAAACATATTCAGGCTACAATTCTGACATGCAGTACAGAGTTATGGACAACAAATCACCTTTCTCCAGTTTCTCTGCACCTGCTGAGTACCTGAAACAAATTCCACTAATGATTTACATGCAAACGTAGAATCAAAACCATTTCAGGACAATTGCATCTGGCAGCAGATGGCTAGAGTATTAAAGCTTAGCTTTTCTAGTCAACATTTGCTTTACGTTAAGGTTTACTGCACAGGATGGGTAAAAATATGTCTAAAGCTCGTTTTCTTTAGCTGCTTTTTCCATTAGCAGTGACAAAACTATTTTTTAACAACAGTGAAAGATAGTTTAGGAAACATCAGGTGGTGCATTGGGAAACTGTAATAAAAAAAGATACTGAAATTGTGTGTATAAATTTCAGTATTAAACAATGAAAAATAGAAATAGTCTGCTTTTCCATAGAGCTCTTCTTTAACCATCCGGCTCTTGTGGCACCCAAAGAGAATGGGTAGCTGAAAACTATTTATCAAAAGAACGTGCTTTACATAAGAAGTGACCCGTGTATTGAATTTATCTTAGCAATATATTTTTTATTAGATTATATCCAAAATTACAAAGACATTAACAGAGTGAAATAATCATATAGGCGGCAGGATGGGAGGAGAATAACTTCTCCCGCAGTTCATATTCAATACTAATCCAGTGCTGGTCTCAAAAGTGTACTAAACAGAATTCAACAAATAATGACTATAACAAGTTCCTTATAAAATATATATATATATATATATATATAAATGTTTGGGCCATGATACACCCAGCAGTGACAGAATACTCTTTACATAAGCAAAGTATGTAAAAGAGAAATTTTAATATATTTCATAAACCAAAAAAAGGTATACCTGCTAAGGTGCATCAAAGTCCCAAACAAAATTTCAAATATAATTACATAAAAAAAGTGGAAATAAGAAAAAAAACTAAGGGGAATATTTTCCTTTCCCTTCTTTCTTCAAAAATAAGACTCATTGAACTGGAGTTCAATACTATTAAAAAAATTAAAAAAAAATCAATAGATAACCATGAGATATATTAGAGACCAGAGTCTATACCTAGATACATCTCTATGTCATAAAGAGGGAAAATTTGCACTTTCCATGAAATGTATCCAGGGAGACCAGATTTTCTTAAAATAGGGATGTCGATCATGTAGTTGTGCTGATGATTCCTCCATTCCCATATGGTTATTCAACTCAGACATCCATTCTGTTATGGAAGCTAGTATTTTGGATCTCCAGTTTCTAGATAAAATAGAAAATTCCTTTCTTAACTGTAAAAATAGATTCGGAAAACATTGATAACAGTGCTATTTGAGGGGTCTGAGAAACTGTGCCTGAGGCAAAAGAATTATAAATGTTAAAAACCCTATTCCCAGGGGCGGACTGACAACTCATGGGGCCCCCGGACAATAGGGGATCATGGGGCCCCTGTGTCCAAACTCAAAAAAGCCTATGAAAAAGGTACCAGGGGCATCTCATGGGGCCCCCTACTGACCCCAGCCCCTTGAGTTTCCAAATGGTCAGTCCGCCCCTGCCTATTTCTATTCCTTATAATAGGACAGTCCCACCATATGTGTTGCATAGTGCCTTCCTGAGTTAAACAATGCCAACAGTGATCAGACACAGTTTTAAATATTTTATGTAAAAGCGAAGGACAGTGATGCCATCTTGTAATAACTTTATAATTTTGTTCCTGTGCTGCGCTCATTTTTAAAAGTTTAAACTTTCTAGAAATTCTTTTTTAACCACTTCACAACTGCTCTATAGCCAGTTGGGAATAATTTGTTTGCTATACGTAGGCATTTAACTGAATGAAATTGATTCATTCAGGTTTTTTTTGTTGTGATTAGCTGTGATTTGCCACAGCTAATCACATGACACATGTGATCACCTTGACCATTCACAGCTAGACACACTTGTATACAATGGATGCCATGAAAGGAAGCCATCCATTGCTTACAACTGTCATGTGACCTGCTGTGATTGGTCACAGCAGGTCACATGGTATTGACAACGGGGCCAGTACACAGATCTGTCTTTGGCTGTGTCTGAGAAAATCTGCTTCAGTACAAAGAGAAAAAAACAAACAACCGTGTACCTCTAGTAACCACATACAACCCAGAACTAGAAGGAATAAGAAAAATAATCAAAGATTTACAACCCATCATTACAGAGGATGAAACTCTGAAAGAAATATTCCAGCAATCACCAATACTGGCCTTCAGACAACCCCCCAACCTCAGAAATAAACTAATCAGTAGGAAACTTCCTTCTGATCAAAATGTCACAAATAATGGAAGCAAACCCTGCAATAAGAAACGCTGCAAACTGTGCAACCAAATCAATTCATCAAAAAGTGTCAGACACTCAAAAGGGATCTTCAGTATCTCCGGATCATACAGCTGCACCTCCAGTGATGTTGTGTACCTTATCCAGTGCAGAAAATGCAGCAAAGGATCTTATGTTGGCGAAACAGGACAGAAGTTGCAAACAAGGATGAATCTGCACAGACATACCATCAAGGAACAGAAAGAAGGTGACCTTTGCACACCTGTGGGACACCATTTCACACAACCGGACCACATTATGGAAGACCTCAATGTTTTGGTTCTTAAAGGAAATTTCAAATCCATTCAGGAAAGAAAAACTTTTGAACTAAGAATGATAATTTTATTTGACACAAGAGATAACGGCCTTAATTTGGACATGGGATTCCTCACTCATTATCCAGCATATTTATGACTCCCTCTGTGAGTGCTGTCCCCCCCCCCCCCCAATCTTTGCTGTTCTTATCTCTAGGCTAACCTCAGGCTTGTGTTTCTTTCTGCCTTTTTTTTTTTCTCAATCCCCACATATCTTCTAACATTCTGCTAAAACTTTGCAACAGTACTGCTTGGACCTTGAAGAAGGGGACACTCCCTGAAAGCGTGTCCTCAAAATTTTATGTTAGTGCAAATAAAAAAAGTAACACGGACAGTACTCAATTGTTTCTGTCACAAGTGCAATAATACGACTACAATCACCTCAAGCAAAATGGAAGATACTGCATATAGCTGCATAAAGAAGCAGTTAACCAACCTAATCACAAAGGAAACACAGATCAACGGTGATATTTTTTTTCTCTCAAGATGCAAAAAGAGGAATCTCATACCACAAGGCCTCCGGATTTAAAATCCTTGCGTAAATACCATCAACTCTCCTTATGCAGAAGGACTTTGCAGATGCTCCCAGTCTTTGCTTTTGCTTTGCTGTTCTTATCTCTAGGCTAACCTCAGGCTTGTGTTTCTTTCTGCCTTTTTTTTTTTCTCAATCCCCACATATCTTCTAACATTCTGCTAAAACTTTGTAACAGTACTGCTTGGACCTTGAAGAATGGGACACTCCCCCGAAAGCTTGTCCTCAAAATTGTATGTTAGTGCAAAAAAAAAAAAGTATCACGGACAGTACTGAATTGTTTCTGTCAAAAAAGAAAGACATTTTTGCAAGACAATATCGCCAAAATCAAAAAGAAAGCATTGTTTGTCCTAAAAATACCCCAAAATTATATAGTATGTATTTCTTTGTTATTTTAAATCCTTCCCACCGGCCACAAACATATATGCTGCCTGTCAGCGGCCCTGTATAAACAGCTTAAACATGCTCCCAGCATGGTAGCTGGTGGGGACCATACTTGCATACTTGAGATCAGGAGCTTTCCGATCATGTGACTGCTGTGACATCTAATTAAAGCTGTCACATGACCCAAAGGTCCAGCTTGCAGCATCTAGAAGCTTTTAAAGGGCTGGGAGGCTTGGGCGGGAAGGTGTTAAGTAATGACAATTTTGCTGAATCAATAGGCCCATTGCAGAAACATAAAAATTGCTCTGTTACATAGGGCATGTATTAATGCAGAAGTGAGTAAAATAATTTGTTTATTGTATAAGGAGTTTTTCACAAACTATATGCACATACAGTATACTGTATAAGCAAAACATTTTTATCACAGAAATTCCTCTACTGAGAGATATGACTGATATACTGTATATTCACTGTAACTGGATTTTACAGATTAAAACAGGTCAACTATCTATGCATGATCAGCTGATTTATAAATGTGATAAGTGAAAAAAAATTCCCAGTAAAACCTGCAATACAAGCCAATGAAATGTCAGTATATTGTTTTCCAACCTGATTAGTTATCATAACTGGTATTAGTTATTGTAACTGGTAGCTATAAACTAGTGCATACCTTGACCATTATTTAACAATTCTATTACAATCAAATATTCTTTTAGTAGCATCCCAGAGACAATAATAGCAAGGTTCTTTAATAAAAATACATAAGACTGACAGTTAAAATAAATCAAGTGTCCCATCAAGTCTGCCCTATTATCATTGGCTGGTGCTCATGAACTCACTTAGGGTGGATTCACTAATTTAACACATGATTACATATGATATGCGTATTGGTGTGCCATGATGCCATTCTGAATAGCACTCCAATGCACCTTTCTCAAAATACGGTAATGCACTACCATGTGTTGTGGTGTGCTGCCTTGATAAAAATAGTCACATGGATCTAATGGGGTTTTTGGTACAACTTTCAGGTTCTGGCAGCATATCTCTAAGGTACATTGAATTCCAATCCCCTATAAATCACTAAAAGTGTTTATATGTCAGGAAAACATAGTAGTTTACTCAAGAAACTTTCTACTTCTTAAAAGTAAGTAAAATTTCATCAATTTTATCTACTAGTTCTTCCATAGTACAGCTGACACCTTTAAAATGGACAGTCCCATGTGCAAGTCTCTGTGGGGTCCTGTTTATGATAAACCTTTCTGGGTTACTAAAGCATGTATGTGGAGTGGCATGATCTATAACACCAACAGCAACTGTAACTGTACAGTCTTTCTCTAATATTTCAGAGATGTATATTTCAATCACTTAAATTGCACATATTGTTTTTCACACTTTCCCAAAGTCAAAGTAGCCATCTCAGTATGTGGGGGAAGATGGTTTCATGGAAGTCTATAAGGGTTCAGCAGGACAGGTTTTGGCCACAGGATGTATACACAGTGACAGGCCACAATTGTTATACTCTGATATGTTTGTCTAAAAGTGCACTTACATAGTTCCCAACTGTCCCTGATTTCGAGGGACTGTCCCTGATTTGGACCGACAGTCTCCTCAGCACTCCATCTTCCACCCGACTCCTCTGTCAGCTAGACTCTCCCATATTTATGGGCCAGTCCACCAGGGCCTCCAAACCTGGGATTGGCCAGACTCCCATAAACATGCAGATTTGGTCTCCACCCCTTCCTGTTTACTGACTTCTGGAAGGTTCTATGGTCCTCCAGAGTCAGGAGGAGGCGATAGAGCCACAGCCTGCTAAGTTATAAAACTGACCTGCAATAACCCAACTTCAATCATAGACTTACACAGTGACCATGAGTCATACACAATGATTTTTTTCCTGCAATACACTACACTATTCTAGTAGCACACTAGAGGGTGCTGTATATATATATATATATATATATATATGGCCTCAGGAACAAGTGGTTATACCAAGACTATGCTATCAAATTTTTCAGGTGGTGATCCTCCTGTAAAAGTGATCAGAGCAGCTCTATAGCCACCTGATCACTTCTACAGGGATCAGAAAGGGGCCCCCCAGCTGCCTCCCACTGCTGTTGTGGGCTCTCCCATTCCATCAGGGAGCCTGGGACTACTGCAATTGGTTGGGTCAGCTGTGCACAGTGGTGGGGTCAGCTGCGATCAGAGGAGAAGGGATTCATTCCTCCTCCTCTATGATGAATGAAGTGGTTCTGAAGGCCAGAGGAGGGATCATGGGCCTAATTTACTATTAAAAAGTACCTGTCGGCCCAAGCTATCGCAAGGAAAGTTGTACATCCCTTGTGATAGCAATATATTTGAATGAAAAATAAAAAGACATTGAAAAAGGTAGGAAATCACCACAATTAGCATTAGTGACAAAAAAGAGTATGTTAATGCAGTTAACTATATAATAGCAATAAATGCATAGCTATATCAATATACAGAAACCCAAACCACAGTTGGAAGTATAATTCATCTAATCCAGGCATCAATATATTATAGAAAAGGTCTATAGAGATTAGGGAAAAAGGAACAATAGCATATTCTAGAAGGCACTTTCTAGTGGAGAGTATTAGTGGCTGCGCCGACACACATTGCTCAGGCAAGGTCCTGTGTTCTCACTTTTTAATGATATTTAGCATTTAAAGTTATTTTTGTACATTTACTACAGTTTCCCAGATTTGTATTATAATATTTGTTAGAGTGGGATCTACAGTAGATTTTTCACCAGCAAGGACACTTGTCTTTATATAAACTTTGGGTAAAGCCCTAAAGAACCAATGCAGGAAAAGCATTACCCAATAAAATATATATATTTATACAAAATATACTTGTATGTACATAATATATATTAATATAGGATTTATGATATGTGGGATTACATAGTGTGATGACAATGAACATAGCTTGTTTAAAGTATGTTTGTATACCATACAGGACAAGCTTGCCTCTTGTTTCTCAAAAGAACTCGTTTTCCCTGCCTTTACTAAGATTCTAAAGCCAAATGTTATGCATTATAATAAAGATCACCCTTTTGTCTTTAGAGCTGGTGAAAACTGGTGGTCAGTTACCAGACACTGTGTGTGTGTGTGTGTGTGGGGGGGGGGGGGGGGGGTATTTACTAAAGTTGGTGAACTCAGAATCTGGTGCATGTGTGCATGATAACCAATCAGCTTCTAATTTCAGCTTGTTCAATTAAGCTTTGGCAATAAAACCTGGAAGCTGATTGGTTTCTATATAGACTTGCACCATATTTTGAACTCTCCAGCTTTAGTAAATAACCCCCCGTGTCTCCATTTGGTTATAGGGCTTTATAATGCTAATTTGGGGACTGTTTATTCAAAAGTTTAGGGCAATAGCAGACTTAATAAATGTATACATACTATAAATGTCTCATTACCAAATAGTAAGGAGAGGTCTTAATATTGGACAGCCATCACATTAAAGTAGGACTTGAGTTCCATCCAATCCCTTTCTTGAGAAAGATACGATTGTGCCTTTTAGACCAGTAAGAGATTCCTCAAGGAGTGCAAATGAAGGGAACGAATAAAGGAAAAGCAGAAAATGGGCCAATGGGGGCTTCACTCGGGAGTTGCTAAGAGATTGTGACTGGAGGCTAAATATGGAGAGGTAATATCTGATGTACTTGCTAGCTAGATATCTTGCCAATTTATGATTGCTGGATTTTTGTCTGTGGTTCTTTGGGTACCTCTTCCATGGAGCAGAGGTTATATTGCTTGATGGTATTGGGTCTTTTTGCTGCTAATCTTTGGCTGTGATTTATGCGCCATTTGGATATTGTTTATTGTTTCTACATAGGTTAAGTAATATTTCCTTATCTGTAACAAGGCTGTTCATGTTAATTCTTTGTACTATATAATCTTTTTCACCTACAGTGTGTGCTGTGTTTTTCATTGCTGACTTATCCCCTAGGCTGCTGATAAGGGGGTACCACTGGTCCTCCTATACGGGGCCCTGGGCAGCAAGAAGGAATCAGATGTGGCCAGGGAATTACAGGAACCAATCCCCTTTATGGCTCTCTCTGCAGCAGCTGAAAACTGGCTTTTCCTCTTCTCCCTCCAGGTGGCTTTCAGCTGCTGCAGAGAGAGCAATACAGGAGGTCTTTTTTGCAATTGCCCACCCACCGCACCGATCATCCTCCATAGCCACTATCCTCTTCCCCCTGCTGCGTGGCCCCCCTGTGTGACCCCCCTCTCACAGCACTGGCAGATTCCTTTTTCTCTTCTTCCGCTGGCATCTTCAGGCACATAGGGGGATATTTCAGGATGGAGAGTGGGGGAAGAGATCGGTAAATATGTCATATTTTCCTGAATGAACACAATAAGTGATAACTTGGATAAAATCCTCCTGCGCTCAAGAAATATCCTTAAATTATACACACAAGCAGCTATCACCTTTACCTATACCAAAGGTTAAGAAAATTAATAAATAATGGTGGTGAAGCTCTATGCATAAATATCCATAAATAAATACTATAAATAAATAAATATGAAACTACAAATAAATGCGTGAAACAGTGATATATCATTCAAATTAAGTCACACATCAAGTGATAATATGTAAAGAATTGTCCCAAATATGGACGTAGGTAAAGTGCAAATAAACAACCACACAATCCCCAATAGGGATAAATAAAGTGATACAGTGTTTATCACACAACAAAATACTGAAAGTGACTAGTGCTATAACCTCCCAATAAATTATATATAAATAAACCACATCAAGTGATATAGTGCTAAAATAACTAGTCCAAGAATAAGGACCTATGTAAAAGTGCAAAAACCACCAATCCCAAATATGGGATAATTACATGTGTACCAATCAATACACTCACTGAAAGTGACTAGTGCTAAGACCCCCCACTTTATAACAAAACAACTAATAAATATATAAAAAACTGGCAATAAATGAAGTCCAAAAAATGTGCAGACAATATGTGCAAAAACACACAGTGCAAATATGCAGATGATTGTGCTTCCGTATTCCACCCCAACTTTTTGGGTGCTTGTGAGACACTCAGGTGGACCAATATCCATAAATGGCTAAAATGCCTCCTCACCTCCTGACCGTGACCCCTAAGGGCCTCAACGCTTTATACAGCAGACAACTCCACACCATACTGCATCAACCAAAGCAAGTTCCAATTGCTCCTCTTAACATCTATGATGATCTCCTTACAACACTGGCTCTCCCTTCAAGTAGTGGTCACCGCAGTACAACTCACAAGTAGAAGTTTTGCAGATACAAATAGGCAGTTTCCCATATGCTATGGGTGTACTGTAGGGCACTGGGTGTAGTAAGATGGCGTCTACTGGAAGTACGTTACCGCGCTCTAGGCGTTACGTCATGATCGTCACGTGACTTCCTCAGGATCCATATTTGGGACAATTCTTTGCACATTATCACTTGATGTGTCACTTAATTTAAATGATTTATCACTGTTTCACACATTTATTTGTAGTTTCATATATATTTATTTTCTTTATAGTATTTATTTATGGATATTTATGCATAGCGCTTCACCACCATTATTTATTAATGAGTGATAACTACTGATTCATAACTGAAGCATAATAAACTGTGTTTACTATGTTTTCCATTTGAGAATGAATAGAAGCTTCTGTACTAAGCATTTTTTGTTTATTCACTGTCCAGTGCAGTTGGGGCTGCAGAGACAGGGACTGAGTAATTTATATCCTAAATCCCTTTCTCTGTCTCAAAAGTGAGACATCAGGGTTGTGTTTAGACTTCTGATATCTCACCAAAGCTCCCACAACATCGTGAAAACAGAAATAAAAAACAATAAAAAAGTAAAATATAACTAAAAAACACTAGGGGTTCATTCACATGGGATCTCTGGCCCATGCAGTGTGAATGAGCAGTTTGTGTAGCTGGAGCCGCCTGCAGCTCTACAAACACAGCCACAGGTGTGCAGGTGTGGGTGAATGGCCCTGAATGCACACTGTCTGTGTTCTTGGCCATACACTTGAACCCACACGTCTGTCAATTTAGGACCTATGGCTGTTAATACAGCTGCTGCATCCCTATAGTGGAACATAGCCTGCCTACACACAGCTACAGTACATCACCAAAAAAAAACCTAATTTACACTGTACAGGCCATAGTACCCATGTTACTGAGGCACAAGATGTAATTTACACAAAATACAGTTTTATCTTTCAGATTTAGCAGAAATTTTGTGAGTTATGTTATTACTGACCGCTAATAATGATTTTATTGTATTTATAGTGAAAATATAGTTTTGATGATTTTGTGGGAGGGGACCTGTCAGGTAGAATGTACAGTGCCCCATGATTTCTAAAAACAACCCTGCCTACTCTGAAAGAACTATGAGAAATGGGAGTGATTTAATATTATTAATATTATTTATTAACATTTTTATTAATATTTGTTTAAAGGATAAGTTCACCTTTTGTAACATGTTATGATCAGACCTGCCCCCCACTCCCCCGCTTTGACAGCTAGTGGGGGATCTTCTCTTCCCCCTGTTAGCTGTCAAATTAAAAGAAAAATGTAGCCTTGCAGGGCTCCTCCCTCCTGGCCGCTTCACTCATTCACAGTCCTCTGTGAATGAGATACTACAAGTCCCAACAGCCTTACCGGCTGTAGTCCTCAATGAACTACCATGGCGCTGTAGAGTGCCGTGGTAGTTCATTCATTCTTCTTTTCAGTATATCTGCTTGCCCGTACATTCTATATGGGCAAGCAGATATACTGACAGATCTGCAGAAGACCTGCATGGCACCAGCTATCTGCTGATCGCTGGTGCAATGCTTTACAGGCACCTGCAGACAAAAATAATAAATGCACGTTTTTTACCAGCAAAAAAAGTGCATTTATTATTTTTTACTAAAAGGGGAACTTATCCTTTAAACACCCCTCACTTTCTCACACCATGGCCAAATAAAATTTAACATCCCTATACAGTTGTCTTTTCTGGTCTTAGTATTCAAAATTCAGCATATTTGCAATTTGATGATCACTGCATTTTATGTTAGGCACCCTGAAAAAGTCTTCCCTCTTCAGTATGAATATAGGACAGAGACCAGAAGAGGTAGCTATACAGTACAGTGATGCACTATTATATTTCAGCCAAAGAGGATGATTTACTAAATGAGTCGAGACTGTTCACTTAGAAAAGTGAATCTTCACTTTGTAAAGTGAATGATAGTAGACAAGGTTGATCTGTGTTAGCTTTGAATGCCCAATGAACAATGATACATTTTATTTGCTAAGCTCATTGACCATTCACTTTGATAGATAAAAAGTCATTATTAGCAAATCAACCCAAATGTCTGAATTGCAATTTTGTGGGCACCAATTAAACTGTGCATATTTATTTTTAGACTTTAGGTCCATTTAAAAAACAGTAATTTATCATTTTGATTCTTGGACCATTACTTTGAAGAGGGAACTTCAGAAATTTGGGGAGAGGAAGAAAAGTCAAAACCAAAAACCGATTTGTCAGATGTCTAAATTTACATGTTGGTCTTGCTGAATTGTCTTGTTTAGTATATGAAACCTCAGTCATAATAAAGTGTTGTAAGAAACTCCTATTCCCAGCTGAATGGGAGGAGGTCAATAGTAATACTGATTGTGGTACAACAACAGCTGAAGGAGGGATTTAGAAGGCAGAATTACTTAAATAATGTGGTTTTTTTTGCTGCTCTGGAGACTCAGGGAAAACAACAGAAAAAAATGTATTCTCTAAAAATGTGATTTAGTGGTTTCAAATCTTGGAGTATTTGTTTTACTTGAGGAGACAGTTCTTGAACTAAGATATAGAATAACAGTATAAAAAAGCTAACCATACATGTTAAATTTACTAAAGAACGCTGGAATTCACTGACTTTAAGCCATAGTCCTACTTTTTTCTGACACAACAAGCTGCAAAAGTTTTAACTAACTAGTATACCAAAGTTAAAATATTGCTTAACGTGAAGACAACCTTTTTATGTCTGTGGGGGGGGGGGGGGGTTAAAATCTTTGCGACCTCACCAAATTGTTTGGTATGACCTATTTATTCATTCATTCATTTATCATTGTTGTATATCAAAATGATTTCACTTCATTTTGTTTAGCACAGATGAGGCTATTTGTTGTTTAAAAAAACTCAAAATATATTTTTATAATAAGTGTGGCTTAATATTAATAATAATAATAATTATTATTATAATAATAATGTGGCTTAAAGGGCAACATTGAAAATACTAAATCGTTTTAAAAAATATGCTTAAGGGATACCTTAAAGCTGCATGTTCTGTTATGAAGAAATTCAATACAGTCCTTTACCAGTTAAAACCTACAGTAGGTGTTTGAATAAACATTCTGCCCTTCTTAATTGTAATAAAAGTTGTAAAATCCCTTAGCAGCTGTACAAATATCACAAAGATTTAAAAATCAGATCTGCAGTTTTCATGGCCAAAAAAGGGAAGGCATCAACACTAGTACCCTTTATTAATATTCTCCCCCAAAAAGTTATTCATAGAAATTCTCAAAAAAGTGTAAAGAATGTCCCTCAATATAATTCTATTGTCCATTACATCATTCAGTAATGTACACCCATTATCAATAATGGCAACCGGCTGCCTAACAATGGTTCCTCTCCACCATCAAAACCAGTTGACCTGTGCTGTTGCTTCTCTGCAATGCCACCACTAATTGACAGCTCCCCAGCTGCTGTATGCAAACAATAACCCCAGGGATTCTTGGGGATGTTAGTGACCAAATATGATCATAATTATATTTGGTTAATGACATCGTCAGGTACCCCCAGCTGTTTGTTTACTTTTTAGAAGCTGAGATTTCAGGTGAGTGCACTGGCCAAATAAGACCAGCATGATTTTTTGTTCTCTGCTAAAGTTATACTGTATATCATTGGAAAGTGACAAAAACATGTTAACCTACTAAAGTAGAGGCTTTTCATTTAGCAAACTGTATGCCATAGTGACAAATGCTTAAAGTGCTACATGTGTTGGTAATTTTACCAACACTGGCTCAAATGCTTGCCTAAACAAAGCAAAGAAAGGTATTAACCCCCCTGGCGGTATTCCCTAGTGTAGCTCGCGGTTAACTTTCAGTACCAGAAGCAGTAACCCCAAGCTACACTTGTTTTTACACTGCAGTGTTGCTCTGGGAATCCCTGTTTCACTTACCTTGTCCTGCGCTCATGCAATGTCCCCCCTGCAGCGTCCCCAGCTATCTCCTCTGGCCGATGCCGTCATCCGGGTTCCGGTCCCTGTGAGTGTCGGGATGTACAGGACGTACGGGGGCCAGAACCGGCGGGAAATTAAAAATTTTTAAAAACTGACAATCACTAAATACACTAAAATCACATAGTAAAACATTACTGTATCAAAATATTTCACATAAATTTTGTCCTGAGTGTTTTGTCCTGTGCCCTGCCTGCACTTTTACTGTTCTTTCTGCCTTGAAACTGAGAAAAGTCCATGGCGTCCAAAAAGCGTCCCTTTATGTCAAAAGCAGTTTTAGACTATCTAGAATACAGCGATAGTAAATCAGAACCTATAAAATAAAAAGTAAAGCGAGCACTCAAAAATCAGCTGCTGAAACACTCCAAGGAATCACTGGACCTCATAACAGAAATATTAAATATATAGTGCAGCGCTGTAATATAATTAAATGAATAAAAGTGAAATAGTTCATAAAGTCCTTTCACAATAAAATAATCAAACATGTGAAGGCCTCCTCCTCATTAGGTGACTGGAATCAAATAGAAAAAATGTGCACTCACCGACTGCGCATTTTAAATGCGCATGTGTGTAATTTATCCAGATGACCAGCCAGGCATGCAGATCCAGGGAACACATAGATCATACCTCTTAAACACTGACATCAGCCTTGGGTGCAGTAATATACCTCCAGATCAAGAGAGCCCTCTTGCCCCAAATGGTAGGTATACAGGGGTCCCCCTCCTGGTTCCAGGTACCCCAGAAGTGGTGGATGTATATCTGAAGCCCTCCAGCAAGAGGGTCAAAGAAAAGAGGGAACGCCAATAGTGTAGTAGGTACAAAACTTTATTGGATCAACAGTAGTTAGGCCAGGGTCACATGTGCATACAAATACCATCGGCCAACAAGCGGACTGGTAAGTGTGAAAAATAGGTAAACATGTACTAACCCGGCAGAGGTAAAGATCAGAGACCACCGGACCTCCTTGTGGTCTCAGTGGTCGGGAAGTCACAGTTGCTACTGGCTCCTCCTGAGGCCTTTCGTGCTACGGCACTTCATCAGAGGGTGGACGCCATCAGCAGTGTGACAGTCAAACTTCCCATTTAAATGCGATTCGCATAAATGGGAAGTTTGACTGTCACACTGCTGATGGCGTCCACCCTCTGATGAAGTGCCGTAGCACGGAAGGCCTCAGGAGGAGCCAGTAGCAAGTGTGACTTCCCGACCACTGAGACCACAAGGAGGTCCGGTGGTCTCTGATCTTTACCTCTGCCGGGTTAGTACATGTTTACCTATTTTTCACACTTACCAGTCCGCTTGTTGGCCGATGGTATTTGTATGCACATGTGACCCTGGCCTAAGTACTGTTGATCCAATAAAGTTTTGTACCTACTACACTATTGGCGTTCCCTCTTTTCTTTGACCCTCTTGCTGGAGGGCTTCAGATATACATCCACCACTTCTGGGGTACCTGGAACCAGGAGGGGGACCCCTGTCTACCTACCATTTGGGGCAAGAGGGCTCTCTTGATCTGGAGGTATATTACTGCACCCAAGGCTGATGTCAGTGTTTTAGAGGGATGATCTATGTGTTCCCTGGATCTGCATGCCTGGCTGGTCATCTGGATAAATTACACACATGCGCATTTAAAATGCGCGGTCGGTGAGTGCGCATTTTTTCTATTTGATTCCAGTCACCTAATGAGGAGGAGGCCTTCACATGTTTGATTATTTTATTGTGAAAGGACTTTATGAACTATTTCACTTTTATTCATTTAATTATATTACAGCGCTGCACTATATATTTAATATAGTAAATCAGAACCACTTGCAGATTTGAATGATAATGATTCGTGGGGAAAGTTGTCATCAGCCACTGAAAACGATTTTGTGACTAAGCTCAGTGATGTGCGAACTTGGCGCTATATTTCAAATTTCAGTGTTTTTGGTTTGATTACATTATTGAATTAAATTTATTATTATTATATTATAATTTTTTATGATTATCTATGATATTATAATTAGAGATGAGCGAATCGAACCAGGCGAAGTGGAATTTGTTTCGAATTTCAGGAAAAATTTGATTGGCGTCGAATCCAAATATTTGCATACTTCGGGTGCGCGAATCGGATTTTTCCCGATCAGCCGGCAAAAGTGTCCCTGCAGAGAGCTCCGCTATTTCTGACAGTTCTCTGACAGTTCCTTCACATGTACAGCGGTTGAAATATTGTATCTATTTGTTTCCATTTAGGATACAGATGTTTTTATTTGGAAATAAATAGATACAATGTTTCAACCGCTGTAAATGTGAAGGAACTGTCAGAGAACTGTCAGAAATAGCAGAGCTCTCTGCAGATACACTTTTTGCTGTACTGGAATACTTCTTCTTTTCATTCTTCTTTTCATTCTTCTCATTCTTCTTTTCATTCTTCTTTTCATTCTTCTTTTCATTCTTCTTCTTCTTTTCATTCTTCTTTTCATTCTTCTCATTCTTCTTTTCTTCTTCATGAAAAGAAGAATGAGAAGAAGAATGAAAAGAAGAATGAAAAGAAGAATGGGAAGAATGAAAAGAAGAATGAAAAGAAGAAGGAGAATGAAAAGAAGAATGAGAAGAAGAATGAAAAGAAGAATGAGAAGAATGAAAAGAAGAATGAAAAGAATGAACAGAAGAATGAAAAGAAGAAGAAGAAGAATGAAAAGAAGAAGAAGAATGAAAAGAAGAATGAAAAGAAGAAGAAGAAGAATCTTTTCATTCTTCTCATTCTTCTTTTCATTCTTCTTTTCATTCTTCTTCTTCTTCTTTTCATTCTTCTTCTTCTTTTCATTCTTCTTTTCATTCTTCTTCTTCTTCTTTTCATTCTTCTTCTTCTTTTCATTCTTCTTTTCATTCTTCTTCTTCTTCTTTTCATTCTTCTTTTCATTCCTCTTCTTCTTCTTTTCATTCTTCTTCTTCTTTCCATTCTTCTTTTCATTCTTCTTCTTCTTCTTTTCATTCTTCTTTTCATTCTTCTTTTTCTTTTCATTCTTCTTCTTCTTCTTTTCATTCTTCTTTTCATTCTTCTCATTCTTCTTTTCATTCTTCTCATTCTTCTTTTCATTCTTCTTTTCATTCTTCTCATTTTTCTTTTCTTCTTCATGAAAAGAAGAATGAGAAGAAGAATGAAAAGAAGAATGAAAAGAAGAAGAAGAATGAAAAGAAGAAGAAGAATGAGAAGAAGAATGAAAAGAAGAATGAGAAGAATGAAAAGAAGAATGAAAATAAGAATGAAAATAAGAATGAGAAGAAGAATGAGAAGAATGAAAAGAAGAATGAGAAGAATGAAAAGAAGAAGAAGAAGAATGAAAAGAAGAAGAAGAAGAATGAAAAGAAGAAGAATGAAAAGAAGAATGAGAAGAAGAATGAAAAGAAGAATGAAAAGAAGAATGAGAAGAATGAAAAGAAGAATGAAAAGAAGAAGAAGAATGAAAAGAAGAATGAGAAGAAGAATGAAAAGAAGAATGAGAAGAAGAATGAGAAGAATGAAAAGAAGAATGAGAAGAATGAAAAGAAGAATGAAAAGAAGAAGAAGAAGAATGAAAAGAAGAAAGAAAAATAATGAAAAGAAGAATGAAAAGAAGAAGAAGAAGAATCTTTTCATTCTTCTCATTCTTCTTTTCATTCTTCTTCTTCTTCTTTTCATTCTTCTTCTTCTTTTCATTCTTCTTTTCATTCTTCTTCTTCTTCTTTTCATTCTTCTTCTTCTTCTGAGGATGAGGATGAGGATGAAGAAGAAGAAGAAGAAGAAGAAGAAGTAGGATGAAAATAAGAAGAATTCCAAGCCGGCAAAAAGTGTATCTGCAGAGCTCCACTAAGTGTATCTGCAGAGCTCAGCGGTTGAAACATTGTATCTATTTGTTTCCATTTATGGAAACAAATAGATACAATGTTTCAACCACTGTAAATGTGAATGTCAGAGAACTGTCAGAAATAGAGGAGCTCTGCAGATACATTTAGCGGAGCTCTGCAGATACACTTTTTGCCAGTTTGGAATTCTTCTTATTTTCATCCTACTTCTTCTTCTTCTTCTTCATCCTCATCCTCAGAAGAAGAAGAAGAGGATGAGGATGAAGAAGAAGAAGAAGAAGTAGGATGAAAATAAGAAGAATTCCAAGCCGGCAAAAAGTGTATCTGCAGAGCTCCTCTATTTCTGACAGTTCTCTGACATAGAACTGTCAGAAATAGAGGAGCTCTGCAGATACACTTTTTGCCGGCTTGGAATTCTTCTTATTTTCATCCTACTTCTTCTTCTTCTTCATCCTCATCCTCATCCTCTTCTTCTTCTTCTGAGGATGAGGATGAAGAAGAAGAAGAAGAAGAAGTAGGATGAAAATAAGAAGAATTCCAAGCCGGCAAAAAGTGTATCTGCAGAGCTCCGCTAAGTGTATCTGCAGAGCTCCGCTATTTCTGACAGTTCTCTGACATTCACTCCATACAGCGGTTGAAACATTGTATCTATTTGTTTCCATTTATGGAAACAAATAGATACAATGTTTCAACCGCTGTATGGAGTGAATGTCAGAGAACTGTCAGAAATAGCCTATTTCTGACAGTTCTCTGACATTCACTCCATACAGCGGTTGAAACATTGTTTGAACGGCTGTATGGAGTGAATGTCAGAGAACTGTCAGAAATAGCGGAGCTCTGCAGATACACTTAGCGGAGCTCTGCAGATACACTTTTTGCCGGCTTGGAATTCTTCTTATTTTCATCCTACTTCTTCTTCTTCTTCATCCTCATCCTCTTCTTCTTCTTCTGAGGATGAGGATGAGGATGAAGAAGAAGAAGAAGAAGAAGAAGAAGTAGGATGAAAATAAGAAGAATTCCAAGCCGGCAAAAAGTGTATCTGCAGAGCTCCTCTAAGTGTATCTGTAGAATAGAGGAGCTCTGCAGATACACTTTTTGCCGGCTTGGAATTCTGCTTATTTTCATCCTACTTCTTCTTCTTCTTCTTCTTCCTCTTCATCCTCATCCTCATCCTCTTCTTCTTCTTCTGAGGATGAGGATGAGGATGAAGAAGAAGTAGGATGAAAATAAGAAGAATTCCAAGCCGGCAAAAAGTGTATCTGCAGAGCTCCGCTAAGTGTATCTGCAGAGCTCCGCTAAGTGTATCTGCAGAGCTCAGCGGTTGAAACATTGTATCTATTTG
This sequence comes from Staurois parvus, assembly GCF_062004578.1. Classification (NCBI taxonomy): domain Eukaryota; kingdom Metazoa; phylum Chordata; class Amphibia; order Anura; family Ranidae; genus Staurois; species Staurois parvus. Next base: position 1,711,183 of record NW_028318034.1, on the reverse strand, counting down.
TTTCCATTTATGGAAACAAATAGATACAATGTTTCAACCGCTGTAAATGTGAATGTCAGAGAACTGTCAGAAATAGAGGAGCTCTGCAGATACTCTTAGCGCAGCTCTGCAGATACACTTTTTGCCGGTTTGGAATTCTTCTTATTTTCATCCTACTTCTTCTTCTTCTTCTTCATCCTCATCCTCAGAAGAAGAAGAAGAGGATGAGGATGAGGATAAAGAAGAAGAAGATGAAGAAGAAGAAGTAGGATGAAAATAAGAAGAATTCCAAGCCGGCAAAAAGTGTATCTGCAGAGCTCCACTAAGTGTATCTGCAGAGCTCCGCTAAGAAATAGCGGAGCTCTGCAGATACACTTTTTGCCGGCTTGGAATTCTCCTTCTTCTCATCCTTCTTCTTCTTCTCATCCTTCTTTTTCTTCTCATCCTTCTCCTTCTTCTCATCCTTCTTCTTCTTCTCATCCTTCTTCTTCTTCTCATCCTTCTCCTTCTTCTTATCCTTCTTCTTCTTCTTCTCATCCTTCTTCTTCTTCTCATCCTTCTTCTTCTCATCCTTCTCCTTCTTCTCATCCTTCTTCTTCTTCTCATCCTTCTTCTTCTCATCCTTCTCCTTCTTCTCATCCTTCTTCTCATCCTTCTCCTTCTTCTCATCCTTCTCCTTCTTCTCATCCTTCTCCTTCTTCTCATCCTTCTCCTTCTCCTTCTTCTCATCCTTCTCCTTCTTCTCATCCTTCTCCTTCTCCTTCTCCTTCTCCTTCTCCTTCTCCTTCTCCTCATCCTTCTTCTTCTCATCCTTCTCCTTCTTCTCATCCTTCTCCTTCTTCTCATCCTTCTCCTTCTTCTCATCCTTCTCCTTCTTCTCATCCTTCTCCTTCTCTTTCCTCATCTCCAAGGGCATTTAAATTAAAGGTACAGTGTTCTGCACTAATTTAAAGGCTCTCTGAAGCCTAGAAAGCCTTTTTATAAGTTGAATTCGTAGCGAATAAATTCGCATCGAATCGAATTTCTTCCTCAAATTCGGCGAATCAGCCGAATCGAATTTTTGAATAATTCGCTCATCTCTAATTATAATTTATGATTTCATGTTTTAAATTTTATCATAACCGGGATGTTTAATAGACTCTTGTAGGGACAGATTTCAGTGAGTTATTCCTAAAAATTACAGGCCTACAATAAAAAAAGACATATTTCCATGCAAAAAAATGTACCGCTTTCAGCACAGAAATACTGACATAATCAGCTAGGCAGGTTAAAGGAAGAACTATTACAAGGGGTGTACAAGTCAAATTGAGACTTTTAATTTTACAGTTATAAAAAGGAATGCTAGTGTGGCGGTACTACACACAGTAGTAAGTGGCAAGTGTGTCCTATTACTGATAGGCGGTCACATGTTTCGGGCAAGTCCAGAGACCACTAATCAAGATGGCAGACAAGAATGCTAGTATGTACATGGAACAGCATGTGGTGATGAAGTTTCTTGTAAATGAAGGCATAAAACCTGTGGATATCTACAGAAGATTTCAAGTACAGTATGGTGATAAGACACTCAGCCGCAGTAAGATATCTGAATGTGGTAAACATCCGTGACAATCCAGGCCATGGTGGTTCCCAGCCCAGAGCAGTCATTCCTGTGAACATTCAGCATTTGGAACAACTGATCCTGGATAATTAACCCATAACCGGATGTGAAATTGCACAAGAGACTAATCTTTTTGTAGGAATGGTGAACACAATCATTCACTAATGTCCTAGGATGGTTCAGACGTACTGAGAAATCTTTCTATGATAAAGCTTTTCAGGCATTAGTTAAATGCTGGGATAAGTGTATAAATGTAGCAGAGGAGTATGCTGAAAAATAAATGCAGTTTCCACTCCTTGAAATTAGTTGTTTTTATTATATAAACTCAAAGGCTCTGGTTTGACTTGAATACCCCTTATAGTTTACCAGAAAAGTGATGCTAGGGGTGTTTTAAATTCCCCTGAATGTGTCTAGCTTTAAAGAAACAACTACATCTGTCCCCCAGAAGAGAGTTTGTGAAGGACTGACTGAATGAGAAGTCCACACATTAACTGCTTTTCACTCAGCCTGAAGGGAAATGATGGCTGGGCGGGAGCTCATTCATTCTTGGTGGACCTCATATGACATTCTGCCTAGAACAAAGCAATGACAGATCTCCGGACAAAGCAATGACAGATCACTGTACTGGACAACTGCTGGGACAATGTGATAACTGTGACCAATCACAGCAGATCACATAACAATTGTACACAATGGATGGCTTTCATTTATGTCATCCATTATGTACTTTTGTGTTGCTTGTTGTGATTGGTCACAGTGATCACATACTAAAGACAGGGCCAATTACAGTCCATTTGTGCATGGGATTAGATGTGGCCAATCACAGCTAACTACATCAATACACACTGAATGATTCAATTTCATTCAGTAAAAATGGTTGTTTATGTGATATTCATTGTTATAAGCAATCATATTTTGTAAAAAAAAAATCCTGATCACCTCCCCAGAGTAGTACATGTTACTATGGTAACACTGTATTGCTCTAGTCACATTATGCACAAAAAATAATAAAAGTAATAAAGAAGAAAAATCTTTTTTTTAATTTATTACATTATTTTTACATACTGTTACCAGTCAGTGTCCCTGTTCCCTGCCATACCAAATATAAAATGATCCTGAACTGCACTGGTAACAGGATATAAAAAATAATAATAAAAAATTGTGGAAAACAATTTTTTTTAATTTCTTCTTTTTCCATAAACTTGTGAGAAAAAAATTACAACTTCAAAATACTTGCCATGTCTCTTACTAAATACCTTGGACTGTCTACTTATCAACAAATTATCCTTTGGGGGTATATGTACTGTCCTAGCATTTTGGGGCCTCAAGAAATGAGATAGGCCATCAGTACATCAAGACTCGATTTTCAAATATATATCCCATATTTTGTAGACTCTAACTTTCACACAAAGTGTTGATATACACTTATTTGGGTTATTTTTACTAAAGAAATATAGAGGAATACATATTGGTCTAAATTTATGAAGATAGATTATTTATTTGAAAATATTTTTTGTCAGAAACAAGAAATGTGTTTTTTTTTCCAAAATGTTCATTTATTTAGCAAAAAATTAAAAACCCTTTGGTGATTAAATATGACCAAAAGTAAGCTCTATTTATATGAGCAAGATGATAAAAATTTAATATGGGTACAGTGTGAATAGCATGACTGTGCAATTGTCAAAGTGTGACAGCACTGAAAGCTAAAAATTGGCTTGGGCAGGAAGGTGGTGAAAGTGCCTGGCATTGAAGTGGTTAATCTACTCAGCTCATCTGCCTTGAGACACAAGGATATATGAGTCCCATGTGTGTTTTCAAGCCAGCATAGCATGTAATTGTACCTTTCACCACCTGTGGAATATACTTTACTATTACCATTACCATTACCAAAACAGCTTTACTTTTTGGTGACTTACAAACCTAGAACCTTGCATCCACTGTTGATTTTCTTTTTTTTTTTTTTTTTTTAATTTAAATATTTATTAATTTTTCATATTATTACAAAAATCCATAAGAAGAGACACAATACATATAAATATCCATACATTTCTACTCTGTCCCTTCTATTTACCTCTTTTCTATTCCCTTCCCTCCCTCCCCACCATTTCCCCTCTTCTCCCCCCCCCTACCCTCTGCAAGATCTCAAACCTCTCTAGGCCCAGTAACTTCGAATAACTTCCTAACTTAGAGTTTTCTATATTTCTCTTTCATTTCCGATTTTTCCCATTTTTCCCATCGTGAATAGTATATTTTCATCCTATCTTCCTGAATATGATAAGATTTTTCCATTCTGCTAATCTGGTTTACCCTATTGATCCAATCCTCCTCCGTTGGTATCTCAACCTTCCGCCAATACTTGGGGATCAACCCTTTTGCAGCACTTAAATAGTGCCATATACCTGATTCCTTATATTTATTCACTGTTGTTTCAACACTATGTAGGAGACAAATGGTTGGGTCTAGTCCTATGTCATTTCCAGTTATTTTTTCTATTAATTTGACTATTGTCTTCCAGTAAACCTGAATTTTTGGACATTGCCACCATATGTGAAACATCGTGCCCTCTTCCTCACATCCTCTCCAACACATGTTTGAATTCTCCCCCCTCATCCTGTGCTCAGTGCTCGGTGTAATATGCCATCGTGTCAAACATTTATAGTTAATCTCAACATCTCTCATACTAACATTCTCGTGAACCAATCTAAATATCTTATTCTGTTGATCTTCATCTATCACCACCTCCATATCTCTTTCCCAATTTGTTATAAAAATTAACTTTGTGTCTGTGTCTAGTTCTGTGAGTATTCTATACATTTTTGTAACTCCGTGTTTCCCGTCTCTACGTGTTTCTAATAGCCTTTCAAACATGTTCCATTCCTTTTTTAATCTCAAGGGTTTTGGGAGAGTTCCTATAAAACATTTTAATTGATGATATTTCCACTCATCTATTTTACTAAACATATCTCCTACCATCTCTTTTAATTCTCTAAATGTTCTCAATTCCCCCTCTACCAATACATCTCTCAGTTGGATATCTTCCTTTTTAATCCATCTCCCTGATATCTCATCTTTTCCCGGAGGGAAGAATTCCGTGTTTGCAAGAGGCATTAATATAGAGTTGAATTCCCATTTCATGTGTTTATGTAAGTTGTCCCATATCCTTAAGACAGTTAAAGTGTAAGTGCTTGTGCCCTCTTTGGTTCTCCTATAGTGGGCTGGAACCCATATCATCTTGCTCAGATTAATTCCACTCATATCATTCTCTATTTTTACCCAACTTTTCCCCTTATGATTAAAAGTCCAATCATAAATTCTTGCTAACATTACTGCTTTATAATATCTCTTGACATCAGGTAGTCCCATCCCCCCTTTCTCTTTAGTCCTACTTAGTGTTTCATATGATACTCTTGGTTTTTTATTCCTCCAAATATATCTTGTTAACATTTTTCTCATTATCTTAAAAAACACCTCTGGGAGTTTGATCGGGATCATTTGAAATCTATAGAGTATTTTAGGTATAATTACCATTTTAATTAGGTTCATACGTCCTAACCATGATGGATTTCCTCCTTCTAATCTTTTTAGTTCGTCCTTAATCTCATTTATCAGAGAAATATAGTTTAATCTATACAGTTGTTTATATGAGGTAGCGAGTTTTATGCCTAGGTATTTTATATCTTTTTCTCTCCAAATGAAGGGGAATTCTTTTTGTAGCCTTTCTTTTTCGCTCTTTGGTATATTAATATTCAAAATCTCAGTTTTTGTTGGATTAATTTTTAGATTAGATAATTCCCCATATTCCTTCAGAATCTTCATTATATTTGGTAATGTTATTCGGGGGTTGCCTACATAAAACAGTAGGTCGTCCGCAAAGGCCGCTACTTTATGTTCTATATTTTCTATCTGGATTCCCTTTACCGCTCCACTATTCCTTATTATTGACAGCAGGGGTTCCAATGTCAATACATACAGCAAGGGGGACAATGGACATCCCTGTCTTGTTCCATTGGACATCCCAATGGATTCCGACCTCTCCCCATTTACCGTAATGATTGCGGTGGGCTCCTTATATAGTTTACCTATCCATTCTCGCATTCTCTCTCCAATCCCCAACCCTTCCAAGTTGTCTATCATAAAGCCCCAGTCCACTCTATCAAACGCCTTTTCGGCATCGATCGCCAAGAGCACCACCGGGGCTTTCCCTTTTCTACTTTTCTGGATAAGCATCAGAGTTCTCAAACCATTGTCTCTACCCTCTCTCCCCTGGACAAAGCCCACCTGGTCTCCATGGATCCAATCGGGCATTAGATCTTTCAGCCTGTTTGCTAGGACCTTTGCGTACAACTTAGTATCTGTGTTTAATAGGGAAATGGGTCTGTAGCTAGAGCACTGAGAGGGATCTTTTCCCTCCTTGTGGATGAGAACTACATGGGCCTGAAGGGATTCCCTCCTCACCTCCATCCCGTCTCCCAAGTCATTCATATATTTCTTTAACTTTGGTAACAGTACTTCACTAAATTTTTTATAATACTTAACGGTATAACCATCCGGGCCTGGGCTTTTCCCTCCCCCTGTACTTCTCAATGCCACTTCTATTTCTTCCTGAGAGATTTCTACCTCCAGGGAGTTCAGTTGTGTTTCACTAAGCTTTGGCAATCCCGCATTTTTTAAATATATCCTCCTTTTTTCATTAATACCTTCTCTAATTTCTTTTGATGTTCCTTGGGGGCTGATGTTATACAACTTTCTATAATACTCCGTGAATACTTTTATGATTTCTTTAGTTGAGTGGGCTATCTCCCCCTTAGGGCTTTTTATCTTTTCTATATAATTTCTGTTTTTTTTCTTATTCAGGGCTCTCATTAAGTATTTTCCTGGTCTGTCACCCCATCTATATCTTTCACTTAATACTTTATTATATACTCTTCTCCTCTCCTCATCCATCAATCTCTCTAATTCATCTTTTTTATCCCTTAACTTCTGTCTTGTTTCTATTGTTATTTTTTTTCTTATGTATCCACTCCAATTCCAGGATTTCCTTTAAGAGTCCACTAACCCTCTCTCTTCTTTCCTTTTTTTTCCTTGCTCCCATCGCAATCAGGATTCCTCTTATATATACCTTATGACTTTCCCATACTGTAGCTGTCGATACTTCCTGCGTTTCATTCTCCTGGAAGTATACCTTAATCTCTTCACTGATCCTCTGCACAATATCCTCATCAAAGAGTAAAGCCTCATTTAACCTCCAACCTAAACCTCCCGTCCACCTTTTTCCCCATCCCATTTTCATCACAACTGGGGCATGGTCCGAAAAAGTTCTTGTCTCTATTTCTATTTTAACCAGCATTTCAATGAGTTGATGATCTATTAAGATGTAATCCAGTCTCGAATACATCTCGTGTGCATTAGAGAAGAAGGTATAGTCTCTGTCCTTCATATGCATTATTCTCCAGGTGTCCACCAGTTGGTATTCGTGGATCACCTTCCTCAAAGCTCTCAGGGACCTACCCCCTTCTCTCTGCACCAGGGAGGTTACATCCATCTGTGGGTCCATACAGAGGTTTAAATCTCCTGCTATTATCAAACGCCCTTTTTTAAAATCTATCAATTTTTTTAACAGACCCTTTAGAAAGATCTCAGGTTTCTTATTGGGGCAATATATATTGGCTAGTGTGCATTCAATTCCCTGTAGTTTACCTTTCAAAAACAGGAATCTCCCTTCCGGGTCAGTCCTACTATCTTCCAGCTCAAACCTCATATTTTTTGCCAATCCTATTGCCACCCCCTTTGCTCTTTTAGTTGGAGAGTCGGCATAATACCATGTAGGATAATATTTGGATTTTAGTTTCACATTAGATTCTATCTCAAAGTGTGTCTCCTGCAAAAATACCACTGACGTTGCCCTATGATGTAGCTCTTTAAACAACTTGAATCTTTTCCCAGGGCAATTTAACCCATTCACATTATATGTTATAAACTGTATTTCATCCATCCTTCTTAATTTTTATTATCTCTCTTCTAATTCGTCTCCTCCTATTAGGCCCAAATGACTTGCAGAATATTAGTCCCACCCCCCCCCCTTCCCCCCTCCTACCACCCCTCCCACCCTCTCTTTTTTTTCCCCTTCCCATTTTTAGGCGTATAAGCTGCCTACAAATCATTTGTGGATCCATTTCCACCATTGATTAAAATTTAGGGCGTAAGCTCCACCTATGTACGGCTCACCTCATCTCCGAGCCACCCGATTCCCTCTCTCTATAGTCTAGACTTAGCAAGAGTCTTTACTCTTTACCTCCCACCCTTAACCGTATCCTCTAAGCGGTTCACGACCTCCTGAGGAGGAAGGCCAGTGGCGAGAGAGTGGAGAGAGAGAGAAAAAAAAAAAAAAAAAAAAAAAAAAAAAACTCAGTCTCTACTTAATTCTCCCTCCCCCCTTCCCCCCACGTGGTGCCAGTCCTCTTTTCTTGCATTAGTTATATTTCCTTTGTCTTCTTTTTCTTCTTCCCACCCAGCTATCTCCATTCTATGCAAGTCCAGTCTATCGCAAAAATCTCTTAAATCTTCCGGAAATCGCAAATACGCTGTAACCCCATTTTTCCAGCCAGTTAGAAATGCTGAGGAACCCCATCTATACTGCACATTCTGTTTTCTCATCTGCTCCAACAGGGGTTTCAGGGATCTCCTTCTCCTTAGGGTCTCTACTGTTAAGTCCGCATAAATTTGGATACTCAAGTCCCCGAACTTAATTAATGATCTTCCCTTGGTCTTCTTCCAGATCTCCTCTTTGACCCCAAATTTTTGGAACTGGACAATTATGTCCCTCGGTCTTTCCTTCTCGGTAGCCTGATTGAACTTTCCTATTCTAAATACTCCGTCTAACTTGATCCCATCTGTTTCAGGTCTATCTCTTATGGAGTTTAGAATTTTTTTAACTAGTTCGTATAATGTTTCCCCTTTAGCAGTCTCTGGGATTCCTCGTAATCTAAGATTACACCTTCTTTCTTTATTTTCTTGAACTTCCATCCTATAGATCATTTTTTTCTGGTTATTTTCTAATTGGCTTATTTTTTTCCTTAGATTATCTATGTTCTGGGCCTGGGTTTTAACTTTCTCCTCCGTTTCTTCCATTCTTGCTAGCAGATGTCCTAAATCGTTTCGAATAGCTGTCATTTCATGTTTTATCGTTTTTTCCAGATTTCGAAACATTTCAGTCATCTCCTTCTTATTTGGTACCTGTAGTTCACCTTCAGATCCTTTCCTTCCCAGGCCATCCACTGTTTGTTGGCTACTGCTGCTATTCAAGCCCATTGATAATCTAGGACTACTTCCTGAACTAGTGTCCATTTCCCCCTTTGTACCTTGGGCCCTTTCTGGCGTAGTATTTCCATATGATGTATATTTCTTTATTGTTCCTGTTTGGGACCCTTTGGGCCCTGCTCCCTTGGGACCTTTATTCTTCATATCCTTTAAATATCTTGGTAGACTTGCAATTTTTCCTATAACCTTTACTCTCCTAGGGCACCTGGGCCTCCTCTCTTCTTATCTTCAAACCCCTGGGAATCCTCCCCCTCCTTCACCCCTTAGTAGCCTAAATCACTCAGGGGTTCACCACACAATAAGCTCCCAGCATTTTTCACTCACCCTTCCCTTCTCAGGACGGTGACTCCATACTTGTGTGGGAGGTCTTCACTGCTGCTCAGTCCTGGGGGGGGATTCCTCAGGGTTTCCGATACTGTTTTTCTTTCTTTCCTCCTCCTTTCTCGGTCCTTAGAAGTCGACTCAGGGAAGGAGGGTGATTCGTCTGGTATTTATGGGTCTCCCTGCCCCAGGGTCAAACAGCCGTCCAGGGGGTACTGGCAGCTAAACGCCGGCAACACCCTGTCACATCAGGGCGCCAGCCAGCATCCACTTTCCCTCCAGGGGTCCTCCGTAGCTGGCCCCTTACTCCTGCAGCATCTCTCCTCCTCTAGCCGCACGGGTTTTCACTCATGTGGTGCCAGGGGAGCCGACCTGTCACTACCTCACCACGAGGGAACCGGCCGGCGTCTCTACTTCCCAGTCGTCCTTTGCGGCTCACGCCTCCCAGCTTCGTTTCCCCGGCAACCCGGCGTCTGCGCTGGATCTCCCCAGCAAGTTCACCTCCCGGATGTCCGCACACGCTCCGCTCACCGCCTCTGCCGCTCGCTCCCCAGGTCCCTCCACAATCAGGTAGGGCTTCACTTCATGAGGGTCTCAGGGTGGTCGGGAATGAGATTATCGGAGAGCACTCACATCGTGCTCTCCGACGCCGCCATGTCTAGGCTCCGCCCCTCAGTTCCTCAGCCCCACTGTTGATTTTCATCTGGTCTTTTCTTTAGCCAAGTTAAAGTAACACTATATGTAACTTACATGTGACATGATGTAACGTGCATGTGACATAAATGTACAGATTTGAGTAGATAAGATGTGATCAGTAGCAATATGTAATCGTAACTGTAGGGACATTCCATTGCCGTTAAGGATGTATATTCAGTCCTTGTCATTGGGAAATGAGATACTCAGACAGTGGTCATCAATTGGCATCAATTAGGCTGAAAAGCCTGGATTCTGGGATGTGACACCTTTGTGTTAATAAGGTTTTCACCTTCTGGTGAAACCGGTTTAAAGCTAGAGCTAAAAAGTATATCCATACATCAAAAGGGGTATGTTTCATCTCTCTCATAAAAGCTAAAATATTATTTGCAGAGAGATGAACATACTCCCTTCTTGTAGGGCATTCTGTAGGCTGCATCGGCACTAAAAATCATATTTGTGGTTTAGGCAGAAGGCCAGGAAAATGTAGGAAATGGTTAGGTGGTGCTGGATTGCAACAGTTGAATGGTGTTTGGTACTGTTGTGATCAGGCCGATGCGCTGGTGTCGGAAATCCAATCCCCGACTTGGTGTTTCAAGCCGGTCTTAGTCCAATTAAACCTGGTCAGGCTAGCACCCAGAACATCCTATGGGCAGGTAAAGGAGCAGCCCCCCATGGTCAATTGGCCGAGGACTAATGTCCCACCTACGTCCATATCCCCATAGAAGGAGTACCCAGGCATTGGGACATTTGTGATTTGTATGGAGCCAGTTCGATTTGACTGATGGATTGCTGACGCTCTGACTTGGTAAAAGTTTTATTCTGTTTTATTCCCCTTTTATTTTATAGTGAATAGTCATTTGTGTGCCTTCTTGTATTTTTTGTATTTCTGTAACTTTTTATATTTTGTACATATTTTATGCACTGCCCATTTTCGATAAATTAAAGCTTAAAATTAATTAGTGACTTCTGTGTATTTAAGCACGTGCTCATATCTTCGGAGAGATTAGATTGGAGAGATTAGATTGGATTGGATTAGATTGTATTTTAGTGCCTTTAAATGCTCGGTCAAGCTCATTGCCAATCTGTATGCAATTGCACTGTGTATGGGCAGATTGCGTGCAGATTGTAAAAGGTAACAGATCGGCCAGACGGAGATCTGTGTGTGCGGGGTGTCCCAGCAGACCGTTCTGCTGATAAACTTTTGGGTGGTGGCAGGCTACCTTTTGTGGTGTGTCTGGTGCAGGGGGGTGTGTGGACAGTAGAAAAGTGATTAACACCGGGGTTCAAGCTGCAGGTAGCTGGAGGGACCTTAGAAGGGTGGGTAATTACTAAGCTGGTCCTCAACTCTAATCAGTGCACCAGATTGTATGTAAGATTTGTATCTGCCAGTGTGTGGTTGACTAGCTGGATTGGAGTGGAGTCTCCATCTGGTGGTGGCCAAAAGGTAGTGTGGGCTGTGGAAGGATATCACGGCTGATCTTATATACGGTTTTATATATTCAAAGTTAAGTCCCCTTTATTCACTCGTACCCCAAGTCACGGCCGCATGTGCGCGCCTCGGTTAGCTAGTCGCTGTGGGCGTGGCGTGTGGGGGGAATCCGTGACACTATAGAATATCCTTATTCTCCAAAAATAGTCCATACCCATGCACTATTCAATGGCCCTGTAATCTATTTTCTGTCTCTTTGTAACATCCTCTGTGAGCTACAGAACCTCTCCTTTTCCCTTGTCACTTCCATTTCTTTGATGAAGCAGTGCATGTCAGTTTTGGTTAAAGCAGTAGTGATAAACCCAAAGGCAAACATTAAAAATACTGCAGCTTACCAATTCTTAGATGTGATTGCTGTATTAGATTCCCTTTTTAGGCTTTCTTTCTTCTATTTTCATCTGGTGATTCAGCCAGAATGTCTGTTGTTTTTCAGAAGTACACACTCTCAAGTAGAACATATCAATTTACATGGATGAGACAATCCATTTACCACTGGCAGGGGTGATTAAATGACCAGCTTTTATTTATTCATGCAAAAACTTTATCCCTAAAGTAAAAGAAAAACTGCTGTAACTGATTATAAAGTGTGAGCTGGAGTTTGGTTTCAATTTGTTATCTGCTAATACATTTAACATACTCATTCCCCCTAGATCAGGAATGGGCAACTGTGGCCCTCCAGCTGTTGTAGAACTACACGTCCCATGAGACATTGCAAAACTGACAGTTACAAGCATGACTCCCAAAGGCAGAGGCATGATGGGACTTGTAGTTCACCAACAGCTGGAGGGCCACAGTTGCCCACCCCTGCCCGAGATGGACAGTGCTACTGTCTGCTGTGTCTGGTGCTCATCCCCTACTAGTGAATCAGTGTTGACTCACTAGTCTGGGAAGTGTGCTACTGGCCAGATCACTAGGTGAAAACAGAGGGGAAAAAAATAAAAGTGATGCAGCCACCATATCTAATGACTGGTAAGCTGTAATATAATACATTTTTGGTTTAATGTTTAATACCGTAATGCCATATAGTAATAAAGAATTTTATGGAGGGTGATCATCTTAAAGGCAGCTACCCTTCCAGATAATACCTACCAAGGTCATTTAGTTCTTTTTGGACCGAACATAAGAGTCGCACAAAATTAGCTTGGAACAAGTTAAATAGTGGGACAATAAATTTAATCCGTAAGTAATTTAGGAGTTTACCGCTGCAGGCATACAGTAGGGCTGTTTGTAGCTAAGATTTAACTTTACATTCAAGCCCTAGCTCAAAATATAGGTTTTGGATTAATTGGTTTTGTAAAAAGAGATTACATTGAATGATTGGAGAACAGTATGCAATGTAGGCAGGGAAAGAGCCGGGTCAGTCAGTGTCAATATAACTGTCTACATACAGGGAGAAAGTATGTACTTGAGCTTAACACCAATCTCATGAAAACTGGGATGTGATTTGATCCTTTCTGCCAAATGAAATCAAAAAGCATATGTGGAGGATGGGTGTAGGGTTAATATTCCCACTAAAGGTATCATCCCTCAATATTTATGTGAGACAACAGCACTTAGAGTTGAGACTGTAAATGTACCTCCCAAGGTATAAAACAAGAACAGATATAAGTACATAAAAGCAATATTTTATTATTCACATATATTAGTATCACAAATACACATAATAAAAAACAAATAAAATAAATAATGTCACTTGGAATATAACCATATAACTGTTCAAAAGATCTTAGTCGTAAATGGCCCACACATTTTGCAGGAAAAACAGCTTCCTCAGGGCGTTGGATCTCGTTTGTACAAAAACTTGTGTTCACATGTGCAACAATGTGTGTCCAAAGACATGCGCCTGCCGGGCCTGTGGGGAGGGGCTCAAAATCAGCAACACTTGTAGAGGACTACTCAAATATCAATATCCTACAACCCAATGGATTTCAAAAATAGATATAGCGTCACTAGCAACACATCTCCATTTAGTTATTGGATTTGAGACACCAGCCATATGTTGTCTATAAAGATTGCTTGGTATAAAAAAAAGGTGGATCTAGGATCCCAGTCCAATTATTACACCACCAACACCCATAGTGCACATGGTCAAAATGCCTAAGACTTCATCAATAATGCAAATATAAGTGGACATAAAGGACACCTTTGACGGGTACGATTGGTTATCTGAAAAGGTTATGACATCTTATCCTCTGTATAAACAAAGGCTGTAGGAGATATGTATAGGTCCATAATGGTTGAGTGTATGAAGGCCAGAAAACAAAATTATGTGTGACAGGTACTCCCAATGAATTCAGTCAAAGGCATTTCCCACTTCTAGGGCCAATAGCAGAAAATGAACTTTATGCCAACAGAATGCAGCAAATTTAAAATGGTACTGGCCTTCCATAAAGAAGATCCACTTGGTTTGGCTTGAGCAGTGAAGAGAGACATTTTGAAGTTCTGGTGGCAATCAAAGATAGCCATAAAGATAGCAAATGTGGGTCATTGTGCCACACAGTGAATTTGCCTCTACTGCATACCTCACCTACCACAATGAAAATGGGTATGTGATCAGATATGGTTCAGATAATCTCAGAATCAGCTATATTCTGCAGTAGAAATTGATCAGTAAGCATTAAGTCAATCCTTGGATATGTAAGATGTGTGTGGGAAATAAATTGTGAGGAGCGCATAAATGATGCAGCATTCTTCTGTGTGAATTCTTAAGTCCTGTTGAGGGTATATTCATAGACTTGTCTGGAATTGCATTGAAATCACCATACATAATCAAATACCCCTGGTGGAGTTTAGCAGTTTTCTTCCATACCTCTTTCAAAAACGAAAGTTGCTTAACATTCGGTGCATACAGATTGACCAGAGTGTATTTGACAGAACTTATCTCACAGATCATTATAAAAAATCTGTCCTGTAGTAAGTCCTCCGAGTAGTGACAGATGTACTTGAAGGCTACCATGTCCTTTACTTTCATTAAAACACCCATTTTTTAATGCATTCAATATAAAAAAATTAAGATAGTGACTATGGGAAAACATACAGAGTTTCTGGTTGTAGAAAAGGCATCTCCTGAAGACATAAGATGTCACTATGTAGGTTGCTTGCTTCTTTCCATATCATATATCTCTTAGTGTGGCTATTAATCCCTTCCACATTCACTGATGTTATTTTAAAATGCATGTGAGGCAAAGAGAGGAAGTGCTATGCCTTGGCCTGTTAGCAGTAGAAGGAATAATTGTTAAAATTGTTATAAAGGCTTAAGGTTTTTTATCTTTATTCATTCTATGCATGAAGGTAAAAAAACCCTGTGTGCAGCAGCACCCCACAATCCCCCCTCCGGACCTCTCCCTCTTCATTGGCTGAGACAGCAGCTGGAGCAATTGGCTCCCGCTACTGTCAATCACAGCCAGTGAACCAATGAGGAGAGCGGGGGTAGATGTGTGATTGGACACACAGAGCAGTAGCTCGAGAGTGAGCCTTGTGGGGTGCCCTATAGAAAGTTGCTTGCTATGGGGGCACTAAGCAGGAGGGAGGGGCCAGGAGTGCCAGCGGGGGACCTAAGAAGAGGAAGTTCAGGGCTGCTCTGTGCAAAATCATTGCACAGAGCTGGTAAGTATAACTAATTTTATTATTTTTAAACAAAAAAAAATCTGTTTTAAATATTACTTTAAGAGAGAATGTGGAGCCTCATTACCTTCACCCGGCTTCCATAGTGAATATGTTGTTGTCGAGCCATAGCAGTGACGAACTTCACAACCTTTCAGTGCAAGTCCAGGATTCCTCAGTTTGGGGGATCACTGAGAATGTAGGCAGTGTACCCTTAAATATAATGCAGTTATGCAGAGCACAAAAATGAAGACAAAAACCAGAGAACAATAAAAACTTCTAAGAGCAACTAGTAAAAAAATCAACCACAGCACTTGTGGGATGGTCAATGGAACAGTACTTCTGTAATCCTTGGGTTATAGCAATAACAACTTTACTGTTGTAGAGGTCAGGAGTCCACTAGGACCCGATTGCTGACGCAAATAGCACCTTAGCTGAGTAACAATCAGCCAGCATCGGCATCCCTCTTCCAGTGACATTTTTCCCATCCTTGGTGATAGTCAGCTTGGCTGGGTTTCCCTAGCAGTAGAGATAATGGTGGTTTTGCAGAGCTTTAGTATGAGTAGAAAGATTGCAGCGTTGTTGTGAGGCATATTGCGAGAGGTCCGCACAAAAGGTTATCCCTGCCATTCGTGGTGGGACTTTTTTAGGTTGCCTGGTCAACGCCATCTGCTTTCCTTTGGTATGGTAGAAGTGGATGTGCTGGTTTGTGTGACCAAAAAGTTAATTACAGATGTGGGATCCCAAATTGCGGCACAAAGTACACTATCAAACAGTTTAATAACTGCAGTACATCTTTTGTCATCTATGGCCTTCTGTGCCCTTGTGGCTTACTCTACGTGGGACATACATCTTGCCCACTAAGAGTTCAGTTTAGTGAGCACAAAAGCAGTATAAAGAATGGTAAAGACAAGTATTCAATACCTCGACATTTTAAAGAGGTCCACCAAGGAAACTTTAGTGGGATTAATGTCTTTGGAATAGAAGCCATTCGCAAGGACATTGATAATGGAAGGAGACACCAAAGACTCTGTGAGAGCTTTTGGAAATTCACACTTGATACACTGTCCCCTAAAGGCTTAAATGATGATCTAGAAACATATACTTTATTCTAACCTATTATTTTAATCTGCGTTTACTGAAGGGCATTCTTTAGCGGAATGTATCAATACATTCTACACTGCACATATAATTAGAAATATATGAGTCTGACTCTCCCCCTCATTGGACTTTTAATTATTTAATTGATTAATTTTAATACTAATCAGTATGCATTTTTTTTAATTTTAGCTCAAGTGAGTTTTGTGCCTTTTTAATATGCATATTTTAATAAATGTATTTTTTAATGAATTGCCTTTAATCTTAGAATTGTTCTTATCTTCACTGTGATTATTAATTATTGCGTATATCATCATTCCCTGAATAATTTCCATCATTAATCAATTATGGAAGCGGTATTAATCAGTATTCTTAGAAGTATATAATGATTTTAGTATGGAGTATCCCAAAAATAATTATTGGAGTGTTTTTGAATCTATGGTTCCTCTATTAGTCGGGTTTGTGTTTGATTTCTAATCCTGCTTATTGATACATTTCTTCCTATATATATACCTGCAGGCGCAGTACTTATTCCACTGTTTTGACCGCCAGTCCTATTAAACAGGCTGAAATACTGACATTCAGTGGCTGAATGCCTCCTAGCTATATAAATTCTGCCTAATGGAGGTTTTCTATCTGTCAAACCAAGGTACCTATACTTTTATATGATATAGAATGTACGTTTTCTGTTTTTTTGAAATGATAAGAGTGCTTTTATATATGCATATATTTATTATATATATATTTTTTATAAGT
Source organism: Staurois parvus (assembly GCF_062004578.1). Taxonomy (NCBI): domain Eukaryota; kingdom Metazoa; phylum Chordata; class Amphibia; order Anura; family Ranidae; genus Staurois; species Staurois parvus. The sequence continues at coordinate 1,694,327 of NW_028318034.1, read as the reverse complement.
ATGTTATTTACTATTATTATTTTCTTATACATGATATTCATTAATTAATTAATTCACTTTAGTTTTACCATCATATATATATATATATATATATATATATATATATATATATATATATATACAGTGGGGCAAAAAAGTATTCAGTCAGCCACCAATTGTGCAAGATCTCCCACTTAAAAAGATGCCTGTAAATTGGCATCATAGGAAGACCTCAAATATGAGAGACAAAATGAGAAAAAAAATCCAGACAATCACATCGGCTGATTTGGAAAGAATTTATTTGCAAATTATGGTGGAAAATAAGTATTTGGTCACCTACAAACAAGCAAGATTTCTGGCTCTCACAGACCTGTACCTTCTTCTTTAAGAGGCTCCTCTGTCCTGCACTCATTACCTGTATCAATGGCACCTGTTTGAACTTGTTATCAGTATAAAAGACACCTGTCCACAACCTCAAGCAGTCACACTCCAAACACCACTATGGTGAAAACCAAAGAGCTGTCAAAGCACACCAGAAACAAAATTGTAGACCTGCACCAAGCTGGGAAGACTGAATCTGCAATAGGCAAGCAGCTTGGTGTGAACAAATCAACTGTGGGAGCAATAATTAGAAAATGGAAGACATACAAGACCACTGATAATCTCCCTCTATCTGGGGCTCCACGCAAGATCTCACCCCGTGGGGTCAAAATGATCACCAGAAGGGTGAGAAAAAATTCCAGGACCACACGGGGGGACCTAGTGAATGACCTGCAGAGAGCTGGGACCAACGTAACAAAGGCTACCATCAGTAACACTCTACTCTGCCAGGGACTCAGATCCTGCAGTGCCAGACGTGTCCCCCTGCTTAAGCCAGTACATGTCCGGGCCCGTCTGAAGTTTGCTAGAGAGCATTTGGATGATCCAGAAGAGGATTGGAAGAATGTCATATGGTCAGATGAAACCAAAATAGAACTGTTTGGTAGAAACACAACTCGTCGTGTTTGGAGGAGAGAGAATGCTGAGTTGCATCCAAGGAACACCATACCTACTGTGAAGCATGGGGGTGGCAACATCATGCTTTTGGGCTGTTTCTCCGCAAAGGGACCAGGACGACTGATTCATGTACAGGACAGAATGAATGGGGCCATGTATCGTGAGATTTTGAGTGCAAACCTCCTTCCATCAGCAAGGGCATTGAAGGTGAAACGTGGCTGGGTCTTCCAACATGACAATGATCCCAAACATACCGCCCGGGCAACGAAGGAGTGGCTTCGTAAGAAGCATTTCTAAGTCCTGGAGTGGCCTAGCCAGTCTCCAGATCTCAACCCCATAGAAAACCTTTGGAGGGAGTTGAAAGTCCGTGTTGCCCAGCGACAGCCCCAAAACATCACTGCTCTAAAGGAGATCTGCATGGAGGAATGGGCCAACATACCAGCAACAGTGTGTGCCAACCTTGTGAAGACTTACAGGAAACGTTTGACCTCTGTCATTGCCAACAAAAGGATATATAACAAAGTATTGAGATGAACTTTTGATATTGACCAAATACTTATTTCCACCATAATTTGCAAATAAATTCTTTCCAAATCAGCCAATGTAATTGTCTGGATTTTTTTTCTCATTTTGTCTCTCATAGCCCATTGTCTCTCTACCTATGATGCCAATTACAGGCCTCTCTCATCTTTTTAAGTGGGAGAACTTGCACAATTGGTGGCTGACTTAATACTTTTTTGCCCCACTATATATATATTTATTCTAGATACATATAATTCTATGTTTTACAGATTACACAATTTTTTAAATAAGTATTTTGGATTTTCAAGTTTTCAATCAAGTTTAGACTAGCGATAAAAAATTTTCCACCCTAATACTAACTGTATGTTCCCAAGATTTCTGGGTCAAATATGCCAGATGTCCCTAATTCATTCCTAAATAATGTTTTTTTTAGTTTTATTCTAATTTTTTTATTTTATTTTTTCAGTTTTTATGCTAGTATATATATATTTTTTTTTCTGTCAGTTTTGCAATTAAGAGCTCAATTTTTCCATCGTATATATACTTTTTTCTCAAATTTGGAATTTTTGCAACCTCTAGAATCAGTAATGGTCTGAGTTTTTTTTTAGTATTATATTTATGCTCATTCAATAGTACTATCACCTTTTATGCCATGTATGCTATTTTTGTTTTATGTTAGATCAAATGATATTGTGTATATATATATATAAATATATAATTATTATTTTTTGGGTGGGATTTGTCTTTTTGACCAGCTCTGATGAAGAAGGGATCACCCTTCGAAAAGCATTAGCTCAAACAAAGATTGTTTCTTCCATTCAGATGAAATTCCGTGACCTGTAACCCTGTGTTGACTTTGGTTATTTTATGCCTGTTTCATTGCTACTCTTGTGAGTATATTTCTTCAATACAATTATTCATTGTTTACTGAGGTAATGCGCAAGGTTGGTGCGCTCTTTCTTTTATCCTTTTCTAGAAGTGGATGTGCACCAGACTGACCCATAGGACCCTATCTGGCAATTGTGGGTGTTTTCGGGATTCTATGTATGCAATCTACGGTGCGCGCCTCAACCGGTGCATCAGGTAAGGCTTCCGCCATTGGGCATCTACAAGACCTTCAGATCAGGTGTTGTGGAGGTGGAAGAGACCTTGGGGTGTTGCTATGGGCCCCTGTAAAACTATTTGACGAGCTTCAGAGCCGTGACCTTAAGCAGTCATCTTTTTCAGCAGATGGCCATGTCCCCATATATCTCTTTTTTCAAGAGTGTTTCTATAAGGATCAAAAGTTTGAATCAAATATCTTGACAATATCAGTAAAGGATAAACATATTTGTATTGCTTGTTGATATGATTTGCTATGCAGTGTGTTGATGCTCTTAATGGTTCCAACGTTTGGCTGGAAGTTGTATTGTAGTGGGTTGATTTAGTCTTTGATTTATGCACTTGTAGACTACTTTTGATAAAACCTTCATTGCGTGTAGTATTAGGGCTACTGTTTCCATTTTATTGTTTTATTTCTCTTTACGATTGCTACAGAAATGGTCTGTAGCAATTCTTTGAGATTTTCCTTACCTTGGTAAGTGCTTCTTATGATTTGAACAAAACAACCTTTGTTTTACTTTATTTCCTGCTCTTTTAACATATTCATTGTGTATCTCAATTGTTACATAAACATTGCATTGCTTTAGTTATCTCATAATGTGTCATCTTTAGATCTTCTGGTTGTGAGAAATCCTTTATTGGTCTTCCACAGCCATAGACTGTAGTTCTTCCATGTATTCTTCCCATCTACTGTATGTGTATGTCACTCTCTGATTAACACCATTCCTTCTTTATTTTCTCTTCCATTCCTACTGTTAAATTTTGGTTTAGGTTGTAATTTGTTTACTTTCATGGACAGTGTCTTTTGTTTCATTTCTCTCTTCTACTTTGTGGATATCAACACTTTTATCTTTTATTTCTTTTTGTTTCACTTGTTGACACATTCTTGTGTTTGTCCTTGTATTTTTACTAATCTTACTTTGATCTGTTTCTCTTTGGAAGAATACTTATTTGCAGTATTAAAGTGAAGCAGATTTGTAGTTAAAGGTGTGGCACAAAAAAATGAGCCATAGTAAGGCATACAATTTAAATGTATTATTAGTGAAATGTGAAAAAGCATGCAGTAAGCTTGTAGGACACAGCAATATGAAGTATTCTAATGGTGATACCCGGTGACTACTGAAGCAAAAAATATTGAAAGCATTTCAGGCTCAACCTACTTTTGTGCTGAAAACTGACCTTTTTATTACAAAAACCCCCAATTCTTTCAGCTGCAGGTAAATTACCGTCTGAAAAAAAAACTACATCTATCTACAAAAATCTACATTACAGCTGTGTGGTCCATTCTATAGCCAAAGTGTAATCAATTTGTATCTGTAAATCTGTTAACTTCCCAGAAGAGACATGTTTTCGGGAACTACTTAGAATATTGGTTACCTGACAGTGTGACAGAGGGAGAGAAAACACTTTAAAATGAAAAGCTTGATTAAAGGATGTGTTGTCATCTCTCTTGTTCTTTTTAATCATTATATAAGTGAAGAATGAAGATACAATGATAAACAGCTGCAATCTGTCTTTTCACAAAGGATGTTATCCTTAGTAAACGCCTTAAATTCTTAAGAGACACACACAAACTCAAAATACTGCCATTTTTTAAGTAGCTTACGCTATACAATGTGTGCTACCCTTTCTTGATGCTGAATAACATCCAACATTATTTCTCTCTCTCTCTCTGTATATATATATATATATATATATATATATATATATACACATACAGTAGGTCCACATATATTTGAACCCAGACACAATTTTCATACTTTTGGCTCTGTATGCCACCAGAATAAATTAAAATGGAACAATCCAAATGCAGACTTTCAGCTTTAATTCAAGGGGTTGAACATAAATATTAAGTACAAATTTAGGAACTGCAACCATTTTTATATACAGTCCCTCCATTTTCAGGGGCTCAAATGTAATTGGACAAATGAATATAATCATAAACAAAATGCTCAATATTTAATATTTTGTTGAGAATCTTTTATTGGCAATGACTGCCTGAAATCTAGAACCCATGTACATTACCAAAGACTGGGCTTCCTCCTTTCTGATGCTTTGCCAGGCTCTAACTGCAGCTGTCTTCAGTTGTTCTTTGTTTGTGGGTCTTTCTGCCTTTAGTTTTGCCTTCAGCAAGTGAAATGCAAGGTCACTTGGGTTGAGATCAGTTGCTTGACTCGGCCATTGCATCTGGATTTTCTATTCTTCATGTTTATGAATGGTTTGCACCTTGTGGTGAACCTTCTGTATCTGCTCTCCTGAAGTCTTCTCTTGATTGTAGACTTTGACAATGATACGCCCACCGCCTGGAGAGTGTCCTGGATGTTATGAATGGGTTTTTCTTTACCATAGAGAGGATCCTGCGATCATCCACCGCTGTTGTCTTCTGTGGACATCCATGTCTTTTTATGTTGCTGAGCTCACCAGTGCATTCTTCTATCCTCAGAATGTACAAAACTGTTGATTTGGCCACTCGTAATGTTGCTGCTATCTCTCTGATGGATTTGTTTGTTTTTGAAGCCTTACAATGGCCTGTTTCACTTGCATGGACATCTCCTTTGAATGCATGATGTAGGTTCACAACAATAGATTCCAAATGCAAATACGACATTTAGAATCAACTCCAGACCTTTTACCTGCTTAATTGATGATGACATAATGAAGGAGTAGCCCACACCTGGCCATGAAATAGCTTTTGATTCAATTGTCCAATTACTTTTGGTCCTTGAAAAAGGGGGGATGGCTACTCTTAAGAGCTGTGATTCCCAAACACTTCCTCCAGTTTGAATGTCCATACCCTCAAATTAAACCTGAGAGTGTACACTTTCAGCCCATATCTATTATATAACCATAACTTGAATATGTTTTGGTAAATACCTGAATAAACTAAAATTGTGCCTGTGTCCAAATATATATGGACCTAACTGTATATATATCCACAAACTTTTGATCATATATTGTGTGTAATATACACACAATATATGATCAAAAGTTTGTGGACACCTTATAATCTCACATACTACAGTGTATGGCAAAAGTTATGTGATACCCCTTCCTAATTATTGAGTGCAGGTGTTTCCAATGAAGGTGCTTGTTAATGTTACAAAATACAACAAAATATTAAACAACTGTGTGCTTCCAACCTTGTGATGACAGTTTGAGAATGTAACTGTGCCCAAAAGTCAGGTCCAAAATGACATGGTTTGGTGAGCTTGGGGTGGAGGAACCTGAGTTGCCTTCACAGAGCCTTGACCTCAACCCTATTAAAAATCTTTGGGATATACTCAAATGCCTATTGCATGCCAGACCTTCTCGTTCAACATCAGTACTAGACCTTGCAAGTGCTCTTTTAATTAAATGGGCCAAATTCCCACAGACATGCTTTCCAGTGGAACCAAAAGTGTTGTTCAGTTGTGTATTAATGCTCACGGTTTTGGAATGGCATATTTAACAAACTCGTGTATTGTAGGTGTGATCCGCAGGTGTCCACAAACGTTTGGTCACACAGTGTGTATAAATGTGTGAAAAATAATATATAGGGGTTGGATAGCTCAGGTGGTAGATGCATTTTTAGTGAAGTCCATGCCAGTCTGAACTGTATTTTAAAGGCTTATCAGACCACTTTTATTTCACTGAAAAACAAAGTTCATTAACAATAGATTTTCCACACAGGGGTCTTCCCCAACAAACAACAATGAAAAATGTTAGCCCACTTGGTTACTTTTCAGTTGCTTCACCACTATTAGTAATGGTCTCCCTGACTGCAGGTTCCCCAGACTCCCCCAGCCTTCTTGTCACAGAGCCTTGCTGTACAGGCCCACTCCAGGCCCCCTGATAGGGTTTTCCCAGCACCCCAGATTCTCACACACTCCTCAGGAATTCAGATTTCTTCCAGCCCTCCTGGACTTGCTAGTCATCTCAGCTTTCCTTGTCTGTCTGGACCCATATAGCTATCCTGACTTTCCCAGTCCTAGGGGCAAGAAGTACCTCCAGCGTAAAGTCTCGACACCTGAGAAAGTCTCCCCTCCTGGCTGGAGCACATCACTATCTTCGTATACAGTGGGGGAGATTTACTAAAACTGGAGAGTGCAAAATCGCAATATCTGGTGCAGCTCTGCATAAAAACCATTAACTTACAGGTTTTATTGTCAATGCTTAATTGAACAAACTAAAGTTAGAAGCTGATTGGCTACCATGCGCAGCTGCATTAAATTCTGAGTGATCCATTTTTAGTAAATCTCCCCCATTGTGACAAAACAAAACTGGTTTGGAGATTTCTTCCCTTCCAAGACACTTCAAAATCTCCAAACTACGGAGCCCAATTCGGGAATACCAAAATCCAGAAAAAGCTGTAAAAACAATCAGAAGTCCCGCACTCTGCACAAGTGTGAACCCTGTGTCCTTTCTGCAACCATTTTTACATTTGCAGGGCTTGTCAATGTCACAATAGACATGTGCATTTTGTTTCATTATGATTCATTTTTTGGGTGTAAATTTCCTTTTGGACATATGTGAACATAGTAACGAATGTCAACGAATCCGAAACAAGGTATAATGAAATGAATAAATACATTTGTTAAATTAGTTTCAGTTGGTTGATGTACATGATGCAATAGTTTTTTGGGCCCATGGGAAAATTATCATTCGATAATTCGGATTCAGATAACCAATGGATCAGAATTTCCTTCCATAAATTAATTCAAATGCACATGAGACCAGCCGATATTGTTCGATCAGCTCATACCATTTCTCTTGGTGGGTTGGACTAGCGTCCAAAAATATTGAATCTTTCTAATTCAAATCTGTCCAATTCAATAATATATCGAATATATAAACAGGGGCGGACTGACAACTCATGGGGCCCCCGGGCAATAGGGGATCATGGGGCCCGTGTATCCTTGCCCAAACACAAAAAAGCCTATGAAAAAGGTACCAGGGGCATCTCATGGGGCCCCCTACTGACCCCGGGCCCTCGGGCAGTGCCCGAGTTTCCAAATGGTCAGTCCGCCCCTGTATATAAACCTTCTAGAAAAACTGCAACATTTTTTCTATTTCCCTGAGACCAACAAATATACAAAATGAATGCCAAAGATACTAAAAAAAATCTGAAATTGGTTCAACATAGCAAATATGACGAAACAAAATTCTTCAATGAACAAATACATCCAAAACTAAACAAAAATTTCTGGCGTGCACATGTCTCAAACATACTAAATAAATGAATAAATATATATATATATATACTGTGTATACATATCTATAGATATAGACAGACAGATACAGTCGTAAGAAAAAGTATGTGAACCCCTTGGGATTACGTGGAGTTTTGCATGAATTGGGCATAAAATGTGCTCTGAACGTCATCTAAGTCACAACAATAGAAGAACACAGTCTGCTGAACATAATACTACACACACATTAGATGTTGCCATGGTTTAATTGCACATAACATGTAAACATTCACAGTGCAGGGAGGAAAAAGTATGTGAGGCCCTAGCTTAATGACTTCTCCCAGAGCTAATTGGAGCCAGGAGTGAGCCAACCTTGACTCCAGTCAGTGTGATGATATTGGATGTGTTGCTGGCAGCTGTCCTGCCCTTAAAAAACACACACCTGTTTTGGGTTTACTGGTTTCAAGAAGCACTGTTTGATGTGAACCATGCCTCGCAGAAAAGAGCTCTCAGAAGACCTATGATCAAGAATTGTTGACTCGCATGAAGCTGGAAAGGGTTACAAAAGTATCTCCAAAAGCCTCGATGTTCATGTGTCCACGGTAAGACAGACTGTCTACAAATGGAGAAAGTTTAGCACTGTTGCTACTCTCCCTAGGCGTGGTCATCCTGTAAAAATGACTGCAAGAGCACAGCGCAGAATGCTGCATGAGGTAAAGAAGAATTCCAGAGTGTCAGCTAAAGACCTACAGAAATCACTGGCACATGCTAACATTTTTGTTGACACATCTACAATAAAGGAAAACATTAAACAAGAATGGAGTTTATGGGAGGACACCACGGAGGATGCCATTGCTGTCCAAAAAGAATATTGCAGCACGTTTGAAGTTTGCAAAAGAGCACCTGGATGTTCCACAGCACTACTGGCAAAATATACTGTGGACAGATGAAACCAAGATTGAGTTGTTTGGGAAGAACACACAACACTATGTGTGGAGAAAAAAAGGCACAGCACACCAACATCAAAACCTCATCCCCACTGTAAAACATGGCGGAGGGAGCATCATGGTTTGGGGCTGCTTTCCTGCCCCAGGGCCTGGACGGATTGTTGTCATTGATGGGAAAATGAAATCCAGAGTTTATCAAGACATTTTGCAGGAAAACGTACGACCATCTGTCCGCCAACTGAAGCTCTGCAGAGGATGGGTGATGCAAAAGGACAATGACCCAAAGCATACAAGTCATTCAACAAAACAATGGCTGCAACAGCACAGAATACGCCTTCTGGAGTGGCCCAGTCAGAGTCCTGACCTCAACCTGATTGAAATGCTGTGGCATGACCTTAAGAGAGCGATTCACACCAGACATCCCAATAATATTGCTACACTGAAACAGTTTTGTGAAGAGGAGTGGTCCAAAATTACTCTAGATTGTTGTGCAGGTCTGATCTGCAACTATAGGAAACATTTGGTTGAGGTTATTGCTGCCAAAGGAGGGTCAACCAGTTATTAAGTCCAAAGGTTCACATACTTTTTCCTCCCTGCACTGTGAATGTTTACATGTTATGTGCAATTAAACCATGGCAACATCTAATGTTTGTGTAGTATTATGTTCAGCAGACTGTGTTCTTCTATTGTTGTGACTTAGATGACGTTCAGAGCACATTTTATGCCCAATTCATGCAAAACTCCACGTAATCCCAAGGGGTTCACATACTTTTTCTTGCAACTGTAGATAGATAGATAGATAGATAGATAGAGTATATTATATATATATATATATATATATATATATATATATATATATACTGTATATATATTCCTATCCTTATTTTTTTTTTATTAAAACATAAAATATTATCTGACTGCAGTGATTTTTTTTTTACAAAGACAATGGATCTTTATAACAGTCAGATTCCAGAGCTAATAATGTATATTAACAGTATAAGAAAAACACCACTAAACAATAAAAAAACAAGCAAACTCAATAAATGAAATTACAAATGTGGTCCAAACTGGGTAAAAGACATCAATCATAAACACCATAAAGTATAAACCAAAAAATACAACATTCATTTCATGATGTGCATATGTGTGCACTTTAATATTATGCCTATTTTTCTATAAACTATTATGTGACATTTTGGCACTGAATGTATTTCTATTTGACAATGATGAATTAAAAATGTTCTTGTTTGAGACATGAAAATAAGATAAAAGATACATGCATATTATAAAGAGCAATAACAAATATGAACATGTAATATTGCCAAGGTGCACATGCCAAAGTTTTAAAGCTACAAAAAGCATGTCACTATTGATCAAAGACATTTTTTTTCCTTTATTATAAGGTTAAGAACATGCTTATTATGGAACTTTCTTTCCTTTACATGTCGGGTCACATCATCATTAAAAGCCTCAGCAAAAGTATAAGAAGAAATTGTCTACTTGTATGGTTACATAGCTGCATAGTTAAGCAAAAAAAACCCCAATGAGGTAAACGTATAATATTATTATCTATAATGTACCAATGTTACAGTATATTGTTATGAAGCTTGTGGAGATCAACAGAAGGGAATAGTTGTTTTGCAAATGTTATGATCCATTTCTCGTGGTTACTCTGCTGTATATGGTACAATATACTGGTGGGATCTGCTGCCCCTACTGGCTGAAATTGTAAATAGCCTTTATTTGTTATTACTACAGAGGTAATTGTGTATGTCACTTCCTGTTTCTGAGTTTTTGGGTAAAAACCCCAAAAGGAGAAAGTGAAGGGAAAAAAAGGGTTATTGAGACTACATGTCCCCATGGAAGTGGTATTGTTAATTAGATCAAAAGGGATTATTAGGTAATTGTTTCTGTGTATGTTTACCTTTAGCACTGTAGCTGCCCATAAGGTCTTGATCTGAATCCTTGTGATAGTTGTATCTCTGTCCTATTGTCATTATGACACATGCACAGTGCCAGATAGTTAGGTCTGTGTTGCTGTATGTGTGTAGTGGTCACCTTCCAGTATATTATAGGAGAACCAGTTTATTGCAATAGAGTTTGTATACAGATCCTGTTACTTCAGTTAACCCTGTCCTTCTGGGTCTATGATTCTATAGCCTTTTTTATCTCAGAGCTCAATAGCCAGCATAGGCTAGAGCCAGGTTAGGCATCCAATGGCCACTTCTGGCAGTTAGAGATCTGGATGCATTTTCAATTAGAAACTACTAGGGAGGGACTAGATAGAGTAGATAGGCTGATCCTAACTTCCAGTGCCACTCATTTTTTGCTGGAGAGAATCTGTGTCCCAGACAGTGGTTTAAGGATCTCCCCATCATCATTGATCCTGTTTTCATTTATCCCAAGATAAATGCTGCTTTTTGATCATCCATATATACCCAGTATATGTTCACAATTTCACCAGGACTCCTATTGGGCCTAATGTTTGTACATTGGATGCATGTACGATTATTAATGTTTTATTATGTAACGCTCATATGGTATACATTTACAGTTAATGTTATATGCTGGTTGCAGTAGTTTCTCTACTCCAATGATGTTCACTATATTATTGGTTGATTTCCCCAGGAAGAGAATCCTCTCTGTTTATAGAGGCCCTGTCCTGGGTGAAGGCACTGCCAACTTTGTTATCAAATCCACTCCTCCACTTTTTCCACTGAAGGGTCTGGTTCTCTTATTTTCCTACAGGTCTAGAGCAATATTCTGTTTGGAGAGCGTCATTTCTCATAGCTAGACATGTGTGGTTTGTTCTGTTTCATATCACAATAGTAATTAATGTAAATGAATCCTCTGATATAATGACACGACATTCTTCTGCAATAATGAAATTCAAATTCAATTCAAATTTCAAAATGAATATGAAATGTAAACATATTGCAATTGTTAGATGTGAAATATTTGGCTGCTACTTTCAAATCAAAAAAAATCTGAATTAGAATTCTGAATTTTCCAAATTCAGTGCAACTGAACTCAGAAAGTTTCAATTGAATTTGAAAAGGAATAAATGAGACTACAGTGAACGAATTCCAAAAGCAAGTTTGATGAATTTGACTAAACAAAATTAGTTAATTTAACCATTTAGCCATTTCCCTCCCGGCCTATGGCCGAATGGCGATCGGCAAAAACCCTCACCTTTCCGGGTGGACGCCATATGGCGTCCTTTCAGGCATGCGCAGTTTGCACGCCTGCAGAGCTGCACAGCGGCACGATCTGTCACCGGCCGTGCACCTCGGACACGGCCGATGACATATCTGAGTACCGACCCCTTGCCGGTACCATGTGACCAATCAGAGTAGGTCACATGACAGTTGCATACACTGGATGGCTTCATTAATGCCATCCTTTGTATACTAGTGTGTCTAGCTGTGAATGGTCACAGCGATCACATGCACAAGCTGGGCCAATCACAGCCCAGCTGTGTCATGTGATTAGCCGTGGCCAAATCACAGCTAAGCACAAAACAAAAGAAAAAAACCCTGAATGAATCGATGTCATTCAGGTAAATGCTTGCTTATAGCAAAGTAATTCTTTGCTATAAGCAAATTGTGTAAAAAAAAATAAAATATTGATCACTTCCCCAAAGTAGTACAATGTTACTATGGTAACATTGTGTTACTTTCGTCATAGTGAAATATGAAAAAATATCTTAAAAAAAAAGAAAAAAAATGTAATAAAAAATTAAAAATAATAAAAAAAAAAGAAAAAATAAAAGAAAAAAAAATTTTTTTTTTCATACTGTCACCAGTCAGTGTCCCTGATCACCACCATGCCAGTTATATGATGACGCTGTACTGCACTGGTGACAGTATGTAAAAAATAAATTGTGAAAATAATTTTTTAAATTTTTTCATTTTCCGAAAAATTATGGCAAAAAAAATACAACTTCGAAAAACTCGCCATGCCTCTTATGAAGTACGTCAGACTGTCTACTTTGCAAAAAGGGGTCATTTGGGGGATATCTGTACTGTTCTGACATTCTTGGAGCTCAAGAAATTAGATTGGCTGTCAGTACTTCAGGACTGATCAATATTCAGATACAGTATATCCCATAGTTTGTGAACTCTATAACTTTCCTACAAACTAAAAAATACATCCTAATTTGGGTTATTTTCACCAAAGACATGTAGCAGAATACATCTTGGCCTAAATTTATGAAGAACAATTATTTATTTGCAAACTTTTATAACAGAAACAAAGAAAAACGTGTTTTTATTTTCAAAAAAATTTTGTTAATTTAGCAAAAAATAAAAACCCCAGTGGTGATTAAATACCACCAAAATAAAGCTCTAGTTGTGTGAAGAAAATCATAAAATTTTAGTTTGGGTACAATGTTGTATGACCGCGCAATTGTCATTCAAAGTGTGAGAGCGCTGAAACCTGAAAAATGGCCTGGGCAGGAAGGGGGTAGAAGTGGTTAAAGACCAGCCTATTTTAGCTTTACTGCTACAGGACAGCCACTCTGCGCAGAATCACATATATAAATGTGATTCTGCATTGATTCATCACAGCACATGCCAATCGCTGGGTGCTGGCTGGTGATTGAATGCTGGCACCTGGCGATAGGCTCTGAGACTCAAAGAACACAGCTCTGTCAGTGTAAACTGCACAGAGCTGTGTTTAGTGCCATGCAGTCTACTTTTTTTCATTCCCTGCTTAGCAGGGAATGAAAAATCAACTAGATCCACAGTAAAAGCAGCAAACGGTACACACACAAACACATGTTAGGCACATATTTAACCCCTTGATCGCCCTAGATGTTAACAATTAACAATATTTTTGCTCCGCACATATCTACTAATAGATTCCCTCCCACCCATGTAGGGCTATCAAAACACACCACTATTATTCTCATTTTTAACAAGATTCACTATCATTAAAATTTTGAACACACACAAACATTTTTATTTTTATCTGCACACTTGTAAAAATCATACATCTGCCACTATACAGGTTTCCTGCACCTAGGAAACTATAATGCATCTCTCCACTTTAACCGCTTTCCAACCGCGCTATAGCTGAAAGACGGCTACAGTGCGGTTGTCCAGTTTTGGACGTCCATGGACGTCCTCCCAGAATGTGCCCCCTGCACGCCCTCATCGCTGCACACCCAGTGTTGTCGGTGATAAGGTAAAAGACCAATCACAGTGGCCTCTTGCCATGTGATCAGCTGTGTCCAATGACACAGTAGATCACAATGTAAAAACAGTTGCCGGTTATTGGCTGTACTTTCCTCACGCTGTGACAGCGTGAAGAAAGTACTACCGATAACCAGAAAATGTGACAGTGGAGATCTGCACTAATAATCAGGGCACTTATGATCAGTGCCCTGATTATCAGTGCCACCCAGCAGTGCCCAGCAGTGTCATCCATCAGTGTCCAGCAGTGTCACCCATCAGTGCTGCCCAGCAGTGTCACCCATAAGTACTGCCCAGCAGTGCCGCCCATCAGTGCCCAGCAGTGCCACCAGTCAGTGCCTCCATTTGGTGTTATCAGTCAGTGTCACCCATCAGTGCCGCCCATCAGTGCTGCCTATCAGTGCCCATCAGTGCCACCTATCAGTGCCTATCTTTATTGCATATCAGTGCATCATCAGTGATTCCTCATCAATGCCCACCAATGCCGCCTCATCCGCACTGCCTCATCAGTGCTACCTATCAGTGCCACATCATCAGTGCCCATGAGTGGTGCCTATCAGTACCCATCAGTTCAGCCACATCAATGCACATCAGTGAAGGAGAAAAATTACCTATTTGCAAAATTTTATAATAGAAGCAAAGAAAAACTTTTTTTTTCAAATGTTTTGCTCTTTTTTCATTTATGGTGCAAAAAATAAAAAAAAACAGTGGCAATTAAATACCACCAAAAGAAAGCTCTATTTGTGTTAAAAATATTATAAACATTTTGTTTGGGTACAGTGTTGCATGACAGCGTAGCTGTTATTTAAAGTGCGACAGCGCTGAAAACTGAAAATTGGCCTGGGCAGGAAGGGGGGAAAGTGCCCGGTAGGCAAGTGGTAAATATATAAAGTCTTTCATCACTGTGATGACTGAAAAATATTTGTGCAATCTTGTGGAAAGTCATAAAAGCTAAAGCCAAACAAGGAGAAATTAGAAAATATCACATGATTATTCTGAATTACAGTAGATTACAATTCCCTATGTATATTGATGTGATAGCTGGAATGAACATAGGGATCTATATGCCATACGCAAAAAGAAAACACCTAAAGAAATCATTGTTTTCCTGGCTGTTATGCATGATGCTGTCACTGCCACCTTGGATGCTGGCATTTTCCAGTTTTCTCATCTCAAAAATATTCTTTGGTCTACATTTCTGGATTTTCCCATCAATCTGCCTCTGCCAGGCAGTACAGAGAGATCTCTTAATCTTATTTTTATGGCTAGTAGCATTCATGGAAACCTTTTGAGAATATATTCACATAGACAATAGATCCAAGAGACTATTTAACTACAGTATAAACCCCAGATATGATGGAATGCACAGTATGTTTGGGGGTCCTTAATAATAAGGGTTGTATCTCATGTTCCACTACTTAACCTAAATGTGAAATATACAGTTGCAAGAAAAAATATGTGAACCCCTTGGGATTACGTGGAGTTTTGCATGAATTGGGCATAAAATGTGCTCTGAACGTCATCTAAGTCACAACAATAGAAGAACACAGTCTGCTGAACATAATACTACACAAACATTAGATGTTGCCATGGTTTAATTGCACATAACATGTAAACATTCACAGTGCAGGGAGGAAAAAGTATGTGAGGCCCTAGCTTAATGACTTCTCCCAGAGCTAATTGGAGCCAGGAGTGAGCCAACCTTGACTCCAATCAGTGTGATGATATTGGATGTGTTGCTGACAGCTGTGCTGCCCTTAAAAACACACACCTGTTTTGGGTTTACTGGTTTCAAGAAGCACTGTCTGATGTGAACCATGCCTCGCAGAAAAGAGCTCTCAGAAGACCTACGATCAAGAATTGTTGACTGTCTACAAATGGAAAAAGTTTAGCACTGTTGCTACTCTCCCTAGGCGTGGTCATCCTGTAAAAATGACTGCAAGAGCACAGCGCAGAATGCTGCATGAGGTAAAGAAGAATCCCAGAGTGTCAGCTAAAGACCTACAGAAATCTCTGGCACATGCTAACATTTTTGTTGACACATCTACAATAAGGAAAACATTAAACAAGAATGGAGTACATGGGAGGACACCACGGAGGAAGCCATTGCTGTCCAAAAATAATATTGCAGCACGTTTGAAGTTTGCAAAAGAGCACCTGGATGTTCCACAGCACTACTGGCAAAATATACTGTGGACAGATGAAACCAAGATTGAGTTGTTTGGGAAGAACACACAACACTTTGTGTGGAGAAAAAAAGGCACAGCACACCAACATCAAAACCTCATCCCCACTGTAAAACATGGCGGAGGGAGCATCATGGTTTGGGGCTGTTTTGCTGCCTCAGGGCCTGGACGGATTGTTGTCATTGATGGGAAAATGAATTCCAGAGTTTATCAAGACATTTTGCAGGAAAACATACGGCCATCTGTCCGCCAACTGAAGCTCCGCAGAGGATGGGTGATGCAACAGGACAATGACCCAAACCATACAAGTAATTCAACAAAACAATGGCTGCAACAGCACAGAATACGCCTTCTGGAGTGCCCCAGTCAGAGTCCTGACCTCAACCTGATTGAAATGCTGTGGCATGACCTTAAGAGAGCGATTCACACCAGACATCCCAAGAATATTGCTACACTGAAACAGTTTTGTGAAGAGGAGTGGTCCAAAATTACTCCAGATCGTTGTGCAGGTCTGATCTGCAATTACAGGAAACGTTTGGTTGAGGTTATTGCTGCCAAAGGAGGGTCAACCAGTTATTAAGTCCAAAGGTTCACATACTTTTTCCTCCCTACACTGTGAATGTTTACATGTTATGTGCAATTAAACCATGGCAACACCTAATATTTGTGTAGTATTATGTTCAGCAGACTGTGTTCTTCTATTGTTGTGACTTAGATGACGTTCAGAGCACATTTTATGCCCAATTCATGCAAAATTTCACGTAATCCCAAGGGGTTCACATACTTTTTCTTTCAACTGTATTGCAGCGCTAGAGGGTATCTGCATATTACATTATTTTGTAGCAGCAGGACTCTCTCCCTCTTATCATTACATCACTACTTAGCTCCTGATCTGAAATACGTGTGCATGACCATTTGGACTTTACAGTCAACATTAGATACATACAGAGTTCATAAGAGTGATGTAATTTAAAAAGCACATGTACTTCAGAAAGATTGGGAGCATCTTGGGCTTTCTAGTGCTTGGTGAGCCTGGCGGTGATCAGAATATGCATAACGATTACGCAGAAAGAGTGAGAAATGTCATTGATACCAAGGTTTAGAACAGCCAAAGCTGGATTAAGTGCAGTAACCAGACCTGTCACTTCTGAGATTACTGTAAAAAATTTGTTCCACAAACTTACAATGCTTTTACAGGTCCAGAATATGTGGAGATTACCAATTTGGCCACATCCATGCCAACATAGTGGAGAATGAGAGAGAGAGATGTGGGTTAATTGGTAAGAAGTGAGGTACCAATGGAGAGAAATTTTTTGCGTTAGTTCCCAGTGCTGAACACAATGCGAGGCTTTGTAAATTGACTTAAGAGCATTATTCCATTGGGAGAAATCAAAAGAGGAGTTCAAATCTTCCTCCTAGCGTAAGCCCTGATTTAATGAAAGCTAGTTTATCTTGCAAGATATTGTATATTAAAGAGATACCCTTACATCTGAGAGACTTAGAGGTTAGCAGGAGGTGCTGTACTCTGAGATACATGAAATGGTCCCTATTCGATAGCCCAAATTTCTCTTTCAATGTTTTAATGGTGAATGACCCATTTGTCATTAGGTCATCTATGGCATTAATACCTTTTGTTATCCAAGGCCAAAGGTTTATATGTGATATGAATATGAATGAATGTATTTTCGAGAGGGATTTGTATTGAGGTGTCAAAAAGTCATGAGCAAGAATAACTATATAATTCTCTTCATGCAAGAAGAGAGGCTCTCATAGGGGAAGTTTTTTTATTTAAGCAAAAGGGTTGACATAAGTCTACAATTAAGAGAAAGCGGAGGTCAAGGGCAGGGGCAAGAGTGCATTCAATCGCAAGCCAAGGTGTGGTGTATGAGGGTAAGAACCAATGTTTGAGTTGGTCCAGGCAGGCAGCCAGATAATAGTCTTTGATGTTTATCATTCCCATCCCTCCTGCTCGTCTGTGTTTAATCAGAAGAGCATGAGAGCATCTAGCCCATTCACCTTGCCATATGAACTGTTTAAGGGATGTGTTCAGGGCTCAAATGTATTTAGAGGGCAAGTGAATGGTTAGTGTCCTGAAAAGGTAAAGAATTTGGGGAAGAATATGCATATGAAAGGATGCAAGGCGGCCTGACCAGGTTAATTCAAATTTAGCTAGGTGAACAAGTTCCTGGGATATTTTTTTGGATAACTTCTGAGTGTTAATTTAGGCAAGTTGTTTTGTGGTGGAGGTCAGGGTTACACCCAAATATGGGACTGCTTGGGAGTTCCATAAATATGGGAGCGACTCTTGTAGTGAGTTTTTATCTGGTTCAGGGGTGCCTAGGTCTAAAATTAATGATTTGGAGAAATGTACCTTGTAATAAGAGATGTTAGTAAAACTAGATAGAACGTGGAGTGCCTGAGGTATAGAGGTATGAGTATTAGTGAGGAGGGGAATAATGTAATCCTCAAAAAGGTTAATAGAGCGGACAGTTTTTTTGAATCCTGTGATTTTAGGGTGAGAGCATATGGTTTCAGTGAGCGGTTCTAACAGCAAATTGAATATTGAGGGGGACAAAGGGCGTTCTTGGCATGTACCCACCATGAATCCAATTGAACGCCTTCTCCACATCCAGAGAGAGGAGCAGAGAAGGCAT
This sequence comes from Staurois parvus, assembly GCF_062004578.1. NCBI lineage: Eukaryota > Metazoa > Chordata > Amphibia > Anura > Ranidae > Staurois > Staurois parvus. The sequence continues at coordinate 1,675,579 of NW_028318034.1, read as the reverse complement.
CCAATGGGTCTCAGCATAATGTAGAAGGTTAATTAGGTGCCTAGTAGCATCAGAAGCCTATCTGCCGTTGGTAAAGCCAGTCTGGTGTGGTTTGATCAATTCAGCAAGGATGTTAAATAAGCGACCCGCTAATAGTTTAGCATATATCTTAACATTGGTATGAAGCAAAAGAAATAGGCCTAAAGTTGACAGGGGAAGTCAGCTCCATGCAGCTTTAGGAATGGTTACCACATTAGCTCTCAGCATCTCCGGAGGAAAGAAAGCTTGGGATATAGCTTCTTAAAAAACAGAGCATATATATATGGGGTCAGTTGGGCTTTAAAGAGCCTATAGTAATCATTTGTAAAGCCGTCAGGGCCTGAAGCTTTTCCGTTAGGGAGAGAGTCAATAACTTTGATGATCTCATTTATGGTGAAGGGGGAATTCAGAGAGAGGGGTTCCTCAGAGAGGGTTGGAAGTTGCAGCCAAGCCAAGAAGTCGCTAGTGACCTAGGTATTGGGTTGGGGGGTGAGTGGGTCATTTTTTAGATTTTACAAAGTGCTGTAATAGTCTGCAAATTAGTTCACTATGTCTTGGGGATTTAATTACTTGTTTTTGGTGAGAGGATAGAAGCTTTTTGCGATTTAAGTCTATTTGCTAAACATTTTCTTGCAGATTTATCATACTGTCAAACAGAAGTCCTCTCAATGCAAGTCTAAGTTTGTGAAGAGTAGAAGAACATGATGGATCAACATTTGCCTGATTATCTAATTCCAGCACATGAATATCAGAAAAGATTGAGTTTAAACGGAGGTTATAATGTTTATTGTCTCAAGCGCAAAGTTGGATTATTATTCTCCTCATATAAGCCTTATGGGCATTCCAAAGTAAGGAATTATCTTTGGAGGAGGCAGCATTTGCTTCAAAGTAATCCCGGAGATGCTGAGAGAGCAGTGCAACATTAGTAGGGGTGTTGATAACCTTAGAGTTGCATTGCCATAGGCATATTGGATGACAGGATTCCTTCTCCTCTATGTATAAAGTGATGGCTGCATGGTCAAACTGTGTGATGTCTGAGATAGAGGAGGAGGAGGCCTGTTAAAATAGCCATTTGTCTGTTAAAACAAGTCAGTACAAGTATATGTAGCATGTCTGGGAGACAAAAAGGTAAAGTCCTTTTCAGACGCATGCTGACAGCGCCAGACATCAAATAGATCTTCAGAGTGCAATAAAGGGCGAAGAGTAGGCATCAATCTCCTAGGTGGCTTGGAGGAGTCCATTGCAGGGTCTACTGTTAGATTGAAATCCCTGCAGAGGAGTAATCAACCATAATTGATTTTATCTATTTTGCCGAGTAGTTTGCAGAGAAAGCGGATTTGATGGGTGTTTGGAGCATATACATTCGTCAGGCTGGTTATTTATGTCGCATAATAGGACAATGTACCTGCCTTGTGGATTCAGGATGAGGTCCTTATAATTAAAGGATAGAGATTTCTTCACTGCCGTCAGTGCACCTCATTTTTGATAAGGGGCTGAAGCTAAGAAGATATAGGGAAATTCTTTATGGCTGCATCTTGGGCTGTGGAGAGCATGGAAATGAGTCTCTTGTATGCAGCCTGGAGGTTGGAAGCTTCTTTCAACATCGAGGATCTCTTTGCTGGGTGGTTTAGGCCTCTAGTATAAAGTGAGACTATTTTAAATTCCATTTGAGGGAGGTAAATGGATGGTGGGAAGTAGATACAGCTCTAGGCTGAGTGAGAGGTATTCCTCTGTAAGGTGAAAGAAGGTAGTGATCCTGCATGGGTTTTGAGGTAGAAGGTTAATGTCAGTGTGAAGGGGTGATGAGCACTTGGTTATGATGATGAATTTGACTTCAATAAGCACTTTGAAACAGCCTAGTCATCTTGGAGGTAGGTAACACCAACTGCAAGAGGTGAGGTACACAGCAACATAAAATTTAAAAAGAACTATAATGGAAATGGAAAAGCAAAAAAAGAACCTGAAGAACTGCGTGCAGAAAACTGCTGAACTATGCGAGGGGGGGGAGTTTAGAGACACCAGTGTCCCAGCTGGGGAGTGCTAGGGTTGAGAACCCCTGATGGGCGATCAGGACTCATCTTGAGAACTACGGGTGAGAGATCTCCTGTACAATACCATTTGCCAATCATATGTGATTGTGTGGAGGTTGGCAGAGCCAGAAAGGTGAACATTTTCTTCTGGAATAATGTCCCATCTTCTAAACAGTTTGAAGCCGCTCTCCAGAGATGTGACAGTGGAAGTTTGCAGGTGATAACCAAGGAGCACGGGGAGCGCCAGTGGTGCATGACATTGCGGTTCTGAAGAGCTTTGGTGATTGTCGCCTACATCTTTGTAGGGTGTGTTGCAATAAGTCAGGGAGAATTTGCAGCTTAGGGAATTTCTCTGGTAGATGCTCTGCATGCCGAAAGGCAGACAGGAGTTTCTTCTTGGCCTGGAATAAGTGTATTCTTAGCAACATGTCACGTGGAATGGACTGGGGCAGGTGAGCCGGTTTCTGTTGAGGTCTTCTATTGACAAGGAGGGGGCCACAGACTTGAATAGATCTTGTACATAATAAGCCAGTTGGGCCTTTTGGACTGATTCAAGGATCCCGCGTATATTTATGTTATTTCTTCAGGGTCTATCCTCTAGGTCAGCTACTTTTGCTTTAAGCCGCTGAATGTCATCATCCTGAGCACTATGTGCATCAACAAGAGAGTTGAAAGAGGAGGCATTTTATCTTCAATCTGCCCCGCTCTGTCACCTACTTCACAAAGTTCCCCTTTAGAATTGTGGGTACAGGAGAGCATGTCAGCTTGCAGGGATGCTCTCAGGGACAGGAGCATATCTTTCAGTGTGGAATCTGACACAGGCTGTCCTGTGGTAGGGATGGTTGCAATGGGATCAGGGCAGTCTGGAGATGGGGGAGAATCAGCCTGAGATGTGCCTAACTCCACGCCAAGGTAAGTGGTTGGATCCACATCTGCTTCCATGAGGGGTCTGGACTTGGCTGGGCTGCAGGTTGACTGTGTGGAGGTACCAGACCCTGAGGATTATAGCTAGCTGTATTATACTGCCCGGTAATCTCAGTGCTGTGATAGATGTGTCTGACGGGCTCAGTGTGAGGTCCTGTCTGCTGTGAGTTGCGGCCTCCGCTGCCATCTTGCCTTAGCCTCTGAGGGAGAGGAAGGAAAAAAACCTCCAGTTTCCTGGGCAAGGGGGCTTCCTTTTGCTGCTGAAGCATGCAGCGGGGTCCCAGGCATATGAGGCAGCTGTTGGATGGGCATGGAGATGGCAGTGAGCCCTTCTACAGAATGTTCTCCTCAGTTGTGGAGCGGAGCTGTCTCACTCCGTAGCCATCTTCCAGTGCGGTCATCACACCCCCGTAATTTAAGGTTTTTAAAAATTACCTTTCATTTTCAATCTGCTCTAATGTTCTGTAAAGATATGGCATCCTGAAGACTTTCTGTACACAGTTGGTATACAGAACACCCCCGGAAATGTCTGTTTCTGCTTGTGTGATTGGCTTACTGACTTTCCCAGAAGTCTGCACTAAGATGCAAGTTATAAGACATCCTCTGCAATAAAAATGTAATTTTGGTGAGATACTCACAAAGAGTTAATCCCTTCTAAAGGGATGCAGACCCTTCCGTTTTCCTTACTAGATCACTGCAAGTGCATAAGATGATTGACAATGAAAAAGTAAATCCCACTCAGACCAATATATTCAAACAGCTTTTTCTTGAGAGCAATAACAGGTAGGAATCTGTAACAAAGTTTGTAAAATCCTTGCAATGTACGTAGATCCCTTCGGGGGCATTGTTTTTTTTTTTGTTTCTTAAAAGTAAAGATACTCTTTAAGCCAGGATCAGCGGGACAAAAATGATATCTAGTATATTTTTTTACTTCATAGGTCTGCTTTGAAGGGGAATTCAAGAAAAAAATGAAAATCTCTTGTTTGTAACACTTTCATATAATACAATGAGAGATTTGCTCACACAATTATACAGATTTTACCTGAACCCAAGCTATTATTTCTAACATTTATCTGCAGTGCTAACAGCTGGTAATCTATGGTAGAAATAAACCACAATTATGTCTCATTTACAGAATGGTAGAAAAGTACAGCAGCAGTTAATAGAAAATCCAGACTTTTAACTAAAGCAAGAAATATGACCAGTTGCTATGGGTAAGTGCTGTTATTGTGTGGATGTTGGGGGTCCTGCAGTTTAATGTGTGCAGTGGGTACTGCAGACATTCAATGCATGGACAGATCACAAGCAAAGAAGACATTTCCATTTTTCCTACAAGAATGGTATTTAGTGCTTACTTGGTCTATTTTCTTAAATATTTTATATGAAGACTGTTTTAAAGCCTACCTCCAGGCTGGGCCTTGGAACTTGCTTCACCTTTGTCTCCACAGCACCTCTGAGACTTTCATTTTTTTAAAAAGCATTGAAAAAAAAATAAAAAAATGAAGGTAGAGTTTTCTTTATTATGTTGGACTACAGTACAGTTATCTTATTTAGAATTGAAACAAATTGCTTGCTTAAGATTAGAGATAAAGCAAGCAAAGGCAGTCCACATCGTAATATTTTTATTTGTCAGTTTGATTTTGAATAAACCAAATATTTCAGAAATGGATACAATCAAACAAAGCCATTTAAGAAATATGCATAGTTCCTTTTTATGGTATTATTTGTTAAATATAACAGATTTGTTATTGTTTTTTACCCTTGATGTCATTTTTGTTTCAAGAATGACCTCTTCAAGGCAATTTGATGCCGTCAAAACATTAAAAAAAATTAAAATTAAAAAACATTAAAAAACTAAAAAATTAGAGCCTATAATATGTTTTAAGGCAAAAAACATTTCCAATAAAAAGACCCAAGAATATCAGGAATCTAGGTGTAATAGAAAGCATGGATATCTAACCACTATTCAACTTAAAACTGGAAAACTGGATGTGTGCAGTAGAGCTATTATCAGTTAAAGGCTTTTGTAACTGTTACAGGTTAAACCTTATTTTGGAATATACAGTAGGGATCGAAAGTTTGGGCACCCCAGCTAAAAATTTGTATTAATGTGCATAAAGAAGCCAAGGAAAGATGGAAAAATCTCCAAAGGGCATCAAATTACAGATTAGACATTCTTATAATATGTCAACAAAAGTTAGATTTTATTTCCATCATTTACACTTTCAAAATAACAGAAAACAAAAAAATGGCGTCTGCAAAAGTTTGGGCACCCTGCAGAATTAATATGTTGTACTTCCCCCTTTGGCAAGTATCACAGCTTGTAAACGCTTTTTGTAGCCAGCCAAGAGTATTTCAATTCTTGTTTGAGGTATCTTTGCCCATTCTTCCTTACAAAAGTCTTCTAGTTCTTTGAGATTTCTGGGCTGTCTGTCACGCACTGCTCTTTTAAGGTCTATCCATAGATTTTCAATTATGTTGAGGTCAGGAGATTGTGAAGGCCATGGCAAAACCTTCAGTTTACGCCTCTTGATGTAATCCCCCGTGGATTTCGAGGTGTGTTTAGGATCATTATCCATTTGTAGAAGCCATCCTCTCTTTAACTTCAGCTTTTTCACAGATGGCATCAAGTTACCATCCAAAATTTGCTGAAATTTTATTGAATCCATTTTTCCTTCTACTCGTGAGATGTTCCCTGTGCCACTGGCTGCAACACAACCCCAAAGCATGATTGATCCAACCTCATGCTTAACAGTCGGACAGAGGTTCTTTTCATTAAATTCTGTGCCCCTTCTTCTCCAAACGTACCTGTAAGGGACCGCCTGGCGGTACCACTAGCACTCCACTGAATAGGCTTCCCCAGCGCACGGAATCTAAGTCCCAGGGTGCTTGTTCACCAGGGCCCCTGATAGTGGGGATGGACTTGGAGCTCCCCGAGACCAGGTCGTGGCTACTGGGTGCGTCCGTCAGTGGTAGTGGTATGCGCCAAGGGCTCCCACGGGGAAGAGTCTGATGTGAGGAGGTCAGAAGACCCCACTGCAAGGGATGGATGGATGGATGAGCAAGGTCAGACGGGCCGGGTCGGTAACAGAGAGGACGGCAAGGTACAAGGCAGCGGGCATAGAATGGTCGGGTCACACGCCAGGTCAGCAACAGCAGGTCAAATCCAATCAGGGGCATTCAGGAGAGAGGTCAGGCAAAGCAAGGGTCAGAATAGGAGAAAGCAGCAAGGTCAGGTACAATCCGGGTCAAAACTTACAAGGTACAGGTTCACAGGTTCATGGGATGCAGGGAAGACCAGAAGGCACTGAATGACAGCTCAGGGCCATTTAAATATCCCGCCCTGCGCTGCCATTGGTGCCCAGCGGGCGGCCGCGGCTTCTACTGCGCATGCGCGAACTCGAACGCCGCGGCCGGCCCGGACCTAGTGCCCGTGTCCCTGCACAGGGCGGTGCACTGCGCCTGCGCCGGGACCATCGCGGCGGGGATCGAGGAGATCCCTGACATTGCCCCCCCCCCCTAGGGTAACCTCCGGATGCCCACCCGATCTCTCCACCACGGGTGATCGCGAAAAAACCTCCGGACAAGTCTGGGTGCATGGACATTATGGGCTGGTTCCCAGGAATTGTCCTCAGGGCCATAGCCCTTCCATTTGATAAGGAATTGGGTCTGGCCTCCCCTCCTTCGACACTTCAGGATTGTTTCAACCTCAAATTCTTCTTCTCCCTCGACCGTTATGGCTTCCGGGGGTCTAGATTCCCGGTCAGGGAAGGCATCTGGGACTACTGGCTTCAGCAGGGACACATGGAAGACTGGGTGGATCTTGAGCGTGTCAGGAAGGACGAGTTCGTAGGCCACTTCGTTAACCATCCGTTTAATGCAGAAGGGGCGTATAAATTTGGGTCCCAATTTCTTTGACGGGCAAAGCATCTTTAAATTGGACGTCGCTAGCCAAACCTTCTCCCCAGGCCGCAACACCAGATCTCCTCTCCGTTTCCTGTTGAATGCCTTCCTGGGCCCGACTGATGGCCTCTTGAAGCTTCTTATTGTTCGCGGAGAAAAACGTTACCACATCTTGCGTTGCTGGTACTGGGCATTCCGAGACCAAATCCGGGAGGAAGACTGGGTGAAAGCCATAGTTGGCAAAGAACGGGGACTGTCCCGTCGCTGAGTGGCGGGCGTTGTTGTACGCAAATTCCGCTAGGGGTAGAAGTGGCATCCAGTCATCTTGAGTAAACGAAGTATAGCATCTTAAGTATTGCTCTAGGGTCTGATTGGTCCTTTCGGTTTGACCGTTAGTTTGAGGGTGGAACGCAGAGGAGAGAGACAATTTGATGTCCAGGGCTTTGCACAGTGCTCTCCAAAATCTTGACGTGAACTGGACCCCCCGGTCCGAGACAATGTCTTCGGGGACCCCATGCAGCCTTACTACCTCACGAATGAAGACTCGCGCAGTCTCGGCCGCCGAGGGGGTTTTCTTCAACGGGATGAAGTGGGCCATCTTGGACAAGCGGTCCACGACCACCAGGATTGCCGTGTGGTCTAGTGATGGCGGAAGCTCGACTATAAAATCTAACGAGATCTTTTGCCAAGGCCGTTCAGGAATCGGTAAGGGTCGCAGCAGACCCCAAACTTTGTTTCTTGCTGGCTTGTTCTTCTGGCAGGTGATACAGGACCTTACATAGCCCTTACAATCTTTAGCCATGTCTGGCCACCAGAATGAGCGTCGGAGAAGTTCCAGGGTCTTTTCTGGGCCAAAGTGCCCCACCATCGGGTGGTCATGGCAATGCCCCAAGACCAGGGTTCGGGCTTCCTCCGGCACCACAATTCGATCTTCCCTCCATAGGAGTCCCCCCTTGTTCTGGAGCGGCCCTCCGCCTGGGGTAGAGATGGTTGTGGATGCCTCCATTAGCTTGGAACGAAGGTCCGACTGAAGGGCCAAGAAGTTACATGAGGACAGGATGGTGTCGGGTACTGGGATCTCCTTGGCGTCCTCGTACATACGTGATAACGCATCTGGCTTAGTGTTCTTTGATCCAGGCCGGTACGTAATGTGGAAGTTGAATCTTGAAAAGAATAGTGCCCATCTTGCCTGTCGCGGGCGTAGACGCTTGGCGGTTCTCAGATGTTCTAAGTTCTTGTGGTTAGTAAATATTAAGATGGGGTGCACCGCACCTTCCAGCAGGTACCTCCATTCCTCTAACGCCGTTTTGATCGCCAGTAGCTCTCGATCACCGATATCATAATTCTTCTCCGCTGGGGTAAGCTTCCATGAGAAGAATGCTACAGGATGGAGCAGTTCCTTGGTGCCTTTCCGCTGGGAGAGGATGGAACCTACCGCATTCTCCGATGCATCTACTTCCAAGATATAGGGCAGGGCGGCGTCTGGGTGACCCAAAATGGGTGCCGAGGTGAACAGCTTCTTCAAGGCTTCAAAAGCTTCCTGCGCCTCTGGTGTCCATCTGAACCGGGTTCCCAGCTTGGTTAGCTGAGTAATGGGGAAGACCAGACCCGAGAAGTTCTTGATGAACTTCCGGTAAAAATTTGCAAAACCGATAAATCGTTGGACGCCTTTCCTGTCCGTGGGTTCAGGCCAATCCAGTATTGCAGCGACTTTCTGGGGATCCATCGCGACCCCCGCGGTGGAGATAATCAGGCCCAAGAAGGCAATGCTGGATTGTTCAAAAGAACATTTCTCTGCCTTGGCGTACAACCCATGCTGCCGCAATCGCCCCAATACCTTTGCTACATGTATTCTGTGTTCCCCCAAAGAAGGGGAGAAAATCAGAATGTCGTCTAAATAAACGATAACAAAGACATCCAGAAAGTCCCTAAAAATATCATTCACAAAGTGTTGAAATGTGGCCGGAGCATTACACAACCCGAACGGCATGACCAAATATTCAAAATGGCCGAAGCGGGTGCGGAAGGCCGTCTTCCACTCGTCCCCCTCCCTTATGCGAATCAAGTTGTACGCCCCCCTCAGATCCAGCTTTGTAAAAAGCACTGCTGTTTTTAAACTTTGGAACAACTCTGGTACTAACGGCAGTGGGTAACGGTTCTTTATCGTGACCCTGTTCAATTCCCTGTAATCAATACACGGCCTTAAGGTTTTGTCTTTCTTTTCAACAAAGAAAATTCCCGCCCCCGCCGGTGAAGTGGAGGGGCGGATGAACCCCTTCTGGAGGCTGTCCTCGATATATTCCTTTAGGGCCCCCAATTTGAGCTCTGAAAGGGGGAAGATTCGCCCAAAAGGAATTTCTGAACCGGGTAACAGGTCAACGGGACAGTCATAAGGGCGGTGGGGAGGTAGAGTATCGGCTCCCCGTTTTCTGAACACATCTAGAAACTCATGGTAGACTGCAGGGATTACTTGTTTTAATTCAGCTTCCCCCTCAGAGCACAGGAGGATTTGGGGGACCCCCGGGCCTGAAGTGCGGCAGTATACCCGACAGTATGGGGAAGGGAACGAGATTACTCCGGTCTCCCAGTCAATCTGGGGGTTATGGGCCCGTAACCATGGGAGCCCCAGAATGACTGGGAAGAGGGGTGAAGCTATAGCATCCAGGAGGAGGAGTTCCTGGTGCTGGCCGGCAATGACAGTGGTGATGGAGGGGGTTTCCTGGTTCACTACCCCCGATTTTATTCGGGAACCGTCGGCCAAATAAATATTGAACCCCTTCTGTTTAAATTGGAGAGGAATACCCTGCTGGTGAGCAAAATTAATGTCCAAGAAGCAGCTGCATGCCCCCGAATCAATTATGGCCGATACTTCCACGGTCCTTTCTGGAAGCTGAAAGGAAAGGGGCACCACTAAGTATTGGGATGGACCAACATTGCCAATGGATAAGGAAGAAGAGGTGCACTTACTCAGTTTCTGCGGGCAGGATCGTACCATATGACCAGCTTCACCACAGTAGAGGCACAGGTTCTGGGATCGTCTGCGCTGATGTTCCTCTGGAGATAGTTTAGGCCGTGCCAGGCCGAGTTGCATGGGTTCAGGGATATCTCCAGGTGGCCGGTTCTGGATGTTTGGCCTAGGTGCTTGACTGGGACCTTGAAATGACCCCCAGGGATTTCCATGACCCTGGCCGGACCTCTCAAACCTGCGTTCCCGCAGTCTACGGTCAATTTTAATGGTCAGTGCTATTAAGTCCTCTAAAGTCTCAGGCACCTCCACCCGGGCGAGCTCATCTTTCAGGCCTTCTGATAGGCCTATACGGAACTGATGCAAGAGTGCAAACTCGTTCCAGCGTGTGTCCCCCATCCAGCGCCTAAACTCAGACGCGTACTCCTCCGCCGCTCGGCGGCCTTGCCGGAGCGTGTACAAAGTAGCTTCAGCAGAAGCTGCCCGCTGTGGGTCATCATAAAGGATGGCCATTGCATCAAAAAAATTGTCAACCGAACTAAGGTGAGGGTCATTTTTTCCCCGTAATCGGTGGGCCCAGTCTTGGGGTTCACCCTGCATTAGGGAGATGACGAACCCCACCTTCACGGATTCAGTCACGAAGGTCCGGGGTTGTAACTCAAAATAGAGAAGACAGGACTCGCGGAATGATCTGAAGCGTGTGCGGTCCCCGTGAAAACGTTCCGGTAAGGGTACTCGGGGTTCGGCCGCCGGGAGTGGTGCGGATGCCCCAGAAACCAGCACAGGGGCTGCTACGGCTGGGGGTGTGGGGACCGCGGCCTGTGGGGCAGGAACGGATATAGTGCAGGTCTGGAATTGGGTTTCAATCTGCTGACATCTATCCTGCAGTGCCGATACGGCCTGTGTCAAATTAGACAGGTGCCTGCAGATCTCCTCAAGTGGCGAGGGCCCTCCTCTAGATTCAGTCATGGCCTTCTGGTACTGTAAGGGACCGCCTGGCGGTACCACTAGCACTTCACTGAATAGGCTTCCCCAGCGCACGGAATCTAAGTCCCAGGGTGCTTGTTCACCAGGGCCCCTGATGGTGGGGATGGACTTGGAGCTCCCCGAGACCAGGTCGTGGCTACTGGGTGCGTCCGTCAGTGGTAGTGGTATGCGCCAAGGGCTCCCACGGGGAAGTGTCTGATGTGAGGAGGTCAGAAGACCCCACTGCAAGGGATGGATGGATGGATGAGCAAGGTCAGACGGGCCGGGTCGGTAACAGAGAGGACGGCAAGGTACAAGGCAGCGGGCATAGAATGGTCGGGTCACACGCCAGGTCAGCAACAGCAGGTCAAATCCAATCAGGGGCATTCAGGAGAGAGGTCAGGCAAAGCAAGGGTCAGAATAGGAGAAAGCAGCAAGGTCAGGTACAATCCGGGTCAAAACTTACAAGGTACAGGTTCACAGGTTCACGGGATGCAGGGAAGACCAGAAGGCACTGAATGACAGCTCAGGGCCATTTAAATATCCCGCCCTGCGCTGCCATTGGTGCCCAGCGGGCGGCCGCGGCTTCTACTGCGCATGCGCGAACTCGAACGCCGCGGCCGGCCCGGACCTAGTGCCTGTGTCCCTGCACAGGGCGGTGCACTGCCCCTGCGCCGGGACCATCGCGGCGGGGATCGAGGAGATCCCTGACAGTACCTTTGCTCATTCCGGCCAAAAAGTTCAATTTTAACCTCATCGGTCCACAGAACTTGTTTCCAAAATGCATCAGGCTTGTCTATATGTTCATTTGCAAAGTTCAAACGATGATTTTTGTGGTGAGGACGTAGAAGAGGTTTTCTTCTGATGACTCTTCCATGAAGACGATATTTGTACAAGTATCTCTTTGTAGTGGAATAGTGTACCACAACTCCAGTGTCTGCCAGATCTTTCTGGAGGGATCGTGCAGTCAAACGTGGGTTTTGAATTGTTTTTATCACAATCCTGCGAGCTGTTCTGTCTGATATTTTTCTTGGTCTTCCAGATCTTGCTTTAGCTTCCACTGTTCCTGATGACTGCCATTTCTTAATTACATTCCGAACAGAGGATATTGACATCTGAAAACGCTTTGCTATCTTCTTATAGCCTTCTCCAGCTTTGTGAGCGTCAACTATTTTCAGTTTCAGATTTCTAGACAACTGCTTAGAAGAACGCATGGTGCTGATTGTTGGGGCAAGGTCAGATGAGTCTGGGCATTTAAAACCTTTGAGATTGACATCACCTGGTCTTCCCAGACGATGATTGAGAACAATCCATGACACTGGCAGCTCTCAGCTTTGCAAAGGGGGCAGTGCATGCTATAAATTCTGCAGAGTGCCCAAACTTTTGCAGATGCCATTTTTTTGTTTTCTGTTATTTTGAAAGTGTAAATGATGGAAATAAAATCTAACTTTTGTTGACATATTATAAGAATGTCTAATCTGTAATTTGATGCCCTTTGGAGATTTTTCCACCTTTCCTTGGCTTCTTTATGCACATTAATACAAATTTTTAGCTAGGGTGCCCAAACTTTCGATCCCCACTGTAACTACTCTTTTTTGGAAAGGGCTATGTTTGCAATATTTTTAAGGCTGCTTTCACACTGATCTAAATTTGGTGAGTTCTTCAGTTAAATAAAAGCGGAAGAAAACTGCATCCCTTTAAATCCTATGGACCTCTTCATACTGGTCCATTTCACTTCAGTTGTGGTGAAAACAAATTCTGCTTGCTGCATTTCTGGTGCATGTCTGTTCAGTTAAAAAAAAAACACCAAAAATGCATCCCTCCATTGAAATGAATAGAAACTGCAGCAAAAACACATTAAAAAATGCAGCAAAAATGTATGAAAAACACAACGCACCTCTGGGAAGTGCTTTGCCCAGTGGGGAAAAACATAACGCAAACGCATCAAAAATGCACCAAAAATGCATCGCAACGCAGCAAACATTTGTAAAAAAATGTTTATCATGTTTATAACATTTTTCAGTGGAACAGTGTAAAAGTAGCCTAAGGTTGCATGCACACTGGGCTTAAAAAATGCCACGATGGCAGAAAAAAACACTGATCTAGAGAGTGTTTATACATAGTTTAGACGCGTTTGGGAGAGTTTAGCATTTTTTCTGCCAGAAAGCGCCAATCAAAAAACACAAACCAGAAGGGGGTTTTTTTCCTGCCTCTAAACCTTGAGTCAAAATATGCCTCTAATTGTCCTAATGTGCATGGACCCATAGGATAACACTGAGCTGCTTCTACAGGCAAAACACAAACCTCCTGTAGAAGCAGAGATTTTTAAGCCAGTGTACATGGAGCCTAATGCTGAACTTGTGGCTTACCAATTTTTTACATTCAAGATCAGTTTTCAGATCAGCTTATCTTTTTCAGAATAGACACAGATTGGCTTCTATGCTTAGGATGACTAAAACAGTCTAATTTTATTGCCTAAGTCACGATTATTAAGAGATTTTACATGATCACTAGACATTTAATTCACAGATTTTCAGCTTTACATGAACAAGCTATGAGATACAGATTGTACAGCTTCACTAGGAAAAAGGCTGCCAACAAATTATACAAAGAACATAATACAAAGGTTCAATATGGTTAGGGTGACAGAGCAAAACAAGCATTTTTGCTAATCACAGAACAACTGTTCTTTAATTTTTCCCTGTTCTGAGTGCAGCCCACCTGGGTAAATACTTACCTTCCTTCCAGTTTAAAAAATATTGTGCAGCATACCCACATGTGTTGCAGATCAATTCTTTTTGGCAGAGTAAAACTAATGGTGGCCTCTATCAAATTAATATGGCCATGTCACGCATGCACAGGAAGAAGTGAACTCAGCAGGGAAGTTTTCATTGAAAAGTCTCAGTATCAGACAGAGCCACACAATGAATATAGCTTGAACAGGAGGAAAATAAGTATTTAAAGGATAAGTTCACTTTTTGGACAAAAATAAAAAATGCACATTTTTTTTGCAGGTACAAAAATGTGCATTTTTAATTTTTTTCCAAAGAAGTCTGGAGAGCATTGCACTAGCAATCAGTGGATCGTTGATGCCATGCAGGTCTCCTGCAGACCTGTCAGAATATCTGTTTGCCATGCGGGATGTACGAGCAAGCAGATATTCTGACAGGAAGCTGGAGAAACTACCACGGTGCTCCACAGCTCCATGGTAGTTAATTGAAAACTACAAGACGACAGCCACTAAGGCTGTCGGGACTTGCAGTTCATTCATTCACAGAAGTCCGTGAATGAATGACTTGGACCTGTGGGCGGAGCCCCGTATGGCCACGCTGTTTTCAAATCTGACAGATAATACAGGGAGAAGTTTGCCCGTACTATCTGTCAGAGGAAGGGGGGATGACGGGTGTGGCTGCAGCTTTGGGTGGTATGGGTGGAACATGTAACATGTTCCCAAAAGTGAACTTATCCCTTAACCAGGTAGGCTGCACTCACGGGTGGTGAGTTCACCTTTAAAAAATAGTTTAAAAAAGTGCATTTATTTTTTCATAGCCTGTAAAGCATTGCACCTCTGATACGGGCAGGTAGTTACTGAAATGACAGGAAGCTCAATGAGCTACCTAGAGGGATCATCATTGCCCTGGTAGTTCACTGAGAACTACATGATGTCAACCACAAAGGCTGCCAGTTGTTGTAGTTCATTGATTCACAGGGATCTGTGAATAACTGATGCGGCCGTGTGAGCGAAGCCCAATGCGGCCATACTCTTTTTGAATTGTGACATTGCAAGTAGTGGGAAAACATCACCAGCCCCCTGTCATGGGGGGGATCAGAGGAAAAGCAGGCAGATGCTGAACATGTTACATATTACATCCAAAATATGGGTGTAACATTTTCCGAAAGATGAATGTATCCTTTAATACCAATATATTATAATAAACCACTCATATTTTGTAAAGCATAATTCTTGTGGACTTTCTTAATACTATGGAAACAAAAGTGGTTATATTCAGAAGGGAGCTCAACGGCACCACATCCCAAAATATTAACAAATTGCCAAGAAAAAGAGAGGAGGGGACACAACGGAAAGAAAAAGAGGAGGAGAATGAACTCCTCACATGAAAAAGAGAAAACGGGATTTTAAAGGTGCCGTAAATAATAGAAAAACACTATAAATGAAAACTTACAATATTTATTGTTAAATGAGTAAAAAATGTATTTAAAAAAATGAATTTGAGTATCCCAACATTTATGGAAATACTTGTTCAAAGACATATATCCGATCCAATATTTTTCAACATGTTTTGTCTATTTCAGGCTTCTTCAGGCGATATTTAATATAACACATATAACAACAAATTCATGTTGATTACACAATATAGCAACAAATTAGATATCCTGAGTACATAAAAATATATAGCAAATTGAAATAACTATAGATCATATGCGATAAAAATCATACAGATATTTTAAATATTGATGGAGGGCAGCTTACCAAATGGTTCATAATGGCTCAAATAGACAAATAGTATACATAATCATTATAGTGCAAATTGATGGGACACAAACTTCTCAAAAGGGCTCAGACAAAATGGCATTTCAGATGGTTAGTAGAGGGGCACACAAGCTAAATATAAGGATAGAAAAGCAGCAACAGCCACTGAAAATTTCCAAAAGGAAAGATTACGCAAGAGATTAAATAAGAAACATATACCTTTAAGGAATAGGATAAACACCACTATTTGTATGCTCAGCAGATAATGATTACTATCATCAGGTTTAATTGTGTTACATCAGAAAAAACGAAAACACACAGGTCCCAAGTTGGGTACTGGAATATAAAAATAGAGTGCAATCAAAAGAGACCACTAACACTACAGCAGGGGCGGACTGACCATTTGGAAACTCAGGCACTGCTCGAGGGCCCAGGGTCAGTAGGGGGCCCCATGAGATGCCCCTGGTACCTTTTTCATAGGATTTTTTGAGTTTGGGCAAGGACACAGGGGCCCCATGATCCCCTATTGCCCGGGGGCCCCATGAGTTGTCAGTTCACCCCTGCACTACAGTAGACATAATTCACACAATGTGTGCATATAATGTAAATTCAAAGCTCACCTCAGTCAAAACAATTAGTATCACAAACGGGAAGATGGCAACAACCAAATGCTTAATACTATAGTGCTATTGAATGATTACCTTATTTATGTCTTTTATTATAATAAAAATGCAGGGCAGCGCAGTGACTAAATGGTTAGCACTTCCATCTGGTAGTACTAGGTTTGTTGGTTTGAATCCCAACCACAGCACCACCTGCCTGGAGTTTGCATGTTCTTCCTGTGTAGGTTTCCTCTGGGTACTCCGGTTTCCTCCCACACTCGAAAGACATGCTGTTACGTTAATTGGATCCTGTCGAAATTGGCCCTAGTATGTGTATGAATGTAAGTTATGGACCTTAGCTTGTACAGCCCTTGAGGGGTAGGGACTGATGTTAATGTACAATATATATATTGTGGCAGTGCGGTATCCTGCCACGGTCTAAATCAAGGTCATAACCCAGGATTCTCAACTATACAGGTTGAGGGGCTCCAGGCCGTTCTCTTAATGCAGAGGAAATTGGTTTGTCAGCTTCCTCGTTGGTTCGTAAAGCCCGTTTTGGGACCTGGGGCCTGGAGATTTTGAAGTGATTTGGGAGGGATGAAATCTCCAATCCTGGGTCCGTGTTTTCAGAACCCCCAGCACACTAATTGCACAGGTGTGTGCAGGCCTTTTTGTAGAGGCCAAACCATGGTTCTAGGCTCCACCCTGGCAGACAGGAGGTCATTGCCCAGGAGTCAGGAGGGCTTCACCTAGGAGAGGTGGGAGCCAGAGCAGCAAGGCTAAATATTTGTTTCATTTGTATTGATGGTGGATACCCCATGTGTAGAAAACATATTGTATGAAACTTTCCTTTAAATAAAATTGGGCTAAAAGGCCCTTAATAAAGAAGAAAGCGAGTGGCTGTGTGCTGTAAAAGCTCTACCCTTTACGCTAGTTCTCACAATATGTATGAATTGACAGCGCTATATTAGTACTTGTAATAAATAAAAAAATAAAATGAATAACCCTCACCAGCTATCTCTCTAGCTATACATTTGTTTGCTTTTTATAATTCAGACTTTTGTAGAAATTTTTTTATTACTATGAAATATATTTATACCTCTATATAGTTAAGACCTTTAACAAAATTATTTTGACATTTACATTTGATAAGTATTATAAAGCACTGTACTTTTTTAAAATTAAATATATTTTAATCATTTCAATCAACCCAGTATAAGCTCATACTTTCTTGACAGCACAAAGATAATGAAAAATGTTTTCTTGAAAATGTCATAGTTGACTGATAACACAAACTATATATGTGCATATTAAAATGGTCTATAGAAAGACATTGTTACCATATTTCATTCAGTAGTTCAAAATAATAATTACATCAGTGTCATCAGTATCATCACAGAGCAACAAACATCTACAGAGTATTGCATTTCAGAATCCTTGCTTAGGTATTGGAGCCAGAGGTCATGTAAACATCTTATAACTCTATGTTTTTCTATATAAAATGTTGACATATGGGCTGTATTTTAAGAATGAGCATTATGTGGTTTGAGATTTTGTAAATCTATGATCTGGAACATATGGTGGCAAATCCTCATGAATTAAACATCACCTACTTAAGTTCTCATCAAAAATGTCCTGGACATATGGCCCCAAGAGTTGAGATCTATAGTTGATGATTTCAGCAAAGAGAAAAAATTGGCAGTTTTTGTTTCTTTATAACCTTTGCACTTTGCAGCACTTTAGTGCAATGTGATATGTGATCAACGTGAAAAGCAAAACAGCAGACACATGCATTTTCAAAAGTCTCTGTCTTTCTAGCAAGCAATTTCCATCTACTATTGACCGGCCTATTTACAAACAATGTTTTATATACCGACATATTAGAACGAATTGAAAACATTGTATATATCTTCAATATATGCTGTTTGTCCTTCAGCTTATTGAATAAGTGTTTCTCCTATATTGACATCTTTTACAATAGTTTAAAAGTACTATACGCTAGCTTCTACTGTACTGCATATTATAAACAATTGAAACACTGTTCTCATGCTTTCTCATCTTATTTTGCAAATCAGTCTGTCTTCTCTTGTCTTTTTTCAGCCATTTCCTGTCTATATGCACTTACTCCAATGTCAGCTGCACATCATTGCTCTAGATTTGCTTCACAAATGTTACAGTGGTAGACCATGCCTGTGCAATATCAGCAGAGTTGCATGTGATGTGGTGACATTGCAGGGGTACAGCTAGGAGACAGTTCTAACCCCATAACAATAAGTGCCTGAAAAAGGACCTTCAGGCCAGATCACCAAAATGTAAAAATTTTAATATCTTTTGAAATCATATTAGCATGTTGAAGCTTATTTAACTCCTAAAGCCAGCCATTTGAATCTAGGCCGATTCAGCATGGACTGGCTGAGATTTTAACCATGTATGGGCAGAAGGAATGTACCCAAGTTGATTGATCAAACAACATGGGTACAACCAGCCTGTTGGATTTTACATATGATTTTTGCTAGTGGCTATTATAGCCACTTGCAATAATCACTGTGTTCTCCCTGCTGGGACAGCTCCCCCTGCCCCCCACCAGGAGAACAAAATGGCTCTGCGGGAGGGATTCCCCCATCAACACTGACTTTGTTAATGAGGGAATCAAGAGATTTTCTTTCCTGCAGGCAGTAGTTGTAGCAAATAAAATCTATGGCCAGCTTTAGTGATTGAGTTTACATCTGCTTTGACTCTAATTGCAACTATTTGAAACAAAAAAATTAAAACCGCACAGGCAATCAAGTACACTAAAAAAAAAGCTCAATTTGTGGGGAAAAAAGGATGTAAATTTCCTTTGGGTGCAGCGTTGCATGACCGCACAATTGTCAGTTAAAGTAACACAGCGCCGTAATGCAAACAGCTTCTTTAACTGCTTCCTGACCGCCCTATAGCAGAAATACTGCTACAGGGTGGCACAGGTACACAAAATCACACATATATACGTGATTCTCGCTCCCGTGGTTTTCATGCCACTCCCAGATAGCGTCAGATTGCCTGTCAGTACACCAGTAATCACATTTAACCCCTTGATTGCCAGGAACACGTTCATTCACAATAACCCTCCATTGCTAGTATAGTGTCTGAATGGATCAATATCTTTGATCAGATCAGCACTATACTAGCGTTCACATTAGTATAGTGTCCCTAAAAACACAGCATTAGCCTGATCAGCCCTGGCACCTGCCAGCACCTGCGTTTAGCCCCTACGCTTACCCCCCCTTCTTCCCCAGCAAGTGCAGTGTCAGTAGGTCACTGTCACTTGATACATTGCACACAAAACCGCAGTGTTTGCAAAACCAGGCCTGATCTCTGTTAGCACTTGCCGGTAAAATGTGATGACTCTCATATGCAGCAGAGTGCCAGTACTAATGTCGCTCTACCTTTTGGTGAACTGGCGAGCACCATCGGCCTAGTACATCCCGATCTTTCACATACCAGCACTGCAGTATCACTTGGTGACGTTGCGAGTCCCATAAGTGCACTACAAGTTGGTGTGGTGGCGAGCACAAGTATTGTCCTGCAACCACCAAGAATTCACACACAGACCCTTAGAGCCCCTAGTATCCTTCCGGATGTGCTTGCAAACCTCGATTGGCAGCCCACAAATTCTGCAGCACCCATGCTTCCCCCATTCACTGCCCAACCCGGAATTCAGGTGGAAACAGCATATTTAACTACTCCCCTTGATTTTTTTGGAGCTGTTTTTTACTGAAGATCTGTATGCATTGATTGTGGATCAAAGCAATTTATATGCACAACATTTTTTCTCCGCCAACCCAAATTCAAACCTTGCCAGACCATTCACATGGAAACCCATTACGGTTTCCGAATTGGAATTTTTTGTGGGCTTAACCCTCAACATGAGCATTACTAAAAAAAAGTAAATTGCGGTTGTATTGGTCCACAGACCCGATTCATCATATGCTCGTGTTTTCTGCTGCCATAGCCAGGCATAGATATGAGAGTATAATGTGTTTAATGCATTTCAATGACAATACACTCTGTCATCCTCAGGGTAACCCTGAATTTGACCGGCTCCACAAAATTCAGCCTCTCGTAAATCACCTTAACCGAAAATTTGCAGATGTCTATACTCCCTAGCAAAAAATCTACATTGATGAGTCCCTCATTAATTTTTCTGGCCGCCTTGCATTCAAACAATTTCTCCCCAGCAAGCGTGCCAGATATGGGGTCAAGATGTAGAAGACCTGTGAGAGGGCAACAGGCTATACATTTAAGTTTCGGATTTACAAGGTCATGTGGAGCCCCCCGGATGCCCAGACTACATGGGGAGTAGTGGCAAGATAGTTTGGGACTTGGTGTCATCCTTTTTCCATATGGAGTACCATTTATATGTGGACAATTTTTATTCAAGCATGCCACTATTTAGACATTTGTACAATCTTGGAATTGGCGCATGTGGCACCGTGCGACCTAATGTGTGCCCACCATTAGAAGTGGGTGGATGCAGGGTGGTATATTCTAATGGTGGGCATACCACACACTTTACCTGGCAGAGATTTCTTCTCTTTTTTTCATACAGCCCACAGGCTACATACAAACAAATAAAGAGCATAGCATATATACCCAAAAAGGACCAGCGACTTACTGGTACATCATTGGAATTTGAATGGTTATACCTAGAAAAATAAAAAAATGTTTTAAACAAAATTGTTACTTAAATGATATATTGCTCACACATGCCATGGGTATATGTGGAATTACTCTCCAAAATACTTTCCGCAACTTCTCCCGAGTATGGGGGTAGCACAAAGTACAGGACCCCAAAATCCACTAAGCACCTTCAGGCTTTTAAAGGGCTTTATTTCCTCATTACACTTCATGACTACCTATCACAGTTTTGGAGGCCCTGAAATGCCAGGATAGCACCAAACTCTCCCAAATGGCCCCTTTTTGGAAAGTAGACCAAGGAATTTGATAAGAAGCATGGTGAGTATTTTGCAGAACTAGCTTGTTTCACACAAAGCAATCAATATACACTTATTGGGACTTGTTTTACCAAAAACATGTAGCAGAATACATTTTGACTAGAGATGAGCGAATTTCTCAAAAATTCGATTCGGCTGATTCGGCGAATTCCAGTGTGAAATTCGATTCGATGCGAATTTCTTCGCTACGAAGATGACTTATAAAAAGGGTTTCTAGGCTTCAGAGAGCCTTTAAATTAGTGCAGAACACTGTACCTTTAATTTAAATGCCCTTGGAGATGAGGAAAGAGAAGGAGAAGGAGAAGGAGAAGGATGAGAAGAAGGAGAAGGATGAGAAGAAGGAGAAGGATGAGAAGAAGGAGAAGGATGAGAAGAAGGAGAAGGAGAAGGATGAGAAGAAGGAGAAGGAGAAGGATGAGAAGAAGGAGAAGGATGAGGAGAAGAAGGATGAGAAGAAGGAGAAGGATGAGAAGAAGGAGAAGGATGAGAAGAAAGAGAAGGATGAGAAGGAGAAGGATGAGAAGAAGGAGAAGGAGAACGATGAGAAGAAGGAGAAGGAGAAGGATGAGAAGAAGGAGAAGGATGAGAAGAAGGATGAGAAGAAGGAGAAGGATGAGAAGAAGGAGAAGGATGAGAAGAAGGATGAGAAGAAGGAGAAGGATGAGAAGGAGAAGGAGAAGGATGAGAAGAAGGAGAAGGATGAGAAGAAGGAGAAGGATGAGAAGAAGGAGAAGGAGAAGGATGAGAAGAAGGAGAAGGATGAGAAGAAGGAGAAGGATGAGAAGAAGGATGAGAAGAAGGAGAAGGATGAGAAGAAGGAGAAGGATGAGAAGGAGAAGGATGAGAAGACGGAGAAGGAGAAGGAGAAGCAGAAGGAGAAGGATGAGAAGAAGGAAAAGGAGAAGGATGAGAAGATGGAGAAGGAGAAGGATGAGAAGAAGGAGAAGGATGAGAAGAAGGAGAAGGAGAAGGAGAAGGATGAGAAGAAGGAGAAGGAGAAGGATGAGAAGAAGGAGAAGGATGAGAAGAAGGATGAGAAGAAGGAGAAGGATGAGAAGAAGGAGAAGGATGAGAAGAAGAAGGAGAAGGATGAGAAGAAGGAGAAGGATGAGAAGAAGGAGAAGGATGAGAAGAAGGAGAAGGAGAATGATGAGAAGAAGGAGAAGGATGAGAAGAAGGAGAAGGAGAAGGATGAGAAGAAGGAGAAGGAGAAGGATGAGAAGAAGGAGAAGGATGAGGAGAAGGAGAAGGATGAGAAGAAGGAGAAGGATGAGAAGAAGGAGAAGGAGAAGGATGAGAAGAAGGAGAAGGAGAAGGATGAGGAGAAGGAGAAGGATGAGAAGAAGGAGAAGGATGAGAAGAAGGAGAAGGAGAAGGATGAGAAGATGGAGAAGGAGAAGGATGAGAAGAAGGAGAAGGAGAAGGATGAGAAGAAGGAGAAGGAGAAGGATGAGAAGAAGGAGAAGGATGAGGAGAAGGAGAAGGATGAGAAGAAGGAGAAGGATGAGAAGAAGGAGAAGGATGAGAAGAAGGAGAAGGATGAGAAGAAGGAGAAGGAGAAGGATGAGAAGAAGGAGAAGGATGAGAAGAAGGAGAAGGATGAGAAGAAGGAGAAGGAGAAGGAGAAGCAGAAGGAGAAGGATGAGAAGAAGGAAAAGGAGAAGGATGAGAAGATGGAGAAGGAGAAGGATGAGAAGAAGGAGAAGGAGAAGGATGAGAAGAAGGAGAAGGAGAAGGATGAGAAGATGGAGAAGGAGAAGGATGAGAAGAAGGAGAAGGAGAAGGATGAGAAGAAGGAGAAGGAGAAGGAGAAGGATGAGAAGAAGGAGAAGGAGAAGGATGAGAAGAAGGAGAAGGAGAAGGATGAGAAGAAGGAGAAGGAGAAGGATGAGAAGAAGGAGAAGGATGAGAAGAAGGAGAAGGATGAGAAGAAGGAGAAGGAGAAGGATGAGGAGAAGGAGAAGGATGAGAAGAAGGAGAAGGATGAGAAGAAGGAGAAGGATGAGAAGAAGGAGAAGGATGAGAAGAAGGAGAAGGAGAAGGATGAGAAGATGGAGAAGGAGAAGGATGAGAAGAAGGAGAAGGAGAAGGATGAGAAGAAGGAGAAGGAGAAGGATGAGAAGAAGGAGAAGGATGAGGAGAAGGAGAAGGATGAGAAGAAGGAGAAGGATGAGAAGAAGGAGAAGGATGAGAAGAAGGAGAAGGATGAGAAGAAGGAGAAGGAGAAGGATGAGAAGAAGGAGAAGGATGAGAAGAAGGAGAAGGAGAAGCAGAAGGAGAAGGATGAGGAGAAGGAGAAGGATGAGAAGAAGGAGAAGGATGAGAAGAAGGAGAAGGATGAGAAGAAGGAGAAGGAGAAGGATGAGAAGAAGGAGAAGGAGAAGGATGAGAAGATGGAGAAGGAGAAGGATGAGAAGAAGGAGAAGGATGAGAAGAAGGAGAAGGATGAGAAGAAGGAGAAGGAGAAGGATGAGAAGAAGGAGAAGGAGAAGGATGAGAAGAAGGAGAAGGATGAGAAGAAGGAGAAGGAGAAGGATGAGAAGAAGGAGAAGGATGAGAAGAAGGAGAAGGATGAGAAGAAGGATGAGAAGAAGGATGAGAAGAAGGATGAGAAGAAGGAGAAGGATGAGAAGAAGGACAGTTCTGTGACAGTTTCTGTCTATTTCTGACAGTTCTGGGACATTCACTCCATACAGCTGTTTCAACCGCTGTATGGAGGGAATGTCATGGAACTGTCAGAAATAGACTATTAATGACAGTTCTGGGACTGTCCTTCCATGCAGCGGTTGAAACATTGTATGTATTTGTTTCCATAAATGGATCCATTTATGGAAACAAATAGATACAATGTTTCAACCGTTGTATGGAAGGACAGTCCCAGAACTGTCATTAATAGTCTATTTCTGACAGTTCTATGACATTCCCTCCATACAGCGGTTGAAACAGCTGTATGGAGTGAATGTCCCAGAACTGTCAGAAATAGACTATTTATGACAGTTCTGGGACTGTCCTTCCATACAGCGGTTGAAACATTGTATCTATTTTTTTCCATAAATGACATTCTGCAAATACACTTAGAGGAGCGCTGCAGATACACTTTTTGCCGGCTTGGAATTAATCTTATTTTCATCCTACTTCTTCTTCTTCATCCTCATCCTCATAAGAAGAAAAAGAAGAAGTAGGATGAAAATAAGAATAATTCCAAGCCGGCAAAAAGTGTATCTGCAGCGCTCCTCTAAGTGTATCTGCAGAATGTCATTTATGGAAAAAAATAGATACAATGTTTCAACCGCTGTATGGAGTGAATGTCCCAGAACTGTCATAAATAGTCTATTTCTGACAGTTCTGGGACATTCACTCCATACAGCTGTTTCAACCGCTGTATGGAGGGAATGTCATAGAACTGTCAGAAATAGACTATTAATGACAGTTCTGGGACTGTCCTTCCATACAGCGGTTGAAACATTGTATCTATTTGTTTCCATAAATGGATCCATTTATGGAAACAAATAGATACAATGTTTCAACCGCTGTATGGAAGGACAGTCCCAGAACTGTCATTAATAGTCTATTTCTGACAGTTCTATGACATTCCCTCCATACAGCGGTTGAAACAGCTGTATGGAGTGAATGTCCCAGAACTGTCAGAAATAGACTATTTCTGACAGTTCTGGGACTGTCCTTCCATACAGCGGTTGAAACATTGTATGTATTTGTTTCCATAAATGGATCCATTTATGGAAACAAATACATACAATGTTTCAACCGCTGTATGGAAGGACAGTCCCAGAACTGTCATTAATAGTCTATTTCTGACAGTTCCATGACATTCCCTCCATACAGCGGTTGAAACAGCTGTATGGAGTGATTGTCCCAGAACTGTCAGAAATAGTCTATTTCTGACAGTTCTGGGACATTCACTCCATACAGCTGTTTCAACCGCTGTATGGAGGGAATGTCATGGAACTGTCAGAAATAGACTATTAATGACAGTTCTGGGACTGTCCTTCCATACAGCGGTTGAAACATTGTATGTATTTGTTTCCATAAATGGATCCATTTATGGAAACAAATACATACAATGTTTCAACCGCTGTATGGAAGGACAGTCCCAGAACTGTCATTAATAGTCTATTTCTGACAGTTCTATGACATTCCCTCCATACAGCGGTTGAAACAGCTGTATGGAGTGAATGTCCCAGAACTGTCAGAAATAGACTATTTATGACAGTTCTGGGACTGTCCTTCCATACAGCGGTTGAAACATTGTATCTATTTTTTTCCATAAATGACATTCTGCAAATACACTTAGAGGAGCGCTGCAGATACACTTTTTGCCGGCTTGGAATTAATCTTATTTTCATCCTACTTCTTCTTCTTCATCCTCATCCTCATAAGAAGAAAAAGAAGTAGGATGAAAATAAGAATAATTCCAAGCCGGCAAAAAGTGTATCTGCAGCGCTCCTCTAAGTGTATCTGCAGAATGTCATTTATGGAAAAAAATAGATACAATGTTTCAACCGCTGTATGGAGTGAATGTCCCAGAACTGTCATAAATAGTCTATTTCTGACAGTTCTGGGACATTCACTCCATACAGCTGTTTCAACCGCTGTATGGAGGGAATGTCATAGAACTGTCAGAAATAGACTATTAATGACAGTTCTGGGACTGTCCTTCCATACAGCGGTTGAAACATTGTATCTATTTGTTTCCATAAATGGATCCATTTATGGAAACAAATAGATACAATGTTTCAACCGCAGTATGGAAGGACAGTCCCAGAACTGTCATTAATAGTCTATTTCTGACAGTTCTATGACATTCCCTCCATACAGCGGTTGAAACAGCTGTATGGAGTGAATGTCCCAGAACTGTCAGAAATAGACTATTTATGACAGTTCTGGGACTGTCCTTCCATACAGCGGTTGAAACATTGTATCTATTTTTTTCCATAAATGACATTCTGCAAATACACTTAGAGGAGCGCTGCAGATACACTTTTTGCCGGCTTGGAATTAATCTTATTTTCATCCTACTTCTTCTTCTTCATCCTCATCCTCATAAGAAGAAAAAGAAGAAGTAGGATGATAATAAGAATAATTCCAAGCCGGCAAAAAGTGTATCTGCAGCGCTCCTCTAAGTGTATCTGCAGAATGTCATTTATGGAAAAAAATAGATACAATGTTTCAACCGCTGTATGGAGTGAATGTCCCAGAACTGTCATAAATAGTCTATTTCTGACAGTTCTGGGACATTCACTCCATACAGCTGTTTCAACCGCTGTATGGAGGGAATGTCATAGAACTGTCAGAAATAGACTATTAATGACAGTTCTGGGACTGTCCTTCCATACAGCGGTTGAAACATTGTATCTATTTGTTTCCATAAATGGATCCATTTATGGAAACAAATAGATACAATGTTTCAACCGCTGTATGGAAGGACAGTCCCAGAACTGTCATTAATAGTCTATTTCTGACAGTTCTATGACATTCCCTCCATACAGCGGTTGAAACAGCTGTATGGAGTGAATGTCCCAGAACTGTCAGAAATAGACTATTTATGACAGTTCTGGGACTGTCCTTCCATACAGCGGTTGAAACATTGTATGTATTTGTTTCCATAAATGGATCCATTTATGGAAACAAATACATACAATGTTTCAACCGCTGTATGGAAGGACAGTCCCAGAACTGTCATTAATAGTCTATTTCTGACAGTTCCATGACATTCCCTCCATACAGCGGTTGAAACAGCTGTATGGAGTGATTGTCCCAGAACTGTCATAAATAGTCTATTTCTGACAGTTCTGGGACATTCACTCCATACAGCTGTTTCAACCGCTGTATGGAGGGAATGTCATGGAACTGTCAGAAATAGACTATTAATGACAGTTCTGGGACTGTCCTTCCATACAGCGGTTGAAACATTGTATGTATTTGTTTCCATAAATGGATCCATTTATGGAAACAAATACATACAATGTTTCAACCGCTGTATGGAAGGACAGTCCCAGAACTGTCATTAATAGTCTATTTCTGACAGTTCTATGACATTCCCTCCATACAGCGGTTGAAACAGCTGTATGGAGTGAATGTCCCAGAGCTGTCAGAAATAGACTATTTATGACAGTTCTGGGACTGTCCTTCCATACAGCGGTTGAAACATTGTATCTATTTTTTTCCATAAATGACATTCTGCAAATACACTTAGAGGAGCACTGCAGATACACTTTTTGCCGGCTTGGAATTAATCTTATTTTCATCCTACTTCTTCTTCTTCATCCTCATCCTCATAAGAAGAAAAAGAAGAAGTAGGATGAAAATAAGAATAATTCCAAGCCGGCAAAAAGTGTATCTGCAGCGCTCCTCTAAGTGTATCTGCAGAATGTCATTTATGGAAAAAAATAGATACAATGTTTCAACCGCTGTATGGAGTGAATGTCCCAGAACTGTCATAAATAGTCTATTTCTGACAGTTCTGGGACATTCACTCCATACAGCTGTTTCAACCGCTGTATGGAGGGAATGTCATAGAACTGTCAGAAATAGACTATTAATGACAGTTCTGGGACTGTCCTTCCATACAGCGGTTGAAACATTGTATCTATTTGTTTCCATAAATGGATCCATTTATGGAAACAAATAGATACAATGTTTCAACCGCTGTATGGAAGGACAGTCCCAGAACTGTCATTAATAGTCTATTTCTGACAGTTCTATGACATTCCCTCCATACAGCGGTTGAAACAGCTGTATGGAGTGAATGTCCCAGAACTGTCAGAAATAGACTATTTATGACAGTTCTGGGACATTCCCTCCATACAGCGGTTTCCGGCAAAAAGTGTATGTGCAGAGTTCCTCTATTCTGCAGATACACTTAGAGGAGCTCTGCAGATACACTTAGAGGAGCTCTGCACATACACTTTTTGCCGGCTTGGAATTATTCTTATTTTCATCCTACTTCTTCTTCTTCTTCTTCTTCTTCTTCATCCTCATCCTCATCCTCTTCTTCTTCTTCTGAGGATGAGGATGAGGATGAAGAAGAAGAAGAAGAAGTAGGATGAAAATAAGATTAATTCCAAGCCGGCAAAAAGTGTATGTGCAGAGCTCCTCTAAGTGTATCTGCAGAGCTCCTCTAAGTGTATCTGCAGAATAGAGGAACTCTGCACATACACTTTTTGCCGGCTTGCAATTATTCTTATTTTCATCCTACTTCTTCTTCTTCTTCTTCTTCTTCTTCTTCATCCTCTTCTTCTTCTTCTGAGGATGAGGATAAAGAAGAAGAAGAAGAAGAAGAAGTAGGATGAAAATAAGATTAATTCCAAACAGGCAAAAAGTGTATGTGCAGAGCTCCTCTAAGTGTATCTGCAGAATAGAGGAACTCTGCACATACACTTTTTGCCGGCTTGGAATTATTCTTATTTTCATCCTACTGCTTCTTCTTCTTCTTCATCCTCATCCTCATCCTCAGAAGAAGAGGATGAGGATGAGGATGAAGAAGAAGAAGAAGAAGAAGTAGGATGAAAAGAAGAATAATTCCAAGCCGGCAAAAAGTGTATGTGCAGAGTTCCTCTATTTCTGACAGTTCTCTCACAGCTTCTTCACATGTACAGCGGTTGAAACATCTGTATCCTAAATGGAAACTAATAGATACAAATTGTATCTATTAGTTTCCATTTAGGATACAGATGTTTCAACCGCTGTACATGTGAAGAAGCTGTGAGAGAACTGTCAGAAATAGAGGAACTCTGCACATACACTTTTTGCCGGCTTGGAATTATTCTTCTTTTGATCCTACTTCTTCTTCTTCTTCTTCATCCTCATCCTCTTCTTCTGAGGATGAAGATGAAGAAGAAGAAGAAGTAGGATGAAAAGAAGAATAATTCCAAGCCGGCAAAAAGTGTATGTGCAGAGTTCCTCTATTTCTGACAGTTCTCTCACAGCTTCTTCACATGAACAGTGGTTGAAACATCTGTATCCTAAATGTAAACTAATAGATACAATGTTTCAACCGCTAAACATGTGTTCCTTCTGTCAGAGAACTGTCAGAAATAGCGGAGCTCACTGCAGGGACACTTTTGCCGGCTGATCGGGAAATGTTCGATTCGCGCACCCGAAGTAGGCAAAATTTCGGTTTCGCCGCGAATCGAATATTTCCTGAAATTCGACTCGAATTCCGGTTCGCCTGGTTCGATTCGCTCATCTCTAATTTTGACCTAAATGTATGACTAACTTTGAACTTACGATATATTTTGTATAGCTATATATTTTTTATAGCTGAAAGGGAAAAAATATAATTTTTCTTCAACATTTTCAGTTGTGTGAAAAAAAAGACGTAAATTTCGATTGGGTACAGCATTGCATGATCGTGCAAATATTAGTTGAATTAGTGCAGTGTCGAATAGCAAGAAGAGGCCTGGTCATGAAGGATGGTAAATCCTCAGGAAGCCAAGTGTTTAAAGAGAAAAACACAAAGGGGGATATTTACTAAATCTGGATCACTCAGAATCTGGTGCAGCTGTTGATAGTAGCCAGTTTCTAACTTCGGCTCGTTCTGTTAAGTTTTGGAAAAAAAAAACTGAAAGCTGATTGTTTTTTATCCAGAGCTGCACCAGAGTGTGCACGCTCCAATTTTAGTAAATCAACCTCAATGTGGCTGGGGGAATCACTCCTGCTGAACCTCTGTATTCTGACAGAGGGGAGACTTCCAGCTATAGCCAGCAGCACCGATCAATCGGGTAAAACTTGACAGGCTGGTCGTACAGAAGGCTACTGGTAGGCTTAGCTCTTTGTGTCTGAAAAAAAAACAGAGTGCACAGAGCGGTGTGCAGAATGGAAGAATAGACTGATAAAGCTACAGGTGTTTTAGTGCGATTAAAGTTATTCTTGCAATCAGTGGTCACTTCTTGTATAGTATATGAAAATAAAAATCTGAGTGAACACTTCTTTGTAACGAATAGGAGGGGTGATTGCTACAACTGTACAATTGTTTTTCGTACATGTATATAGGAGTAAAGCGTCTGGTGAGCAGTGCAGCATTTTGAGTGATCCATAGGGGTGTGCAGTGAAATTTAAATAATTATAGTGTAAAACATCAGATATGAGAAGAGAATACAAAAATTGAATATCACTGCACATTTTGCCAAAAGGAAGTGTTAATATTTAATCCCAAAAATTTAGCATTGTAGTACTGTTGAGCTAATCAATTTCTGACATGTATTTTCATGTAAACTATGTAAACGTCATCCAGAACCTGCCCCTCCAACATCTTATTGAACTGCAAATGTAATGGACAGTTTTGCTGGCCAATAAGGAGTTGTGAGGATGAGTTCAACAAGTGTTCTAATTTGCAAAATACAGCTCACTTGGAATTGGGGCTTTCAATAAACAATAAATAACCAAAATCTGCATGCAGGTACTTTGATATGCAAGCAAATTTACAAGATTAAATTATAATTTTAATTATGTAAATTATATTTTACATATTATTCATTTTTAATTTTTTACATACAACAGAAAGAATGTGAGCAGAGGACACCACAATTGCTGTAATAAAAACATAGGACATAAACTGTCTAGAGTGGCACAGTGGCTTAGTGGTTAGCACGTCTGCCTTGCAGTAAATGGATGATGGGTTCAATTCCTGAGCATGGTGCCTCCTGCATAGAGTTTGCATGTTCTCCCTGTGCCTGTGTGGGTTTCCTCTGGGTACTCCAAAGACATGCTGGTAGGTTAACTAGATTCTGTCTAAATTGGCCCTAGTACACGTATGTATGAGTGTAAGTTAGGGACCTTAGATTGTATGCCCCTTGAGGGTTAGGGACTGATGTAAATGTACGATATATATGTAAAGCGCTGCGTAAATGGACAGCGCTATATAAGTACCTGAAATAAATAAATAACTGTTATTGAAAATTTTGCAGGTCAAACAAAAAAGTGAAGGTGTCCAAAGAAAAAAAAATATTCTTATTAATAGCAGTAATGGGAAAACTTGACAAAAGTCCATATTCCAATATATTTGCATTTAAATTTAACAAGGTTTACCTTAATGCTTTTACATGCTTCCTGACACTGTCATTGACTAGACATATTTAAGGGGTTAATTTGAAACTTCCTGTCTGTCATTTCATCACATGCCAAAGAGCCAATTACATTATTAACATGCATATGGTAACACTTTTCTTAAAATAAATATTGACTTATTCTGCACACTGAAGAGAAAATAGTTGCTTGTCAGATGTTGTTTAACCACAGGGTTGAAACTTTATGTCAGAAGCCTCATTTAGAACACTGGTTCAGCAGCATTTAGTCACTATCTTTATTTAAGATGAGTGTAATCTTTCAGGTTTGATCTTAGATTTAAAATGAATAATTACCGTATCTATGAGAATGCGTAGTGACCATATTCAACTTATCTGTTATGTTGTCAGAAGAACTAACTTCAATATATTTCTACATTAAGATTTTTTCCCCTTTATTTAACACAGTTACCTATATAATTGTTGTTTACCTTTTTTGCCAATATCCTTTTAATTCATTGTATTGTTAATTAAAAAATAAATCTTCAAATATTGTTGAAATCATATTTCCATGATAATATTGTTTGAAGATGCATGTCTATAATATACATATAATTAGAACTTATACGGTATATAAAAAGTAATATCTTACTAGTGTAAATAGTAGAATACTTGAATACATTGGCAAATTGGACACAATCATGATATTTTAAACATTATTTCAAGTTAATGTAGACTGAATACACAAAGCTGTAACATAAGAATGTGGATCTTTAGTTGAGCCATGTGACTATAATTTTCACATCTCTTTCACTAAAATCCTAATCCTGAAGTGTTAGCTTTGTGAATTGAGCATATTTGCCTAAAGTGCAAATTTTTTTTTAAATACAGTAGGAAACACTTAACCCCCTACATGTTTATTTTTCTCTGTCTTTCCTGTTACTTTCTGTCTTGGAATACAACAGGAAGTGAAAGACAAAATCCACAAAGTGAGGGAATGTCCCTTTTCCACAGTGATCACCAGAACCATTGTAATTATTACTTTTTAATTGACCTGCAGTGGTGCACGAAAAACAAAACACCTATAGGTTAGCAAAAAAAGTGCATGTGAAAATAATACACAAAAGAGTGCACTTGGGGGTGTGTCTTTAGTCCACCTCCCTAAGAATTAGGACCCTACCCTAAGCCCCTGGGGTGCAAGGCTCCTGACAAAGGCAAGGGAGATGTATGGTCCACCTAGCCAAAACGCATGGTGGACCCTTCTCTCATGGTCAGCTGATGTTGATCACCGAGTACTAGGTGGGGGGCTCTCCCGAAGACCCACCTGGGGAAGGAACCTGATGGTCAGACATCTCCTCCCTAGACTTCAATGTAGGCTCAAGGACCCACACTCTACAAATGAGAGAAAAAAGAAACACAAACATAAGTGCAAGTGACACATCGGTAGAGAAAAATACATTAAATAATATGTGACATTGCTAGTCCTTTGGCTAGTCCTTGTGGCCTGGTAACAAAAATTACTCCAGTCTAGCCCAAAAGGCCTAGCCCATGAGGCGCTGTGCAGAAAAAGCAACTGATCATGTGACCTTGTGCTTATTTGCGGGGTGGGTTTCTCAGGCCCAGGTGATACCAAGAGCACCCCTGAGCTTGCCAACTCCAAGGGGGCACTGACACCACAGGTTCGCCTTCCCAGCCCATGACAAGATCAGGTAGCATCATTAAAATCAAAAGGCACTGGGCCCCTCAAATTCATTGCCATGGAATTATTCCCATGCCCCACCTTACCCAGTGAGCTCCCCAATTTATGTTTCTATGGGATAAACCTTCAGAGCCCACATCACACAAGCAGAGATACTATACAGCCAGCCACTCCTACCAAAAGTACAGTATGATGGCAAAGCACCCCTACTGGACACTGATAAGAACAGATACTACACTTGATCATAGCCAAAAGGCCATAGAGAGATCTACCCTAACCTCTCGTACTGCTCACAGCTAAAACATTTTGACATTGGCATCACTTTCTGCCACTCAAACAAGGGTCACCAAGACTAATGCTGAGAGTAAATCTATCTGACTGGGACATAGACAGCTTTAATAAAAGCTTGACAGAAGTTCTAACCTTTCAACGCTGTAAAAAAAAAGCTATACAGACATTTTAAAAATTCAAAAAGAAAACAACAAATGCAAATGCATACTAATGGAAACTTGTCATGTGTATGGCCACATCAGCATGAAAATATGTCTTGGTTATCTTTTTTTTTAAACTAAAAATACCCTGACCTGATGATTTGTTTGATGGCTTGTATTTTTGTATCATACATTTAGTTAAAAAATAAGCATAAGAAAAATATATTAGGCACCATGGTGAGATAACAGGGATAAATGGCCAGTAAGGGAAATTTACATCAATTCCCACTGACCTTACACATATATGAGGGCACTCAATAGGTGGGCATATATGAGCCTCTATGTAAATATTTTCTCAGCTGAGAGCACACACTTTGCACGCTCCCAGCATAGTTACTAGCAGATACTGGAAAGCTCCCAATGCCTACTTGCGATTGGGAGCATTCCCATCATGTGACCTCTCTGACTGCCAATTACAGCAGTTACATGATCGGAATGCCCACTTCCCAGCATTTAGAACCTCTTAAAGTGCCAGGAGGCAGCTGCAGGAAGGGGTTAAAAAGTCACATGAAAAAAGTGAAGTTTTTATGAGCTAGTGTAAAAAAATTTTTTTTTTTTTTTTCCAAATAAAAATTTATTCCTTTAAAAAAATAAACTCTTTAATCACATTTTTTAAATGTTTTTGTGATTGGGCAATAGCATGTGACACAATTTACAGGAATACTTATCATGGTATTTTGAAATATTGTAAAAAAAAAAATAGACATGTGTAATGTAACATTTATAAAGATGATTTGAAAAAAATATTGCATGCCGCTTCTACATAATTTCTGTTGAAAATATTTTCCATCATTTGTAATTGTCTGCTATTCTAGAACTAACATATTCTACTTAGCTATACAACTGACTTTTGTATGTTTAAAGTTACTTTGTCACTTGGAAAAGATTTCATGAGCCAAAAAAGATATGTATCTCATCTTACAAGATTAGCTTGTCAAAGACGCCAGTGGTATCAGCATTCTTATATTACCTGTCAGTACAATATATTTCTACCCTAAGACCTTCATAAAGCTGATGTGGCACAAAAGTAAACAATTATTGATTAGATTTTGACATTATCTTAGTCCAAAATATTGGTGGCCATAACAATTTGGTAGGTTATGCAAGCAGACAAACTAAGCCACAGATAATGGACCACAACAAATACACTGTTATCTAGATATCCTTGAAATGCCTGACAGGAATGAAGGGTAGAGTAAAATAATATTTTTATAGTGTACAATGTCCCAGAGAGATAGAAAAATGTGATTTTTGCAATTGTATTTTGTATTATTTATCATGTCTGTAATAAAGTTGATCTGAACTCTAACTGGATGGTATTTAGTTTGCCAAAATACTCCCATACAACTTAAATGCTCTTTTCTTTTGGAAAGTACTGGGTTTTTTTAACCTTTTTTTTTTTATTTCAATGCAACCTCTTTGCAACCACTTCCTGTCTAAATTTTAAATGTGTTCCAATAACAGCTGCATCTTATTGCTCAGGGAAGGCTTCCTGAAGGTGACAAAAGTGAAACATGCCTTTGCAAGGAGCATCTGTATAGCTACATACATTTTTCACTGAAAGAATATTTGATAGGGCGAATGCACATTTGGGAGACATGGACAGAAAAATGTCATCCTGTAATAGAAATAACCTGAACAATGATGTTCTTGGCAGAATTGCCAAATATTAATTAAATCTAAGATTTAAAAGGATTGAAAATGACATCTGAAATGACATTAACATTTCTATTACAATGTAGTTTGTTTAGTTTCTGGATATAGATCAATTGAAACACTTGAAATGGCTAGTTAAGTTTTCTGCATTAATCCCATAGGATAATTTTTCTACAATTTTGTTTTTTGTATAGCACCCCCTTACCTTTGTTAAAGAGAATCCCCAGGTGGATCAAAGGACTATCATCTCAGTTTTCAGGGAAAAATCGTTGACTTGTTGTAAGGTCAAGTCACTTTAGAATGTTAAAAAAGTTTATTTAGCTCAATAAAAAGAAGAACATGATGTTATGGCATAGGATAGTAAAAACAGCAGCAAGATATTCCAGGCATTCTAGTAACAGTCAACAAACAAGAACGTATGGGATGAGCCGATGGCTTGACTTTATATCTGTCAGGGTTTAGATCTGAAGCTGAGACTACTGTGATGTTTGGCTGTGGCTTGCCTCACTGTGTCACATGAGATGTTAGACAGATCCA
Source organism: Staurois parvus (assembly GCF_062004578.1). Lineage (NCBI taxonomy): Eukaryota > Metazoa > Chordata > Amphibia > Anura > Ranidae > Staurois > Staurois parvus. Next base: position 1,640,280 of record NW_028318034.1, on the reverse strand, counting down.
TGTCTGATATCTCAGGACAATTTTGCCTTGTCTCTAGTTTCTGGTGAACCTGGAACTCTTTGCTCCCCCCATGAGCTTCCAGATTTCAGTCATGTTTCTGCACTTACTATTTGCCAGATTATTATACTCTCTCCAGCTGATATCTTGCTCCTTCATGTGTCTGCATCTATCTATATATTGGACGCAACTCTGTCAACTCCGTGTGACTGGGCGCAACTTTGTTGATTGATTTTATCTTAGTTTTCATTTTATTGACTACAATACAATAATAAAGCATTTTTTTTATTTTAATATATACAGTATGTGTTGGGTAGCCTAAAAGTCTGCTGGGTGTTTGCTGATCCTTTCAACTTATTGTGTAAATCCGGATGTGGTACCTTTTTAAATTTTAAACCCCCTCCTCCCTTATGTTTGATCCAGAAGGTATTTATACAGATACATTACTAGAATGTCAGAAATCTACATCTACTGTAACCTGGAATAGATAGAGTCAGGAACAACCCCCATTTGAGGTCTTAATTGGTCATCTGTATACATGGCAGAATTTGAAGCAAAAGATAAGGGACAATGGGGTTTATTTACTGAAGCTGGAGAGTGCAAAATCAGGGTCACTCCTGCAAAGAAACCAATCATCTTCTAACCTCAGCTTGTTCAGTTAAGCGTTGGCAATAAAACCTGGAAGCTGAGTGGGTTCTTTGTAGAAGTGAGTCGGATTTTGCACTCTCTAGCTTTACTAAATACAGCCCAATGTGACTGCTATCTTTCTGCCCTGTTTGAGGGAGCTTCTGTTTTTATACTTCCCTGCTGTATGGGAGACTGACCTAGTACAGTTAGACCACCCTATACAAAAGTCTAATGTAGAGAGATTGCCTATATTAACCTTCTTGAGTGGTGCAGTGAACAAAATTACTACTGATCTAGAGCTTCAGAGGGTTATTTACTAAAACTGCATGGTGCAAAATCTGGTGCAGCTCTGCAGAGAAACCAATCAGCTTCCAGGTTTTATTGTCAAAGCTCAATTGAACAAGCTGAATTTAGAAGCTATTTGGCTACCATGAACAGCTGCACCAGATTCTGAGTGCACCAGTTTTAGTAAACTTCCCCCTCAGTTTCATCATTATATTGGAGTATAGTGAGAGCTGATGAAGAATGTTTGCTTTTTCTTTCTCAGATGTCTAGGTGCTTTATAAGATCCATTTAAAATTAGGGATAGATTTCTGCATAGCAAGGCATCAGCATAGGTCAGCAGGACTACCTTGTTGCACACAATCTGCCGCATTTCATGTTGCTGACTGTCATACATTTCAATAAAAAGTTCCAAACTGAGGATCTTTCTGCCAAACCCAACCTGCTTGGATCCTCATTGATGCTGATGTTGTACAGTTTGTGAATATCTGTTGGTGAAATAGTGCTCTGTATAATTACAGTTCACCCACTCTAGGAACAAATAGCTAGCAAAGTAGGGTGACAGTTTACCCAACTGTTTTAGTTGTTGTTTCTAGGTATACTAGCAAATATGGCAAATTGGCTTTTTCAGTTTTAGTTTGACAGTTAATGCAATTAGCTTTTACAATTTAAAAGCTGTTGAATTGGTCATTGCTTTGTGCGCAGTTAGCTTAAAGGACAAGTACAGCCAAAGCTCTTTTGGCTGTACTTCTCCTGTAGATCACAGGAGTGCGGTTTGTTTTCACCTGACAATGGACTGAAGCCCGCTGTTGGCTGACATCACTCAGCTAGTCCACGCTGGGGGAAAGATCCCAACTTTAAAGTCAGAGTCTGGAGCAGCACCTACATCAGCCTCTCAGCGAGCCACTGAGAGCCTGAGCCAGCCATTCCCTCCACCTCCACAGCCCAGAGCTCCAGTGAGCTTTGAAGGGGCAACGCAGACAGTGGTGACTGACAGTCACCACTCTCTGCTCACAGCAGTGGTGAGAACTCAGCAATCAGTCATGTGAACGCTGAGTTCTCACACTTAGAGCCAGAGGGGGACAGATGCAGCTTCGGACTGATGCTGCATCCACCTAGGTAAGTATGATTAACAAAAAAAACCATCCCATAGTTCTAGTCAATAACAGTAGAAAGGGGCAGAACAAGACATTCACCTTATGGGAAATAAAAAAATAAAGCCAGCTTAGCTAAAAATGTAATATAACTTTTGACTTTGAGAAAGCAAACCAAAAACCACAAAGCACTACAAATTTATTAATTAAAGGATGAAACAGATCAGCTTTTGTGGTATGGTCCATGATGTTTTTATGTGCTTTTATTGAATAAATATAATACATGAAAATAGCCCTGCCTTTCTCTTTTTCCAATATGACCATGTAAGCCCTGAGGCTAACAGTGCTAACAAAGCACAATTATAAGCTGGAGAACCATGGATGACTAGAAATGAGAGAGTTCTGTTTAAACAACATAAGATTGCCCCTCCAGTAGGGAATCATTCCAGGTGGTATTCCCCAGATACTCCATTATGAACGAAACCCACCCTCCCTGATTTTTTTTCTGTTCCTGACCTGCTAGAGGTATTTGATATTTGGCCCATATATCTGGGAGCAGCATACTAAAGATGTTTGATAACCTTAAGAGTAAGTTTGCACTGCCAAACTCCTACTTCTTCCATTTCCTCCGGCTCCACGATGCTTATGCTACACAATTTGGGAACACTCCCTTGACCCTACATCACTTCTACATGGAATCACTTCTAAGGGATGTTTCCCTGGTGAAACCTTTACCGAAAATATACAAGGGCCTATAGCCTACTGTACATCATGGTTTGAAGGATCTAAGATCATTTTGGATAGCGGAGCTGCTGTTACTGGATGACGAGGATTGAAAGGAGGTCTGGGAGTATCCCTTTACTCTGCTGATCCAGTTTAAGATTCTTTATAAGTTCCACTCTACACCTCATAGACTCCACAAAATCTACCAGATTGTCCACCTTCTTGTTGATGAGGCAAAGAGAACTTGGCCAGGTACCTACATATGATATGGTCATGCCTTTGCCTGCAAATGTTTTGGATGGAAGCCCTCCAGTTTAAAACCTCCTGATTGACCACTATCTCTATACCTCAACAGGTGGACATTTGCATTTTAGAGTTGGTCGAGGCCCTGGCTCCCACCAGGGTGGTTTGTACACTATTAGGGCTGCTCCTGAGTCAGCACCTGTGGTAGTGAGCTCTCAAATGCACAACTTGGGGTTCCCCAGGGCGTGGAGTCTAAGCCCCAGGCTGTTTATTCACCAGAGCCCCTGATGGTGATGATGGACTTGGAGCAGGCTGGAACCAGGTCGCGGCCCCCAGGTATACCCAGCTGAGGTAGAAGAGACCGCTAGCAGGAGCAGGGTACAATGGGAGTAGAACACAGGAGATCCAGTTGGCAAGCCGAGGTCAGGACAGGCGGAAAGCTAGCAATGTCAGGAACGAAGCCGGGGTCGGTACATGGATAGACAATATAGAAGGAATGTCAGGGACAAAGCTGGGGTCGGTACACAGATATACAATAACAGATACTCAGTAGAACACAGGGAAGCTCCGACAACAAACGTTGCTCAGGCAAAGTGAGACAGATTGAGCATGTCTTAAATAGACCAGCCAGCTAGGAAGCGGGCCAGGAAGTGATGAAAGGGAAGGACATAAAACCCAGGGAATAGCAGACGACACCCATAGGTGAGCACAGACAAACACACATGAAGGAAACAAGAACAGCAAGGAGGTAAGACTAAACAAACAGGAGGCTGCAGGCTAACTTGTGACATCCTGTTTCATGCAAGGAAGTCTATTGTACTGAAATGGAGAGTTCCAACTGTTCCTACCCTGAACAATTGGAAGTCATTTATAAACTCGGTTATTCCACTTTATAAAGAAACATATATGAATAGGGGGTGCCCTCGTACGTTCAACAAGGTTTGGTATGTCTGGCTAGAATCCAAAGCTACTACTGTGGGCCAAGGTGACTTTATGGACCTTCTACCCTGATCAAACTCTATGATGGGGTCTGATGTAGGGTTAGGCCTTCCAGACCTACCTTCTTATTGTGAAATTTAATTCAGGTCATTTTAATATTCCTTGTTATAGTGTACAGTATTTGTTGTTTGGGGAGGTGGAGGGAGGTTGACAGTTCCAAGGCTATCTGTCCTTTACCACAGTTATTATGCGATGCAGAAGAGCACCTACAGATTTGTTTTATGAGTAGCAAGTATGGGGGATGTTTTGGTTGCTTGTTATGTATTGTTTTGGTTGTATTTTTTTTTTTTATCCATTTGAGTTGGGAATGCCCAGGGGCTCTGTTTTGTATTGTCTTACATAAACTACAAAAAACAATAACATAGAATTAAAAAAAAAACAACATCATAAGACTGGTGCTGGACAAAAGGAGGGAGCTAAGACCAACCATGGTCAAATACTTCTAGTGAGTTACAACTAACAAGGAGGCAGGTTCAGAAAATCCATGAAATCAGTAAAAGGCAGCTTTTTGAGAAAAAAATAATATGTTAAATATGCTTTAGTAGAATGTGTTCACAGCTGAAGCCTACTTTAATTTGCTATTTTTGCAAGTGGTCACTTAGTTACACCAGAGGTTTCTGCATTCTGTCTAATGCTATGCATTTCTTTAGCATGCGCCAAAATCCCAGTTCTATAAAGGTTAAAGCTGAACAAGTATAGTTTTTTTTGCATAGTTACATTGTTCCAGCTTGGGCTGCAGTCTTCCAGGTCCCACTGAATACATGGCATTCCCTAATTGAATGAGGTAGGGATCATGATCATGCCCTGCCTCTCTACTTGTCCAATCAGTAGAATATAAGAAATTGAACAACATTAATATATAATCATCATCAACAACAAAAATAACAAAAATCATAAATACAATTGTATTTAGACCTAAAAATCTTCCTTTGCAGTGGAGTTGCACACAAGCTGCAAGGGTCACTTGCTTTTTCCTGTCTTTAGGACTTCATCAAGCAATTTTATTTACCCATTCTTCCACTCCTGCACAGGGCCGCTGATAAGGCAGTACAGCCAACCTGCCTGTACTGGGCTCAGACCCCATCAGTTCAAAAGGGGGGCCCGAGCACCTGCCGGGCAGTAGGACTGGCTGTACTGCTATATTGCTGACTCTTGTGGCTTCCCCTGCAGCACTACCAGCTTCTACTCCTTTTTCTCCTTCCCGTTGCAATGGAGGAATATTGATATCTGCACCCCTAATCCCCTACTCTCTGTATCCCCCTGTTTGCTCCTCTCCCCTGCTGGCTTCTCTCCTGCGAGCACACAGAGGGATTGTTTCAGGATGGAGAGCGGAAATAAGTAAATATGTCATATTTACCTGCCTCTTCCCTTTAAGAATGAGCACAGTGAGTGATCGGTACTTGTCGCTCCTGTGTCCATTTGTCACGGAAAAATAATAAAGCCTCAGAGCACTTCCAATTCATTCACTGTCCAGTGCAACTGAGGCTGCAGAGAAAGGAATTGATGAATCGATGTCCTCATTTTCTTTCTCTGTCTCAAATGTTAGACATTGAGGGTCTGTTTAGATTATTATTATTATATTACAGGATTTATATAGCGCCAACAGTTTGCTCAGCGCTTTACAATATAACAGGAGACAATACAGCAACAATACAGTTAAATACAAGAGGGAAAGGAGGGCCCTGCTTCTTGGAGCTTGCAATCTAGGAGATCCTTGATATTTCACCAAAGGCCCCCAAACATGTCAGTTAAAAAAAAGCAAAAAAAAAAAAAATTAATTAAAAATTCAATACTAAAAAAAGTAACAAAAATTCAGAGATCATTTGGCCTCACACATTTTTAACCTTGCAGTAGTGCGCCACAACCACATGCTGTGCACACAGTTGCTGGATGCTTGCAGAGCACGGTCTTGTTCATTTGGGGTATAATTGATGCCATAGCTGTGAAGTGTAGCACGGCATCTATGGCATTATAGTGAAAATATAATTTGATAATTTCAGAGGGGGCCCTGTCAGGTAGGCTGTAGGGGGCCTTGTGATTTGTAACAGCAGCTCTGTCCTGCAGATGTCTGCACTGTTAGACTGGCCCCTACAGCCTCTTTTCCCTTAAAACTCAGTGATTTAAGGTCCTTTGACATCATCAATACTGATGTATGGAACACAGATTTGCATTGGATGTGAGGATGCTGAGGAACAGTCTACCATTGGAACATGGGGGAGTGCCATCTGCTGTAAGAGAGGTGGATCAGGTAAGTAACAGTGCTTTCCTGTCCCCTAGACAGAAATAAACAGTTTATAAGTTTGCTAGAGTTGGCCTTTAACAAATAATGAAATATTTAAACCAAATGATCCTCAGTTTGGGTTATTGGTACAAATACTCTCACAAAGTCAGTACTGACTTTCAAACTGCCTTACAAAACTTCAATGTACATTATCATTTAAAAATTATGGAAAACTGTTTGCTGTAGTTCAGCATAAAAGGAGAAATATATATATATATATATATATATGTGTTGTTGGTAGGGTTCTCTCCTTTTACCAATCTCATGATCCATTCTGCCTATTACTGACCCGGATACAAGTTTAAATGAGCTATAACACAGTTCAAAAATCTGATTTCACCAAGAGGATTTATTTTTCTTCTTGAGTGACAACTTAGGCTGTAAGCAAACACTGCCTGTTGCACCAAAAGTTCTTTTACATTTTTTCTAAATGTACTGTTGATGATTGATATTTGTTCAGTGTCTGAGACCACAGTGAATATAAAGCAAAATGGAAATGTCTGCTTTAAACAGATGTCGATTTTTTTTAATGTGAAGGGCTTATCAGATGTAGGAAAGTCAGAAATGTCATTTCTTTTATTTGGATTGTCAATAATCTACCTTACCTCAAAATATTCTAATATATTATATACTTAATGATGGTTGGAGAGACATGCATGCCATACCATGACAGACATATAGAATGCACACCTGCAGCAAAAATAATATTGCTGCCATACAGGAGGTGCTGAAGTATTGGGGCCACATGGATAATGAAACTGTTAAGTCTCACTTGAGTTGATGGCAATATATAAAATATAAATATGTGTTATAATAAGGAATTTGTGGTGAAACTGCTGAAGATGACTGCATACATACATTTTAATTTCTCACAATTCTGCCTTGTGCACAAATCTGCACTGTGAAGTAAACCAGTCAAGGGATGTAAAGGTCACATGTTACCAACTACAGTATGTATTCCAACTAAAGGGGGATTCTCATAAATTCTTAATTCTAGGGCAGATCCAGTGTAGGTGCATTAGATTGGAGTGACGGGCATTTCACAGACATGAAGATAGCCAGCCCAGCCAGGGGATTTTGGGTGGGTGTTAAACGCCCTATATACCTAGTGATCTTGAGTTGGACCATTTTTTTTGATAGAACATGAAGGAGGCATGGGATTACCAATGTATTTACTGTATCTTGATGGTGTAACCAGGAGAACAATTTTCTCTAAGTACAGGTGAAACTCGAAAAATTAGAATATCGTGCAAAAGTTCATTTATTTCAGTAATGCAACTTAAAAGGTGAAACTAATATATGAGATAGACTCATTACATGCAAAGCAAGATAGTTCAAGCCGCGATTTGTCATAACTGTGATGATTATGGCTTACAGCTCATGAAAACTCCAAATCCACAATCTCAAAAAATTAGAATATTGTGAAAAGGTGCAATATTCTCAGCTCAAAGTGTCCCACTCTAATCAGCTAATTAAGCCATAACACCTGCAAAGGGTTCCTGAGCCTTTAAATGGTCTCTCATTCTGGTTCAGTAAGAATCACAATCATGGGAAAGACTGCTGACCTGACAGTTGTGCAGAAAACCATCATTGACACCCTCCTCCATAAGGAGGGAAAGCCTCAAAAGGTAATTGAAAAAGAAGTTGGATGTTCCCAAAGTGCTGTATCAAAGCATATTAATAGAAAGTTATGTGGAAGGGAAAAGTGTAGAAGAAAAAGGTGCACAAGCAGCAGGGATGACCGCAGCCTGGAGAAGATTGTCAGGAAAAGGCCATTCAAAAGTGTTAGGGACTTTCACAAGGAGTGGACTGAGGCTAGAGTCAGTGCATCAAGAGCCACCACACACAGATGGAACCTGGACATGGGCTTCAAATGTCGTATTCCTCTTGTCAAGCCGCTCCTGAACAACAATGTCAGAAGCGTCTTACCTGGGGTAAAGAAAAACAGACCTGGTCTGTTGCTCAGTGATCCAAAGTCCTCTTTTCTGATGAGGGCAACTTTTGCATCTCATTTGGAAACCAAGGACCCAGAGTATGGAGGAAGAATGAAGAGGCACACACTGCAAGATGCTTGAAGTCCAGTGTGAAGTTTCCACAGTCTGTGTTGATTTGGGGAGCCATGTCGTCTGCTGGTGTTGGTCCACTGTGCTTCATTAAGTCCAGGGTCAACGCAGCCGTCTACCAGGAGATATTGGAGCACTTCATGCTTCCTTCCGCAGACGAGCTTTATGGGGATGCTGACTTCATTTTTTAGCACCTGCCCACACTGCCAAAAGCACCAAAACCTGGTTCAATGACCGTGGGATTACTGTGCTTGATTGGCCAGCAAACTCGCCTGACCTGAACCCCATAGAGAATCTATGGGGCATTGCCAAGAGAAGATGAGAGACATGAGACCAAACAATGCAGAAGAGCTGAAGTCCGCTATTGAAGCATCCTGGTCTTCCATAACACCTCAGCAGTGCCACAGGCTGATAGCTTCCATGCCACGCCGCACTGAGGCAGTAATTGCTGCAAAAGGGGCCCAAACCAAGTACTGAGTACATATGCATGCTTATACTTTTCAGAGGTCCGATATTGTTCTATGTACAATCCTTGTTTTATTGATTGCATGTAATATTCTAATTTTCTTAGATTGTGGATTTGGGGTTTTCATGAGCTGTAAGCCATAATCATCACAATTATGACAAATCACGGCTTGCACTATCTTGCTTTGCATGTAATGAGTCTATCTCATATATTAGTTTCACCTTTTAAGTTGCATTACTGAAATAAATGATATTTTGCACGATATTCTAATTTTTCGAGTTTCACCTGTAAGTTTAGCCAGAGCAAGGGTAAATGGTTTAGGTAGTTTTAGTTTGGTGTTGGAGCCTATGAGTGCCTTAAGGAAATGTAATTGACCGAATATGGTAATGTCCATATAGAAACATAGGAACGTAAAAGCAAAGACAAGTTGGTAGGTCTATTGGCATCTGTCTCAATTAGCCCTAGTATGTGTAAATGTGAGTTAGGGACCTTATATTGTAAGCTACTTTAAAGAAGTCCCCGAAATGCATCAGTTTGTTGCATTACATGCCTTTAAGCTCACTTTATGAGTATAACCTTTTTAATTTACATAATTCAATAAAGTGTCCAAAAAGAATGCACTAGGCATGTGCTCCCTCTGTGTTTTATGTTTTTCTTTAGTGTTGGATCTCCCTGGTCTAAGGAGGGCTGCACTGTCCATTTTTCCTGTTTTGGTTGCCAAGGGACCTTATGATTATTGGCCTATGCTATGAGTGCCTCTATCAATTTTGGATCTTAGAAGTGTCAAGTTTTTTTTCCTCTTTCTTCATGGTACAATATATATATATATATATATATATATATATATATATACTCTGCATAAATACCAATAATGAATACATAATAAAAGAATAACAGCAGAAAAAATACCAAGTGGTCCGTCAAATCTGCTCCATTTTTTACATGGTTTCTTTTTTCTGTCTTAGTATAGTATACAGTATATGTTTGTCCCAGGAATGTTGGAATGCACACACTCACTGCTGATTGACTCACTACCTATGCTGTAAGTCAAGACAGAAGGATTGCTACTGGGTGAAGGGAGCCACACCCTAATAGCTAGAACAAATACTGTGCATAATTCATATATGGACTTTTTAGGCACCCACAGAAACACAGTGTACTTAAAATAAACTTTTTCCTTCCCTTCACACTCTCTTGAGGAAGTGTGAAATTACAAAACATATAGACTACAGCCAAGCAAACTGTTTAAGTACACTGTGTTTCTATGGGAACCTATAGAGTCCAAATATGAATTATCACAGTACTTGCTCTGCTAAAAGTCTATTCCTAGGATCAACTACCCTTTCAGTATAATAATACTTTCTAAGATTAGTTTTGAACTTTCCTCCTGCTAGTTTTAAGTTGTGTCCTCATGTTCTTGATCTTGGCCTCATATTGAAAATACTGCTCTCCTGAGCCTTACGCTCTCCCTTGATGCATTTAAAGATTTCAATCATGTCTCCCCTTTCTCTTCTTTCCTCCAGACTGTACATATTAAGATTCTGCAGTCTCTCCTGATATGTTTTATCCCTCAGACATATTAGCATTTCATCAATGACATCATCCAGGGGATCCAGACCCTTTATTTTCATTTAGCACCAGGGACCAAGAGAGGTCATTCATGCCAGGTGAATGACCAGATTGATTGTGTTGGTGGTCAATTGCTTTTTTCTTTCAGTGGACTGACAGGCATTGTTCATTATGGGTGACATGGATCTGCACTGCTGGACAACGTGACTGACAATGGATTTACATTAGGGGACTTTGTCTTTGTAAGAGACTTGTATAGCCAATTTGAGGGATGTGCAGGTAAAAATCTTGCACCTGGGGAATAAATGCAAAAGGGTAGCAGGATAATTTAGAGCAAATGGATCAACTGTTTGCACACTCCATTAAATGCATTTCTTTGTTTGCTTGGCTCTGCTGATTAATTGGCAAACAGCATAAGCTCATGACCTTTGAAATGGTTTCTGTAGGCTCTAAGTATTTGTATTATGTCAGTAAAGTCTAGTAACAAATTACAACAGTGCATGGAGACTTGGTAGCTTGTTTAATTTTATGTAAATGTTAAGTTGCTTCAACTTTACACGTGGAGTTTACATCCAGAGCCTTTAGTATAGCATAAGTGCAAAATCTGAGTAGGTCACCTAGGTGAAAAGACTCTGGTGGGTCAATTATCTTCAGATTTTTTTCTATAAGACCTTTTTTTCTAGGTTATTTTTCTCTACTAGCATGTGTAGACAATTGGCTGTCGTGTGTGTATAGTCCTGGGTAGACGTCAAAATGTCCACTAGAGTGCTCACCCAATGTCAGGGATCCCCTCGATCCCCGCCGCGTTGGTCCCGGCGCAGGCGCAGTATGCCGCCCGGCGCAGGGACTCGAGCACTGGTTCCGGGCCGGCCGCGGCGTTCGAGTTCGCGCATGCGCAGTAGAAGCCGCGGCCGCCCGCTGGGCACCAATGGCAGCGCAGGGCGGGATATTTAAACGACCCTGAGCTGTCATTCAGTGCCTTCTGGTCTTTCCTGCATTCTGAATCCTGTGAACCTGTACCCTGTAAGTTATTGACCCGGATTGAACCTGACCTTGCTGTTTTCGCCTGTTCTGACCCTTGCTTTGCCTGACCTCTCTCCTGAATGCCCCCTATTGGATTTGACCTGCTGTTGCTGACCTGGCGTGTGACCCGACCATTCTATGCCCGCTGCCTTGTACCTTGCCGCCCTCTCTGTTACCGACCCGGCCCGTCTGACCCTGCTCATCCATCCATCCATCCCGTGCAGTGGGGTCTTCTGACCTCCTCACATCAGACTCTTCCCCGTGGGAGCCCCTTGCGCATACTACTACCACTGACGGACGCACCCGGTAGTCACGACCTGGTCTCAGGGAGCTCCAAGTCCATCCCCACCATCAGGGGCCCTGGTGAACAAGCACCCTGGGACTTAGACTCCGTGCGCTGGGGACGCCTATTCAGTGGAGTGCTAGTAGTACCGCCGGGCGGTCCCTTACAGTACCAGAAGGCCATGACTGAGTCTAGAGGAGGTCCCTCGCTGCTGGAGGAGATCTGCAGGCACCTATCCAATTTGACACAGGCCGTATCGGCCCTGCAGGATAGATGTCAGCAGATTGAAACTCAATTCCAGGCCTGCACTATATCCGTTCCTGCCCCACAGGCCGCGGTCCCCACACCTCCAGCAGCCCCTGTGCTGGTGTCTGGGGCACTCGCACCACTCCCGGCGGCCGACCCCCGAGTACCCTTACCAGAACGTTTCCACGGGGACCGCACACGGTTCAGATCATTCCGCGAGTCCTGCCTCCTCTATTTTGAGCTACAACCCCGAACCTTCGTGACTGAATCCGTGAAGGTGGGGTTCGTCATATCCCTCCTGCAGGGTGAACCCCAAGACTGGGCCCATCGATTACGGGGAAAAAATGACCCTCACCTTGGTTCGGTTGACAGTTTTTTTGATGCTATGGCCATCCTTTATGATGACCCGCAGCGGGCAGCTTCTGCTGAAGCTACTCTGTACACACTCCGGCAAGGCCGCCGAGCGGCGGAGGAGTACGCATCTGAATTTAGGCGGTGGATGGGGGATACTCGCTGGAACGAGTTCGCACTCCTGCATCAGTTCCGTGTTGGCCTATCAGACGGCCTGAAAGACGAGCTCGCCCGGGTGGAGGTACCTGAGACTTTAGAGGACTTAATAGCACTGACCATTAAAATTGACCGTAGACTGCGGGAACGCAGGTTTGAGAGGTCCGGCCAGGGTCATGGAAATCCCTGGGGATCATTTCAGGGTCCCAGTCAAACACCTAGGCCAGTCATCCAAAACCGGCCACCTGGAGACAACCCCGAACCCATGCAGCTCGGCCTGGCACGGCCTAAACTATCCCCAGAGGAACATCTGCGCAGACGATCCCAGAACCTGTGCCTCTATTGTGGAGAAGCTGGTCATATGGCGCGTTCCTGCCCGCAGAAACTGAGTAAGTGCACCTCTTCTTCCTTATCCCTTGGCAATGTTGGTCCATCCCAATACTTAGTGGTGCCCCTTTCCTTTCAGCTTCCAGAAAGGACCGTGGAAGTATCGGCCATAATTGACTCTGGGGCATGCAGCTGCTTCGTGGATATTAATTTTGCTCACCAGCAGGGTATTCCCCTTCAATTGAAACAAAAGGGGTTCAATATTTATTTGGCCGACGGTTCCCGAATAAAATCGGGGGTAGTGAACCAGGAAACCCCCTCCATCACCACTGTCATTGCCGGCCAGCACCAGGAACTCCTCCGCCTGGATGCTATAGCTTCACCCCTCTTCCCAGTCATTCTGGGGCTCCCATGGTTACGGGCCCATAACCCCCAGATTGACTGGGAAACCGGAGTAATCACGTTCCCTTCCCCATACTGTCGGATATACTGCCGCACTTCGGGCCCGGGGACCCCCCAAATCCTCCTGTGCTCTGAGGTGGAAGCTGAATTAAAACAAGTAATCCCTGCGGCCTACCATGGGTTTCTAGATGTGTTCAGCAAACGGGGAGCTGATACTCTACCCCCCCACCGCCCTTATGACTGCCCCATTGACCTGTTACCCGGCTCAGAAATTCCTTTTGGGCAAATCTTCCCCCTTTCAGAGCCCGAATTGGGGGCCCTAAAGGAATATATCGAGGACAGCCTCCAGAAGGGGTTCATCCGCCACTCCACTTCACCGGCGGGGGCGGGAATCTTCTTTGTTGAAAAGAAGGACAAAACCTTAAGGCCATGTATCGATTACAGGGAATTGAACAGGGTCACGATAAAAAACCGTTACCCACTACCGTTAGTACCTGAGCTGTTCCAAAGTTTAAAGTCAGCAGTAGTTTTTACCAAGCTGGATCTGAGGGGGGCGTACAACTTGATTCGCATAAGGGAGGGGGACGAGTGGAAGACGGCCTTCCGCACCCGCTTCGGTCATTTTGAATATCTGGTCATGCCGTTCGGGTTGTGTAATGCTCCGGCCACGTTTCAACATTTTGTAAATGATATTTTTAGGGATTTTCTGGATGTCTTTGTGATCGTTTATTTAGACGACATTCTGATTTTTTCCCCGTCTCTGGGGGAACACAGAATACATGTAGCAAAAGTATTGGGGCGGTTGCGGCAGCATGGGTTGTACGCCAAGGCAGAAAAATGTTGTTTTGAACAATCCAGCATTGCCTTCTTGGGCCTGATTATCTCCACCGCGGGGGTCGCGATGGATCCCCAGAAGGTCGCTGCAATACTGGATTGGCCTGAACCCACAGACAGGAAAGGCGTCCAGCGATTCATCGGCTTTGCAAATTTTTACCGGAAGTTCATCAAGAACTTCTCGGGTCTGGTCTCCCCCATTACTCAGCTAACCAAGCTGGGGACCCGATTCAGATGGACACCAGAAGCGCAGGGAGCTTTCGATGCCTTAAAGAAGCTGTTCACTTCGGCACCCATTTTGGGTCACCCAGACGCCGCTCTGCCCTACATCTTGGAGGTAGATGCATCGGAGAATGCGGTAGGCTCCATCCTCTCCCAACGAAAAGGCACCAAGGAACTGCTCCACCCGGTAGCGTTCTTCTCACGGAAACTGACCCCAGCGGAGAGGAACTATGATATCGGTGACCGTGAGCTACTAGCGATCAAAACGGCGTTAGAGGAATGGAGGTACCTGCTGGAAGGTGCGGTGCACCCCATCTTAATATTTACTGACCATAAGAACTTAGAGTATCTGAGAACTGCCAAGCGTCTACGCCCGCGACAGGCGAGATGGGCACTATTCTTTTCAAGATTCAACTTCCATATTACGTACCGGCCGGGATCAAAGAACACTAAGCCGGATGCGTTATCACGGATGTACGAAGACGCCAAGGAGACCCCAGTACCTGACACCATCCTATCCTCGGGTAACTTCTTGGTCCTTCAGTCGGACCTTCGTTCCAGGCTAATGGAGGCATCCACAAACTTCTCTACCCCAGGCGGAGGGCCGCTCCAGAACAAGGGGGGACTCCTATGGAGGGAAGATCGAATTGTGGTGCCGGAAGTAGCTCGAACCCTGGTCTTGGGGCATTGCCACTACCACCCAATGGCGGGGCACTTTGGCCCAGAAAAGACCCTGGAACTTCTCCGACGCTCATTCTGGTGGCCAGACATGGCTAAAGATTGTAAGGGCTATGTCAGGTCCTGTGTCACCTGCCAGAAGAACAAGCCCTCAAGAAACAAGGTTTGGGGTCTGCTGCGACCCTTACCTATTCCTGAACGGCCTTGGCAAAAGATCTCACTAGACTTTATAGTCGAGCTTCCGCCATCCCGAGACCACACGGCAATCCTGGTAGTCGTGGACCGCTTGTCCAAGATGGCCCACTTCATCCCGTTGAAGAAGACCCCCTCGGCGGCCGAGACCGCGCGAGTCTTCATTCGTGAGGTAGTCAGGTTGCATGGGGTCCCCGAAGACATTGTCTCGGACCGAGGGGTCCAGTTCACGTCCAGATTCTGGAGAGCACTGTGCAAAGCCCTGGACATCAAATTATCTCTCTCTTCTGCGTTCCACCCTCAAACTAACGGTCAAACCGAAAGGACCAATCAGACCTTAGAGCAATATTTGAGATGCTATACCTCATTTACTCAAGATGACTGGCTGCCACTTCTTCCTTTAGCGGAATTTGCGTATAACAACGCCCGCCACTCAGCAACAGGGCAGTCCCCGTTCTTCGCCAACTATGGCTTTCACCCAGTCTTCCTCCCGGATTTGGTGTCGGAATGCCCAGTACCAGCAACACAAGATGTGGTAACGTTCTTCGCTGCGAACAATGAGAAGCTTCAAGTGGCCATCAGTCGGGCCCAGGAAGACTACAGGAAAGCATTCAACAGGAAACGGAGAGGAGATCTGGTATTGCGGCCTGGGGAGAAGGTTTGGCTGGCGACGTCCAATCTAAAGATGCTTTGCCCATCGAAGAAATTGGGACCCAAATTTATAGGCCCCTTCTGCATTAAACGGATGGTTAACGAAGTAGCCTATGAACTCGCCCTCCCTGACACGCTCAAGATCCACCCGGTCTTTCATGTGTCCCTTCTGAAGCCTGTGGTCCCCGATGCCTTCCCTGACCGGGAATCTAGACCCCCGGAAGCGGTAACGGTCGAAGGAGAAGAAGAATTTGAGGTTGAAACAATCCTGAAGTGTCGAAGGAGGGGAGGCCAGACCCAATTCCTTATCAAATGGAAGGGCTATGGTCCTGAGGACAATTCTTGGGAACCAGCCCATAATGTCCATGCACCCAGACTTGTCCGGAGGTTCTTTCGCGATCACCCGTGTTGGAGAGATCGGGTGGGCATCCGGAGGTTGCCCGTAGGGGGGGGGCAATGTCAGGGATCCCCTCGATCCCCGCCGCGTTGGTCCCGGCGCAGGCGCAGTATGCCGCCCGGCGCAGGGACTCGAGCACTGGTTCCGGGCCGGCCGCGGCGTTCGAGTTCGCGCATGCGCAGTAGAAGCCGCGGCCGCCCGCTGGGCACCAATGGCAGCGCAGGGCGGGATATTTAAACGACCCTGAGCTGTCATTCAGTGCCTTCTGGTCTTTCCTGCATTCTGAATCCTGTGAACCTGTACCCTGTAAGTTATTGACCCGGATTGAACCTGACCTTGCTGTTTTCGCCTGTTCTGACCCTTGCTTTGCCTGACCTCTCTCCTGAATGCCCCCTATTGGATTTGACCTGCTGTTGCTGACCTGGCGTGTGACCCGACCATTCTATGCCCGCTGCCTTGTACCTTGCCGCCCTCTCTGTTACCGACCCGGCCCGTCTGACCCTGCTCATCCATCCATCCATCCCGTGCAGTGGGGTCTTCTGACCTCCTCACATCAGACTCTTCCCCGTGGGAGCCCCTTGCGCATACTACTACCACTGACGGACGCACCCGGTAGTCACGACCTGGTCTCAGGGAGCTCCAAGTCCATCCCCACCATCAGGGGCCCTGGTGAAAAAGCACCCTGGGACTTAGACTCCGTGCGCTGGGGACGCCTATTCAGTGGAGTGCTAGTAGTACCGCCGGGCGGTCCCTTACACCCTCATCCCAAGGTCAGACAGTCTATTACAATTTTTGTTCAGTATAGTCTGCTAAGATTTCAGCTTCATCAAGTATGATTTAACCTACACAGCTAGATTTTTGTAACAATAAGACTGACTGAAATTTACTCACCTTCTGAATCATTTGCTTCACTCTGTGTTGGTTCATCCGTATCCTCAGTTTTGGGTGCTGTACACTTTTTGTCCTTGGTTTGAGAGTGTGAGTGTTTCACAGCATGGGGTTTGGTAATCAAGTGGTCCATTGGGATGCTCTTTGTGCCAACAGACATCCCAGGGCTGTTTTTTTTTCCAAATGTGGTTTGGCTGAGAGTGTGCTTTACGAGGACAGGGGGATGGAGCTGATCATGTGTGAAGGTTTCCTATTAGGCAATAGAACTGGAAAAGTGTGAACATTTTTAAACTGCTGTTTTATTTATGTTTATTTTAATATCCACTTGAAGGTCCACCCTTTTCTAACACTGTGCAGATTAAAATTTTTGCAATTTTTTTATGTCACAGTGACAGTAATACGCTATAACAGGTACTCTTTATGGAGAAATCAGGGGTCTCTTAAACCCTAGACTTCATCTCTGCCCTCAGGGCATCTGATCACATCAAGGTCGGTGGGATCAGATACTTTGACATTTTAAAAATGGTACTGTTTACATTCAGAAAAACGGAAGTGATAATATTACTCGTCGCTTTTGGTTTCCTGTGTCATAGAGGTCATTGGAGACCTTCTGGTCCTCATGGCCCTATGTTAAGCCAGCAAAAGCACCGTTGGGTTGTGTGAGGGAGGAAACCCCTTCCGCCGCATTTAAAAAACATCCAGCTGCTAATCAATTTTTTAGTTTTAGAAGGGAGTAGGCTTGAACACCCGTCAAACGTTTATTGCTGTTTGTGTCCCCATTAGAGAGATTTATCTATATGTCCTGGTGACCATTATCAATGAAAGGTAAAGAAAATCCCAGAAAAGGAATAGACGTGTAATATCCCAGTGGTGACCCCGGTGACTACCAGGAATTTCCCTCACTTTGGAAGGATTTCCTCTCACTTTCTGTTGGGGTTATGAGAAGGAAATGAAGGAAAAGGCAAACAAAAAACCTGACAGGAGTTATAAAACTTCCTCTACCCTATCCAAAATGACCAAAAAAATGGTGCTTTCTACTTGAAAAGAATAAATAAAATAAATATATAAGCATTGCACTTTACAGTTGAAGAGTTGCATTTGACTTAACACTTATACAGAAAACAGAATTGAAATATTCCATCTTATAGGTTAATAGCACCGTATACTGTATATTAAATGATCTTTCAATGAGTTCACAAAAAGAGATGCAGAAATCATAATTACTTCATCATATTCTTAAAGAATTTAGGGGTTTTTATCTCCCACTGAGATTCATAATACACCTTTGTGCAGATGGGTCAATACATCAGAGGTTAGCTGAAAAAAACTAAAAATGGCTGTTGGATTAAACCATTTCTTTTGTTTATAAGCTTAAACATATTTTTTTGCTAGAAAATTACTTAGAACCCCCTCTCTATATAGATATTTTTAGCAGAATCCCTAGGGGAATAAAAAGGCGATCATTGCGATTTTTTTATATGTCACACTGTATTAGCGCAGCAGTTTTCAAATGCAATTTTTTGCAAAAAATCCACTTTTTTAAATTTTAATGCAAAGAAACACCATACAAAACCCAATTTTTAAAAAAAGATATAAACAATGTTAAGCTGGGTAAATAGATACAAAACATGTCAAGCTTTAAAATTGTGCACACAAATCTAAAGTTGTAACCTGTAAAGCCTGTAAAGTGTCGCTATATGGATAGTAGAATTTATGCCACGTTAACAAGGGGGCCCCCACGTCTCTCCCCCCTATATGAATGAGTATGGGGTAGTACATAGTACCCCTATTCATTCACCAAAAAAGTGAGAAAAATAAATAAAAACACAAGCACAGTTTTAGACAAGTCCTTTATTTAAAAAACCCACAAAAATAATGACCCCCAAAGTAAATCCAGCATCAGCCATGATCAGGGGCGGACGGACAACTCATGGGGCCCCCGGACAATAGGGGATCATGGGGCCCCTGTGTCCTTGCCCAAACTAAAAAAAAACTATGAAAAAGGTACCAGGAGCATCTCATGGGGCCCCCTACTGACCCCAGGCCCTCGGGCAGTGCCCGAGTTTCCAAATGGTCAGTCCGCCCCTGGCCATGATGAACACCAGCCCCTGATCTGAAAAAACAAAAACAAAAAACAATGCTTGCCTCCCGGCAACTGACAGCTCCGGTTCTCACTGATGGTAAATAAAAAAAGGAGCAGGGTCACCTTTCATTGTAATGAAACAAACCGCACTGCACATGTGTAATTTCTCCCTAGGCCTTCCCACTATATCAACTAGATAATAACAAGGGTTTGTGTCCTCAAACTAAAACACAAACTCACCATATAGAAGCATTTCAGGAACACCTGCTGGCTATTTTCATTGCATATAGAACTGGGATAACAGAGCAGCGTTAGGATCCTAGCAGATCATGGAGTTCATAATTTTTAATATTTTTTTATTTTTTTATTTTTTTATTTTTTCAAACTTTTTTTTATTTAAATAGTTATTCTTTCAATAACTTTTATTAAAGTTTTTAACATTACATGTCAAAGGGCATTAAAGGGAACAATAAGGAGAAAGAGAGAGTAAGGGATCAATAGTAACAGAACAATTTAAATGAATGGTTACTGCTCTAAAAAAGGTTATAACAGAGATGTACTCATACAGTTTCAAGTTCTGCGTGAACACTAGCAAACATACCATGTGTTAAGAAGATCGTTCCTATACCATTTAAGAAAACACGTGCACATAAAACGTGCACATAAAACTTTCTATCCACCCATGTTTTCCAATAGTTATCAAATCTTTTGAGAGAGGCTGTTTCATGCGAAAACATTTTTTCATAGGAATAGTGGGTGTTAACCAGAACTATAACTTCAGAGGGATTAGGAGCTAAATTGCACATCCAATGCCTGGCAATGAGCGTTTTAGCTGCTATTAGGATGTGTTGTATGACTGTTCTCGTATCATGAGGGAACAAATCAATACCTAAGTGTAAAATAGCTAGGGCTGGGTCTGGTTTCATCAGAATCCCTGTTGTCTGTGATCTAATCGAGAACATTTTTCTCCAAAACCCAGTGAGGTTTTTACAGGCCCAAAAGATGTGAACTAGGTTGCCTACTTGTCCACAGCTTCTCCAGCATAGGGGAGAGTGGGACTGTGAAAATTTTGCTATTTGGTTTGGTGTAAGGTACCATCGGGTGAGTAGTTTTTGGAATTGTTCCCAATGAGATATGTTGTGTGATAGTGGATTTAGTGGATTTAATTGCTGTTCTCCATTGTGGTTTCCGAGAAGGAATTTTCTGAAAGTAGGGTGGTTTCACAAAAGTCAGTTTATTTTGGAAATGATTATAAAAAAGGGAAAAACCTTTGGAGTTTGGCAAGGAGGAGGTTAAAAATTGCCATATGTTCTCTGGTATCATTATACATGGGGTGGGTGTTTGTGAAGTAGTCTTGTGTGGATATAGTGTAGACTTGGGCACGCCATTGTCAGTCATTAATGAATCCATGGATTTTATATGGTTAGTTTGGGGGATGTTATAGACCCACTGAATACACATTTCTTTCCATCTCTTAAGGGATAGGTAAGGTAAAATAATTTCTAAAGTTTCTATTGGATAGCTGATAGGGTTTTTATGAGTAGCTTGGGAGGATTGTGATAATAATTTTCTCCATGAAAAGATAGTACGTGTTGAAATGAGAAAAGAGATAAGATTTAAGGGTTTCCAGGAGTCTGCCAGAAGAAGAGACAATTTGTGGGAGTGTGTAAGGGAAGATTCGATATATACCCATAAGATATTTTGGGGTAGTTGGAACCAATGTTTGAGAGGGACAAGTTGAGATGCATGAAAATAGTCATCTATATATGGAAGTCCAAAACCACACTGCCCGTTTATGTTTAATAAGGGTATGATGCACACTTCTTGCCCTCTTGTCTTTCCAAATAAAGGATTTTAGTAATGATTTTAATGTTGAGATATAGGAGGTTGTTGGAGGAATCAGTAAAATGTGGAAAATATAGAGAGTTTTTGGGAGTATTCGCATTTTGAACGTGGCTAATCTACCGGCCCAGGATAGTTCTATTTTGGCATAACGTTGGATATCTTTTCTTATCGTTGTAATCAAGGGTTTGTAGTTGTTATCCAGCAAATGAGCAGTTGAGGATGTCAATTTGATTCCTAAGTACGGGACACTGCCTTCTGCCCATGTATATGGTAGTTGTGAGATTAGGTGGTTACGTGTTTCTCTATGAATACCTAGGTCTAAAATTAGGGATTTTGTAAAGTTTACCTTATAATAAGATACCTTACTGAAGTCTTTTAGAACCTGATGAGCAAATGGGAGCAAGATGAAAGGTGAGTATATATCGCATGCGATTTCTGATTAAATTGAGTTTCGGGTAAAGGTTCAATCATTAGGTTGAATATTGAAGGGGACAATGGGCATCCCTGGCATGTACCATTTGATATAATAAAGGGTTTTGAGAGAAGACCAGATGTGAAGACCTTAGCAGAAGGGTTGGAGTAGAGAGCTAGGATTGCGGAGGAAATGGGACCTTCAAACCCGAATTTGGATAATACTGTGGACATGTAACCCCAGTGTACACAGTCGAAAGCTTTCTCCGCATCTATGGAGAGAAGGAGGGAAGGTACCTAATTCATTTCTGTGTGGTGAACGATATCAATTATTCGTCTGGTGGCATCGGGGGCCTGTCTTCTTGTGATGAAACCCATCTGGTCTGGCGTATATCTTCACATCAGAATTGAGTAGTGAGATTGGACAAAAATTTGCCCGGGTATTAGGATCTTTCCCTGGTTTGGGGAGAGGTACAACATGTTCTACCAGCATCTCAGCTGGAAAGGAGCCAGTTTTAACTGCCCTAGTAAAAACTGATTGTAGATGGGTGGCTAGCAGGTCTCTAAATGTTTTAAAGTATTAGTTGGTTAGACCATCTGGTCCAGGTGATTTCCCTAGAGGCATTGATTGAATAATTTTGCTTAGCACTTCTGAAGTGAAAGGGGTATTAAGGTGCTCTAGTTGGGAAGAAGGCAGAGTAGGGAGATTTAGTTTTGTTAGGAACTGTTGTATGTCATTATGTGTTGGTTGAGGAGTTTGTGGATCAGTTTTAAGATTATATAATGACTCGTAATAGTTGGCAAAGGCATCTGCAATGGCTTGGGGGTTCCTAATTGCATTTGGTGGTGGAGTGGATAACAAAGGGTATTTTGGTCTTTACTCTCTGGGCCTGTAGCCTATTTGCTAGAAATTTGCCTGCTATGTTATTGTATGCATATTAATTCATTTTTAATTTGTGTAGGTAATTATCATGTTGTTCACACATAAACCTTCTTAATTTATTCCATAGATTTAACAGTTCGGTTGCTAGTTTGGAGGTAGAGGAGGATTTATTTTGGTTGTCTAGAGAATGAATATCCTCCAGGAGAGTGTTGAGTTTAGCTGAGTACTGTCGTTTGACTTTGGATCCTAGTTGTATTAGTAAACCTCTTATGTATGCCTTATGGGCATTCCAGAGCGTAAATGCATTTGTTTCGGGAATGTTGTTGAGCAAAAAGAATTCCCTGAGTTTTTCAGTTAATAATATTTGAGATTCAGGGTTTTGGAGTAAAGAGTTGTTACATCTCCACGTAAATACTGATGGGCAAGTGTTTTTCTCCAAGATAGTCATATATATATAGCAGTATGGTCAGACCATGTGATATTAAATATTGAGGATGAGGACACTTTTTGCAATAACCATTTATCTACTAGAAACATACAGTATCTAAATGTATATATGAATTGTGTCTCGGAGAGAAATAAGTAAAGTCATGTGTGTTTGCATGGTGGCAACGCTGTACATCGTAGACATCTTCTGCATGCAAGAGTCCCTCCAAAGAGCGGGAGGGGACTGTTGCTCACAAAGGATGTGTCTAGGCCTGGGTCCACTACAGTGTAAAATCTCCACAGATAATTAAGATTCCCCTATATACCTTTGAGATTTTATCAAATAACTTACTTATATATCTCAGTTGGTGTGAATTTGGAACATGGACATTAACAAGCATATAAATATAGTTGTTGATAGTACAAACAAATATAATATATCTACCGTTTGGATCTAGAAAGGTATTGGACAATTAAATGGATATTGCGTTTCTAATAGCAAGCATAACACATAGCACAAATTGATGCCAAGAATATATGAGGATAGTTTTTATGTATGCAACGTGGCACAGAGTCCCTGTGGAAATGAGTTTCTTGCATAGCTATTACGTCAGCTTTGTTGGAAGTTGCAACTTTCCAAAATGAGTGTATTTTTGCTGGGTTATTTAGGCCACGGACATTTAGAGACATTATAATAAGTCCCATATTTGTATATTCGGTTGAGATGTGATAGTGTAGATCTGGAAGATGGTATTGTTGACTTCTTCATCGATGGCTATGAGTGGTATGTTGCTAGCAGTACTCATTGTGAGAAGTAAAGATGAGTAGTAAATTTTGAAAGATGACATCAAATTGTGTCTGGAGGGGTTTGGGAGCATAACCATAACTAAGTATAGGAAGTAATGTTCATGAAAAGCAGAGTTCAAGTAAGGTCATCGCAGATGTCTGGTAGAACATTGTGTGCTTATGCTTATAATAGGCTTCTCCAATTTTGTGCAATAGTTGGGGTAATGAATAATATTGCTAATTAGAAATAAAGTGGAACAACAGGTAAAACTAATGTCCAGGAAGAACCTATGTGAGCAGTAAAAACTGCAGAACATCGTAATTTGGTGGTAATGAGTACGGTGTTCAGTACTCCTTTTGTTTCCAGAGTTGTGGAGCTTGAACTGGGCTGTGAAGCAAAGTTGTTGCATCTAGTGCTTTTTGTGAGTGGTATGTTTTTTAGTAGCTTTTTGCCAGGCTTGAATGATAATGCCAGGTGTGTGGCGCTTAGATTTGTTCTGGACTGGCTGCGATTCAGGTATGATTCCCCAAGTTTTGAGGAGTTCGAGTCCCTCATCCAAGGAAGTGGTTAAATGCAACTTACCCTTATGGGTGATATCCGGGTACTTCCATTTGTATATTATTTTGTTATTTCATAGAGCTTTAGTGATGGTATTCAGATTACGTCTGAGCTGCAAAGTAGACTGAGAGAAGTCTGGAAGGACCTGTTGATTTGCTGCCTATGGTCTATATAGGTATATAAAGGTGGTCTATATAATGGAAAGCTTCCAGTATTTTTTCTTTCACCTAAAAGAAATGAATGCATAAAAGGACATCTCTTGGTACCTCTGGAGGTAAAAAGGCATGTTTTGGGAGTCTATGTATTCTGTCAATAGTGAGATCGGCAGAGGTGAGGTTTGGTAACACTGCTGGAAATATGGCAGTTGCTATATTTTTATAGACTCTCGTATTCCCCTTATTTTCATATTGTTGTGGCGTGATCTGTCTTCCAGGTTAGCCAGTTTTGCTTTATGGTAGGACATATCTTCTTGCTGAGAGGTGTGGGAGTCAACCAGTGCATTAAAGGAGGATGTGATTTTGCACAGTTTATCCTCTATATTGCTCACTCTATCACCCAATTCCTGTATGTCAGCCTTACATTGATGGATAGATGATATACTGTAATATCTGATTGCAAGGATGCAAGTAGAGACATCAGCATGTCCTTTAAAGTAGTGTCTGATACAGGTTGCCCTGTAGTTGAGAAGGCCGTGATAGAGTCGGGCTTTATAGTATCAGGATATGTTGTGGTTGCAGGTCTGCTTACATCCATCAAATAGTCATTGTTCAGCGTGTCCCGTCTTGGAAGCGATTTATCTGGACATTGTGTGGAGGGGGTTGATTGACCCGAGCAGTTAGCATCCACTGCCAGCCCCATGTCAGCTTCTGAATCTGACAGCAGCTCTGATACATTCTCCAAAGGTCCAGGACCACCACAAGGCACATCGTCTCCACCGCCATTTTTGTGTGGTCCGGGGCACATGGTCGGGAAGAAACTGGAATTTCTGATTCTTGCTGGAGTTGCCGCATGCCTCAAGGATGAGCGGAGGCTCAGAAGGGTGCAGAATCATTCTGTGTGTCAGTAGTTCAGCTATAGGCAGCCGTAGATGTAGAACAGCCCAGTGTCAGGATGGAGCTCTGGAGTTAAGTGGCCATTTTGCTGAGCGGTCACCATGCCCCCCCCCCTGTTTAAATAGTTTTAATAATATGTGTTCAGTGTACATACTACATGTAATTTCTGCCTTTGGCTCACACATTTGTGTGCTGTGCATCTGTATTTTGACCTGGGCATTTATTTGTGTTAAAAATGCTTTCGTCCTAAAACAAGTCAATAGGGATATAACAGCATGTAAGCTTGTGGGGGGGTAGTGGGTGACATTTCCTTCATGTTTATTTCTGCCTTGGGCATCAAGTATAGGTTACATAGGAGGCCTACGCCGGTGTGGGTTCTTCTGGGCTATGCTAGGCACCTTGGGTTGGTCACTGCCCTACACATGGAGTACCTTTACATTGTGTTGTACAACCTGTACACTTAAACCGAATTTCAGTGAACTCTCTATAGCCCTGTGTTAATGTACACCTTTACTGTCACAGCTGCATTTAGCAGGGACAAGCAGAAGCTATGCCCACTCAATCTGCCCAGCATAACTCTACTACCTCACTCCCAGTAATGGAATGGGGCCCCATATGCTCACTCATGTAACTCTTGCTCTTTCGTACCTGTGCATAGGCTGAGCACATCTGCGGTGCTGATTTTCTCCTGTTGCTATGGGAGATGGACCTGCTTACAGAGAGAGAGAGACAACAATAACTCCTCCTGCAAGAGGCTATCCCACCTGCCACATGCACACACACTTCACAACAGGATGCTTACTAGACTTCCATTACCTTTGATAACCACTTTTGTCTTCACACTGCATTAACTCTTACAGAGCTTTCTTCCTATCCCAATGTGTGGTAATGATCCATGCAATAGACTAAGTGTAAAATGTGATGTTACTTGCATTATACCCCATTAGTAACTACAGACCAGGCAAGGGCAAAAATTTCAAAAGCTTTACTGGAATAACTTAAATACTACAGATGATAGTGGTAACAGTCTTTCCCTAACAGCCTATATCCTATAGCACATAATTCAGGTGCTACACACATAGCCACAAGCTATAACTGGGTAAGAAAGTCTCTAATGATAACTACTAATCTCTAGCAGCTCCACAGAAGGAAACACCAGGAAAGGTGAGAAATGATTCATAGCCAACAATCCAATGACAAGCACTTGGAGATAGTCAAATAATTTAAAAAGTCAGTATATGGGACCAAAGGTAAAACCTTCCAAATAAGTCTCTGTGGAAAAAATCTGGTTTTGTAAAATCCTCTCAAATGTATTATAATGAATTAAAACAATAGCTCTCTGCATAATTCATCTTGTAAGAAGCCAGAGCTAAGCAAAGTAATTCTTCAATAAAAAAGCCAGTTATATGTTCTTATGGAAGCAAACATCCAGGAAGGTAAAGCTTACAATGGTTTGGAGGATAGCAGCAGTGATGTGCTGATGATGGTAGAGAAACCGCAGAATGTGCACACAATATAAATCTAATGTGGTTGTAGGCACAAGGGGCGGGATGTTGTTCATGGATTCTCTTTGCAGTCAGCTCGTAACCAGAAGTTGCTTGCCAGATGTAATGCAACCCCCAGAAGGAGCTCCTCTGGCCGAAACCAGACCACAAGGTGGGGCTTTTAAGCGTATTTATCCTCATGTTTTGGAATTATCCACACTTATTGCATGAATACCTATTCTGATCTCTGGCTCTAGTTTGTACAGTATCTCTGTGCTATATCTGTTTTTATCTTCTGTTATGTATTTTCCAGTGTTACACTTTGTATGGCACTGCACAGTGAATGTTGTATCCACTTCTTTAAACTCAATAAAAGTATTGAACAAGAAAAACTTTACAGGAGCTCTAAACTTCTCATACTCCAAAACAAAAATCTAAATAAAGTTTTGGCTATACATACAGTTTAATGATTCATTTGCATTCTTTCTGCAAATGCCCTCAGGTTTTGATAAAAACACATATTTCCAAACACAACAAAACTAAGCAAATGTAGAAAAAAACATACTAAGCATGAAAAAGGCTTGCACAGTTTTGCATTCTATACCACTAATATTAATTTGCAAAAAAAAAACATATTATTCTTACAGTGTTTCATTCATATTCAGAGAAAGTTTTTAATTGCTCACATTTAGTACTACTGCTAAAAAAAAATCTTCTTTATTTGGCAAGTACTATTGTTTGCATTGTTTCCTATTAATTTGTTCCACAAGTTCTTCCTACTTCAAAATCCTAAAGTATTGAATTCCATACGTTTATGACATCTGAGAAAAAAACATATTCGTGTGATGTCTCAATCAATCAGATATGCAATCATCCAGGCAGTCTGTAAAGTAAAACAGACAAAACTAATATATGTGACATTTAAGAAGCAACTAAGTAAAAAACAGCATATAAACTTTGAAAGTGCACATTGAAATGAAAAAATTCATTCCAGTTCTGTCTCATTCCATAAAAATAGAAAGGTCTTGGTGGTAATAAAAGTAGTGCTAACTGCAGCAAGTGAACAGATAGCATCAACAAGGAAGGGCTACACTTGAGCTTACTGCAACAAAGTATCAGCATGCCGCATTAGTCCAGCCAACTGGCTGACACTGTCCACTTGATGGTTTGTTTGTTTGTTTTCAACATCACGTCAAAATGATGAATTAGAAGCTGATATTGAACCACAATACAGTTCAAGGATTCCTCTCTTCAACTTCTCTGTGTACTTATGCTCACCTCGATATCCACCAGTACTTACTTGTGATGGCGATGGCTCATATCCTTCCTCTAAACACCTATTGGCATTTGTAGGTATGCATACTGTGTGTGGACACACCCACACGTATAGGCAGCACATTAGCTTAGTGGTTAGATCTTTTGACTTGCAGCACCTCCTTGGTTTGAACCCCATCTTGGGCAATCTCCTCTAAATGTGTCTATGTTCTCCCTGTGCTTGCAGTGGTTTCCTCCAGGTACTCCAGTTTCCTCCCACATTCCAAAGACTGGCATTTGAACGTCCCTGTAGATTAAAAGTTCTCATAAGCTCCTAAACCAATGACATTGTAACTGAACTGTGTCCCAATATTTTGTAAAGAACTGCACAAATTGTTGGAGCTATATAAATCCTGAATAATAATACGTTCATGCGGTGCTTGTATGGGTTTACTACAATTTTCTCCCACACAAAGACATGCTATTAGGTTAATTGGCTTCTGCCTAAATTGGTCTAGTGTAAATCTAGTATGAGTGTATGTATTCATGTGAGATGGGGCCCTTAGATTGTAAGCTCCTTGAGAGCAGAGACTCTTTTGAATGTGCAGTATGTAAAACACTGCCTAAATTGTTGGAGCTATATAAATACCTATAATAAATAAATGTATTAACAGTTAAGCATGCCTGGATGATGCCTTGCTAGGTTAATTAATAGGTTAGTGGGTCTACTGAACATCGCCCTTTGTATTTGATTACTGCTCAGTTTTCCTGCCCTAACACTACTCAGTGCATTTCAGACTGTGGGGCTACATACTGTGCAGACATCACAGAACAAAACTGTAAGTTTTCCATAACATTGAAATGTCAGCAGTGTAAATATATCTCTCAGGTTATTATTATGTCTTGGAAGAAAAAAAAAATTAACATTTAACATTTTTTTGCCATTGCCAGTTTAGTTTACAGTGGAGGCATGGTCAATGATTGATTAATTCTATGAAAATGAAAAAAAAATCACTGCAGAGAGTCTGCCCCAGTAGGTAGTGGAGACTGGAAAATGATGAAAGGTTACATATTAACACATAAACTTTTGACTAGACGAGATGTCCACGGAAAAATAGAATGACTAGAAGCACAGCAAACTAATATTTTCAGAGAAACATTAATATAAGCAGGAAATCTCTGCCGATTATTATTTGCATTAACTTTCTCAAAATATTCTCAATAGATCTTATCTTTAAACAATAAATAGGCATATCAAATGCATGCTGCCCACTAGCAAAATCATTATAGAAATGTCCGGTTCTTAAATGCTACATCTTAAAGTGGACCTAAGCTCAAAATAAGTAAAGTTGTGCAATTTTATAGGGAACATCTACGGATGTAAATTGTGCCTCAGCAGTATCCTGAAAAAAGTGTACATTTTCTTAAATTTTTCCTGACAATCAGCAAGGCACCTCCTGGTATGTAAGAGTGCCTAGGCACTCCTATGCCTGCAACCTTTTCTGTTGTGTGAATCTAAGGTACTGCTGCATCTGACTGCTAGGTTCTGGACTGCCCATGCCCATGCTGTGTGTGAAAAACCTCTTATACAACTGACATTTGTGTTAAAAAATTGTTAATATCTTTCTGCATTTTACAAAACTTGTGGCAAAAAAATTAAGTCTTCAAAGGACTCATTATGACTTTTAAAAAATACCTTGGGGGGTTTCCTCTCCAAAACTTTTTGTGGGTGTTTACACTATCCAGGTACTCCAAGGCATCCAAAAAAATGTGGTAGGAAAATTAGATACATAATTTATGCCCCTAGATAGCCTTAAGGTGGACCTTGGATTTTGGGCCCTCTATGTGGTTAGACTGTCAAAAAGTCTCACACATGTAGTAACCCCATACACGGGGGGTAAAATATGTTTTAGGGTGTCATTCTAAGTATGCCCATGCTGTGTGTTAGAAATATATTATAAATTGACAACTTGTAAAATACATTTTCATTTTCTTTCCATAATTTCCAAAAACTTGTGGCAAAAAATAACATCTTCAAAAGACTCATGATGCCTCTTAGAAAATACCTTGGGCTATTTGCTTTCCAAAATGTGGTGATTTTGTGGATGTTTCCACTGTCCTGGTGCTCCAGAGCCTCCAAAAATGTGATAGGTAGTCAGGAAATTAGATGTGTAATTTATGGCCCTAGAAAGCCTAAAGGTGCTCCTTTAATTTTGTGCCCCTCTATGTGGTTAGGCTGTGAAAAAGTTTTAAACATTTGGTATTATCATACTTACCATACAAATGTTTTGCTGTGTAATTCTAAGTATGCCTATGCTGTGTTTTAAAAATATCTTATCAATTGACAACTTTATGTAAAAAATACATTTTCGTATTTTTCCGCATTTTCCAAAAACCTGTGGCAAAAAAATTACATTTTCTAAAAACTCATTATGCCTCTTAGAAAATACCTTTGGACTGTTTTCTTTCCAAAATGTGGTCATTTTGTGGGTGTTTTTTTCTGTCCTGGTGCTCCAGGACCTCTAAAAATGTGAAAGGCAGTCAGGAAATTAGATGCGTAGCTTAGTCCCCTAGAAAGTCTGAAGGTGCTCCTTGGATTTTGGAGCCCTCTATGCAGTTAGGCTTTCAAAAAGGCTCACACATGTGGTATCTTCATACTCAGTGGGAGTAAAGAATGGGGTGTAATCATAAGTGTGTCTATGTTGTGTGTGAGAAATAACTTGTTAAAATCACAACTTTGTGAAAAAGAAAAAACTGAATTTCATTTCCTCATTTTCATGTGGCTAAAAAATTACAACTTCAACACATTTAACATGCCTCTTGCTAATATCTTGGACTGCCTTTTTTCCAAAAAGGGTAATTTTGTGGGTATTTGTACTGTCATGGAATTTTAGGGCCTTAAGAAATTAGACAAGCAGTCAGAACATTGATCAATTTTCAAATTTATATACCACAGTTGGTAGATTCTATAACTTTCCTACAGACTAAATAATATACACTGATTTTAGGATTTTTGTTATTTTGGGTTATTTTTAGCAGAAAAATGTAGCAGAATACATTATGGTCTACGTTTTGAAGAAAGATTATTTATTTTAAAAATGTTATAACAGAAACTAAGAATTTTTTTTTTAATTTTCTGTCTTTTTATCTTTACTGCATATTGCAAAAATATGTCTTAAAGAAATGATTTAAAATCATTTCTGTACAGTGTCATCATTCAAATTTTGAAAGCACTGAAAACCAAAACAATTGGCCTAAACAGGAAGGGGAAGAATGTGTCCAGTTTTAAAGCTGTTAAAGCAGAGCATTTAGTTGTTACTCACCAACTATTCTTTCAGCTGACTTTTGTGCACAGTACACCACTAAATCCAGTTTTAAAGGGGAAAGAGAAAAAAACTCTAAAAACTAAGTACAAGAGTGCACCCCAGCCAACTTGCATCATATCACTCATTTAATACGCCTCCATCCCAAGAGATAAACATAAAGGTAAGCCCAGGGGCGGACTGACAACTCATGGGGCCCCCGGGAAATAGGGGATCATGGGTCCCCTGTGTCTTTGCCCACACTCAAACCACACCCACAAAAGCCTATGAAAGGTACCAGGGGCATCTCATGGGGCCCCCTACTGACCCCGGGCCCTCGGGCAGTGAGAGTTACCCCCCTGGGTAAGCTTATTGTTCCTGGTTAAAACTGTCCCGCTGTTGTTAACCAATTTTACGATCCTTTGCAGTATCCTAATTCTTGTAGTAATTCCCCAGACTGTGATATTTGTCTATAGTAAATTTGGGTCCGGCCCTGCTCAATAAAATTGTTCTGCTAGCCAGTTTTACACTGCTCTGTCATCTGCAGTCTCTTAATTCTTGTAGAGCACCTGCCTGTACTCTTTTTTTCTAATACATTTTGACCTAGTATCACTGAATAAAACAGTCCTGTTACTAGCCACTTTTACACTGCTGTTTCCTTTGCAGTATCTTATATTTTGTAGTAAATCCTCAGCCTGTGATCTTTGTTTTTAGTAAATTTGGACTTATCCTTCCAATTAAAAATTGCCCTGCTGCTGGACAATTTTACACAGCTGTGTCATGTATGGTTTCTTAATTCTTGAAGTAAAACTCCTCCCTGTACTCTTTGTTCTTTAGTATATTTTTGGTAATTCTCCCTCATTAGAAATACCCTATTGCTAGCAAATTTTATACTACTATATCATCTGTGGTGTTTTAACCATTAATTACAGCTTGATAGAAATATTAACATTTGTAACTACTGAAGACACCTTAAAAAAACTGTATTTTTTAAAAACTTTAAATGAATCAGATTGAGGTGCTGCTGCTGTATGAATGCCAAACTAAGATACGGTATATATAAAAAATAAAATCCATACCAAATATGTGTTGCCAGTGTACTCTGTCATTGAGACTGTCCATGAAAATAATACAATTCCATAATGCCACACTTTCAATGTTGCTCTTAAAGCTGCAGAAAAACACACTCTCTCTCTGTTCTACAAAGATTTAAAATGCGTTTTTTTTTTCACATTGGTATATGTTCCTAATAACATTGCTCAGCTTTCCATTGCTTTTTTATTTTTTACTGTAGTTTGCCTATTAGACCTAAAATGTCTAGAATTTAACAAATGGATTTTGTTAGCAGAAATTTTATCAAAATTTGTAAATCCCTCTGTGAATTAAACCTAAGATTTGCCCTTTGCTAACTGAAAACAATGTGATTGATAGCAATCAACACAGAGAACACCAAAATTAATAAACTCGCAAGATTTCTGACAAGATCAACAGGTATTTTTTAACAT
Source organism: Staurois parvus (assembly GCF_062004578.1). Classification (NCBI taxonomy): domain Eukaryota; kingdom Metazoa; phylum Chordata; class Amphibia; order Anura; family Ranidae; genus Staurois; species Staurois parvus. The sequence continues at coordinate 1,607,696 of NW_028318034.1, read as the reverse complement.
ATCAACTGATACACAAAATGCTATGGTATACTTAACAGACCCAAAGGGTTCATTATAATGGTTTACATACACTTTAACCGCTTACCAGCAGCCGTATAGCAGATATACTGCTACACGATGGCACGTGGTGCACAAAATCACATATATATATGTGATTTTGCATTTCCGAGTATGGCACCGCCATTTGCAGCCACTGATGTCAATCACTGGGTCCCGGCTGGTGATTAACCGCGGGCGCCTGGTGATTACTGGCAATCACCGACGGGGAGGAAGACTGTTTTATTTACAAACAGTCTTCGTCCCTGTTAGCTCGGGCACACTGCTCGGGATGGCTATGCACAGCACAACCATCTTGATCAGTGTGCTTACAGTAAAGCACACACCTCCCGCCCCCTAGTAAAACACTCCCTACACACAGTTAGCCCTTTGATCGCCCCTCACATTAATCCCCTCCTGCCCAGTGTCATTAGTACAGTGTCAGTGCTGGTTTTTAGCACTGATCACTGTATTGGTGTCACTGGGGATGTCAGTGACACCAAGTTAGTTCCCCCCATGCCAGAATGCCCATCACAGTCCCACATTCCCAATAAAAGTCACTGATCACCGCCATAACTAGTAGGGAAACCCCCCCCCGTATCTATACCGCCATTTGTAAATGCTATAACTTTTACATAAACCAATTAATTTACACATATTGGGATTTTTTTTTAGCAAAGACATGGAGCAGAATACATTTTGGCCTAAATTTATGCCAAAATTAGATTTTTTACATTTTTTTACTGAACTGTTTAATAGCAAAAAGTCCAAAATATTGTATTTTTCTCAAAATTGTTGGTCTTTTTTTGCTTATAGCGGTGTTGTATGACTGCACAATTGTCAGTTAAAGTAACGTAGCACTGTACAGCAAAAAATGGCCTTGTAAGGAAGGGGGTAAATCCTCTGGAAGGCAAGTGGATAATTACTGGTATAATATGATCCCTCATTTTTGAACACTGAAGATTGCTAGTAGCAGCAGTGAGATTTTTATTTTCACTTAGTTTTTATTGAAATATTTCGAAACATACAACATAACAGAGAACAGAGATCAACGGTATACAAGGTTCACAATAAATATAGACATTATGGATAGGAAAGGATGGAGTGGAGGTACCCGCCAACTGGCCGGGGTAGATATTAAAGTCTCGTCTTGGTTACATGAGAGGTATGCTCTAATTTTGTGAACCTTGTTGAAATTTTGGTAGATAGTTATATAGGGAAATTGGAAGGGGCAAAGGGGGGAAAGGGGGGGAAGTGATGGCACCTAAATAATCGAAATCGTGTAACTTGGATATTATACGATCATTTTATTATGCAGTTGGGGTTCTGTAGCCAGCGAGTCCAGTGAGTCTCAAATTTGTGATACGAGGAATTATGGAGGGCTGTTCTTCTCTCCATCTCGCATAGAAAGTTAAGGTCAGTTAGTAAGCGGTGTAAAGAGGGAGTGGTGATAGATCGCCACAACCTGGTGATATTGAGCTTTGCAGCTGACAAGATGTGTACGGTAATAATGCGTGAAGATAGTGGTAGTTTGTCTATGCCGATATGTAAGAGCGCTAGAGCAGGGTTTGGAGTAACTGATGTCTTAGCGATGGAGGAGATTATCTGGAAAACTTGATTCCAGTAGGAGGTGAGGGATTTACACGCCCACATTAAATGGAGAAGTGAGCCTGTTTCACCACAATGTCTCCAGCAAGATTGGGAATGCTGAGGGTAGAATAAGGACAGTTTAACGGGAGTTAAGTACCATTGGTGAATTATTTTCAAATATGCTTCCCAATGGGAGCTGCACTTTGAAGCCTTGAAAGTGATGGTGAAAGTTTTCTCCCACGTATTGGGAGATATGGGCTGGGAGATTACTTTTTCCCAGTTCGCAAGGGATGATGTGTATGTGGTAAATTGTGCTTCAACTAGAGCTGTGTAAAAAGTTGATATACCTTTTTTTGGATAAGTTGTCCTTTGGAAGAATTGTTGTGCTGTTGCTGGGATTTTTACGTTGAGTGGTACATGTACCTTGTACAGGATATGGGCTATACGTATATATGTGAAATGTTCTGTAGCCGGGATTTGGTATTTCCCTCGAATAGTCTGAAAGGAATCTAATGTATTTTATATGGTTTATCCATAGAGTTAGGTTTAAATGGGGGGAAAGGAAATGTAGGGATGAGAGCAGAGTGGGAATTTGAAGGTTATCTTTGCGTAAGTGGCTATGGGCAATAAAGTCATACCAAGCTATTAAGGAAGCTTGTATGCAAGGGTGGTTGTGTAAATTTGTAGGGTGTGCTCTACGGGGTACAAATAATAAATCTGACAAGGTGTGCGGTAGTAACAGGGAAGTTTCCATCAGAGTCCAGGTTTTACTCATTGTGGGCTGCCTCCAAAAGAAGAGCTGATCAAGTAGAGCAGCATGGTAGTATGATTTCACATGTGGGAGACCCGCTCCCCCTCTGGAGGGAGGACGAATTAGAAGTTTTGTGGCACACCTGGGCTTTTTCGAGTTCCAAAGGAATTTGTTCAATATTGCCTGGAGTTTCGTGAAGAAAGTGTGAGGGGCTGGGATAGGGAGAGTGCGAAAGATGTAGAGTATCTTGGGTAGTATAGACATTTTAACTGTCGCCATTCTACCTAATGTCGAGAGGGTAGTGGTGCGTAATCCTTTAATCTCTTGCGGAATAGATTCAAGTAGTGGTTTAAAATTAGCATTATAGAGTTGGTTTGTCCTTGCAGTAAGTTTAATTCCCAAATATGGGATGCTAAGTTTTTCCCAAGTAAAAGGGAAGTGTTTAGAGAGTAGGCTTTGGGTGGTCTCAGGCTGTCAGGGCTCCCGGGTGTGACCAGAGGTATGTGACTGACGCAGGGAAACGCAGACTTCAGATATGTTATAAACAATATAATTTATTGACACTAACAATACAAACATAAACGCAGTGCAATACTAAAACATAACACAGTGCAAACGAACCAAACCAAACCACCCACAGATAACTATACATACAATGCAAGCGTCGTCAGGCAGGCCGGGTCAATATCAATCGGGCAGGTAGGTACAGGGGGAGCAAGCGGAGAATGGTCGGGGTCACAAGCCAGGTTCAGCAGGTAGCGGGCAGCGTGGTACAGAGGATCAGGCAGAGGGATGGTCAGGAACGAGCCGGGGTCAGAGCAGGAGAAGTCAGCAGAGGTCAATCAGGCAGGTTCAGCAACAAGACAGGAACAGGATGCAGGAACAGGATACAGGGCCCAGGAAAAACACACACCAAGGCAGAGTCTGCAGGTCTGGCCATCCCTTAAATACACCAGTATAATCAGTTCCAGGTGTTTAGCTGGCTGCAAGGTTGAGTCTCTCCATTGCTGGCCAGTCCATTCCTGACACAGGCGTGTGTAAGTTCAATATAGATGATTTGGGCTCATTGAGCTTGTAGTAAGATATGGATGCGTAATTTTGAATATGCATTCGTATCGACTTGAGGGATTTGTATGGATTAGTGACCATTAGGATAATGTCATCTGCAAATAGACTGATCTTGTGTTCGGAATTTAGGAATTTGATTCCCGTGAAATTAGGATCATTTCTAAGGTTGGTTGCTAGTGGTTCAATGAGTAGGGCAAAAATTATAGGGGATAACGGGCATCCTTGCCTAGTTCCGTTGGAGATGTAGAAGGGTTGAGATAGTGTGCCATTGGTTAGAACTCTGGCTGAAGGTTTAGAGTAAAGGGACAGAATAGCTGATAACATCCAATCAGATATTCCAAATTTTTGGAGTGTATACGACATGAACTGCCAATGGATTCGGTCAAATGCTTTTTCTGCATCAAGCGATAGTAGAAGCGAAGGTTGGGTATCTGATTCAAGGTGGTGTAGTAGGGATATGATACGTCTAGTGGCGTCAGGAGCCTGTCTACCAGGAATAAATCCCACTTGGTCTGGGTGAATTAAGGTCGGTAGGTGGGGGAGTAGTCTGAGGGCGATTATCTTATCTTAGCGTATATTTTTATATCCGTGTTAAGAAGCGAAATTGGTCTGTAATTTTGTACTAGTTGAGGGTCTTTACCAGGTTTCGGAATGGTAGTAATTATTGACTGTAACATTTCTTGGAGGAATTCCCCGGAGGATGCGACATGGTTATATAGGACAGATAAGTGTGAGTTAAGATTGGGGGCGAATGTTTTGTAGTATTCATTCGTGAATCCATCATTCCCTGGTGATTTGTTTAAAGGAAGGGTACGTATGATTTTCCCAACCTCATCAGGAGAAATCGGTACGGATATAGATTCAAGTTGAGAGGGAGTTATGTGTGGGAGATTAGTGCTATGTAAAAATTGTTCTATTAATTGCGTTGTTGGTTGGGTTGTATTAGTGTCATCTTTTAAGTTATATAGTGTCTGATAGTAGGTCGCGAAGGCATTGGCTATATCTCGGGGATTTGTCAAGGGGACGTGCGAAGTAGGGTGGCGAATTATGGGTATTTTGGTTTTAAGTCGTTTTTGTTTAATGATCTTGCTAAGAAGCGAGTTTGCTTTGTTACCGAGTGCATAGAATTTGGCTTTTGATCTTTGCAGATTGGCGTCGTATGTGTGTAGTAAAATGGTGCGTAATTTATTTCTATCCGTGTTTAGTGTCGCGGTTGTGGAGGGAGTTGGATGTTGTTTATTGAGTCGTTCATTTAGGCGAATGGAGGTCATGAGTTGGTCGACTTGTTGAGATCGTTGTCGCTTAGTGCGGGAGTTTAATTGTATGAGGATACCTCTCATGTAGGCCTTGTAAGCCGGCCAAAGTGTGGTGATGGATATATCAGGGGTGACATTGGTATCAAAAAAGAGTTTGTGAGCTTCTTGAATATGTTTCTGATTCTCCGGTGACGTTAGGAGTGAGGAGTTGAGTCTCCAAATCGGTGGGATCTCCATATTTTGATAATCATCTAATGATATTTGGATTGGGGCATGGTCGGACCAGGTTATAGTCTCTATTTTAGATGACGTCACATGTTGTAACGTCCATTTGTCCGTTATAAACATGTCTATTCGTGAGTACGAGAGATGTGGGGGAGAGTAGTAGGTATAGTCTCTTTCAGAGCCGTGCTGACATCTCCAGATGTCATATAAGTCATTGTCATGAAGAAATTGGTTAAAGGTCGGTTTTGTGGATTTCGAGGTGGAAGACGAGTCTATGTCCGAGTTACCTACAATGTTGAAGTCTCCACCGATAATGAGTTTCCCTTGTTTAAGTGGAGAGATGACTTTGTAGAGTTTACGGTAGAAACGTAGCTGTTTGCAGTTCGGGGCATAGACATTCACTAAAGTGTGGGTCTTGTCGTTTATTTTACACACCAATATATGGTAGCGGCCTTGTGGGTCCGCCGTCTCTGATAGGATAGGATACGGAATGAGAGATAGTCATTAATGGCCGTAATCACTCCATTTTTCTTTTTGGGGTTAGTTGCCATGAACAGCTGAGAAAAACGATGAAGTTATAATTTGGGTGTCTTTTGGGTAGCGAAGTGTGTTTCCTGTATAAAGAGTATGTCCGCTCGTAACTTCCTTGCTTCTTTGGATAGTAGTGATCGTTTATATGGTGAGTTTAGGCCACGCACATTTAAAGATGTAAGATGATTAATTAAACATGGTTTCCAGCTTTTCCATAATCTGGTGTGGTATTTGAGAGAAGCGTATGATGTTGTGTTTTCCAAGAAAATAGGTATTCAGGTGGGGGTGGTAGGATGGTCACTCAATCGGAGCATTGAGGGGAGTGTTCCATGAGGAGTCGAGGTAATTAACACTTGGGTCTTGAGTGGGTGTCCAGTGGTGCCAAGGGAAGGGAAATGGAAGGATATAGAGAACAGTAAAAAAACATTTGCAAAAAATGCAAATATGTTGAGTAGCCAACATTGCTACTTTAAAATTGGGGGATGCGAATGGACTTGACCGCCTGAGGGAGTCAAGCCTATTATAAACACGTAGTACGAACTTCAATGGGTCTGGGCCGAACGCCAGAAATATCGAATTAAGAAGTGGCTCCTGGGAGAAAGTGTGAGCATGTTTCAGTAGAAAATATGTCTTGTAAAGATTATGTTGCTTCCATAGAGCTATGCGCGGGTTCTTGTGATTCCGCAGGGAGGATATTCCAGGTTTTTAGTAAATCCAGGCCTGCCTCCAGTGTTTTAATAGTAAAACTCCTACCATGTTGCCGCACCGTTAATTTGGTGGGAAACCCCCATTGGTAGGCTATACCGTGGTTTCTGAGGGCCTTGGTGACGGATACCATTCTTTTTCTGTTGAGGAGGGTAGCTTTAGATAAATCAGCATATAGGTAGAAATGGATGCGGGCTAATACATCTCTAGGAATGGTTGCTGGTAGGAAGGAGGGTTTCGGTAGGCGGTGCGCACGATCAATTGCGATCTCTATGTCAGAGATTGATGGAAGGAGAGTTTTGATGTAGTGCTGTATGTATGGTAATAGGTCGCCATTGGTGATAGATTCAGGGATGCCTCTGAACTTAATGTTGTTGCGGCGTGATCTGTCTTCCAAGTCGGCCAGTTTTTGGTTGATTTGCTCAATATCGGTTGAGTGATCTGCATGTGCGTCAATCAAGTTGTTGTGCGCCGTGATTACGTCTCCCATGTTATTTTCAATGTGGCTTATTCTGTGTTCTTGTTGTTGTACTATAGTTGATAGCTGGTTGAGTGACGTGAAAATATCGTTGTGTAAAGATTGGCGCAGAGATGTAAGCATACTTTTCATGCATATCTCCGTCAAGGGTATGTCAGACGCAGGGAATGCGTCTATGTCAGGCATGGCTGTATGAGAAGGTTGCAATAAAGGGTTTGAGGCCTGATATGCTGTACTGGGGTCCTGATCTAGCCGTGGCCTGGATTTAGCTGGGCTGAGTGATGTAGGGGACAGTGGGGGTGACAACTTACCAGAGTCCCCAGGGTAGAGCGAGTGTTGCAGCCTGGAATCATGTTGCTGGGCCATGTAGTCCTCCTGCTGGGCACTGCTGATGTCCCCCTGCTTGCAGCCGCGGGCGCCATCTTGGATTCTCGGCCCGACGGCCGGGAAGAATTGCGTGAGTTTCCCGGGCTGATCGGAGGTTTTTTTCCTCCGCGGCATAGCTGATTAATGCGGGCACTTTATAGCAGTGCAGTGGAGCCTGTGTGGAGTCCCAGGGCCGGTGTGAGCCGCTCGATTACTGGTGGGTGGACGGCGCTGCTTTCAAAGCACGTCCACCATCAGAGCCGGTTGTGCATGCCCCGCAGTGAGGTTTTTAATGGAGTATTATTTAAGCAGGATTTTTATAGCACTCTAAGGGTAACCAAATAAACAAACATTAAAATAATTAATTTTAGATAGCAGAAAATCATAAATTATTTCTTAGTTGTGGCAAAAAAAATATTGCAAATCTTATAGATATAAAGTTAGTGATGATAAGCCACTTTGCAGAAAATTCTAGTATGAGTCCTTAGACTAAATTCACTGTTGAAAATGATTTAATATAATTTTTAGTCGTAAAAGAAAAAAGCAATACAAGCCATTATTTTATTCCTCTGTGCTTCATTACCAATTGCAAGGAACTATGTTTTATTCTTATTTAACTGCACAAAATTCTGAGATACCCATAAATGATTGTAATCTATTTAATAAAATAATCAGTTAATAGAACTATGAACATTAGGTTATAGAACTAGATATGGCCACATTGAAACTTCTCACTCAAATTATTTTTACTATGATAATCACATAACTGAATATACACTATTTTCTAGACAATCATACCAAGGAAATGGAGATTAGAGAAGGAATCTATAATTACCAAACATATAAAAATCAAGATTATGTTGCTTTGGAATATGCTTAAACTGAATGTATTGTTTTTTCCTTCATTTTTACAATTTTAACTTTTTTAATAAGTATTTATTATACTGAAATCACATAAATAAAATCTAATACCTATGATTATGTACTTCTTTGAGTCACCAGGTGGCATACTAGAGAGTCCTAGGGTAGTCTGGGCTGCTTTAACTAGTGTTTATTGTAAATAGGCCTACTCTGATTTTTTTTTATTTAGCAAGTACATAGCCACAAGCAGGCAGGAATTAACTGAGAGATCACATGTAGTCTTTCATACATTAGCACTCCCACATTTATGATGCAACACAGAGGAAAAGGTAAGCCATGGATTGTGAATCGAATAAGACATAACCTGTAGCTTTAGTGAATGTGGACAAGCTAGGTAAATGAATACATGGACAAAGGGAAACCGAACAGCCATGAGACAACCAAATGAAGTCACATTTGGTTGTCTCATCTGTTGGGTTTCTATTGCTATCTGTGCCCTTGTTAGGGAGATTCACCCTCTCAGTTTTTCATGTTTACTTTTGTCATTGATAGAACAGTAATACAGGGGACATCTTCTTATGGGGGCACTAGTTCTGGTGACCATGGTTACAATGAGGGATTCCCTCACTTTTAAGTTATTTCTTCTCATTTCTCCCACTTTCTGTTTCGGCTATGGCATACAAAATGAAGGGAAATCTCCCCAGTGGGACACATATGGAAAAAAAAATCTGACAGAGGTGATAGCCCTCCTTTACAATATTCATAAAACCCTCCTTTATTCTATCCAAAATGAAAAAAAGTTTGCCTTTAAAGTGGTCTAATAGTATATTTTTTATTAATAATAAAAATCTTATACTTACCTGCTCTGTAAAAGGTATTTCACAGAGCAGCCGCACCCGCAGACTTGTTCCTGAGCCAGGCTGTGTGTATCCATTGACACACACAGTGCAATGTGGCCCTGCCCCCCACTCCCTCCTCATAGGATTTGAATGGCTCCTGCTGCTGCCTCTGTCCTGTGAATGAAGAGAAATTAGCTATAGGAAGAAAACTACTACTACTGGGACATTTTTTACCTTAAAGTGTTACTAAACCCAGGACCCTGCATTCACTATATCCAGTCTCCCATAGTACACAGAACATGGAAGTGAAATTGTTTTAGTAAATATAAGCTGCTAAATACCTTTTCTTATCAGCAGTTAGAGCAGTCTTCAGTGTCAGCTGAGCACTGGTTAAAGCTTGTAGGAGAGTTTTTCTTTCTGCACTAGGAGGATGTAGGACCCTGAACCTCTGTCTGCACAGTGCTGATTGGCCCTGTGCTGATGACATGTGCTGATCACATGCACTCTCCAGCAATACACTAAACTAACCCTGCGCAGGAGGGCTCAGTCTATCTCATCAACGTGGAGATTTGAACAAGAGGGGGTTCAGAGAAGACAGGATCAAACAGCCTTTTTACACAATGCAGAGGATTAACCCCTTAGGTTCCACAGTGAGTATAACAAGCATGATTTACTGCATATACAGACTGATTTTACTGTTGTGGGTTTAGTAACACTTTAATGCAGGGAATGCATTAGATTAAAAAATGTCTAGCCTTTATAGTCACTTTCATTCTGCTTTAATGCGGCACTTCAGCTGTAGAACAGCCTGCACGTAACATTGACAGCTCCATTAATGCTGCTGCTATAGCTATAGTCAGGATCATCTCCACAATCTAGAGAGGTGGACTGTATCTGTTGTGGGCTGGTCATCATTCTTTATGAATTGCACACTATGCCATTGCCATAAGCATTGAGCGGGGGACCAAAGACTGACTTGTTGACAGTGTTGGCTCAAAAGCAGCTCTGCTAAATCTTAATAATTCACATGGCCAATGAGCCTACATTCCTGCATTAGGTCAGGTGATCAGCACTGGGACAGCCAGAACTCAGATTTCTACAGCTACATTTTATGGCAACAACATTCAGATTATCACATGGGAAATCATTCATCTTGCATTGACTGCTTGAGACAAAATTGCTCATAAAACTTTATGAAAGAGAACTTTACACATCACATGACCGAAATAACGTGACACGTTTGAAGTTTTTTCTGTTTGAAGTTCTGTCAAAGCAGTTTGCAGTTCAACCTTCCTAGTGGTAATTTTAACAAATATTTTGTAGATGTGGGAAGTCATGTGGATATGTTAATGACTATCTTTTTTTTTTCAGCAAGACCTGCATTTATGCTTTCTGATTATATTGTCAAAGATGTTTGCAATAAAAGTAAGTGCATAAACACTGATTTATATTATCAATGACAGCTTGTTACTGAATGTTAAATGTTACTGGCATATTGTTAAGGATATTCTGTCAGTTTCAAAGCACAGATGGGATGAAGGGCAATTGCTTTGAAAAATGCACCTGTAATTAATATAAATAACAATATGTCAACACTGACCTACTTCTAAGCTATTTTATGTATGTTTATATTAACATAATATTCTTTATAGAGGTATGTACTGATTTAATAATTGGATTCAGACCTCTACCACCCTTTTATTATTTTGTTACAATATAACATCATATTATTATTTCACTAATATTTTAGTGGAAAAAATAAATAAATAAATAAATATATATATATATATATATATATATATATATATATATATATATATATATATTTGTGACAGTGTGGCGATCTGTCACCCTGGATTCTCAACAAGGCAGGTTGAGGGGCTCCAGGATAAAGGTTTGATACGGAGGAAAGCGGCTTTTCACTTTCCTCCTTTGTTTGTAAGGTCTGTTTTGGGATCTGGAGCCTGGAGATTTCAAAGAGATCTGGGAGGGATGAAATCTCCAATCCTGGGACCAGGTTTTGGGATAGGCCAGGAGACTGATTGCACAGGTGTGTGCAGGCCTTTAGAGAGAGTCAGGACCAGGGTTCTGGGCTCCACCCCGGCAGCTAGGAGTCAGCAGGGCTCCACCCCGGCAGATAGGAGTCAGGAGGGCTCCACTTGGAAGACAGGGGGTCACTGCCTGGAAGTCAGGTGGGCTTCACCTAGGAGAGGTGGAAGCCAAAAGCAGCAAGGGGCTGCTAGAGACTAGCTGTGTGCTAGAGGCCAGCGGTGTGCTAGTGGCCATAATTCTTGAAGAAGTCTGCAGGAGACAGACATCAAGCTGAGTGTAAGTGTTTTGAACTTTCGTTTAAATAAAAGTGGGCAAAAAGGCCCTTTAAAGAAAGCAAGTAGCTGTGTGCATTTAAAAGCTCTACCACTTTGAAGCGAGTTCCCACAATATATATACTATATATATACACAGGAGTTGGACAACATTTTGGAAACACCAGAAAAAAGAACAAAATCATTACCTAATATGGTGTTGGACTATGTTTGGCATCCAAGACAGCCTGAATTCTCCTGGGAAATAACACATACTGTATAAGTCTTGGATAGTGGACAACAGAATCTGATACCACTCTTCATGCAAAAATTGTTCCAGTTCTTGCAGAGATACTGGACGTGGAAAGCGAACCTGAACCTTGTCCTCCAAAATTGACCATAGTGGCTATATGATATTGAGTTCCGGCAACTGTGGCACCAAGGGAAGGTACAAGACTTCACCTGCATACTCATCAAGCCATGATTTGACAATACCAGCTGTGTGAGTCGGAGCTTTATCATCTTGGTAAATGGCGCTATCTTCAGGAAACAATGTCTGCACCATGGGGTGCACATGGTCGGCCAACATTTGCATTGTCACTGGCAGGTAAGGATGAGGCCTGTAGAATAACAAGATATGGCTACCAAAACCATGATTGTGATGCCACCATGCTTTACCATTGGCACAAGAAAGCCCTGATCCTTTGGGATGGTGTTTGCCACACGTAAACACGACCAGTGGTTGGGAACAGTGTGGAGCTCGATTTATCAGACCATATTACAGTCTTCCATTGATCAACAGTCAACAATTTATGGGTATTACACCACTTTCTCCTTTTCTGAGCATTAATATAAGTCACTAGTGGTTTGGCAAATGCAGCTTGTACATTAATGTTTTGTTTATGGAGTTCCCGCTATACAGTTTTTGTGGACACAGGCTTTGGAAGACTGAGATTGAGCTCTGCAGTCACTTTTGCAAAAGAATGTTACATCACTTCTGCTTTCAATGCAAAACATGTCTTTACTTTCACACCTAAAAATTGTAGTGTTTCCATATTTTTGTCCAACCACGTGTATGTATATACATGTTATAGAAGGGTGGTGCAAGCACTAAAAATGTCTGCTTGGGTGCTCAATGCATAAGGTCTTTTACTAGAATAGGGGTGGTCATATCTGAAATTTGTGAAACCCAAACACAAAATTTGATTGTAGTCTATAGGAATGGACTAATTTGTGGCCATTTTTTTTAATACTAATTTGTGGCCATTTTCAAGGCTAATAGGTAAGCAATTGTTAAAAAAGCACAAGGAGCTAGACGCTGCCAGGGGGGCCATTTAACAAAGAAAAAAAATAAGTACAGTGGGAAAGAAGGTCTTTTAAATGTGACTTTGAAGGCAGGCCACCAAATAGGCATCCCCCTTGCACGACCCCTCCACCGTGTCCAGTTGTTGTCAGGTAGAGGGAAGGGGGACCACTGAACATCCATTGACTGATCTCCCCTATCTAGTAAGAATCCATAAATAATGTGTATTACATTACTTATAGTTTCTGCTGTCACTTTTGCTGAATGCTGTGTCCAGGGAAGAATGTGGCCCTGTTCCCACTGCCTTATGTCTCTATATTTAAGCCTGTGTGATATTGAATGCAGGAATTCAGCAACAGCAGGGATGACCAGATCAGTGTAGCTGTACCTAGGAAACTGGAATCAGATTGAATATGATTAAAGTAAGATTTATTAATAATGAAACAAATCCCCATCCAACAACAGGAAACAGTAAACAAGGCAAATGTCAAAATTTATGTGACCGGTATATGTGAACAATGTGCAGAAAACCTAACTAGCACACTATCTATACTACAATATATAAAAGCAAAGGAGAAACATGGATAAACAAGACATAACCAGCAATGGGACTGGGAACATGTGGAGCAAAAATGGGTTGGTAGGATACAGGATAAGGCAGGGATCAGGATAATCAGCAAGCAGTTATGTGGCAAACAGGCAAAAAACTGAAGCACTGATACAAATCAAGCCTAATTACTGGAATCTTCTGGCTGCCGTGAGATACCCACTGGTGGCCACTGAAACTGAAGTCCTTCAGCTCTGGGAACCAAAGTGTAACCAGCAGGAGATCCAGGTCCTGACACTGTGCTTTTTTGTCTCAAAAATGTGGTGCCAGTTACCAATTTGCCAAAACCCTGAGGTGCAAAGTATAAGAAGCAGCCGGTCTGTCAACCCTGCAAAGGGTGATGAACTTTTATACAGAGCACACACTCACACTAGCATCTTTTATTGGAACTTAAAAGAAATAAAAGTGACAACGATGAAAAAAATCTGCCTTGTGTTTTTTGGAAAATTTTTCACAACTGTATTTGATATACTACATTAATTAACTTGTTTGTGTCTGCAGTTTGGACATCCTAAACTACTACCTTGCTGCTGGTCTGAGACAGCCCACTTTGATTTTTAGTGTAAGAAAACATCTGAGTTGTGTCTAAGCCTTTTCCCTCCTCAGTATGCTCACAAAACTGCCCTGCTATTGTATTTATGTGTCTCTGAGATGATACACTTACATTTCTAGTGAAGTAAAATACCTGATTTATATTTCCACTTGTTAACCTTTTCTACCTGGTCCTGTTCACATATTGTCCTAATGTTGAGCAATTTTTATCAATCATGTCTGAGGGATATATTTCTGATATGTTTGAAAAATTGGGTATATGGGGATACAGTAAAGTAAAACATGGCACCTGGTGAGTGAGTGCATTGGGCGCCATGGCTGCCATTGTGCTACATGCTGGGTGTTCTTTGCACTCCTGTATTTTTAAGAGGGGTGGGCTTCCTTTATGTGCACCTGCCCTTGGTCTATCCTTTAAATGCATGTGCCCCTACTATGGGGACTCAAATTTGTAGAGTTAGGACCACAGAATATCAGGGTGCAGTGATGTGGCTCTGTGGATTACGTATGTATTTGCATATGTGTGCTAACTAAACCCCTGTTTTTAACGCATACTGTAAGACAGGTTAATTTGGTTGTTGGCAAGCTGGCTGGCGAGTTGATTTTTGAACCCCCTTTTTTATTTTTCCTTTATTACTGATATATGGGGATACAGCAGAGGGTTTTGGTGCACTTAGGATGAGGGTGTGCAATGTTTTTGGGTGCAAAGTAATTAAAATTTTGTTAGCAAAGAATTCAGTTATGCACTGCTAAACAAAGGTAGCTCTTGAATGGACTGCCAGCAACAATTGCCAGATGCACTCTAATTATCCCAAGCTAAAATTTATAATATAAAAAAAGGGAAAACAAAAACATAGCTACGGTGTTGAAAATTGAAGACTGACCCTATTTGGTCCTGGTAACAGTTTGCTAATATATTACTTGTTATGTGTACTTACGCTGCTTCTTTCATGCCTGTGCAAACTTTTGTTAGAAATAATTATAGTGGACACTACCATGGAGGACATAAACCAATGCAAAAAGAAAAAAAAATACAATCAACGCAGAGAGGATCTTTTAATGCGGCTTAAAAGACAACATTAAAAATAAAGTTAAAAAAAACCCTATAAACAATATGCCTTGGGGATGCCTGAAACCTGCACATGAAGTTGCAAAGTAGTAGGATCTGTCATTTAACAGCAGTAGCCTTACTACTGTTAAATGACAGATTCCAGCTGGATTTATGTTAGCACTACAGCCTTTAAATGAGCTATCCCTGCTGGGTTTTTTGTTGTTGTTGTATACAAGCAGGTTAGGCATCACCACAAATATTATCATGATGATATTTATCAGTGACATCATCCAGGATCTTTGCCATGGTGTTTACATTTCAGCAATGCCAGGAAGCTATCATTTACAACAGGGAAGAATTGTGTTGGGTCATCACGTTTTGGTCAGGTAGGCGAAGCAAATATAGTCAGTTTGCCTATTTACTGAACTGTAAACAGTTTGATCACAACATATATCATTTTTCAACCAATAACAGTGAATAAAGTAACAAGTCCTTACAATATTGTCTTATCCATAGGGACTCCTAATAAACGTGAAATCACTTTGTTGTAGTGACAGTCCTTTAAGATGTTCCTCCCAGTTACCCGCACTTTGACTATTTCCCTGAGGCCATTACCCTTAATATGCGGTTGACTGGGAGGAACACCTTAGGACAACTAGAGGCGGATTTCCCTGCATGCAATACAAATTTGCACTTTCAACCACCTTAATCTGGGTCAAATATGTTTGGTGAGTTTCTCAGTATTGCATCTTAACCCCTTCATGCCTAAGAGTAAAAAAATCTAAATGCCTAAGCACAATTTTGCAACGTTGACATGTGTTAGTAAAACCGTACATATCATCACAGCTACATTGTACATCCAGTTGAATTATACTGCATTTTTTTTTCTGGACAAATTGGGCTTTCATTTGGTGGTAAATGGTAATGGATATCTCATGATTTTTTTTTTATTATCAAAGGAAAACTGGCCCAAAATAGTAAAAAAAAAAATCATTTTTTTATTTAGCTGTGTGTTTCTTGTTACTACCATAACCTACCACCAAAGAACAACCCAAAATAAATTTGTCAGCTCTTGACGATCGCAGCGATACCATATATGTGTATGTTATTTGTTGCTTGTACCCATAGTACAGCCCAGAAACAATAGTCCACATTTTGTTTTTGTCTTTTTTTTTTTTTTTACCTAAAACACACTGACACTGACAGTGACATTGACACTAACTGACACTGATACAATTTTTTTTTAATCTTGACCTTTGATCCTGACCTTTCGACCTTGACCCTTGGCCCTGACCTTAACCCAAACAATAACCCTAGCACTGAACTAGATCAAACCTTGATCTAGGTATTTTTTATTTATTTTTTTATTTTATTGTTTAATATGTATTCATTTATCTTTTTTTTTTTTTTTATTCAAACATTTATTTTTCTCTCTATGCCCAGAGTTAGAGAGATACAATGTAGCTCTCTCCTCCATTCATAGAGAGAGAAAAAAACAAGAGCATATCACAGCAATCATGTGACCTGGAATAGGGAGTCCTGGGTCCCGATTGTAAGAACAGGACCAGGGACTCTCAGTGACACCAAGGTCTTTGTGCTGGGAGCGCACAGTGCGGCGTGCTCCCAGCACAAAGACAGGTAAGCAAATATGTGGCCCCACGGAAAAAAGCCCAGTTTCGTGAGGCCGCATATTTGTGTGACGTCGGCCTCAAGGAGTTAAAGGACTGTCACTACAACAAAGTGATTTCATGTTTATTAGGAATCCCTATGGATAAGAAAATATTGGAAGGACTTATCACTTCATTCACTGCTATTGGTTGAAATATTATATATGTTGTGATCATATGTTTTTTGTTGCACAGTGCCATCATAAACAGGTTTGTAATTTGTGCTGATTCACTATTTGGGGGCTGCTAATCCACACAGTTGGTATAGTGTGGGCACAATATTATTGTTTAGCACAGATAACACTAGGCGCCACAATATTAAAATGTAAAAATATGGAAACAGTTTGAGTTTGGGTCAAAGTTATATTCAACTCAGACCCTGCTGGGGATACTGGTATAAAGGGCCTTGTTTGGGCAATTTATGTTGTGGGTTGACAATGCTCTGCCCTTGTATCTCTCTCTTAATCACCCTGTCACATGCTCTCCCAAAGAAAACTATAAAGCACCTTGTCTAGGCATTTTTCTTTATTTTCAGTATTACAAAAAGGCCGGTACAAAAATGCAACAAGCAAAAATGAGGAAATAGGCCATGTGAAAAAAACGAATGCAGCTTATTATCACCGTATTGGACAGGGACAGGTTCTAAATAGGAGGCAGGACACCAGCAGCATTAACATGTAACAAAGGATGAAAAACTCTTCCCAATCCCACCCCCAGTTCTCTTCGATAAACAGCCTTTGTCTACCTGCATGACATTTAGTAAGAGTTTACATCTACTAAACATATCTCCCAATGCCTACAAGCCCTGCGCTAACCTCTCTATATGCAGTTTGCCATCAGTGCTACCTTTTTTCCCTATAACCGATAAAGCATTTTGTCAATATGGCTGCTGTGAGGGGTAGATGCTGGCTTATTTAGAAGCCCCTTATTGGCCAATCTAATCCAGCAAACCTAAGCTCAAAGGCTTGGCATGGTTGTATTATGGTTAACCTCAAATTCATACATAAACAGAGGAAATATGTGTAGATAGTACTTTATCAACCCGACATTTCTTCAGGCTTGATAAAATAGTTAAAAGGTGTGCTGTAACTAGAGATGAGCGAATCGAAGTATCCGAAGTGGAATTCGAGTCGAATATCGGAAAAATTTCGATTCGTGCCGAATCCGAAAAACAGCCTAATTCGGACGCGCGAATCGAAATTTTTCCGAAAATGGCGGCTGACATGTGCGGCGACGGAGCGGGGATGTCGGGGAAGGCGCGCAGACAAGGCGCGCTGCCCCATAATGCATTCCTCAACGACATGTGATCGCATCAGCCAATCAGCAGCCAGCCAGCCAGCACTGTGTAATGGTCGAGGTATATATAGCGGCCATTTTGGAAATCTTCATTTGCCTGCAGTCATTGAACAGAGGCAGACCGCTCTGTACTAGGGACAGGGACAGAGTTAGGGCCACAGAAAGGAGAATTGGGGACAGAGAGAAGTTACTTAGGGACAGAGAACCATTACTCAGGGACACAGACTTGTTAATGAGGGCCACAGAATCGTTATTTAGGGACAAAGAAACGCTAGTTAGGGCCACAGAATTCATACTCAGGGACAGACAGAATTGTTACTCAGTGCCAGAGAATTGTTACTTAGGGCCACAGAAACGTTATTAGGGCCACAGAATTTTTACTCAGGGACAGACAGAATTGTTACTGAGTGCCAGAGAATTGTTACTCAGGGACAGACAGAATTGTTACTGAGTGCCAGAGAATTCTTACTCAGGGCCACAGAATTCATTCTCAGGGACAGACAGAATTGTTACTCAGGGACAGACAGAATTGTTACTGAGTGCCAGAGAATTGTTACTCAGGGACAGACAGAATTGTTACTGAGTGCCAGAGAATTGTTACTCAGGGACAGACAGAATTGTTACTGAGTGCCAGAGAATTGTTACTCAGGGACAGACAGAATTGTTACTGAGTGCCAGAGAATTGTTACTCAGGGACAGACAGAATTGTTACTGAGTGCCAGAGAATTGTTACTCAGGGACAGACAGAATTGTTACTGAGTGCCAGAGAATTGTTACTCAGGGACAGACAGAATTGTTACTGAGTGCCAGAGAATTGTTACTCGCACAGACACAAAATTGTTACTTGCACAGACACAGAATTGTTACTCGCGCAGACACAGAATTGTTACTCAGGGCCACAGAATTCATACTCAGGGACAGACAGAATTGTTACTGAGTGCCAGAGAATTGTTACTCAGGGACAGACAGAATTGTTACTGAGTGCCAGAGAATTGTTACTCAGGGACAGACAGAATTGTTACTGAGTGCCAGAGAATTGTTACTCGCACAGACACAAAATTGTTACTTGCACAGACACAGAATTGTTACTCGCACAGACACAGAATTGTTACTCAGGGCCACAGAATTCATACTCAGGGACAGACAGAATTGTTACTGAGCGCCAGAGAATTGTTACTCAGGGACAGACAGAATTGTTACTGAGTGCCAGAGAATTGTTACTCAGGGACAGACAGAATTGTTACTGAGTGCCAGAGAATTGTTACTCAGGGACAGACAGAATTGTTACTGAGTGCCAGAGAATTGTTACTCAGGGACAGACAGAATTGTTACTGAGTGCCAGAGAATTGTTACTCGCACAGACACAAAATTGTTACTTGCACAGACACAGAATTGTTACTCGCACAGACACAGAATTGTTACTCAGGGCCACAGAATTCATACTCAGGGACAGACAGAATTGTTACTGAGTGCCAGAGAATTGTTACTCAGGGACAGACAGAATTGTTACTGAGTGCCAGAGAATTGTTACTCAGGGACAGACAGAATTGTTACTGAGTGCCAGAGAATTGTTACTCGCACAGACACAAAATTGTTACTTGCACAGACACAGAATTGTTACTCGCACAGACACAGAATTGTTACTCAGGGCCACAGAATTCATACTCAGGGACAGACAGAATTGTTACTGAGTGCCAGAGAATTGTTACTCAGGGACAGACAGAATTGTTACTGAGTGCCAGAGAATTGTTACTCAGGGACAGACAGAATTGTTACTGAGTGCCAGAGAATTGTTACTCGCACAGACACAAAATTGTTACTTGCACAGACACAGAATTGTTACTCGCACAGACACAGAATTGTTACTCAGGGCCACAGAATTCATACTCAGGGACAGACAGAATTGTTACTGAGTGCCAGAGAATTGTTACTCAGGGACAGACAGAATTGTTACTGAGTGCCAGAGAATTGTTACTCAGGGACAGACAGAATTGTTACTGAGTGCCAGAGAATTGTTACTCGCACAGACACAAAATTGTTACTTGCACAGACACAGAATTGTTACTCGCACAGACACAGAATTGTTACTCAGGGCCACAGAATTCATACTCAGGGATAGACAGAATTGTTACTGAGTGCCAGAGAATTGTTACTCAGGGACAGACAGAATTGTTACTGAGTGCCAGAGAATTGTTACTCAGGGACAGACAGAATTGTTACTGAGTGCCAGAGAATTGTTACTCAGGGACAGACAGAATTGTTACTGAGTGCCAGAGAATTGTTACTCAGGGACAGACAGAATTGTTACTGAGTGCCAGAGAATTGTTACTCAGGGACAGACAGAATTGTTACTGAGTGCCAGAGAATTGTTACTCGCACAGACACAAAATTGTTACTTGCACAGACACAGAATTGTTACTCGCGCAGACACAGAATTGTTACTCAGGGCCACAGAATTCATACTCAGGGACAGACAGAATTGTTACTGAGTGCCAGAGAATTGTTACTCAGGGACAGACAGAATTGTTACTGAGTGCCAGAGAATTGTTACTCAGGGACAGACAGAATTGTTACTGAGTGCCAGAGAATTGTTACTCGCACAGACACAAAATTGTTACTTGCACAGACACAGAATTGTTACTCGCGCAGACACAGAATTGTTACTCAGGGCCACAGAATTCATACTCAGGGACAGACAGAATTGTTACTGAGTGCCAGAGAATTGTTACTCAGGGACAGACAGAATTGTTACTGAGTGCCAGAGAATTGTTACTCAGGGACAGACAGAATTGTTACTGAGTGCCAGAGAATTGTTACTCAGGGACAGACAGAATTGTTACTGAGTGCCAGAGAATTGTTACTCGCACAGACACAAAATTGTTACTTGCACAGACACAGAATTGTTACTCGCACAGACACAGAATTGTTACTCAGGGCCACAGAATTCATACTCAGGGACAGACAGAATTGTTACTGAGCGCCAGAGAATTGTTACTCAGGGACAGACAGAATTGTTACTGAGTGCCAGAGAATTGTTACTCAGGGACAGACAGAATTGTTACTGAGTGCCAGAGAATTGTTACTCAGGGACAGACAGAATTGTTACTGAGTGCCAGAGAATTGTTACTCAGGGACAGACAGAATTGTTACTGAGTGCCAGAGAATTGTTACTCGCACAGACACAAAATTGTTACTTGCACAGACACAGAATTGTTACTCGCGCAGACACAGAATTGTTACTCAGGGCCACAGAATTCATACTCAGGGACAGACAGAATTGTTACTGAGTGCCAGAGAATTGTTACTCAGGGACAGACAGAATTGTTACTGAGTGCCAGAGAATTGTTACTCAGGGACAGACAGAATTGTTACTGAGTGCCAGAGAATTGTTACTCAGGGACAGACAGAATTGTTACTGAGTGCCAGAGAATTGTTACTCGCACAGACACAAAATTGTTACTTGCACAGACACAGAATTGTTACTCGCACAGACACAGAATTGTTACTCAGGGCCACAGAATTCATACTCAGGGACAGACAGAATTGTTACTGAGCGCCAGAGAATTGTTACTCAGGGACAGACAGAATTGTTACTGAGTGCCAGAGAATTGTTACTCAGGGACAGACAGAATTGTTACTGAGTGCCAGAGAATTGTTACTCAGGGACAGACAGAATTGTTACTGAGTGCCAGAGAATTGTTACTCAGGGACAGACAGAATTGTTACTGAGTGCCAGAGAATTGTTACTCGCACAGACACAAAATTGTTACTTGCACAGACACAGAATTGTTACTCGCGCAGACACAGAATTGTTACTCAGGGCCACAGAATTCATACTCAGGGACAGACAGAATTGTTACTGAGTGCCAGAGAATTGTTACTCAGGGACAGACAGAATTGTTACTGAGTGCCAGAGAATTGTTACTCAGGGACAGACAGAATTGTTACTGAGTGCCAGATAATTGTTACTTAGGGCCACAGAAACGTTATTAGGGCCACAGAATTGTTACTCAGGGACAGACAGAATTGTTACTGAGTGCCAGAGAATTGTTACTTAGGGCCACAGAAACTTTAGTTAGGGCCACAGAATTGTTACTCAGGGACAGACACAGAATTGTTACTGAGGGCCACAGAACTGTTACTTAGGGCCACAGAATTGTTACTCGCACAGACACAGAATTGTTACTCAGGGACACAGAATTGTTACTCAGGGACACATAATCGTTGAATTAAATAGCATGTCAGACAACATGCAGAGGAGTGGCAGAGGAGGCAATGTTTTAGGAGCGAGCAGACGTGGCAGCAGAGGAAGGGGTCGAGGCAGCACTATTCGCAGCCAGAGGCCAGTGCTCCCGGTGTCATCCAGCGGTCGTGTCTCCACCGACAACCCTGCCGTTATCGATTGGTTGGCTCGGTCGTCTTCCTCTTTCCAGGTCACCTCTGACACCTACAGCCAACGGTCGGTGGGTACGTCAGACACAAACGTTAGTTGGCATGGCCCGGGACCTAGCCCACTGAAATCACGTGTCCTCTACCTGCCCCTGTCCTTTGGTGTTCCCTCACCAAGCGAAGTATCGCATGCTGTGGGCTCAGCCCCACTGTACAGTGAGGAAGAGCTAACAGAGGGCGGTCAGGAACGGGGGGAGACATCCGCCTTTTCAGCAGCTAGGCGAAGAAGTAGTGGCGAGGAGAGTGGCCCGGTAGCCGGTCTGGAGACAGGTCTGTCTCCTGACCCAGACGCAGCCGAGGGGGCTAGTAGTGAGGCGGAGACCCTACTTGATGATGAGGAGGTTGATCGCACTTGGCAGCCTCGTCGTCATCAGGCAATTTCTTCCGCATCATCAGGAGAAGAGGGTGGCAGCTTGGCAGTGAGCGAAACAGTCGGTGGGTTGCCCAGGAGACAGCAGCAGGGTCGCAGCAGTGTCAGTGGAAGCAGTGTCAGTGGAGCCAAACGGCCACGGAGTAGAGCACCAGCTCCACTGCAGCCTACCACCACGGCCAGTAGTGGTGCCGGTGTGCACGGAGGAAGCAGCAGTCAGCCAGTGAGGAGTATCGGGGGCAAAGTTTCCTACTCGGCGGTGTGGCAATATTTCGTCAAGCCGCCCGAGGAAGTAAACGTAGCCGTATGTCGACTATGTGGCCAGAAAGTCAAGCGTGGCCAGGGGGCCCATGTTGGGACTATTTGGGCCATGTTGGGACAATGGGAGACCTCCCATTGCTGCTGTCTCCATCGCCACACTCTGCCATGTGCCACTTTCAGGTCTCCTCACACACTGCTGGTGTGTTCAGTTTTTTGACATAGGGTGCTGGCAGATTACGGGCCTCCCATAGCTGCTGCCAGGCCCCTAATCTGCCATGGGCCCCTATATACCGCCTCCTCATGCTGCTGCCAGGTCCACAGTGTCTCATGCCATGTGCCACTTTCAGGTCTCCTCACACTGCTGGTGTGTTGAATTTTTTGACATAGGGTGCTGGCAGATTATGGGCCTCCTATAGCTGCTGCCAGGCCCCTAATCTGCCATAGGCCCCTATATACCGCCTCCTCATGCTGCTGCCAGGTCCAGAGTCTCTCATGGGTCCCTGTACGGCCTCCCATTGCTGCTGTCTCCATCGCCACACTCTGCCATGTGCCACTTTCAGGTCTCCTCACACACTGCTGGTGTGTTCAGTTTTTTGACATAGGGTGCTGGCAGATTACGGGCCTCCCATAGCTGCTGCCAGGCCCCTAATCTGCCATAGGCCCCTATATACCGCCTCCTCATGCTGCTGCCAGGTCCAGAGTCTCTCATGGGTCCCTGTACGGCCTCCCATTGCTGCTGTCTCCATCGCCACACTCTGCCATGTGCCACTTTCAGGTCTCCTCACACACTACTGGTGTGTTCAGTTTTTTGACATAGGGTGCTGGCAGATTACGGGCCCCTAATCTGCCATAGGCCCCTATATACCGCCTCCTCATGCTGCTGCCAGGTCCAGAGTCTGTCATGGGTCCCTGTACGGCCTCCCATTGCTGCTGTCTCCATCGCCACACTCTGCCATGTGCCACTTTCAGGTCTCCTCACACTGCTGGTGTGTTGAATTTTTTGACATAGGGTGCTGGCAGATTACGGGCCTCCCATAGCTGCTGCCAGGCCCCTAATCTGCCATAGGCCCCTATATACCGCCTCCTCATGCTGCTGCCAGTGCCAGAGTCTCTCATGGGTCCCTGTACGGCCTCCCATTGCTGCTGTCTCCATCGCCACACTCTGCCATGTGCCACTTTCAGGTCTCCTCACACACTGCTGGTGTGTTCAGTTTTTTGACATAGGGTGCTGGCAGATTACGGGCCTCCCATAGCTGCTGCCAGGCCCCTAATCTGCCATAGGCCCCTATATACCGCCTCCTCATGCTGCTGCCAGGTCCAGAGTCTCTCATGGGTCCCTGTACGGCCTCCCATTGCTGCTGTCTCCATCGCCACACTCTGCCATGTGCCACTTTCAGGTCTCCTCACACACTACTGGTGTGTTCAGTTTTTTGACATAGGGTGCTGGCAGATTACGGGCCCCTAATCTGCCATAGGCCCCTATATACCGCCTCCTCATGCTGCTGCCAGGTCCAGAGTCTGTCATGGGTCCCTGTACGGCCTCCCATTGCTGCTGTCTCCATCGCCACACTCTGCCATGTGCCACTTTCAGGTCTCCTCACACTGCTGGTGTGTTCAGTTTTTTGACATAGGGTGCTGGCAGATTACGGGCCTCCCATAGCTGCTGCCAGGCCCCTAATCTGCCATAGGCCCCTATATACCGCCTCCTCATGCTGCTGCCAGTGCCAGAGTCTCTCATGGGTCCCTGTACGGCCTCCCATTGCTGCTGTCTCCATCGCCACACTCTGCCATGTGCCACTTTCAGGTCTCCTCACACACTGCTGGTGTGTTAAATTTTTTGACATAGGGTGCAGGCAGATTACGGGCCTCACATAGCTGCTGCCAGGCCCCTAATCTGCCATGGGCCCCTATATACCGCCTCCTCATGCTGCTGCCAAGTCTAGAGTCTCTCATGGGTCCCTGTAAGGCCTCCCATTGCTGCTGTCTCCATCGCCACACTCTGCTGCCATGTGCCACTTTCAGGTCTCTTCACACTGCTGGTGTGTTAAATTTTTTGACATAGGGTGCAGGCAGATTACGGGCCTCACATAGCTGCTGCCAGGCCCCTAATCTGCCATGGGCCCCTATATACCGCCTCCTCATGCTGCTGCCAAGTCTAGAGTCTCTCATGGGTCCCTGTACGGCCTCCCATTGCTGCTGTCTCCATCGCCACACTCTGCTGCCATGTGCCACTTTCAGGTCTCTTCACACTGCTGGTGTGTTAAATTTTTTGACATAGGGTGCAGGCAGATTACGGGCCTCACATAGCTGCTGCCAGGCCCCTAATCTGCCATGGGCCCCTATATACCGCCTCCTCATGCTGCTGCCAAGTCCAGAGTCTGTCATGGTCCCTGTACGGCCTCCCATTGCTGCTGTCTCCATCGCCACACTCTGCTGCCATGTGCCACTTTCAGGTCTCTTCACACTGCTGGTGTGTTTAATTTTTTGACATAGGGTGCAGGCAGATTACGGGCCTCACATAGCTGCTGCCAGGCCCCTAATCTGCCATGGGCCCCTATATACCGCCTCCTCATGCTGCTGCCAAGTCCAGAGTCTGTCATGGTACCTGTACGGCCTCCCATTGCTGCTGTCTCCATCGCCACACTCTGCTGCCATGTGCCACTTTCAGGTCTCTTCACACTGCTGGTGTGTTAAATTTTTTGACATAGGGTGCAGGCAGATTACGGGCCTCACATAGCTGCTGCCAGGCCCCTAATCTGCCATGGGCCCCTATATACCGCCTCCTCATGCTGCTGCCAAGTCCAGAGTCTGTCATGGTCCCTGTACGGCCTCCCATTGCTGCTGTCTCCATCGCCACACTCTGCTGCCATGTGCCACTTTCAGGTCTCTTCACACTGCTGGTGTGTTTAATTTTTTGACATAGGGTGCAGGCAGATTACGGGCCTCACATAGCTGCTGCCAGGCCCCTAATCTGCCATGGGCCCCTATATACCGCCTCCTCATGCTGCTGCCAAGTCTAGAGTCTCTCATGGGTCCCTGTACGGCCTCCCATTGCTGCTGTCTCCATCGCCACACTCTGCTGCCATGTGCCACTTTCAGGTCTCTTCACACTGCTGGTGTGTTAAATTTTTTGACATAGGGTGCAGGCAGATTACGGGCCTCACATAGCTGCTGCCAGGCCCCTAATCTGCCATGGGCCCCTATATACCGCCTCCTCATGCTGCTGCCAAGTCCAGAGTCTGTCATGGTCCCTGTACGGCCTCCCATTGCTGCTGTCTCCATCGCCACAGTCTGCTGCCATGTGCCACTTTCAGGTCTCTTCACACTGCTGGTGTGTTAAATTTTTTGACATAGGGTGCAGGCAGATTACGGGCCTCACATAGCTGCTGCCAGGCCCCTAATCTGCCATGGGCCCCTATATACCGCCTCCTCATGCTGCTGCCAAGTCCAGAGTCTGTCATGGTCCCTGTACGGCCTCCCATTGCTGCTGTCTCCATCGCCACACTCTGCTGCCATGTGCCACTTTCAGGTCTCTTCACACTGCTGGTGTGTTAAATTTTTTGACATAGGGTGCAGGCAGATTACGGGCCTCACATAGCTGCTGCCAGGCCCCTAATCTGCCATGGGCCCCTATATACCGCCTCCTCATGCTGCTGCCAAGTCCAGAGTCTGTCATGGTCCCTGTACGGCCTCCCATTGCTGCTGTCTCCATCGCCACAGTCTGCTGCCATGTGCCACTTTCAGGTCTCTTCACACTGCTGGTGTGTTAAATTTTTTGACATAGGGTGCAGGCAGATTACGGGCCTCACATAGCTGCTGGCAGGCCCCTAATCTGCCATGGGCCCCTATATACCGCCTCCTCATGCTGCTGCCAAGTCCAGAGTCTGTCATGGTCCCTGTACGGCCTCCCATTGCTGCTGTCTCCATCGCCACAGTCTGCTGCCATGTGCCACTTTCAGGTCTCTTCACACTGCTGGTGTGTTAAATTTTTTGACATAGGGTGCAGGCAGATTACGGGCCTCACATAGCTGCTGCCAGGCCCCTAATCTGCCATGGGCCCCTATATACCGCCTCCTCATGCTGCTGCCAAGTCCAGAGTCTGTCATGGTCCCTGTACGGCCTCCCATTGCTGCTGTCTCCATCGCCACAGTCTGCTGCCATGTGCCACTTTCAGGTCTCTTCACACTGCTGGTGTGTTAAATTTTTTGACATAGGGTGCAGGCAGATTACGGGCCTCACATAGCTGCTGCCAGGCCCCTAATCTGCCATGGGCCCCTATATACCGCCTCCTCATGCTGCTGCCAAGTCCAGAGTCTGTCATGGTCCCTGTACGGCCTCCCATTGCTGCTGTCTCCATCGCCACACTCTGCTGCCATGTGCCACTTTCAGGTCTCTTCACACTGCTGGTGTGTTAAATTTTTTGACATAGGGTGCTGGCAGATTACGGGCCTCCTATCGCTGCTGCCAGGCCCCTAATCTGCCATGGGCCCCTATATACCGCCTCCTCATGCTGCTGCCAAGTTCAGAGTCTGTCATGGGTCCCTGTACGGCCTCCCATTGCTGCTGTCTCCATCGCCACACTCTGCTGCCATGTGCCACTTTCATTTCTCCTCACACACTGCTGGTGTGTTGAATTTTTTGACATAGGGTGCTGGCAGATTACGGGCCTCCTATAGCTGCTGCCAGGCCCCTAATCTGCCATGGGCCCCTATATACCGCCTCCTCATGCTGCTGCCAAGTTCAGAGTCTGTCATGGGTCCCTGTACGGCCTCCCATTGCTGCTGTCTCCATCGCCACACTCTGCTGCCATGTGCCACTTTCAGGTCTCCTCACACTGCTGGTGTGTTGAATTTTTTGACATAGGGTGCTGGCAGATTACGGGCCTCCTATAGCTGCTGCCAGGCCCCTAATCTGCCATAAGCCCCTATATACCGCCTCCTCATGCTGCTGCCAAGTCCAGAGTCTGTCATGGGTCCCTGTACGGCCTCCCATTGCTGCTGTCTCCATCGCCACACTCTGCCATGTGCCACTTTCAGGTCTCCTCACACACTGCTGGTGTGTTGAATTTTTTGACATAGGGTGCTGGCAGATTACGGGCCTCCTATAGCTGCTGCCAGGCCCCTAATCTGCCGTAGGCCCCTATATACCGCCTCCTCATGCTGCTGCCAGGTCCAGAGTCTCTCATGGGTCCCTGTACGGCCTCCCATTGCTGCTGTCTCCATCGCCACACTCTGCCATGTGCCACTTTCAGGTCTCCTCACACTGCTGGTGTGTTCCATTTTTTGTCATAGGGTGCTGGCAGATTATGGGCCTCCCATAACTGCTGCCAGGCCCCTAATCTGCCATGGGCCCCTATACCGACTCCTCATGCTGTGACGTTGCAACAACGTGGAATTCAACCCTACATATGTTAGACCGCCTTTACGAACAGCAAAAGGCCATCACAGATTTCCTGATGTTAAAAGCAGATAAAGGTACTCCCTGTGTAACTTAGATGTCAGCCATTGGCAGCTCATGCGTGACACCTGCGCTTGCTCAGGCCCTTTGAGGAGGCCACGCTATTCGTGAGTCGGCAGGACTATGGGATGAACGACGTCATTCCTCTGTTGCACGTCCTGGAACAAATGCTGTTAACAATGGCTGGTCAGGGTGCGGTAGACGTGGCGCACAGATCTCAACGCCACATGGCCCCTGTGGGGGCAGGACTGGAAGAAGAGGAGGAGGTAGAGGAGGACATTGGTGCTCAGGAATTATTGAGTGAAATGGGTGGTTTTTCCACTCAGCGGACAGGAGTGGAGGAGCAGGAGCATCTGGTAGAGGAGGAGGAAGAGGAGACAGAGGACCTAGACGCACCGTGGCAGTATGCTGTGGAGATGGAGGCAGGGAGTCCCTCGCATTCCTTGGCACAAATGGCCCATAGCATGCTCGGTTGCTTGCGTAGCGACAGCCGAATAATAACCATCAGACAGAGGGATGACTTTTGGCTGTCCACCTTGTTGGACCCTCGCTACCGTTCAAAAATGGTGGCCTTTTTCACACCTGCTGAGAGGGAGGCCAAAATAACGTACTATAAAAAACACCTATGTAGTCAGCTGGTCTCTGCCTGTCTGCGCCAACGTCCATCCTCAGACACTGTGGGCCCTGTGCGCTCGTGTTCCGCTGCCATGGCAGCAGGGGAGGGGTGGGGTGGTAGGAGCAGTGGCAGCTCCACCAGCAGCGGCTGCCTCAGTCTGCAGTCGATGATGAGTAGCTTTCTTCACCAGCGCAGTGAGGAAACTACTAACCAGCCGCAGCAGCAGCAGCAGCATCAGGTGGACCTGGAGCAGGACCTCAAACAACAGGCTTAGGCCTACTTGGACAGCACCCTGCCAACCGAGGTAGACAATCCCCTTGACTACTGGGCAACGAAACTTGACCTTTGGCCCCAACTAGCTGAATTTGCCCTTGAAAGGCTGTCATGCCCGGCCAGTAGCGTGGCATCGGAGCGCGTGTTTAGTGCGGCAGGAGGTATTGCAACTCCGCGGAGGACACGACTGTCCACCCAAAGTGTGGAGAGACTCACGTTTGTGAAAATGAATCAGGCGTGGATTAGTCTGGATTTCAAACCACCAGTTCCTGACACAACTGACTAAATCCGCCATGAATCATGCCCCAAACATGTGCCACTTTCAGGTCTCCTCACACTGCTGGTGTGTTCCATTTTTTGTCATAGGGTGCTGGCAGATTACGGGCCTCCCATAGCTGCTGCCAGGCCCCTAATCTGCCATGGGCCCCTATACCGCCTCCTCATGCTGCTGCCAAGTCCAGAGTCTCTCATGGGTCCCTGTACGGCCTCCCATTGCTGCTGCCTCCATCGCCACACTCTGCCATGTGCCACTTTCAGGTCTCCTCACACTGCTGGTGTGTTCCATTTTTTGTCATAGGGTGCTGGCAGATTACGGGCCTCCCATAGCTGCTGCCAGGCCCCTAATCTGCCATGGGCCCCTATACCGCCTCCTCATGCTGCTGCCAGGTCCAGAGTCTCTCATGGGTCCCTGTACGGCCTCCCATTGCTGCTGTCTCCATCGCCACACTCTGCCATGTGCCACTTTCAGGTCTCCTCACACTGCTGGTGGGTTCCATTTTTTGTCATAGGGTGCTGGCAGATTACGGGCCTCCCATAGCTGCTGCCAGGCCCGTAATCTGCCATGGGCCCCCGTACCGACTCCTCATGCTGCTGCCAGGCCCGTAATCTGTCATGGGCCCCTGTTGTCGCTTGTTGGCATATTCCGCTCGTTCAGATGCTCCTTCTCCTGCTACTCATCTTCACGGATTCCGTCAGCAGTCTTTCTTGGAATCCGTTTCCAAGAGACAACAGTTTGCGAGCACG
This sequence comes from Staurois parvus, assembly GCF_062004578.1. Taxonomy (NCBI): domain Eukaryota; kingdom Metazoa; phylum Chordata; class Amphibia; order Anura; family Ranidae; genus Staurois; species Staurois parvus. The sequence goes on along the minus strand of NW_028318034.1, from coordinate 1,577,765 downwards.
CACCCGACGGTGCAGAAGCTGAACGTCCTCCTGTCCAAGTTGCTGCTGCCAGGCTCGTAATCTGTCATGCGCCCCTGTACCGCCTCCTCATGCTGCTGCCAGGTCCAGAGTGTGTCATGGGCCCCCGTACCGACTCCTCATGCTGCTGCCAGGCCCGTAATCTGTCATGGGCCCCTGTACCGCCTCCCCATGCTGCTGCCAGGTCCAGAGTGTGTCATGGGTCCCTGTACGGCCTCCCATTGCTGCTGCCAGGCCCGTAATCTGCCATGGGCCCCTGTACCGACTCCTCATGCTGCTGCCAGGCCCGTAATCTGTCATGGGCCCCTGTACCGCCTCCTCATGCTGCTGCCAGGTCCAGAGTGTGTCATGGGTCCCTGTACGGCCTCCCATTGCTGCTGTCTCTATCGCCACACTCTGCCATGTGCCACTTTCAGGTCTCCTCACACTGCTGGTGGTTTCCATTTTTGTCATAGGGTGCTGTATGGCCTCCCATTGCTGCTGCCTCCACCGCCACACTGTGGCTCCACACTCTGGTTTTGGCCCCGTGACTGCCCAAATGAGTGAAGTGTGCGGTGATTCTAAGATCGACGGCACTCATCTGCATGTCATACTGACTGACAGTATTATTTCTCTTCCCCAGCAGACTCCAAGGGCATTTAAATTAAAGGTACAGTGTTCTGCACTAATATTAAGTCTCTCTGAAGCCTAGAAACACCCTTTTTTAAGTTAAATTCACAGCGAATTTATTCGACTCGAATCGAATATTGTCCACGAATTCGCCGAATCAGTCGAATCGAATTTTTCATTTCTTCGCTCATCTCTAGCTGTAACCAGTAACGGACTGACAAAACATGGGGCTCCCAGGCAATAGGGGATCATGGGGCCCCTGTGTCCTTGCCCAAACTAAAAAAAAGCCTATGAAAAAGGTACCAGGGGCATCTCATGGGGCCCCCTACTGACCCTGGGCCCTCGGGCAGTGCCCAAGTTTCCAAATTGTCAGTTCGCCCCTGGCTGTAACCCACTGAAAGGTTAGTTTATTAAATTTACATGCACAAACGCCTCTGTATGCTCTTTTTTTTTTTTTTTACAAACAAAAACAACTGACATTATATATTGCACATTTTACACTTGTCTTCTTGAATGTTAAGAGAAGTGTATTTACTGGTTTACATATCGCCAGAAGAGACTCATGTAGAGTTTAAAATGAGACTACAGGGAGAAAAAATTTATGAACTTCAATAGAAATAACATTGAGAACTTGAAAGCAGCTTGTAAATGGAATCTATTTTCCTTGATCCTCTGTTTATATTTATGGTCTAGGTATAAATTATAGTAAAGCCAGGTTGAGATTGCTGGATATCATCTTAGAACAATTTTGTTTTACTACTTCTGCTGCTAGTTTTGTCATTTAGGTATTTTATTCATCCTTTTTGGGTTTTTTGCATAATATTATGTTTTAATGGTTGGTTGATCATCTTATGCTGAAACATAAGCCAAAATATTTTACATTAAAAACTACTGTAAAAGTAGACTTAAAGTGTAAGTTGACTTTTACTAACTTTGTACAAAAATCCCCATGTACAATTCCAAACCCAATAAATAGTACAGACCAGTGGTCCTCATTTTAAAATAATGCTACTGATTTCCTTTACAGATATAGTCATGGAGGGTGGGGGGTTCCATAGAAACTGTTGACCCCTTGATCCCCCTCTGTACTGTTGTTTGCAGGATGAACTGGACACTACAGGCTGCTACTTGGGCCTATTCCAACTGTGTGAGAAGGAGAATGTGAACTGTACATAGTTTGAATGAGCATGGCACATCTCATGGTACATTAGCATGACGAGCAAGAAGAAATAATAAATAAATAGGTTATGTGGTGTATTATTAGTGGTCAGTGGAGTGCCACTTAATATAAGTGATTAGGGAAAAAAAGTGCCCCTTTGTCTTTGGAAATGATAGAAAAGTGTTTCATCTGATAATGGTGTTTTTTCAGGAGTTTATCTGAATGTCAGACTTTTAGCTTGTTTGGTAGGAGCCAAACGTCATATATAGTAGCGGTTTTTTTTCTGTCACTATTACATATAACAGTTTCCTCTGTCAATGCCTATTAAGGAAGCAGTGGGTGACAGCAACTGCAGTATCCTTGGAAACCAGTGATGCCACCAGGAGCGGACTGACAACTCATGGGGCCCCCGGGCAATAGAGGACCATGGGGCCCCTGTGTCCTTGCCCAAACTCAAACCACACCAAAAAAGCCTATGAAAAAGGTACCAGGGGCATATCATGGGGCCCCCTACTGACCCTGGGCCCTCAGGCATTGCCCGAGTTCCCAAATGGTCAGTCCGCCCCTGGATGCCACCATGCCCTGTTTGTTTGCTGTCATGGCCATGTAAACTAAGGGGCAGGGATGCTGCTGAGATCACTGACCAAATATGGCTACATGGCCATATTTAGTCAATGACATTGCTGGGTATACCCCACCGCTTTGTTTACATTTATCTTCAGGGACTGAAGTTATCATTCATGGCAAGTGTAATAACAGGATTGGACATGTAAAGGATTTGTAAAAAAAAATATGTGTCTATCACACTTTTCACTTTTTTTTCTCAATGAATAGGGGCACTATGTGCCACATATGCATTCATGTATTGGGGTGGTAATGGGGGCCCCCCTTAATTTTAAAAGGGATTTCCAAATCCCAATAATCCATTCACCTGCAGACCTCCAAAACTATTCGACCAGGGTTGTGGGGTGGTGGAGAAAATGTCCATGTCTTCATCAACATGGTGACAAAGTGCTTTGCCTCCCCTTGTTGAGGGCATGTGGTCTGGTATGGTTCAGATAAGGGGGCCAAATATTTCTCCCTTTTCCTGGTTTGCTAGGCTTCATGTGTGGATAAAGGTCTGATATGGATTTTCATGATGGGGACTTATGCTTTTTTTTCTTGCATGATGGGATTCCCCCTTGAAATTCATACTTGACCCCATAGCTCTAATATAGAATCCAGTGCTGTCTTTTTTTTGTTTGTTTGTTTTTTTTTGTCTTGACATCCATACCAGATCCACTTTAAGGATAAAGGTCTGGTATATATTGTTTTTTTGTGGGGTTCCCCATTAAAATCTATTTCAGAGTCTCATTTAGGATAAGCATCTGGTATAGATGAAGGAAATCTTCAGTCTCTTTGTTTACAGACAGAAGTAAGGGACCAGGACCACTTGCCAACCGTGCTATAGCAGAAATATGGCTACAGCGCGGTTGGCTAGTTCTAGGAAGGCATCTATTGACATCCTCCCAAAACCCCACCCCTGCAGGCCCCCGGACCCGCATCAGGTGAGCTCTTTGACCACTGTGTCCTTCGGAAACAGCTGATCACAGATTGCGGTAGAGGGCCTAGCACAGCGGTCCTTTACCATGTGATCAGCTGTGTCCAATCACAGCCGATCACATTGTAACAGTCTTCCCGAGTAGCAGCAGTCTTTTCCTCATGCAGTGAGGAAAGAAGAGCCGGTAAGAGGCAATTCTGACAGGGAACATGTACACTAATAATAAGGGCACTCATAATCAGTGCTGTGATTATCAGTGCAGTCCCATAAGCGCCAATCAGTGTCCATAAGTGCAACCTGTCAGTACCCATCAATGCAATTTATGAGTGTCCATCAGTACCCATAAGTACCACCTAACAGTGCCCTCAGTGCCACCTATCAGTGACCATCAGTGCCTCCTCATCAGTGTCCATCAATGCCACCTCATCAGCACCCATCAGTGCATCATATCAGTGCCCATCAGTGCAGCCTCATCAGTGCAAATTTTATAACAGAAACTAAAAGAAAAATGTGTTCATTTTAGGTCTTTTTTCATTTGTTTGGTAAAAAACTAAAAACCAAGAAGTGATTAAATACCACGAAAAGAAAGCTCTATCTGGCTCAAATTTTGGGTACAGCATTGTATGACTGCGCAATTGTCATTTAAGGTGCAACAGCACAGACGGCTGAAAATTGGCCTGGGCAGGTAGGGGGAGAACGTGCCTGGTAGACAGTGGTGAAGCTAGACATTCTTTCACCTGGGGCAAAGACTCAGGCCTCCTGATGTGTGATTTTTGAGGCACAGGAAGGGACTGAGGACAGATTCCCCATATCCATATCTTTATCTGCAGCCTCATCGCTACATACAGAGTGCAGGGTTCTGGGGTGTTCTGTGTACAGACTGCAGGGTTTAGGGGTGCAGTGTGTACAGAGTGCAGGATTTAGGGGTGTGTTCTGTACAGAGTGCAGGGTTTAGGCTTGCGCTATTTACAGAGTGCAGGGTTTAGGGGTGCTCTGTGTACAGAGTGCAGGGTTTAAGGGTTGCTGTGTACAGAGTGTAGGTTTAGGGGTGCGCTATGTACACAATGCAGAGGTTTAGGAGTGTGCAGTGTACAGAGTGCAAGGTTAAGGGGGGATCTATGTACAGAGTGCAGGGTTTAGGGGTGTGGTATATACAGAGTGCAGGGTTTAGGGTTGCTCTACATACAGAGATCAGGGTTCAGGGGTGGTCAATGTACAGAGAGCAGGGTTTAGGGGTGCATTGTGTACAGAGTGCAAGGTTTAGGTGTGCGCTACGTATAGGGTCTCCGCAGCAGCCAGCATGATAGAGAGCAGGGAGAGAGAAGAGGAGAATGAGTGCCAAGGAAGATTATGTTGCAATATATGTATCAATCACATGCTGAATTTCTCCGTGCTGAAAAGGATTATGCCTTTATTCATCCCAACCGCTTACTGCACAACTAGCCATCAGGAGAGGATAGGTCCCTGCAGGGACCCAGAAGAACATGGAGGGTGGGGGAACAAAAACGAATATGGGGACTGGACAGCTTAAGAAAAAGGGGCATGGACAGGAGTGATAGCTGGGGTGACATTTGCTGGTACTAATCTCTGTATTTTTCCTCCTGCAGCAGCTGAATGCTGGCGGGAGGGAGAGGAGTTTCAGCTGTTGCAGGAAGATCAGTACCAGCAGTGGCACCCCTCTCAATGCCAGGCCTGGGGCAGTTAAACTGAATTTTTTTCTTTGCAAATGGCAGTTTTACTGTAGTAGATTGTTTAGATCATATAGATGCATCACTTCACAAGCAGGTTATTATTTAAAATAATTTTGCATTCATAATGTTGCCCTTTAATCATTATTAAAATTATTGCTCCCCATCAGCAGATTTTTTTTTGTTTTGGTACATGTTCCTCAGGGCAGCACCCAGTCCCCAATGCCATTTGTTTGATAATATCTTGCCTATTAATGAAGAAAATGGCAATTACTGTTTTATTACCATTTGGCTCCCATCAACTTTAATGGGGTTTTGATTTGACAACCAAACTTCAGTAATGTTCCCAAAGCCACCTTAAACCAAACCCAGGTATGTTAGGCCCATCCATTTTCTGTAGGAAGAATAGCTCTGGTTAAGAAAAGCTGTTAAGGATGTAATAATTTTATTATCTTAGAGGACCTCTCAGTAAATCTGCAGCTTCCACCTTGGTAAAAAGTTTGAAAAAGGATTTTTATAAAAAAAAAATCATCTTTGCTTCTGGTTAAAATTCTGATCCTGCCCCCTTTCTATTGATTTCCATTTTTATATGCGTAAATGGCCCCAAATCCTCCAATGTGACATTGCCATGGATCAATGGAGCAGGATTTGGGAGGCTGCCTCCAGATCTTCTATATGTGTTGTATATAAAGAAAACACTTACAAAATTCTGATGTTTTGGTATAGGTCCCCTGAGGTTCTCCATGCTCGTAATCCAAATGTTTCTTATGTCTTCTGGCATTGTGGTGAAGAAACTGGCCCTCTTTTCCACATTTTTTGGGCTTGCCAGTACAATGCACCCTTTTGGAGAGAGGTACTTAACCTGCTATGGCTACTTTTGCGGGCTTCTATTCCATTTGAGCCCATCCACTTTTTGCTGGGCCTACCTTTTTCAGGCCTCTCCAAATTTGCAAGGAAACTTTCCTCCCACATTTTAACGGTGGCAAGGGGAACCATTGCTATGCATTGGCTTTCTACTACGCCTCCTACGCTATCGGAGTTGTTGAAGGTTATAGCAGAAATTAAAAAAAGGGAGTACCTCACTGCTTTGCATGCTAACTCTGTACCCACTTTTGAAGCAGTTTGGGATCCATGGGATACTTCCAATTCTGATTTGTCTGCTCAATTGTCTGTAAATGATTGTTAATCCACTGTTCTGTATTGACATTATGTGTATTTATGTACCTGTCATCGATGAACCTATTTATCTGCCCTTCTGTTGCGTTGTGTTTGTCATACCATGTTTCTATGCAACTCTGTTTGTTGTAAATGTTTGAAAATCAATAAAAACTTAATTAAAAAAAAAAAATTCTGATCCTAGTGCATGACCTAACCTTTAAAGTCCATTTCCAGCCAAAATATTCCATTTGGTTTCAGATAGAATGGGGAAGGACAAGAAGGGGCCCATTTATGATACAACCACTAATGATGGAGAGCAGATAACACTATCTGCCATCCACTGCACTCTGCAAGGCTACTCCATTCATGGTGTGAATTTTGCAGTCCATTCATAAAATGCAGACTGTGGTGTGGAGTATACTTAACACAGCAAAGAGAATACAGTATTTGAATTAAGGGCTAGCTGTAAGACTTTGACAGGTGACCTTAGTGGGCTTTACTCCCTAACTTTTTAAACCAAAAAAACTCTATTTATTTATTACAGGTACTTATATAGTGTTGTGAATTTACGCAGCACTTTACATATATATTGTACATTCAAATCAGTCTCTAACCGTCAAGGTGCTTACAATTTAGACAGGATCCAATTAACCTACCAGCATGTCTTTGAAGTGTGGGAGGAAACCGGAGTACCTGGAGGAAACCCACGCAGGCACAGGGAGAACAAGCAAACTCCAGGCAGGTGATGCTGTGGTTGGGATTCGAACCAAAGACCCAATACTGCCAGGTGGAAGTGTTCTATTCATTTTACTAATAATAAGCACATTTGTAAAGTTTGTAATTTAGAAAGTATTTCAGCTAGGGACAGTAAGTTAGCATTTTCAGAATCAATAGCGATGTTTCTCTCAGTACAGGTTAACTTTAGGTTGGCAAAAGCATGTGATGTCTTTTCTGCCTAATTGTACAGTATATATTTGTATATTTAGTTTTAATTTTGAATAAATAATATTTCTCTTAATACAGATTGACTTTCAGGTTGTAGTAGTGTGAACCAAGTTTCAGGTTGCCAAAATAAATGTGATGTCTTTCCTGACTATTTGTATATATAAGTACTTGTATATATTTTTTAATTTTGAAAAATCTTATTTCAGCTTTTTTATAATACTGCAGAAAAATGACCTGCATCAGTGCGACTCATAGCAAGGCGAGAGAAAAGGTTTATTTGAGCTTATTTGAGTTTATTGGAGCTTGCTGTTGGCTGTCAGCTTATTGTATGACCATAAAGTGCTTTTTGACCATCCTAACTGGGGTCAATAATTTCTGGTGAGTGAGGAATTCACTTATTGCCTACACGTGGTGGAAACGAAAATCTTTTGATCTACAGGTTACCATTTCATGGGACTGTTATACACTATATTTTTAATATATTTTGTCTGGGACTTTAAGTCACTTTATGTTGCTATGAGATTATCTTGTTTTCATTTGTCACATGTCTTATTGATTTAGCACCTACCTATTCACAATTTTATTTCACAAATGTATTTCACTATTTAGGGACAGCTGATATTATTGCTGGCCTAGTGCTGGCACCATTTACAATTTTCCGATGCTATTCACTGATTAAGGTTTTGTAAGGTGCCACAATATTGTTTATTCACAATAACTATCTACATGCATGTTCAAGGTGTTTTGGAATTTAGAAAGTATTAAGGAACGATATAGCCAGGCAGCAAGCATATTCAGAAGGAGATCAAAATATAATTATTTATCTCAGTACAGACTATTTTTAATTTGGAAAAATGTGTTTCTGTTTATTTGCATATATTAGTATATTTTGTTTTAATTTTGAAAAAAAAATCTTATTTCAATTTTAGAATATGAAAACAAAGTTTATACTGTTTTACGGCAATTATTTTGGAAAAAGTGCCAATGAAAACGATCTGTAGTTGTCTAAAATTATTTTTAAGGCCTGTTAAAGTCAAGCTTTGGTTTGTATTTATTATGTTGAAGCTGGAAAGGTTTCTACCCAGTGATATGTCTACTATGAAGCTGAAAATTCTATAGGAATGTTCTTTTGGCATTCCAAACAGATGTATCTGCCATATTTACAAGAAAATATGGCACTGCCTTGTTTCCACAATTATGTTTGAATGTATTTATGAATTTCTGATATATAAAACATTCAATGTTTGGAGTCACATAGGGAAGCCAAACTATGTGGGAAAAGATGGGGAAGGTTAAAATGTAATCCTTTCTAAACCTTGTTTGATGAAACGAGTTGTCTTTTCCATAACATACTATAGAAGAAGCATGTCAGAAAAATTTCCTTTAGCATATCAGATTTGGATACCAGTATCATGCTGGTAAATATTACTGGAACGGGTAGGAATATGTTGTTAGTAAGAAATACATATAAAAAGAATACAAAGAAAACCTTTCAGTTTGGCCAGTCATATAGGAGCAGATCTCTTATCAAACTTTTTGCAACATTTTTTACTTACTCAGTTGTATTTATATATTTTTAGGCTGAGTCAATAAAACTGTAATAAATTATTATTATACATTATTTATGTGGCGCCAAAGGGTTTGCTCAGCGCTGTACATTAGCGAGGGGGACAAAATAAATAAAATGATACAAGGGTGGAGCTGCCAACAACCTATCAAGTTTCACCTTTCAACTATAATAGTTTAGGGCAGATTATTTAACATTTTTGAATTGTACTAGGAAATCCATTTTCTTTTTACTTTCTTTTATGTCTTATTTCCAGTGTCAGCTAAACATCATTGAAGTTTGCTAACAGTGACAGCATTGGACCATGTTTAGACAATTTGTATTGGCACAGCTCTGCTTGTAATTTCCACTACAATGTTACATGGTGGCAGAGAAGGACCACAGTTGGGGGACAGTTGAAGTGCTTGAATAAGGGCATTCAGGTATTTAATTAACAAAAGCAACACATTTTAACATATTTATGTGACGGTCGCGGCATCAGACTCCCAGCCCTTCTCACCGACTTGTGACCGAAGGGCGCTGTCACGTGCGTAACAATGCCACGCTCAGCTGCAACCTGCACAAAGATTTTCCAACTCACTGGACCACAATCTGTGTGCCGCAGCCTGAGAGCGATTGTTACTGAGTCAGGTTAATTACGCAATTAACCCTTCACACTGCCACCACCGCCTTTTTGTACAGAGAAGGAGGAAACTCGCCAATCTTAGCAGTAACACTATGATGTTTGAATAATCGTATGTATACACACTGTCACCGCAGGCAGATGTATATAGAACTTTAAAACACACAGTAGCACTGTTCAGAGACAGGGATTCTTAGTTTGCATTAAAGAGATTTAGAAACAGTTCAACACTTTTCAGAAAATAAGATTTATTACTAAAAAGGTCAAAATGGTGCAATAAAAGTATTTACAGAAAAAGATGTAGCTAATATATATATATAAATACAGAGAGCAATACCACAATAGAGAGATAACAGAAAGAAGTTTAGAGAGGTAGAGTACTTGCCATCAGCCTTGGTTTAAGCAGATCAAGGTCCTGAATAAAAGGGTACCTTTCTCCCCAGTTAGTTCCTGATGTTAAAAGGGAGATCTCTTCATCTTCCTCTCTCAGGCCTGACAGCCTTTTTTGTAGTCCTCCAGCAGGGGGTGTCTCTGAAGCCAAGGGCCAATTGCCTATTTGGGGAGGGGGGGTCTAGTCGGAGACCCAAGCTAGAACCAAAATCCCTCCCAAGCTATACCAGGGTCAATAACCTTCTCTAGATACGTGTAGCATCCTATCCATGGGTAGGATAATCTGCAGAATAATATTCTGAACGTCCAAATGCCACATATGACATATCTGGCTGTGACGGTTAAGGAAATATCACTTTCTGCTCTTGGGTAGACATAATCTAGGGGTGTAAGGTATCAGGTGACTTGTATTAAAATGACCAATCTGAATATATGTTTTGTGTTATTGTATGTATTTCCTACGAGAAATTTGGAACGTGTATAAAAAAAGTGGTCTCTAAATGAGATATAGGTTTTACTACTATCCCGTAATGCTTTTGAAGTCCAGTGAATGACAGGTTTCTAGTTTTACAATCAGCTTCAGAGCAAGAGTTTGCCAGACACTCTGGCATCAGCTAATTGGGTTTACAACCATGAAGGATATCCAACTGTGTCCTGTGCACTCCTGAACCCAGCACGCGGACCACGTGTCACTCAACAGAGAGGGGGGGGAGCTGATTTGGAGTGAGAAATGATACAAGATGGAGGGTGTTTGGCAAAATGGATGTTCGCATCCATATTTGTACATACAATTGCTACAATTGAAATCTTTAGAAACTACATTACTGTAGTTTTAAAGCCAAAATGTTTTAAATACTTGCCTGTGTCCTCAATCAATCCAAACCTATGCATGGCTGCATCTCTTCTCTCCCTTTTCTTCCTCTTCACCCAAAGACTCAAGCAGCAGGAGCCATTGACTCCTGCTGATGTTAATCAAATGCTGTGAGGAGGAAGTTGGGCCAAGCCGCACTGTATGTGGAGCTCGGCTTCATAGACACAGGAAGCTTGGGATCAAGCATGCACTGTGTGGCCCCTTAGCAAGCGGCTTGCTATGGAGACACACGGAGAAGAGGAAGAGCCAAGATTACCATCAGAGGACCCCAGAAGAAAAGATTTGGAGCCAGTTTGTGCAAAACCATTACACAGAGCAGTTTTTAGTGATTGGGTGTTGATCTGCTTTAAAGAAAATATAAACAGGAATTAAGATGATGACAACATCTACATTTCTTTTTTCAATTTCTTTTCATTGTGTTTGATGAATCAGCCCCATAGTCACATGAATGTAGCAGATGATGTTTGGAGTCTGTTTTAGGCTATTACTCTTTCTTGCCCCTTGCACTACTTTATTTTTATAAGAGAGTCTTCATTCAGCTGCATGGTATGTTCATGTTATGTAGTATATGACTAGCTTTTGGTTGCTCACACACTACCTGGCCAGCTCAGTGGATTGCTTTAAAAAAGGCCGACATTCTTTCTTGGATACACAGAATATAACTGGATACTAACATTTATAGGTAAATTTGATGCAGGGAATATCCGATTGCCTCTCGGGCATCAGGAAGGACATTTTTCCCCTGAAAGAGCAAATTGGATCATGCCTTGCTGGTTTTTTTGCCTTCCTCTGGATCAACTGTGGGTGTAGAATTATAACTTTTTTTTTTATGGTTGAACTGGATGGACTTTTTTCAGCCAGACTAACTATGTAACTATGTGACCTGATATGGGCAAGTGATAAGACTGAGCCAAGCATAGACAGTGTAAAGGGTGATATAATAAGCAAGATTAACATCTGGAAATCTTTGTAACTTAAACCAGTATTTATAGAATAGGAAGGCATTGCTGACATCTTCTTTTGAAACTGCTAGCTTCTTGGCTGCTTTGATGAACCACTGGCTTCAATATTAAGAGACAATATCTGAAAAGAATGTGCAGAAGGAGGAGATGTTCTGATTTCACATTGAGTTTCTAATATGCATGCTTTTCTAGATCAGTGATTTAGAAAGTGTTTAAGTCAGAGACAGCCAGGTGATCAGTATTTTTATAAAAGTCAGCAATAGCAGCTCATCTACTTTATGGCTTACACTAGCCTTTTTCAATCAGGTGCCCATGCAGCCTGGGGTGCTTTCAGGTTTCTTCAGGGACGCCATGGCAAAATGCCTACAAATTGGCACAAAATTGTATACAAAGCAGTGGGTTGATCAAGCCTGCCTTTAGGGACACAAAGCAATAGGCTTTCATTGTGCATCATTATAACCTTTCAGCTGCAGGAACCTAACAACTGACAACATTCTCTGTTGATAAGGATGGTGTCAGGCACCTGCACAACATCCTTGTTTGCCCCTCTCCTTTAGCACTGGGGTCACATTAGCTGAGTGAGGGAGAGGAACTAATGGAGAAAAGAAGCACTAGAATATTAGTCAGTACTAGTGTGCAAAGGTGTTAATCCTTTGGAAGTATAAACTACCTCTAATGTAAAACTAGGTGGAGAAACACTGGATTAGACTGACAAAAAGCTGTACAAACATTGCTAGAGTATGGGAATGTCAAGTGCTAGGAGACTCTCCATATCCTTCAGCATCAACATTATCCATTTACAAAACCACGCTACATTGATTTTTTTGCACAGATCACCACCCAGCTCTGTAGATCTGTAACTTGGTGTAGTTGTTTTAGTGCCAAAAACTAGTGTAGAGCTTCTGTTGCATAACCCTCTTATCTCCCAACACCTTAAATATAATCTACTCTGTCCAGTGTCGGAAGCCTGACAAAAATACCCAGTACTTCTGAATATGGAGACATGTTACTCAATCCATGTAACAGGACTGGATCAATCAGCACTTTTGCAGGAATCTATAGCCCTGTGTAAGATAAAATTCCAGCAAATTGTAGCTTACAAGGGGCTTTCCATTTGCTCCAAGAGGTTGAATAGAGAAGTGTGGAAGTCTGCATGAAGGTGAACAAGTTGCTTTGCCTAGTGTCAGCAAGTACAGTTATAAAACTATTAGCATTGCCATTCTAGTTCTGGTAAACACCAATTCATCTGCTGAACATGTAAAAAATGGGTAATCCAGATACTGTACATGTGATAAAATGAAAAAGATAAGCATGTGAGCAAAGCACACAGTGGACTTTGAACCTACGTCCATGCCAGAATGATATCACTACCATTTTCTTGAAATAACTGAAAAAAATGTGTATACCTTCATAACTCCATTGCTAGAAGGATTTATTGAACTGAGGCTATGGCTAATACAAGCGAATATATATCATCTGGTGTCCTCTTCACCTGACTCAGGTTTCAACAGTTACAGCTATCCAGGTTTGATCTGCTTGTCAGAAGACAAGCAATATTAATTCTTACATGTGAACAGTCACCAGTTTGTTTAATATCATCAGACTGACTCAGATCTAAGAAAATCCATTTTCTCTCTTTTATGGTCTCCTGAGCTAAAAACTGGTTTTGAAGAAATTGTTGTCCTAATCATTAGGGTCTGCTACAAAAAAGTGTAAAGAAATTATAGAGAATATATTGTGTTTATATATAATATGAAAAAAATAGCTATGAGCAGGGGCAGACTGACCATTTGGAAACTCGGGCAGTAGGGGGCCCCATGAGATGCCCCTGGTACCTTTTTCATAGGCTTTTTTGAGTTTGGCCAATGACACAGGGGCCCCATGATCCCCTATTGCCCGGGGGCCCCATGAGTTGTCAGTCCGCCCCTGGCTATGAGTTACGAGAGACCATACATCCTAGATAATAGGGTGCTTCAAACATTCTACTGTGCAACTTAGGTCAAATAAGTCCCAGCATTTAAATTTGCATTTGCTTAGCAATGATTAAAACCTGTATTGAACTGATGAAGTTTAGAGATGAGAGAGCAGACAGACATTGATGCAAATAACATTCAACCTGGTAACTTTGATAAAGGCAATGGGTATTTCATATATTATAGTACATGTAAACTCTCACCTTGTTAAACAACCCATTCAGCTTAAACAGAAATGAAAGGCAAACATTTGTGAATACATATAACAAAAAACATTATAAATACCTTTTTTTCCCTTTTTATAAGTGATCCCATACCCTCTGTTCTCAACTGCATAAGGAGCTCAGGGAGCTAGAGGAAGGAAAAACATCAGCACACTGGTCTTCCTAGTGAATGGCTGTGCAAGGAAGAGGGGGGTGTCAGCAGAAGTCTGATCACTGGAGGAGAGCAGGCTGAGTTCTATGCACAGGCGGAAAACTGACCACACTGTGCTCTCATGCTCTCATGCCTAGTGTGTTCAACGTGGACTTGCAGGAATGCTAGGTATTTCACGCAAAGGAAATAAATTCAAAGAGAACAGGTTACTTTTCATACAAGTGAATGATACAGCAGGCACCTATAACGAAAATTACACATATTAAACTATGTTAAACTAAACATAAAAGGCACTTTCCCCCATGTAAGCATTTTTTTTTAAACTGGATTGCTCACTTTTCTTTCAAAAGAATATTTAAACCACCCGGAATTCATTAATGCAGTGGTTGAGGCTTAAATACTGAAATACTGCTCTGAGGGTGTTTTGGCAGTTAGTTTAAGGTTTGGAAAGACAAATGTATATACTAAAGTTTATTCTGTGGGATCATTCATAATAGTAGTTAAGTTCCATGCAGGATTTGGTGGTTCCCTTTACATTGAAAACAAAAATAATGTGTGTTGTGTTGCTGCCACAAAATGCTCCTGTACCCAGGAGGAGGAGGAGCAAGGTGATGTCTGAGCTGGGATATCGGAAACATTACATGAAGCTGATTACTAAGTACCTGGAGTGACGGCTTTTGCAATTTTAAAGCTGGCTTTTATATTATTCATGTGAGTGTATTTTTAATAAATAAGTTGAGGAGTAGGAGGACTATCACTTTTTACAGATTGTATATATTTACATGTGGATTCACATGTGATTAATACTTTGTATTTGATGTTGTATACTCTCACATATGGTATTATTTTGCTTTTTCTATTGATTTTGCAACACACATCAACATTAAGTGCTAGCTTGAGCACAAAACGCATTATCTCTTGCTTTTCTCCCTCTGTGATGTACACAGCAAATTTTCTGAAATAAAAGCATAGTGCTGCTGTCCCAGATTTTTCTCTTTGCTGTTGCTGTAGTTTCCATGGGAAGGTGACAACATTTCCAGTCATTGTAACTGGTGGGATAACATTTTCACCCTATTAAAGGAGGACCTTTGTGAGACTAGAAACAAACAAAATTGAAAAAATGTATTTTACACCTACATTTGCAAGACAAAAAGGGAGATATTTAAACAAGTTTTGTTTTTGGGTTTACATATACTTTAGGATATGTGCTATATATACTACCCTCTAAGTATGCATTCACCCATACTCTCCTGCCCTGCTTGAATGACCAGATCATCCTCAATATATCTGCCACAGGCCCCTGCTCCCCTCTTTTTTCTGTCTATGGTTTCTACTCTCCTCCAACTGTCCTTATATTTCTAATTCCCATTCTCCTTAGGTTTTCTAGTAGTTCCCAGTGCCTCCTCTGCTGACTCCTGGTCCCTGTTCCTCTTCTGATCCCTATACTTTATTCATCCTGCTCCTATTAAATGTTCTTCATTTCAGTGCCTGCTTTTTGCATATAGTAGCATCATACCACACACCTTAATAGGCTTATGGCATTCTAACAAAGGCAAAAGATACAGTATAACATTAGCTGACAAAGGAAAAACAATATACACAATATTGCCAAAAGTATTGGGACGCCTGCCTTTACACGCGCATGAACTTTAATCCCAGGATTCAATATTGAGTTGGCCCAACCTTTTCAGCTATAACAGCTTCAAGTCTTCTGGGAAAACTTTCCACAATGTTTAGGAGTGTGTATATGGGAATGTTTGACCATTCTTCCAGAAGCGCAGGTCAGGCAATGATGTTGGACGAGAAGGCCTGGCCCGCAGTCTCTGCTCTAATTCATTTCCAAATGTGTTCTATTCGGTTGAGGTAAGAACTCTGTGCAGGCCAGTCAATTTCCTCAACCGCAAACTCGCTCATCCATGTCTTTATGGACCTTTGTGCACTGGTGCGCAATCATGCTGGAACAGGAAGGGGCCATCCCCAAACTGTTGCCACAGTTGAAAATGTCCAAAATGTCTTGGTATGCTGATTTCTTAACAGTTACCATCACTGGAACTAAGAACTAAGCCCAACCCCTAAACAACCCCACACCAAAGTTTACACTTGACACAATTCAGTCAGGCAAGTACCGTTCTCCTGGCAATCACCAAACCCAGACACGTCCATCAGATTTCCAGACAGAGAGCTTGAGAACATGTCTCCACTGCTCTCGAGTCCAGAGGCAGCACTACGTCCGACGCTTTGCACTTGGGGATGTAAGGCTTGGATGCAGCTGCTTGACCATGGAAACCCATTCCATTAAGCTCTCTATACACTGATGTTGTGCTAATCTAAAGGCCACATGAAGTTTGGAAGTCTTTAGCTATTCACTCTGCAGACAGCTGGTGACTTCTGTGCACTGTGTGCTTCATCATGCGCTGACCCTGCTCTGTCATTTTACGTGGGCTGCCACTTCGTAGCTGAGTTGCTGTTGTTCCCAGTTTCTTCCACTTTGTTATAATACCACTAACAGTTGACCATGAAATACTGTATTTAAGAACAAGGAAATTTTAGAAATGGACTTATTGCACGGGTGGCAACCTATACAGTACCACTCTTGAATTCACTGAGCTCCTGAAAGCAACCCATTCTTTCACAAACATTTGCAGAAGCAATCTGCATGCGTAGGTGCTTGTGGCCATGGAGGTGATTGGATCACCTGAATCCAATAATTTGAAGGGGTGTCCCAATACTTTTGGCAATATAGTGTAGCTATTCCTATCAAGAAGAACACCCCATCTGATTCTATATCATATAACGAAATTCAGATTTTCAGAGATGCACATACTAATTTTCATAGGTTGAATAAAGGAGTGAGCAGGTGTCAGTCAGCTATAAATGCTACCCTTTATTTCTTTTTTTGTGAGGCCATAGTTCTTCTTTAATCATCCTGTAGGCTACCCTCTCATTATGCATTGACCCTTGCATTCCTTCCCCTTCTTCCATGAAACTCTCCAGAAGCTAGCTCTTACCATACTCTTTGCCCACTCCTGGGTCCCAACTCTCTGGCTGTTTCCCTTCTTACCATCCTCTTCTGGACCTCTGTTTTATTTTCTCTGCCTTTTCTTTGAATTTGAGTTGCCATATGCCTTTTTCAGTAAACAAATAAATTAATTTCTAGATTGTATTAATAATGCAATTACAACTGCTTTAGTGGAACAATAGATTTCCAATTTAATTACAGTGTCGCATTTTACATAACTGTTTATGTAATCTTGCCCTTTTGACTGAGTTATTTTAAGTCTAAGAGCCAAACAAGATAGAACATTGTGATTTGTCCTTATTATATGCACCTGTAAATTTGTTTATTGGCACCTGGCCAGCAGGAATTAACATACAGGAAAGGATCTGCATTTTGATTTCTACCTCTGATGAGCATCTGCTGTGTTTTCAAATGAATTTATTTGGTGTGTTTAAAGTATAATTTTCCTTTGTGTGAAAATAGGTAATTCTTTCATAATGATTTTTATTTAAAATATAGTTTATTAACAATATCAGCATCAGTTTTATCAAACAAAAACATGTCAGTTAACACATGCTCTTGATATATCAAGAAGAATAGGATGGTAACACTTGTTTCTCACTTTTTGAAGGTGTAAAATAGTTTTAGCACAGGAACCTTTCCTCCTCCCTAAACACTGGAAGCTCATATAGTAGTTATGCAGAAAGAAGGCAAGTACCCAAAACAATGCTCAAGCTACAGACCCATATCACTGATAAATGTGTATTTGAAAATACTCACAAAGATCCTGTTGAATGACCTACCCCCCTAATTCCTCCGTTAGTACATAATGAAGTGGGATGTGCCCTGAACATGGAAGCCAAGGACATAAAACTATTAGATACCATCCTATGGGTGCAAAAACACAAATTAGAGCTGAACCTGTTGTCAACTGACATGGAGAAGACATTTGATAGGATTGCTTGGGACTAAATGTTCGAGGTGCTGAAATCCATAGGGATTCAGTCTCACATGCTATCATGGATTAAAGCTATTTAAAGGTCTTTTAGTAGACAGCTTTCTCATAGGAATACACAAGACAAGGGTGCCCATTGTCACCCTTGATATTTATTTTATTTCTAGAAACAATCCCTAGGATAGTTAGAGCTGAAACAGACATTAAGAGTTTTCAGATCAGTAAAGAAAGGTATACAGATGACATGTTGTTTCTTTTGACTGACATTCAAACAACGCTGCCCTGAACTGTACCTGCTATACCCTGAAAAAGAGCAGCCCCCGTTAGCGGCCAAACACTTAGGCACCTCATTAATGCAGCATGCAGCTTGATCCCTTGATTAAAGTGGAAACCTGCAGTGTCTTCGATGAAAGGCTGGATAGATCAGGTGGATTAATTTTTTGAGATGGAGTCCTGTATGCATTACAAACTTGCAAACTTGACAGACTGCAAACATTTAACTGCATGGGATACATTTTGTAGATCAGCATCATACAAGGCAATCAAAAACTAAGATGAAAAGATGTTTTCTCCTTACCTGTATACTACATCCAAGGCCAACATTTACCAACACCAAAACCTGGCGATTTTTTTTTCTAATTTTTCATCTTTTTCTAATGCACCCCACACTTCTGTCATTCTCTCTTTCTCTCCACCCCTACCCCATAGAGCTGCCTCTCCTGGCTCAGCTCCAGGTTCTATATAGCCAATGTAATGAGGGGTACTGGACCCCGAGCACAACCATGGAAGAGAAAGCTTAGAGTTTTTTAGTTAGATATACCCTTTTCTTTTCTTTTTCTTTTCTATTCTTTTCTTTCCTTTCTCCTCCTTCCATCCCATTTATATAATATTTCCCCTCCTTCCTCTCCTTCCTTTACTCCCTTTTTTCTCTTTAATCCACGTGACATTCTATTCTATTACTGCACAGACTGCTAGTATTTGAATATCCTCTCTCTTTTGACCCCTTACAGTCTGGCTTTCGCTTGCAGAACTCCATAGAAACTCACTTTAGCTGGATTTGTGACAACACCTGTATGTACGCTAACTTGCCTAAAACCACATATCACTTGAAGCCTACTCTCTATGACAATATTTGTCTACTGCTGGAGCAGTTATCACTCCTTCCTAGTCCCTGGCTATAAACATGCTGTGGCTATAATGGACAATGTCTGTTTTTTAAACCATCTGAGATCCATGTGATCAATCCACATAGACATTGGGATAACCTAATTGTGTCCTATGGACTATTCATATGATCCTCAGTATTCTTTATTCCAAGGATAATTGGAACTTTTGAGACTCAATGGTTTGACTACTTTTCATCAAGGACACACTTACTATTTATGATGATGGTGGTCATTTTTTGTCCTTTTGCATGTAGCTATCTGTTTAATTGCTCTCATTCTCCTTATTAGGATTATATCTATTAGTGACACTGGCCTAAGCATAATTGTGGTTATTGGCAGCTTAAATTATATTACTGACAGTCTGTTGATATTGCAATCCAGATTGCTTATTTTAATTTATTGTGGTGTGTTTTTTGGTCACCTTGCAAGGTTTCACTCTTTTTTGCAAGATTTGTAATAAAGGATTTTGTATTTTATTGTCATACTACTCTGCTTGGGTTTATCTAGAGCTGTCTTTTTAACAGCCTGTCCTTACGGCTGTAATTTTGTGCTCCATAGAAACTGCCCTACTAAAAACTTGCTAACAATTTACTAACTGCTTAAACCAATGGCCACTACTCCATACTCTTACTACTAGACCTCTCTGCAGCCTTTGATACTGTTGACCACCTGCTTCTAAACTCCACTGCCTTGGCCTCCAAGATCTCCTCTGCTTTATCCTGGTTCTCCTCTTACCCATCACAGTGCCCCTTCAGTGTTACCTATAACTCTGTCCTCCTCTTCACTTCCTCTTTCTGTAGGGGCCCCAAAGGCTCTGTTCTTAGACCCCTGCTCTTCTCTATCTACACCTCCACCCTTGGTCATTTGATAACCTCTTATGGCTTCCAATTTTACCTCTACGCCGGAGATACCTAAATTTATCTCTCTACTCCTGTCCTCACTCCTTCAGTCTCCTCATGCATTACTAAATTACTAACTGATATATCAGCATGGATGTCACACCACTTCCTCAAACAAAATTTCTCTAAAACCGAGCTGATAATATCCCTCCTCATGACTGTTGCATCAAGATCAATAATGCAACTATCAGTCCCTCCCCTCACACCATGGTACTAGGTGTAATCCTAGACTATGACCTGTCTTTTCAGCCCAAAATCCAATCAAAAGCTTGCAGACCTCCGTAACATCTCTAATATTTGTCCCTTCTTAACTAATAAAACCACCAACCTACTCATTCAATCCCTTGTTATCTCTTGCCTTGACTACTGCAACTCCCTTCTCATAGGCCTACCTCTCCATAGACTATCCCCTCTTCATTCTATCATGAATTCTGCTGCCAGATTCATCTACCTTACCAGCTGCTCAGTGTCTGCCACCGCTCTTCGTCAATCCCTCCACTGGCTTACCATTGCCCAGCAAATTAAATTAAAAATACTAACAACAACATACAAAACCATTCACAACTCTGCCCAGAGCTACATCACTAACCTTGTCTCCAAATATCACCCAAACCATCCTCTCTGCTCCTCTCAAGACCTCCTAATCTCAAGCTTCCTTGTCTCTTCCTTTCATACTTAGTCCTGGAGCCTCTCCCATCCTCTGGAATTCTCTATTTCAATCTGTCTTGATATCTCCTACTCTGGCTGCCTTTAGGTGATCCCTGAAAACTCATCTCTTCAAGAATCCCATCTCACCTCCAACTAAACGTTTGTCACTTCCTTCAGTTTATTCCCCACAGTTTTAACCTTTTGTAGCACTTGCCCCACCTTATTAGTTTGTAAGCTACTCTGTTTACAATAAAGCAATTTTCTATCATACTACACTATGGGCGTCCTTTCCTGAGTCCTTGAGAAAAGTTTTATTTGCAGAGCCCGTTATCACGATCCTCGGCACCATAACAAGAGGAGGAAGATCTCCTGTAAACAGGCAACCCCTTCCATCCATCCTGCATTAGGAGACCTCTTGCCACCTGGATCTGTTCCACTTTACTTTTGGGCGATTTCTGAATGCAACCCTGAGGGAGGATTCACCCATTCTGACCAGACCTTTTTCTGATGAGGATCCCCGGGATATGATATACACCGCTCATATTTATTTACTTTCTGGTGAGTGCGCACTTCTACTATACTTCACGGAGCACCACCATTGATTGTTACCAGTCACCTGACACGATTATCATGATATAGACTTTTTATCAGTATCTGCATTTGTGTATTTTATCTGTTCATATTTTTCTCAAGCGCTGCACTGTTATATTATTCTGGTAATAAAAGATTATTCACCTTGCAAGAGTTGTTGTGCTTTGCAGGGAAAATATCCCCAAAGATTAGTGAATGAGATGAAGCTCTGCTGGATTCCATTGTCAAAGCATACACAATCAAAAATTATGTTTTTTTTTATTTTAATTGCATGTGAATGGGTATTTTTTGCAAAGTGAAATTTCACCACGTTTACTAAGCTGTGGGAAAAATCCCCTTGCAAAGTGCAACTTCCATTTCAAAGTTAACATCTATTTGCCTTTAGAAAATAAACCCCTATGTATCCATTTCAGTGGTTTTCTACCTACTTTTAAGTGTGTTTCCCACTGAACGTTCAAAAGAGTATTCCTTCTGAGAAGGTAAGTAATTTAACCATTATGTTGCTATTAATTTATCCATGCCACCAAGACTGAGGAAAATCAATTCAACAGTCTAGCTTAAAGTGACTTTTTCATCAAAAATAAAAAAGACTGCAAAAGTACAGTATCACAACTTGTCTGTCCCATCACTAGTGATGAGGTGTGTGTTCAACTTTGGGTCCAGAATAGGTTTAGGCCAAACTCAACCTGCTTGCAGTTTCAGAAATGGCAAACTTACGTGGCTATTTAATGCCATAACAACCAACAATGCACTTCCTGTCTTTTGAACTTAGGTCAGGTGGCTTACGATGGTCAATAATGGGAGTATTGCTATCTGCCATCCCCTCACTATAAAATGCTGGGTTCCCAGCAGCCATTTGTCAGTGTGTGTTGGAGAAGTTGGGTGAGCGTAAAAAGTGTCTGTATGGAGAGATAGTTGTTGCTATACAGTGCTGTATATTACAATAAAGTGCTATACTGTTCTACATGTGAATGGCTACTGTGAATGGCTGTGTGGTGGGCTACAAATTGTTGAGATCCCTCCCCTTTTTTAGCAGCCTAACAGTAGTTGCTAGGACTACATTTTTGTGTGTGTGCCAGCAAACAATTTCAGTTGCTGTTTAGTTGATGATGAGGGATGTATGTTTTACTTTTTATTTTTCTGAAACAAATTTTATTTTAGGTTCTACATCAATTACTTTTTACTGACCCAGGCAAAGTGCACCATATACTTGAGCAGCAAAGTCACCAAATTTTTAGCGCCCTGAAGCACCTTGTCCTTATTTACTTTATTGCAATAACTGACATTAAAGCTAGGCAATCTCCTTTATTCAAAATTCAGGCAGACCTAAAGAGAGAGGTAGAGCTTCTGCATACGGAGGTAATAGGGTGCAGCAGATTCTGCAAGGCAAATTTGTGATCCGGCCACACCTTTGAGAGGAATGGCACATCACTTTTTGAGAGTACCTATGCTATACAGCCAAAGAGTGACTGACGAAGATTTCCTCTTCTTTTTTTCCCATGCACAGAACAGCCTGTCTCCAACTGCTGAAAATGTGCTATTTTCTACCTCCTCCTCTTCTACATATTGCACCATAGCCTTGTAAACTGGTGTAGAGATGCTGGCACAATTTGTTTTTTCAGCACACAAAAATTAACTTGCTGCAGGATAATGTGTAAGAATTCTTCTTCTCAGATGTTGAGGAACAGTGCCACTACTATAGAGAGAGGTATAGAATTATCAGGCAAGAAGCAATAAGAGGTAGTGATTTTCCTGCTGAATTTATAAGAAGGCTCCAGCAATGAAGATGATGGGAATGATGACATGGCAAACCATACGTGGATAACAGAGATTAGAGAGGAGGAAAGTGAGGTAGAGGCAGAACAGCAACAAGGGAACATTTCATCTAAGGGTGCAGACAGGGGTGGACTGACATCTCATAGGGCCCCCGGGCAATAGGGGATCATGGGGCCCCTGTGTCCTTGCCCACACTCAAACCACACCCAAAAAAGCCTATAAAAGGTACCAGGGGCAGCTCATGGGGCCCCCTACTGACCCTGGGCCCTCGGGCAGTGCCCGAGTGCTCGAATGGTCAGTCCACCCCTGGGTGCAAACAACTTGTAAGTGACTGAAGAGCGCAGCCTTTCTTTTGCATTAGGCAGCATTGCTCCATGGGTACAAACCACTGTTATCTCCTGGACTTTTCCACAGAGCTCTGCAGTCATATCTTTTTTCACAAATTTGCCACTGAGAGCATCATTATGGTCTGCAGTGTATCAGTTGTGGAAAAATTATCAGCCATTTAGTAAGAGGAGACACACAAATCTGCACAACAAAACTCAGTGCGAGCAGCAAAAGGCCCACACTACTCCTCCTCATTCTTTAGTTTCCATCTCCCCCACTACAAGATTTTCCAGATGCATCCACTGCAACATCTGCAGCCTTTAGTGAAAGGGAAGGGATTCCTCTAAAAGATTTAGGGGCTTACTGTGCACCACATTAAGTAGGGATGAGAGGAATCAATGAGTGGGGTTAAGCATAGGTTTAGCCTAAGTCTCTATCACCTACCTCACTGTCTTCAGCAGTATCTTTCCTTAGGCAGGTGTCTTTTCCACAGTTATCCCTGCTTTCCACAGAATGTTAAAGATACCTTTGGCCTTGTTGCTAGATGACTCTGTCAGTGGCAGGCTCCACATAACCATGGATATGAGGTGCAGTCATTAGAGATGAGCGAATTTCTCAAAAATTCGATTCGGCTGATTCGGCAAATTCCAGTATGAAATTCGATTCGATGCGAATTAATTCGCTACGAATTTAACTTATTAAAAGGGTTTCTAGGCTTCAGAGAGCCTTTAAATTAGTGCAGAACACTGTACCTTTAATTTAAATGCCCTTGGAGATGAAAACAAATGGAAACAAATAGATACAATGTTTCAACCGCTGTATGGAGTGAGTGTCCCAGAACTGTCATAAATAGTCTATTTCTGACAGTTCTATGACATTCCCTCCATACAGCGGTTTCAACCGCTGTATGGAGTGAATGTCCCAGAACTGTCATAAATAGTCTATTTCTGACAGTTATGGGACATTCACTCCATACAGCGGTTGAAACATTGTATCTATTTTTTTCCATAAATGACATTCTGCAGATACACTTAGAGGAGCGCTGCAGATACACTTTTTGCCGGCTTGGAATTATTCTTATTTTCATCCTACTTCTTCTTCTTCTTCTTCTTCATCCTCATCCTCTTCTTCTTCTTATGAGGATGAGGATGAAGAAGAAGAAGATGAAGAAGAAGTAGGATGAAAATAAGATTAATTCCAAGCTGGCAAAAAGTGTATCTGCAGCGCTCCTCTAAGTGTATTTGCAGAATGTCATTTATGGAAAAAAATAGATACAATGTTTCAACCGCTGTATGGAGTGAATGTCCCAGAACTGTCAGAAATAGTCTATTTCTGACAGTTATGGGACATTCACTCCATACAGCGGTTTCAACCGCTGTATGGAGGGAATGTCATAGAACTGTCAGAAATAGACTATTTATGACAGTTCTGGGACATTCCTTCCATACAGCGGTTGAAACATTGTATCTATTTGTTTCCATAAATGGATCCATTTATGGAAACAAATAGATACAATGTTTCAACCGCTGTATGGAAGGAATGTCCCAGAACTGTCAGAAATAGTCTATTTCTGACAGTTCTGGGACATTCACTCCATACAGCGGTTTCAACCGCTGTATGGAGGGAATGTCCCAGAACTGTCATAAATAGTCTATTTCTGACAGTTCTGGGACATTCCCTCCATACAGCGGTTTCCGGCAAAAAGTGTATGTGCAGAGTTCCTCTATTCTGCAGATACACTTAGAGGAGCTCTGCAGATACACTTAGAGGAGCTCTGCACATACACTTTTTGCCGGCTTGGAATTATTCTTATTTTCATCCTACTTCTTCTTCTTCTTCTTCTTCTTCATCCTCATCCTCATCCTCTTCTTCTTCTTCTGAGGATGAGGATGAGGATGAAGAAGAAGAAGAAGAAGAAGAAGTAGGATGAAAATAAGATTAATTCCAAGCCGGCAAAAAGTGTATGTGCAGAGCTCCTCTAAGTGTATGTGCAGAGCTCCTCTAAGTGTATCTGCAGAATAGAGGAACTCTGCACATACACTTTTTGCCGGCTTGGAATTATTCTTATTTTCATCCTACTTCTTCTTCATCCTCATCCTCTTCTTATTCTTCTGAGGATGAGGATGAGGATGAAGAAGAAGAAGAAGAAGAAGAAGAAGTAGGATGAAAATAAGATTAATTCCAAGCCGGCAAAAAGTGTATGTGCAGAGCTCCTCTAAGTGTATCTGCAGAGCTCCTCTAAGTGTATCTGCAGAATAGAGGAACTCTGCACATACACTTTTTGCCGGCTTGGAATTATTCTTATTTTCATCCTACTTCTTCTTCTTCTTCTTCATCCTCATCCTCTTCTTCTTCTTCTGAGGATGAGGATGAGGATGAAGAAGAAGAAGAAGTAGGATGAAAATAAGATTAATTCCAAGCCGGCAAAAAGTGTATGTGCAGAGCTCCTCTAAGTGTATCTGCAGAGCTCCTCTAAGTGTATCTGCAGAATAGAGGAACTCTGCACATACACTTTTTGCCGGCTTGGAATTATTCTTATTTTCATCCTACTTCTTCTTCTTCTTCTTCTTCTTCTTCATCCTCATCCTCAGAAGAAGAGGATGAGGATGAGCATGAAGAAGAAGAAGAAGTAGGATGAAAATAAGAATAATTCCAAGCCGGCAAAAAGTGTATGTGCAGAGTTCCTCTATTTCTGACAGTTCTCTGACAGCTTCTTCACATGTACAGCGGTTGAAACATCTGTATCCTAAATGGAAACTAATAGATACAAATTGTATCTATTAGTTTCCATTTAGGATACAGATGTTTCAACCGCTGTACATGTGAAGAAGCTGTCAGAGAACTGTCAGAAATAGAGGAACTCTGCACATACACTTTTTGCCGGCTTGGAATTATTCTTATTTTCATCCTACTTCTTCTTCTTCTTCTTCTTCTTCTTCTTCATCCTCATCCTCTTCTTCTGAGGATGAGGATGAGGATGAAGAAGAAGAAGAAGAAGAAGTAAGATGAAAATAAGAATAATTCCAAGCCGGCAAAAAGTGTATGTGCAGAGTTCCTCTATTTCTGACAGTTCTCTGACAGCTTCTTCACATGTACAGCGGTTGAAACATCTGTATCCTAAATGGAAACTAATAGATACAATGTTTCAACTGCTAAACATGTGTTCCTTCTGTCAGAGAACTGTCAGAAATAGCGGAGCTCACTGCAGGGACACTTTTGCCGGCTGATCGGGAAATATTCGATTCGCGCACCCGAAGTAGGCAAAATTTCGGATTCGACGCGAATCGAATATTTCCTGAAATTCGACTCGAATTCCGGTTCGCCTGGTTCGATTCGCTCATCTCTAGCAGTCATCATGGGCAGGGATGCTACATACAGTATCTTTCGCTGCCCACTAATTCAATTTGCTGGTGTCTGGGTAGGATGCAGAATGGGTCGAACTGCTGAAGCTGTTCCATGCCTTGAACTTTGGTGTAGGTGATAGCACAGTCACCCCTGCCCCTTTCTCCTCAATATCCTCCTCTCCTTACTTTTCAGAACCACAAGTCCCTGTCAAGCATGAAAGAGCCTGTGCAATGGACTTCTGCTGCCATGGTATTTTGTAGCTGGTATGCCTGGGAGATACACTGGGAAAGAGATTCCGACAACTCTCCAGGGACATTACAAGAGGTGGCTGTAATGTCATATAGGTTTTTAATAGTTATTGATTTACAATAAACTTATTAATAGTTTTTATACTATTAATTATGCTATTTTATATGGAACTCACTATATTATATATAAGTACCCTGTGATACGATAGGTATATGTATTGGTGGAAATCAAAGACTAGTTGAGTTCACCAAGGGCTCCAAAAGAATGCCTGGGAAAAGAGGACTGTTGTTTCCAGGAATT
Source organism: Staurois parvus (assembly GCF_062004578.1). Classification (NCBI taxonomy): domain Eukaryota; kingdom Metazoa; phylum Chordata; class Amphibia; order Anura; family Ranidae; genus Staurois; species Staurois parvus. The sequence continues at coordinate 1,550,634 of NW_028318034.1, read as the reverse complement.
TCAAATAAAATTATGGGCTCTCCTGGACTTGAGTGATGCTGTATTTATCTATGTTATCATCTGTAATGAACCAAGTTAAAGTAAATTTCTTCTCCTTTTTTTTATATATTCATTGTACTTTTTTGAGTTGTTTGACTTATTGCACACATTCACATATCTGAAAAGCTAACATAGGAACATGTTAACAAACAAATAATAAAGCTTAACCCTTTACTACAGTGGCAGACAAGGTTGTGTGTAACAATGGCACCAACCTCCTGCCTGCTCTTTGGCAGGTTCACAAACATATATTGCCTGGCACATGTCCTCAACCCGGAGGTGCAGCAATTCCTGGTTAGGTAACCTGGCTTTCAGGAGGTCCAGCATCAGGTCAAAAGAGTGTCCAGCCACTTTAGGCAGTCATACACTACAAGCGTTCTCCTGGCAGAAATGCAGCATCAACACAAGCTTCTTGCCAGTTGCCTGACACACCACATGCTGGCAATTAATATTGGCTAAGCTTCAGAAGCTGAACCAACTGTTGTGGGCCATTAATGAGTATATGTGTGAATATTGGACTAGGGCCAGGTCTGTGGTTCTTTTCACCATGTCAGTGGCGACTGATTCAAAATGCATGCAGCACCCTACCATCATTTCAAAAAGTAACCAGAATGTTGAGCTGCAATGAGAAGGGGAATAGCAACATGATCCCTCTGGTTTTTCTCCTTTAGCATACACTTTGGGGTTTGATAGCCTGGGCAGTGGAGCTACAGCAAGAGGAAGAGGAGGACTTCTTTCCTCTTAGACCCAGAATTATCCTTCACCTTCCATTACCATTCCTTTAAGGTAGAAATAGCAGAAGGCAGAGAAGGAGTATGAGGAAGAGGATTGGAGTGCTGGCAGTGAGTAGGAGAATGATATGGGGCAGGCATCCATGAGGACATTTCACCCTTACCAGATATATGTGGGTGGGATGAAATTATTCATATTCATATTCTTATTATTCTTAGCTACTGTAGATCGAGGACTCAGGGCCCTATGTTGCAGGAAAATTGTGATGAATAGACTCTTTTATACTGCAATACCTGCACAATGACACTAGGATGTAAGCCGTGAAAGGAGAGGGACCTTTATTAGGTGGCTACCCTTATGAAACCCTGATACACATGGAAAATAGCATATCTAACTGTACCATCCGAAAGAGAACATAAGATGCACCACTGGAGTTAGAATTTAACATCAGAACTCTCAAATTTCACACACAATTGGACAAATCCCCATGAACCAAACCTGGGCACATTCATTAATTTCTACCTCTCACTATCTCCTCTAATTTATAGCGGCAGAGACTTCAGAATCCAATACTCTTGGGTGTTATATACCTGTATCTCCAACCTTATGCAGTTGTTCCACTTTCCACTTTTTTTTTTTTTTGGCAACAGAGTTGCTTTAAATAACAGCTAAATCCATGGTTGAACTAACGTGAACTATTCTATCTGCCAAAATTGCCTTTCAGCTACTTTTGTGATTACACATGGAATGGATAGGAAGTGAGAATTTATATTATTGTTCATTAGCAAATAAAAGTACAGCTAAAACATTCAGTAAAACGTTCAATATGTAATATATAAATTTAAGGAAGGGCTGTCAGGTTTCATATACACACTTTGATGGAATTTTTGTTAATTTTCATTTCTAGCCTTTTGGGTCAAAGTGACAACTTTTATTAACATTTTCTCCTTTTGACTTGCATTATTTCAAACTGTGTTATAGCTGAAGGGGGGTTGTTTTTATGGTACTGAAAAAGACAAGAGAAATTATGCTCCATATGTAACCAATTTCAAAACAGTCTGCAAAACCAGTTTTAAATTTCTTGCCATTAAACTTTTTTTAACTATTTGTGTAATTTATTGGCAAGAGAATTGACAAGGCAAAGTATGCAGTTCCTCTCCAATGACAAATATGCATAAAGAAGCCAAATATCCATGGGAAGTACATCTACTGTACATTCCTTTAGCCTGTAGTCAGTTGAATCAGTGGCCCATATAAATGCATTGTGAGTATATTTATTTTCAGGACATACTGCTATAACAAAAGTTGCTAATAAAAATGTAGTTATTTTAACTCATGCAAGATGTAAACCAGCCAAGGAAACCTCATATATGGAAGGTTATAAATAAGGTCAATCAGTCATATTAGGAAATCAGATTTCAAGGACAACATTTTTGGGTGGTGATCTGTAGCCATAGAGATGCTATCTCATGGCAAAAAGATCTTGAGAATATGATGGGAAAATGTTGGTGACCTTGCTTTTCCTCACTGAAGTTAAATAAAACAATTTGGTCTTGTCCCTGCCTCTGACCTGTGATTGGACAGTCAAGGCAAAGAAGAAGACGTATTGATTGGTTTCTTAAACTTCTCCCATTCCAAGCTCAGCTGTAGAAAAGATTTCGGGAGGCTGATACTAAGTTAAATTCAAGTACTGGTCACTTTCAAAAATACATTAAATTATTTTTAATTAAGATATGCATGCCATCCTGAGGATCAGCTTGTAGATGTTTGTAGAAGTAAAAAAAATGCCAATGTTTTCATAGAAACATATGGCATATAAATGCCATTTGCACTACAATTTTCTCTAGCCCTTGGACTACAAATCTACTTTGTTCAGAGCCATAACCTTTCACTCCAAAAGTATATTAGTAACTTTTTTTTGTTAGAAGATGCAGGTAAAAAAAATGAATTTATTATTTTTTTTACTAGGAGCCTAGAAAGCATTGCACCCTTGATCAGAAGATCGTGGATGCATACAGGACTCGTGCAGACATGTCAGTGTATCTGTCTGCTCGTACCTCATTCGGGCAAGCAGATATACACTGAAAGAAAGAATCAATGAACTACCACAGCACCATGGTAGGCCATTGAGAACTACACACTGACAAGTGCAAAGGCTGTTGGGACTTGTAGTTTTTCATTCACAAAATTCTGTAAATGAATGAGACAGTGGAGTTGGCGGAGCCACGCATGCTCATGTTTTTGTTTTTAAATAGTGACAGCTAGCAGGGAGGAGAAGATCCCCCATTAGCTGTCACTAGATGCAACAGAGAGGGGAGATGCTGCAGGAGTGGGAACATGTTACATGTTCCACCCTAAAAATGGGTGAAACATGTAACATGTTCCCAAAGGTGAGCTTATCCTTTAAAAGCATTCATTTCAAAGCCCTATTTATATGGATCTGTCAATGCTCCTGATTTACAGCACTGAAGGCTGCCATTATCTTGGAGAAGTGCTATTTCTCTGGACAGAGTGGGCTTGCATATGCTCATTTCTGGGAAGGAGGCAATGGCAGATGTCAGCGTAGCATAAAAGCCCCAGTTAACCCAGGTAAGTAAGGTTCTGGGAGAGTTATTTATTTTTTTAATTTATGGAAGATGGCATGTCATTGCAGAGAAAGGAAAATCCGTTTTTGTTTTCCATTAAGGCTGATGGAACTGACACACGTGGCAAAGTATTATTGTATTGTTTGCTCATTTGTACGTAACTACTATCCATTATTAGTATTATAATTCTACCCTTATAGGTTACTAGGAGTTGTAACTATATTTTTTACTAGCAAAGATCGGCACTAATCTGTTACAAAAAAGTTAGTCATTGCAGTCTACATGTTTTCCAGTATAGATTTCCTTTAGGCTGACAGATATTAGCATTGATATCTATGGCCATACACAGATAAATATCCGCCCAAGAACACAGGGCCAGGAAGATGTCTGCTCTGCCTCAAACAATGCAGAAAGTTATGGTATTTATTGTGTGACTTCCCTGATGAGGGACTGATGTTCTCCAGTTGCATGGTAAAATAAGCGTTTTCAACATAGAAATTAGTTATCACTTCCTAATGAAGGTCCAAATGGACCCATTATGACCATAATCATATCCAAGATAGATAGGGTCATTGCCCCAAATGCAGGGAAGATGGTTGTGAAACAATTTAATTATTTTTAGTTAAATGATAATATTAATGAATACAGACAACTGATTCTTTTTTGGAAGTGAGATGATGGTTTTTGTCTTAAGATTTAACCAAAGCCCTGTATAAAAAAATAATTGCAATCACTTATTTCAAGCTATTACGAAAGCAGTAATAGCCTTCAGTTGCTAAAGAAACATAAGAACATAGAAACATAGAAAGGTGACGACAAAAAAAGACCAAGTGGTCCATTGAGTCCACCCATTTTTTGTTTGTTTGTTTTTTGGGGTTTTTTTTGTTTTTGTTTTTTGTTAGCTTTTTTTTCTTCTGAGTATAGACCTATGCTTGTCCCAAGCATGTTTAAAGCTATTTACTGTTGACTGGCTCACTACCTCTGCTGGAAGTTTATTCCAAGCATCAACTAAATTATGTGTCATGAAATACTTAATCAAAAGCAGAATCTTGCATATCTTTTTTTTATATTGTAATTTTTTTTTTTAATAAATCATAAAATAACCGCCACCATGGTGTTAAAAGACATCTGCACCTTATAATGAGATGTGCTTTTCTTAGATAAATAATATACAACATGACTGTTGCATTTCTCATAAAGGGAATGTGTCATGAAGGAAGATGTTGGTTAGAGAAATAGCCATCATCCTCTGCTAGTATAAATACTTTCCTAATTGCTGGTCTCCATACAGTTTTTGGCTCATTGTCTTTTGTCTAGGCAGGTGACATCAGTTGAGAGGGAGAGTTGTAAAGTACAACCAGTAAATATTAGGCGTATTATTGTCTTGACTATGCAGTATGGCATAGGGGGTAAACCTGAACAGTGACTAATTAAATTCACAAATCCTTGGCAGGTAAAACTTTCTATTTCCACTATGTTTTTAAGCGTTTGACTCTCTCTACCTTTTCTGTATACCTGTTAAACAAATACTGCAAAGGTTATGTTGATGACAAAGAACTGAGAAACACTGCCTTAGTAGATAACTTAATGCTGAGCCTATTTTACCTCTCCATCTGGAGATATATAAAACCTCTACCATATGTGATCATAACCAAACTTGCTTATGGTAGGATATAGAAATGAGTGAATCTGTCTGGGTTTGATTTACAAAATGTTTTGAAAAACTTGCTTGAAGTTCACAATTATTCATGTATTAGCATGTTGCCTGCTATCATTTTAACCATTGTTGTATTTTTGTTATGCAGCACTAGATGACATTTTGGAGTCCCCTGCTGTACAGATTTTGGTAGGTGTATGGGGGAAACTTCTAGATTCTGGCTCTTGTGTCTCTTCTCTGGAGACTGGCATGTGATCTTTCAGTGGGGGGGGGGGGGGTGGATCAGGAGAGGTGTGGATTGTCTCCCTTATCCCTCCATTTGCTGTCAATAGGGCCACATGTCAGGAATTTCACTCAGCCATTAGCACAACCCCTCCATTGTGACACTGCACATGCCTCACTTGGTTCGTATATGTGCAGTTGAGGGATCAGACCTGTGATGTCACATGCAGTCGTGATTGGCTGGGTAGGAGCAGGTTGGATAAATGGTGGGGGGGGGGGTGTTCCCCTCCATAACAGGCAAATGTATTTAGCCCTCTGTGGACCTGCAAGGCTACAATTTTCTCAGTAAGTGGCTGGAACTTTGTGCTTATTGACCATTATGACACATCTAGATTCATATTTCTATATGATGAATATTTTCCCCCTAGGTGTTATATCTCTCCTTTGACTCCTGAAGAAGCAGCTTGCACCGCAAAACATGTGGAAGATTAAATTTTGGTTAGATCATTTGTTTTCCTTATTCAGTTGCACTGCAAAATATGATTGTGGAATTGATTTCTGTGTGTATGTACCTATCAAGAGAAACACTCTCCACAACATGAGGGGATATTTTGTTGATTTTAATGTATTGTATGGCTGTATTTATTGAAGATGAGTTTTGTAATACATTTATATGTTGTTATATAAACTGGTGTTTTGGTGCATGGGGTAGAGAGAAAGTCCATTAATGCTTTGTATTCAATAATCTTTAGTAATAGGATGTCACTATTTTATTTCTTTATCATTTTTTTGGGCATTTACCCAATATTATTTATATATATATATATATATATATATATATATATACAGTCAGGTCCATAAATATTGGGACATCGACACAATTCAAACATTTTTGGCTCTATACACCACCACAATGGATTTGAAATTAAACAAACAAGATGTGCATTAACTGCAGACTGTCAGCTTTAATTTGAGGGTATTTACATCCAAATCAGGTGAACGGTGTAGGAATTACAACAGTTTGCATATGTGCCACCCACTTGTTAAGGGACCAAAAGTAATGGGACAATTGGCTTCTCAGCTGTTCCATGGCCAGGTGTGTGTTATTCCCTCATTATCCCAATTACAATCAGCAGATAAAAGGTCCAGAGTTCATTTCAAGTGTGCTTTTTGCATTTGGAATCTGTTGCTGTCAACTCTCAAGATGAGATCCAAAGAGCTGTCACTATCAGTGAAGCAAGCCATCATTAGGCTGAAAAAACAAAACAAACCCATCAGAGAGATAGCAAAAACATTAGGCGTGGCCAAAACAACTGTTTGGAACATTCTTAAAAAGAAGGAATGCTCCGGTGAGCTCAGCAACACCAAAAGACCCGGAAGACCACGGAAAACAATTGTGGTGGATGAGCGAAGAATTCTTTCCCTGGTGAAGAAATCACCCTTCACAACAGTTGGCCAGATCAAGAACACTCTCCAGGAGGTAGGTGTATGTGTGTCAAAGTCAACAATCAAGAGAAGACTTCACCAGAGTGAATACAGAGGGTTCACCACAAGATGGAAACCATTGGTGAGCCTCAAAAACAGGAAGGCCAGATTAGAGTTTGCCAAACGACATCTAAAAAAGCCTTCACAGTTCTGGAACAACATCCTATGGACAGATGAGACCAAGAACAACTTGTACCAGAGTGATGGGAAGAGAAGAGTATGGAGAAGGAAAGGAACTGCTCATGATCCTAAGCATACCACCTCATCAGTGAAGCATGGTGGTGGTAGTGTCATGGCGTGGGCATGTATGGCTGCCAATGGAACTGGTTCTCTTGTATTTATTGATGATGTGACTGCTGACAAAAGCACCAGGATGAATTGTGAAGTGTTTCGGGCAATACTATCTGCTCATATTCAGCCAAATGCTTCAGAACTCATTGGACGCCACTTCACAGTGCAGATGGACAATGACCCAAAGCATACTGCAAAAACAACCAAAGAGTTTTTTAAGGGAAAGAAGTGGAATGTTATGCAATGGTCAAGTCAATCACCTGACCTGAATCCGATTGAGCATGCATTTCACTTGCTGAAGACAAAACTGAAGGGAAAATGCCCCAAGAACAAGCAGGAACTGAAGACAGTTGCAGTAGAGGCCTGGCAGAGCATCACCAGGGATGAAACCCAGTGTCTGGTGATGTCTATGCGTTCCAGACTTCAGGCTGTAATTGACTGCAAAGGATTTGCAACCAAGTTAAAAAGTGAAAGTTAAATTTAAGATTATTATTCTGTCCCATTACTTTTGGTCCCTTAACAAGTGGGAGGCACATATGCAAACTGTTGTAATTCCTACACCGTTCGCCTGATTTGATGTAAATACCCTCAAATTAAAGCTAACAGTCTGCAATTAAAGCACATCTTGTTTGTTTCATTTCAAATCCATTGTGTTAGTGTATAGAGCCAAAAATGTTAGAATTGTGTCCATGTCCCAATATTTATGGACCTGACTGTATATATATATATATATGCATATGAGTCTGGGCACTGCCATGAGGGACAAATATGTACCAATGTAAAAATTAAAGAAAAACAGTGGGGTTGATTTACTAAACTGGAGAATATGAAATATGGTGCAATTCTGTATAGAAACCTATCAGTTTCCAAGTTTTTTTTCTCAAACCTTAATTAAACAAGCTGAAGTTAGGAACTGCTTGGCAACCATGCACAGCTGCACCAGATTTTGCACTCTCCAATTTTTGTAAATCAACCCCAATATGTCTGTCTACACAGAATTGGCAGCTCTTCCTAACATCTCCTACACACACTGACAATCTGAAGTATGTAAGCCCAACATCTTTATAGAAAGGGGTCTGGGTTAATTATTCCTTCAAACTACTGAATTTATCATCTTGTGACTCAGCTGATCAAAGGTGAAGTCTATACACTGCATTATATGCTGTTCTTTGATTCTGTAAATGAACTTGCAATGTCTTTAGCCAAAAAGTTCATGAATTCAAATTCCAGGGATTTGCCACAAATGGTAGCAGTAAACCTGAACCTCATAAATTTCAATAGGGTTCATTTCAAGGTTTGTGCAGTTTAGTAAACCTTTTTTCAGTAGCTCATCCTTATCTCAATTTGATGAGCAAATGAGATTTGTTTATTATAGTTAGATGTTTAGCTTTAGGTCAAAATAAACTCTGGTGAAGGGGCATGGCCCTGAAACATTGTTTGAGTACTTTTGTCATCTAATTGAAGATGGTGATTTGCAGTGCCTCTCTCTAAAGTTTTTCTAGTATCCTTTTTTGGAATCTTGTTATCTACATTCCTACTCTCTTCTTATGCCAGATACCTAGTAAGATTGGACATAGCAATGGTTGTAGTAACCTGGTACAATAGGAAGTTTCTCCTGGTTTTATGCCCTGATTCAAGTTATCATTTGCAAGTGCAACTTTTCTCCTTTTTTTCATTAAAAGTAGTTTTATCTGCACTATCTAGTGTACTACATATTGCTCTTCTGTTTTATGTTCGGTTATCTGGCCTTTAGATAAATGCTCAGCTTTAAACAGTTCCAACCTGATTACCAGTGAAGCAAAATATATTTGAAGATTTAATTTTTGGCAATGACATCCAAAGAGCTGAAAATAACTGGGCTGAAACTAAAAGAACACATAACACATGAGTTTAGTAAATATATGTTTTTAAACCTTCTTTCGGTATAGTATTAATACTTTCACACTGCTAATATTTAAAAGACAATAAAAAAAATCTAATTGTTTAAAATATAATGCCTGAGGATTAAATACTATTTTTTGGAAAATAAAATTTAACTTTGAGCAGAAAGTGTTGGCATTTTGGCAATACTCTTTCAGCAGTCTGGAAATTGTTAATTTAATCCTAGGAAAATGAACGTTTACCTGTATTCCCCTTCTTCAAAACATTGTAACACAATATCATGCCTTGAATTCTTGGGGAAATCCTAGAATTGACATTCAAACAATTTAAGGAAAACAAATGTATTATGAGGGCCTAAAATGATCAAAGAATGGTGATGCAAAAACAAACAAATTAGCAAATAACTTCCTACATCTTTCATCAGTGTTTAATTTACAGTCTATCCAGTGCATGGCCTCATTAATTATGTCTTGCCTATCGAGCCACACCCAAGGGTTAATGCTGGCTATAATTGGCTTTTTTGGAACTTCAAACAAATTTGTGGGAATAATTTAAAGGAAGCACCAAAGAACATAAAACTTTTTGTGTTTTACTGAGGAGCCTGAGAAGATTCCTAAGCTCCTCTATATGTCAAAATTATTGTCAGTAATAATCCTGAAATTAAGAGTAGGTTCCCAATACATCAAGTCAAAAGCCAACGTCTCTTAAACACATCTCCACTTCATTATTCTGATCAGTGTACTAGGGTTTAGACATGAGAATTACTGAAAAACTCAAACCTGAACATTACTTTGAGCTTTCTGAACAGCTGTTCAATAGCTGCAGTTCAGGATGAAGCATACGTTATACACATGCTGTCACTGCAGCAATGTTGGTTCCTTACTTGGTTGTAAACCCTTACATATACACAGTGAAGTAATTAGCCTCAGGCAATACATAGAGATGAGACAAATCCTCCTACATAAGTTGTACCTGTTTAGCTGCAGCCATTTGTCCTCTACAGCCAGTAAAACTCAGAGACAAAATAGATTTTTTTTCACAAATGCACAAAGCAGGATGCAGAGAGCTGAAGTTACACACTGTACAAGAATTATGAGAGCTAATTGGAGGAAAGGAACATACCCCCTCCACACAACACACAGGAACCATACAGAGCTGAGAATATGAATCACAGGCTGTGTGCTGGAGCTCCCACCCTATCACCCTTTTATCTCTTGGAGTCAGGGAAAACCTGTCAGAAATGAGTCATGCAGATAGCAGAGGAACTAGACAGCAGTGAAAAATGTTACTTTGTTCATTATTTTATGTCAGAGGTTTACAACCACTTTAAAAGACAGCAATGAATCTCATAAAATGCTTGGGGTACACCTGGAACTCATATGGTACTCTAGACTACATTCAGGGTAATCACTCATCCCACAAATGCCACCTGATGCCTGTAAGCATTTCCTTTCTTATCTAAACTACATCTCATTGACCAACATAAGTTTCTTTGTTTAGCAGACTTTTCTCAAACTTGTGCATCAATCAGTGGGAGGACAAAGAAGGTTTCCAGGACATTCCAGAAATATTCTGCCTTTGCAAACAAAAATAATTTAAGCCCTTCTTCTCCATATCACCCTATATTAAAATAGCATTATACAGTATGTGGTTTCAAAATGAATGTGGAAAAAAGGACTTTTGCTAATTTCAAATAATTATTTTCTTGGAAGATAACCCCTGGACATAATGATGTTCACTACAGATGCTTTAATTTTCTTACACAGGATATCGATGTTTGCCAGATAGGACTTTTGCTGCCATTCTCAACCTTACACTTTTATTTGGCACCTCTGACTGTAGCAAACCTGCTCATCAGAGTCGGAGTGGAGTTCTCCTTCAACCTTTTTTTTCTTGTTCCGTTCTGTTATTTGAGGTATTCCTCGCTCATTCCTCACATCCCCCCTTTCCAGTCCTGCGAGGCAAACGTTATCTCCTGACAGATGGTGCGGGTCAACCAGGTTAAGACATCTTGAGTTGGCACCAGCAGTCTGGGGGAACTGTCACCTTTCTTACCTACGTCTGATAAGGCCGCATTTCTCAGAGGGCTGGGAAACATTGACCCAAAACGGCGTAAGCCCACACATTATCAAACTGACCAGAGTAATTGCACATTACTCAGGTCAACCGTATGTTTCATGTCATGTATTATGAAGCTATAGTTAATTCAGTTTCCCACTGACCACTCCCAAAACGTGTAGTAAGAGCCCCCCTCCCCTTTGAGAGGGACTTTTAAGAGAGACAAGTGAGTTAGAGCTTGACTCACACAGAGATTTCCCAGCAACATCGTAACAAAAGGAGATCAAGAACTCACCCTGCACTATAACTTGGATCTGCAAACCCAGGCATATGGGCAAGTAACTTAACCCTGTAATCTTCTTCCTAATTATCTCCTTGATGTGTCTTTATATACATATATATATTTTTGTGACATTTCTTTGTAAATATTGTCTTGCACCTGTTTTGACCCTGTTAGTAATAAATCTTTCTTTCTGAAAGTGTTAAACTGTTTCTAAGTGCTTACTTGCAATTCACAAATCCCTGCCTTTGAAGAGAAGCTACTATTTGTTATATCTCTGTATAGCAGGTCCGCGGGCTGTGCTATATAGATCAATATTTCAATCATTATAGTGGGAGTTTCCCAGTCTCCGACAACAGTGGTGGTGGCAGTAGAGGGTTAGTTGCGTAATTAACCCGACCCAGTAACAAGCGCATTTAGGCTGCAGGCACCGATTGTAGTCCATTAGCTGGGCAATCGCTGTGCTGGGTACAGCTGAGTGTGGCCTTGTTACGCGTGTCACACCGCGGTTTTAGATCGGCCGGTCCTTCGGTCACAGGTTTGGTGAGAAGGTCTGGGGTCTGACGCCGTGGGCGTGACGTATTACTGTTAGTCACGGTCGTGCGATTGTCGCATGTTGGTGGCGGCAATCGTGGATCCGTGAACTCTGACCATCCCTCAATGTCCACATTCTGCAGTTACAGTTTTTTGCAAAAGTCACTGAGTTCTTCTGGAAATCTTAGCCTTGACTACTTCCCATTCCTCCATCCAATCAGACATGTCGGGAACCCCCAGTTGTACCACACTCTTTTCTCCCTCAACTGATCCAATAAAGGTTTCAACGATCTTCTTCTCACTAATGTCTCAGATGCAATGTTCGCAAAAACCTACAAGTTCGATTATCCAAATCTTATTTCAGGGTTCTCCTGCAATTTTTTCCATATTCTCTCCCTATCTTCATAGTGGTGAAATCGGATAATCATGTCTCTAGGGATATCTGATGTTAATCCTGGAGGATGTCTTCATCTGTGTACTCTCTCAATTTTCAAAGGATCTAAGACTGATCTGTCCATCATTAGGTTAACCACTTGCCATCCTAAGGATTTATGCCCCTTAATGACCAGGCCTCTTTTTGCTATTCAGTGCTGCACTATTTCAACTGGTAATTGTGCGGTCATGCAATGCTTTATCCAAACAAAATGTATGTCCTTTTTTTCACACAAATAGAGCTTCCTTTTGGTGGTATTTGATCACCTGTGAGCTTTTTATTTTTCATGTTATAAACAAAATAAACCCAAACATTTTGAACAAAAGCAATATTTTTAACTTTTGGCTATAAAAAATACATAGTAAACTCAAAGTTAGTCATAAATTTAGGCCAAAATGTATTCTGCTACATGTTTTTGGTAAAAAAAAAAATCCCAATAAGTGTATATTGATTACTTTGTATGAAAGTTATAGCGTCTACAAACTATGGTATAGATACTGCAATTTGCGCCATTTTGCTATACAGCTCTGCACTAGTTTAACTGACAATTGCAAAACAGTACATAAATGAAATTTAAGTCCTTTTTTTCACACAAATAGAGCTTTCTTTTGGTGATATTCCATCACCTTTGCACTTTTTATTTTTAGCACTATAAACATTTTTTGAAATTTTTTTTTTTTTAAACCAATATTTTCTCATTTCTGTCATAAAAATATAAAAAAACTCAAATTTCATCATAAATTTAGATCAAAATGTATTCTGCTACATGTTTTTGGTTAAAAAAATCCCAATAAGTGTATATTGATTGCTTTGTGTGAAAGTTATAGCATCTACAAACAAATGGAATATACATAGCTTTTACTTTCTGACTGCCCATCACATTTCTTGAGGTACTAAAATACCAGGACAGTACAAACACCCCCAAATGACCCCTTTTTGGAAAGTAAATACCCTAAGATATCTGTTTTTGGATAATGGCAAAAACATTTTTTTATACAAAGTTGTCATTTAAATTATATATTTATCACACAAGCCATGGGTATATGTGGAATTATACCCCAAAATACATTCTGCTACTTCTACTGAGTATGGGGATACCACACGTGCGAAACTTTTTGGGAGCCTAGCCACATATACTAGCCTGAAATCCAAGAACCACTTTGAAAGCCTGAAGGTGTGGTGTGTAACTTCCTCTTTTCACTTCCTCACTACCTATCACAGTTTGATAGGAAATGCCAGGATAGCACAACCCCCTCCCCCCCCCCCCAATGACCCATTTTTGGAAAGTAGATACCCCAAGGAATTTAAAAAGAGGCATGGTGAGTATTTTGCAGATCTCATTTTTTTCTCACAAGGTTTTGATATATATATATATATATATATATATATATATATATAAAGAAAAAATATATTTTTGTTTTCTTTCTTCATTTTCCAAAAACTTGTGGCAACAAACGAGATCTGCAAAATACTCATCACAATTCTTATCAAATTCCTTGGGGTGTCATTTGGGGGGGTTTGGTGCTATCCTGGCATTTCAGGGCTCCCAAACTGTGATAGGTAGTCAAGAAGTGTAATGAGGAAATGAAGCCTTTTAAAAGCCTGAATGTGTTTATTGGATTTTGGGGTCCTGTTTTTGGCTAGACTGCCAAAAAGTCTCTCACATGTGGTACCCCCATACTCGAGAGAAGTAGCAGAATGTATTTTAGGGAGTAATTCCACATATACCCATGGTATGTGTGAGCAGTAAATCTTTTAACCTCCCTAGCGGTATTCCCGAGTGTAGCTCGGGGTAAAATGTCTGTACCAAAAGCGGTAACCCCGAGCTACACTCGGGTTTACCATGCGGTGCTGCATAGGGAGTCCCTGCAGAGCTTACCTTGTACTTCGCTCCCGTGATGTGTCCCCTGCAGCGTCCCCGGCCATCTCCTCTGGCCGATGCCGGCATCCGGCTTCTGTGTTCCGGTCCCTGTGACGTCGGGACGTACGGGCGGGAAATTTGAAAATTTTTAAAAAATGTCATTTTTTTCCAAACAAATTTTACATAGTAAAACATTGCTGTTTCAACCCATTTCACATACATTTTGTCCCTAGTGCTTTGTCCTGTGCCCTGCCTGCATTTTTACTCTTCTTTCTGCCTGGAAACTGAGAAACGTCCATGGCGTCCAAAAGCGTCCAAAAGCGTCCCTTTAGGTCAAAAATGGTTTTAGACCAGCTAGAGAACAGCGATAGTAAATCAGAACCACTTGCAGAATTGAGTGATAATGATTCGTGGGGAAATTTGTCATCAGACACTGAAAATGATTTTGCGACTTTGCTAAGCGATGTGCAAACTTGGCGCTCTATTTCAAATTTCAGTGTTTTTGGTTTGATTATATTATTGAATTAAATGTATTATTATTATATTATTATTTTTTATGATTATTTATTAAATTATAATTTATGATTTTGTGTTTCAAAATTTATCATACCTGGGATGTTTACTAGACTCTTGTTCGGACAGATTTCAGTGAGTTATTCCTAAAAATTACAGGCTACAATAAAAAAACTACATATTTCCATGCAAAATAATGGTACCACTTTCAGCACCAAAAATCTGAAATAATCATACCACTAGGGAGGTTAAGTAACAATTTTGTGTAAACAAAAAACTTTTTTTGTCATTTTCAAAAAGTTGTGGTGTAAAAATAAATTCTTCTATTGACTCAACATGCCTCTCAGCAAATAGTTTGGGATGTCTACTTTCCAAAAAGGGGTCATTTTGGTGGGTGTGGGCATTTTATGCCCATCATTAGAAGTTTATGCCACAAATCATTCACTCTTCTAACCACCTGAAGACCAAGCCTTTTCTGACACTTTTTGTTCACGTGAAAAAAAATATGTATTTTTTGATAGGAAATTACTTTGAACCCCCAAACATTATATATTTTTTAAAGCAGACACCCTAGTGAATAAAATGGTGGGTGCTGCCGTTGTTATATAACATAGTACTCGCGCACAAAAAAAAATATAATGGCCAATTATTTGGCAAAATATAAAGATGATGGTATTCCAAGTAAATAGATACCAAACATGACATGCTTTAAAACTGTCGCTGATTACGGCGATACCTTACATTCATGGTGCAACCACTGTTTACATACTGGCACAGGGTCAACGAGGCGAGGAGGCTTTTTTTCTTTTTTAAGTTGTTTATATTTTTTTTATTATTTTTACACTGTCCCTTTAATTTTTTTTTTGTTCATTTTAATGCTATCACAGGAAATGCAAATATCCCCTATAACTTCAATGGGCATTGTCATATATAAAAGATAGTGAGCGCTCTCATAAATATCAGCAGCTAGAACACTTAGGGCAACCACAATGCCTCAAAAATATCAATATAATCTTAAAACAACATAGTGCAGCGCTTAGCAAGGTGAAAAAGTCAATAGAGTAATAATCGAGCATCCACAGTAATTCACTGGAGAAATACGAATTCCCACGACATCCACTCTGTCAGATAACAGAAATGCGCACTCACCAGAAACGCATGGAATATGCGCATGTGTGATCATGCATCACAGGCAGTGGGTACATCAGAGGTTAGGCAGCAGGCATCTCCCTCACGGTGGATCATGACAGACTTGTTAATCTGGTCCAGGGGTCCCCTTAAGGTCAGCCAGGTGTTCCATACAAAAAACCTCCTCTCAGGATGGCAAAGTGCTTTCTCTCAGGCCTCTGAAACGTGAGGGCGGGGCTTCTTCGCTCAGCGCTCAGAGCGCTGAGCGAAGAAGCCCCGCCCTCACGTTTCAGAGGCCTGAGAGAAAGCACTTTGCCATCCTGAGAGGAGGTTTTTTGTATGGAACACCTGGCTGACCTTAAGGGGACCCCTGGACCAGATTAACAAGTCTGTCATGATCCACCGTGAGGGAGATGCCTGCTGCCTAACCTCTGATGTACCCACTGCCTGTGATGCATGATCACACATGCGCATATTCCATGCGTTTCTGGTGAGTGCGCATTTCTGTTATCTGACAGAGTGGATGTCGTGGGAATTCGTATTTCTCCAGTGAATTACTAAGGGCATTGTCATATATTCTTTTTTGAGAAATCTGGGGTCTATCAGACTCTAGATATCTCCTCTGCCCTTACATTATCTAATCACCAAGATCAGTGTGATCAGATGCTTTCCCAGTTTACAAATGGCACTGTTTATATCCTTTGAAACTGAAGTGATGAAATGCTTGTAGCTTCCGATTTCTTAGACTATAGAGATGATTGGCACTATTCTGTCAATCAGCTCTATGGTCAGCTGACAGAAGCACCGGCTGCATTCTCAGGTTCCCCCGATAGCACAACTGCCCAAGAGAAGGCAGCA
This sequence comes from Staurois parvus, assembly GCF_062004578.1. Lineage (NCBI taxonomy): Eukaryota > Metazoa > Chordata > Amphibia > Anura > Ranidae > Staurois > Staurois parvus. The sequence goes on along the minus strand of NW_028318034.1, from coordinate 1,534,077 downwards.
AGGTGGGGGGGGGGGGGGCATCGCTGCTTGTAAAAGCAATCCTGCAGCTAATTAGCCACTAGGATTGCTTTTACATGAAAGTCGATTGCCGGCTGAAAAAAATGATATCAGGATGATGCCTGTAGCTGTAGGTATCATCCTGGTATAACAATTCAAAGTCCAGTGATGTACCAGGTTCTTGTTGGGTATATATGCTATGATCTTTTTTTGTATGCAGCCTGTGGGCTGAATGAAAAAATTTGAAGAAATCTCTGCCAGAAAACGTGTGTGGTATGCCACCATTAGAATATAATGCCCTGCATCCACCCACCTCTGATGGTGGGCACACATTAGGTCACATGGTGCCATATGCGCCTGTCAGGGACCCCACTGCGGTAGCCTCTAGCACTCCACAGACTGGATTCCCCCAAGGCGCGGAATCTAAGCTCCGACCTGCTTGTTCACCAGGGCCCCTGATGGTGGGGATGGACTTGGAGCAGGCCGAGACCAGGTCGCGGCCCCTGGGTTCACCCAGCTGTGGTAGAAGCACCGTTGGAGGTGTATAGCAGGTGAGAGTCTGATGTGAGGAGGTAACAGGAGCAGCGTCAGGCAAGCCGGGTCGGTAACAGTGGTGGCGGCGTAGTACAAAATCAGCAGGCAAAGGGATAAACAGGTCACAAGCCGGGTTCGTTAGCAGGAGGTCAGAACGTACAGGGTTAAGCAGGAGAATGGTCAGACAAAGCCAGGGATCAGAGCAGGAGACGGACAGCAAATCAGGGTCAGGCAGGTTCGGCAACAAACAATCTACTCACAGGAACTCAGGAACACAGATAAGACCATACGGCACTTGAGCATTGCAAGAGCCGGGTTTAAATAGTCCACCCGACTCCTGACAGGCACTCCTGGGTCCTAGTGCTTGCCTAGCCCGTCATTTGTGACAGGCACGCCTGGGTCCTAGTGCCTGCCTGCCTGTACGTTTTGTCAGGATTCTACGCATGTGCAGATTCGATCGCAGTGGCGATCTTCCCATTCCCTGACATTGCCCCCCCCTTACGGGCAGCCTCCGGATGCCCACCCGATTCCTCCTTTGAGGCTGGTTACGTAGGAATTCCCGCATCAATCTGGGGGCATGGACATTCTGGGCAGGTTCCCACGAGTTTTCCTCCGGCCCATAGCCTTTCCACTTAATTAAATATTGTACCTGACCACCCCTCCTCCTACAATCCAAAATTGCTTCCACCTCAAATTCCTCCTCCCCATTGATGTCTATGGCTTCTGGAGGTCTAGACCTGCGGTCTAAAAAGGGGTCTGCAACCACAGGCTTCAACAACGATACATGGAAGACTGGGTGTATCTTGAGGGATTCAGGGAGAGTCAATTTAAACGCTACTTCGTTAACCTTACGTTCTACCTGGAAGGGCCCCACAAACTTGGGTGCCAATTTTCTGGACGGGCAAGTCAGTTTCAGGTTGACCGTTGATAACCAAACCCGATCCCCAGGATGTATAGCCAATTCTCCCTTTCTCCTCCTGTCACAGAACCTTTTACTGTCCTCTTGGGCCTTAGCCATTGTCTCTTGTAGTAGCTTGTTATTGGCAGTGAAGAATTCTAAGGTGTCCTGGGCCGCTGGGACTGAGTTCTCAGGAACCAGGTCTGGCAGGAAGGTAGGGTGAAACCCATAATTAGCGAAAAACGGGGATTGGTTGGTGGCAGAATGATTTGCATTGTTATATGCAAATTCTGCCATTGGTAGAAGTGTCAGCCAGTCATCCTGCAGGAAAGATGTATAGCATCTCAGGTATTGCTCAAGCGTTTGATTAGTTTGTTCTGTCTGCCCGTTTGTCTGGGGGTGATATGCTGACGAGAAAGATAACTTAATCGCCAGCCCCTCACATAATGCTTTCCAGAATCTGGAAGTAAACTGTACTCCACGGTCCGAGACAATCTCTTTTGGCACTCCGTGCAGCCTCACAATCTCTTTGATAAATACTTGGGCTGTTTCGGAAGCTGATGGTGTCTTGGCTAGTGGCAGAAAATGGGCCATTTTAGACAGGCGGTCCACAACCACAAAGATCACAGTGTGGTCTCGTGAGGGTGGCAAGTCAACAATAAAATCTAACGAGATCATACTCCAAGGTCGGTCAGGTATTGGCAGTGGTTTCAATAGGCCCCAGGCCTTGTCTCTGGTGGGTTTGTTTCGGTTACAGACGGGGCAAGATTTCACATATGCTTCACAGTCCTTGGCCATGTTTGGCCACCAAAATGTGCGTCGTGTCAGCTCTAACGTCTTATGTATCCCGAAGTGTCCTGCTAGGGGATGGTCATGACAAAACCCCAACACCAGGGATTGGACCTCCTTGGGTACCACGACCTGTTCCCCTCTCCAAAAGAGACCCTCCTTGTTCAGCAGGGAGACCCCAGGCAGGTCAGGAACCCGGTTGGAGGCCGCCTGCAATTTAGACAGTAGTACTGACTGTAGCAATAGAAAGCTACCTGCCGGCAGGATGGTGTCTGGCTGGGGCGTCTCCCTAGGATCCTCGAACATCCGAGAAAGGGCATCAGGCTTAGTGTTCTTTGACCCAGGACGATACGTTATGTGAAGACTAAATCTCGCGAAAAACAGTGCCCATCTGGCCTGGCGTGGACGGAGGCGTTTGGCTGTTTTTAAATACTCCAGGTTTTTGTGGTCAGTATAGACCAGAATGGGGTGTAGGGCCCCCTCTAGCAGATAACGCCATTCCTCCAGAGCTGTCTTAATGGCTAGTAACTCCCTATCCCCAATATCGTAGTTCCTTTCAGAAGGGGATAGCTTCCTGGAGAAAAAAGCCACTGGATGCATTAGCTCCTTGGCCCCTACCCTCTGTGACAATACTGCTCCAACAGCCACTTCTGATGCGTCTACCTCTAGTATGTAGGGTAGGGATGCGTCAGGGTGGCTCAGAATGGGAGCCGTTGTAAATAGTTTTTTCAATGCGTCAAAAGCTACCTTTGCAGCTGGAGTCCATTGGAAACGAACTCCTACCTTGGTGAGCTGGGTAATGGGCGCTACCAGGCCTGAGAAGTTCTTTATGAACTTTCTATAAAAATTGGCGAATCCAATAAATCTCTGAACTCCCTTCTTATCTGTGGGGGCAGGCCATTCCAGGATAGCTGAGATTTTTTGTGGGTCCATAGCGATCCCCGTAGTGGAGATTATTAAACCAAGAAATGAAATGCTTTACTGTTCAAAGCAGCATTTCTCGGCTTTCGCATAAAGGCCATGCTGACGGAGACATTCCAGCACACTCTTAACATGTCCCCGATGTGCTTCCAGGGAAGAGGAAAATATCAGGATATCGTCCAAATAGACAATGACAAAGATATCCAGAAAGTCCCTGAAAATGTCATTGACAAAGTGCTGGAAGGTGGCCGGTGCATTACATAGCCCAAAAGGCATGACAAGACATTCAAAATGTCCAAACCGAGGGCGAAACGCTGTTTTCCACTCGTCTCCCTCACGTATCCGAACCAAGTTATAGGCACCCCTGAGGTCCAACTTGGAGAAGATGGATGCCGTCCTTAATCTCTGAAATAATTCTGGGACCAAAGGAAGGGGGTAGCGGTTTTTGACAGTAATCTTATTGAGGTCTCTGTAATCAACACACGGTCTTAGGGATCCGTCCTTCTTTTCAACAAAGAAAATCCCTGCCCCGGCCGGGGATGTGGAAGGGCGGATAAATCCCTTCCGGAGGCTCTCATCAATATATTCTCTTAAAGCCCCTAGTTCCCGCTCAGATAAGGGAAAAATGCGGCCAAAAGGAATCTCGGAGCCCGGGAGCAGATCGATGGGGCAATCATAGGCCCGATGTGGGGGAAGAACCTCTGCCCCCCGTGGACTAAACACGTCTAGGAATTTGTGGTAAGCTGCAGGTACCATCTGAGTTAACTTGGCCTCGGAGCTTACAGTTAATAAGGCCGGGGTATCTAGTGATGCCCTAGGTAGGCAATGTTCCTGACAGTATCGTGAGTGGAACTGGATTGACCCGGTCTTCCAGTCAATTTGGGGGTCGTGAGCTCGTAGCCAAGGGAGCCCCAGAATAACTGGAAATAGGGGGGACGCGATGGCGTCCAAGCGGAGAAACTCCTGGTGATAACCCGCCACTGTGGTATGTATAGGAGGGGTTTCCCGGTCTACCGTCCCCGATTTTATCCGAGACCCATCCGCCAGAAAAATATTCACCCTGTGTTCTTTGGCGAGCAACGGTATTTGGTGCTGGGTAGCGAAACCGAGATCGACAAAGCAACTACAGGCCCCAGAATCAATGATAGCCATCACCTGTGTGCTTCCTCCGGGAAGCTGAAAGGACACAGGTACAGCCAAGTGAGTGGGGTTGCCTTCACATACAGCAGATATATTAAAAGGAATAGAAGAGAACTTACAGTCTTTCTTCGGACAGGAACGCACCATATGACCCGCTGCTCCGCAGTAAAGACACAGGTTATTGGCTCGACGCCTCTGTCGTTCCTCAGTAGAAAGAGTAGGCCGCATCAGGCCGAGTTGCATAGGCTCGTCCCCCTCGGACGGTTCGGAGCTCCGACTGCCGACACTGACCCTTGGCATGACTGGTACTCTGGGCATCATCCATGAAGTTCTCTGCCCCTGGCTGGACCTCTCCTGTCTCCTTTCCCGCAGTCGGCGATCGATCTGTATGGCCCGATCGATTAAACCTTCCAAGGAGTCTGGAATTTCTGTTCTCGCTAACTCGTCCTTCAATGGTTCTGACAGTCCCAACCGGAACTGGTGGCGTAAAGCTGCATCATTCCACTGTGTGTCTCCACTCCATTGCCTGAACTCAGCGGCATAGTCCTCCGCTGCCCGGCGTCCCTGTTGTAATGAATAGAGAGCGGCCGAGGCGGCTCGATGCGGGTCATCGTACAGTTGTGCCATCGCCTTAAAGAATGTGGTGACAGTATTTAAATGTGGGTGGTGGGCCTCCATCAGGCGATGAGCCCATCCCTGGGGCTCCCCCTGCAGCAAGGATATGACAAATCCTACCTTCACCGATTCAGAAGAGAAGGTCCGGGGTTGCAGGTCAAAGTACAGCTGGCAGGAATTTTGGAAGGCCCTGAACTTCCCTCGGTCCCCACTGAACCGCTCAGGGGTCGGCACTCTTGGCTCTGGCGGGGGGATGGTAAATGCTGCTCCAACTGCAGACCCCACTGCACCCATGGTCAGAGGCGCACCCACTGGGCCTGGAGTTGTGGGTGTTGGTGCGGCCAGGCTCTGGACCTGTCCCTCCAGGTGCTTGTATCCCTCTTCCAGGGTCTTCACTGCCTGTGTGAGTGCCGCCAGATGTTGGCACATCTCTTCCCAGGGTGAAGGTCCTCCTCCAGACTCTGACATGGCCGTATGGTTCTGTCAGGGACCCCACTGCGGTAGCCTCTAGCACTCCACAGACTGGATTCCCCCAAGGCGCGGAATCTAAGCTCCGACCTGCTTGTTCACCAGGGCCCCTGATGGTGGGGATGGACTTGGAGCAGGCCGAGACCAGGTCGCGGCCCCTGGGTTCACCCAGCTGTGGTAGAAGCACCGTTGGAGGTGTATAGCAGGTGAGAGTCTGATGTGAGGAGGTAACAGGAGCAGCGTCAGGCAAGCCGGGTCGGTAACAGTGGTGGCGGCGTAGTACAAAATCAGCAGGCAGAGGGATAAACAGGTCACAAGCCGGGTTCGTTAGCAGGAGGTCAGAACGTACAGGGTTAAGCAGGAGAATGGTCAGACAAAGCCAGGGATCAGAGCAGGAGACGGACAGCAAATCAGGGTCAAGCAGGTTCGGCAACAAACAATCTACTCACAGGAACTCAGGAACACAGATAAGACCATACGGCACTTGAGCATTGCAAGAGCCGGGTTTAAATAGTCCACCCGACTCCTGACAGGCACTCCTGGGTCCTAGTGCTTGCCTAGCCCGTCATTTGTGACAGGCACGCCTGGGTCCTAGTGCCTGCCTGCCTGTACGTTTTGTCAGGATTCTACGCATGTGCAGATTCGATCGCAGCGGCGATCTTCCCATTCCCTGACAGCGCCAATTCCTAGATTGTACAAATGTCTAAGTAGTGGCACATTTGAATAAAAATTGTCCACATGTAAACGGGTATCCCATATGGCAAAAGGATTACAACAAGTCCCAAACTATCTTGCCACTACTCCCCATGTAGTCTGGGCATCCAGGGGGCTCCATGTGACTATCTTTTCCCTCGTAAATTTGAAACTTATATGTATAGCCTGTTGCCCTCTCACAGGTCTTATACATCATGACCCCATATCAGGCACACTTGCTGGGGAGAAATTGTTTGAATGCAAGGCGGCCAGAAAAATTAATGAGGAACTCATCAACACAGATTTTTTGCTGGGGAGTATAGACATCTGCATGTTTTTGGTTAAGGTGATTTACAAGGGGCTGAATTTTGTGGAGCCGGTCAAATTCAGGGTCAACCCCGAGGATGACACAGTGGGGTTTATTTACTAAAGCTGGAGAGTCCAAAATCAGACTCACTTCTGCATAGAAACCAATCAGCTTCCAGGTTTCATTGCCAAAGCTTCATTGAACAAGCTGAGGTTAGAAGCTGATTGGTTTCTATGCAGAAGGGTGTCTGATTTTGGACTCTCCAGCTTTAGTAAATAAACCCCAGTGTGCTGTTGTTGAAATGCATAAAACACATTATTCTCTCATATCTATGCCTGCCCATGGGAGCAGAGAACACGAGCATATGATGAATCGGGTCTGTGGACCAATACAAATCCAATTAATTTTTTTTAGTAATGCCCATGTTGAGGGTTTCCGTAAGAATGGGATGAAGGTTTGAATTTGGGATGGCGGCGATAAATTGTTGTGCATATAAATTGCATTGATCCACAATCAATGCATACAGATCTTCCATGAAAAAAAGCTCCATAAAATTAAGGGCAGTAGTTAAATTTGCTGCTTCCACCTGAATTTCAGGTTGAGCAGTGAATGGGGGAAGTACGGGTGCTGCAGAATTTGTGGACTGCCAATCGGGATTTGCAAGCACATCTGGAAGGATACTGGGGGCTCCACGGGCCTGTGTGCGAATTCTTGGTGGTTGCAGGACAATACATGTGCTCACCACCACACCAGCTTGTACTGCACTTATGGAACTCGCCACGTCGCCAAGTAATACTGCAGTGCTGGTATGCGAAAGACCAGGATGTACTAGGCCGCTGGTGCTCGCTAGTTCACCAAAAGGTAGAACTGCACTACTACTGGCACTCTGCTGCATATGAGAGTCATCAAAATTTACCAGCAAGTGCTAGCAGAAGTCAGGCCTTATTCTATGAACACTGAGGTTTTGTGCGCAATGTATCAAGGGACAGTGACCTACTGACACTGCACTTGCTGGGGGAGAAGGGGGGGTAAGTGTAGGGGCTAAACGCAAGTGCTGGCAGGTGCCAGGACTGATCCTGCAAATGCTGTGTTATTGGGGACACTATACTAATGTGAACGCTAGTATAGTGCTGATCAGATCAAAGATATTGATTCGTTCAGACACTATACTAGTTTATTGAGAATCAGCGTGTTCCTGGCAATCAAGGGTGATTATTGGTGTACTGATGGGCAATCTGACGCTATCTGGGAGGGGCATGAAAACCACGGGAGTGCAGATCACGTATATATATATATATTGCGCACCTGTACCGCCCTGTAGCAGTATTTCTGCTATAGGTCAGTCAGGAAGCAGTTAAAGAAGCAGGTTTGCATTACAGCACTGCATTACTTTAACTGACAATTGTGCTGTACCCAAATGAAATTTAAATTTTTTCCCACAAATTGAGCTTTCTTTTGATGGTATTTGATCACCTGTGCGTTTTTTTTTTTGTGCTATAAATTTTGAGAAAAAAAACTATGTTTTGGACTTTTTGCTATTAAACATGTCCAGTAAAAAAAAAATTAAAAATCAAATTTCATCATACATTTAGGCCAAAATGTATTCTGCAACATATCTTTGCTAAAAAAATCCCAATATGTGTACATTAATTGGTTTATATGAAAGTTATAGCATTTACAAAAGGCGGTAAAGATGCTGGAATTTTTTTTTATACTAATAATGGCGGTGATCAGCGACTTATGGCGGCGATCAGTGACTTAAGTGGCAGGCATTCTGACACTGGGGGAAACTGACTTGGTGTCACTGACATCCCCAGTAACACCAATACAATGATCAGTGCTAAAAAAAAGCACTGACACTGTACTAATGGCACTAGGCAGGAAGGGGTTAACAATAAGGGGTGATCAAAGGGTTAACTATGTGATGGGAGTGTTTTACTAGGGGGAGGGGGGGTGTGCTTCACTTTAAGCACACTGCTCCGGGTGGCTGTGCTCAGCCATCCAGAGCAGTGTGCCCAAACTGACAGGGAGGAGGGCTGTTGGTAAACAATGCAGCCCTCCTCCCTGTCGGTGATCGTCGGTAATCACCGGGCACTGGTGGGTAATAACTGTGGGCGGTCTTTAAGCGGTTAAACACTCTCCTTATTTTTTTCCTAAGGTCCCCCTCATGCACATCTTCTGGTAGTCCTCAGACCCTTAGATTATTTCTTCTCTCTCTGTTCTCTTGATCCACCAGTTTAACTAGTTGCCGACTGCAGATAGCTGAATGACGGCTGCACTGCGGCCGGCCAGTTCTGGGTGGACGTCATATGACGTCCTCCCAGAACGCGCTCTCCTGCGCGCCCCAGGGGGCACGCACCCGGCGATCTCCGTGATCGCTGTGTCCTACGGACACAGCTGATTACGTGATGTGGTAAAAGGCCAATCACAGCGGCCTTTTACCACGTGATCAGCGGTGTCCAATGACACGCTGATCACAGGGAAATGCAAGTGCCGGTTCTCGGCTGCACTTTCCTCACGCTGTCAGATCGTGAGGAAAGTACTGCCGAGAACTGACAGTTGTCAGAGCGAGGATCGGCACCGATCATCAGGGCACTGATGATCAGTGCCCTGATGATCGGTGCCCAGCAGTGCCACCCACAAGTTCCGTCCACCTGTGCCCAGCAGTGCGCCCACTAGCTCCGCCCACCTGTGCCCAGCAGATCACCCACCTGTGCCCAGCAGTGCACCCACCTGTGCCCAGCAGTGCACCCACCTGTGCCACTCTGCAGTGTTACACACCTGTGCCCAGAAGTGCCACCTACCTGTGCCCACCAGTGCCACCCACCTGTGCCCACCCACCTGTGCCCACCAGTGCCACCCACCTGTGCCCACCCACCAGTGCCGCCCACCAGTGCCACCCACCAGTGCAGCCCAGCAGTGCTGCCAGTCAGTGCCACCAGTCAGTGCCCAGCGGTTGTGCCAGTCAGTGCCGCCAGTCAGTGCCCAGCAGTGATGCCAGTCAGTGCCGTCTATCAGTATCCGTACCGTTACACCTCATTAGTGCTGCCTATCAGTGCCGCCTATCCGTGCCACCTCATTAGTACTGCCTATCAGTGCCCTTTAGTGCTGCCTATCAGTGCCCATAAGTGCTGCCTCATCAACGCACATCAGTGAAGGAGAAAAAATACCTGTTTGAAAAATTTTATAATAGAAACAAATAAACTTTTTTTTTTTTTCAAATTTTTTGCAATTTTTTTATTTATAGCGCAAAAAGTAAAGCGCCCAGTGGCAATTAAATACCACCAAAAGAAAGCTCTATTTGTGAGAAAAAAATGATCAAAATTTCATATGGGTACAATGTTGCATGACCGCACAGTTGTCAATCAAAGTGCGGCAGCGCTGAAAGCTGAAAATTGGCCTGGTAAATAAGGGGGTATAAGTGCCTGGTAGGCAAGTGGTTAAAAGAGAGCTTTCTCTGTTCTGGTCCCTTCTCATCTCCTCTAACTGCTTCTCCAGATTGATGATCTGCTGGGCTTGTATCTCCGTCTTTTACTCCACTTCTTCTACCCTTAACATTAATCCCAGATACTTATGAAATATCGCCATTTCTTTTTTCATGGAAAGTTCTAATTTTGCGAGCATTTCTGCCATCTCTATTCTTGTGGGAATTTGTGATATTGTTCTCTGTTGTTTCAAAACTTTTTGACAATTATAGATTCGTTGATCTCATTCCCTTCCCTTACCCCAATTGATAATCTAGACTGCTCCCCATCGTATTACTTCCTTTCTTCCTGTTTCTCCATGCCATGTATCTCTGGGCTTTTTTGCTTGCACTGGCATATATTTCTTTATTGCACTAGTATTTGTGTTGGGTTTTGGGGTTTTACTCCCCCCCTTTAGTGATCTGTTCTTCATATTGACTAACCATAAATTTTAACTTAAAGTTCAAAATGCAGTATTATCAGATCTGAGAAAGGGAGAAAGAAAAAGCAAAAGAAAAAGTTCTTTCTTTCCGCTCCTCTCAAGAAACTTGTACAGTCCTAGACAACTTTAAATATATATATATATATATATATATATATATATATGTTGTTTACATCAATGCTTGACCTCTGTATTCCTCACATTGCTTGGTCTTCCAACCACCCAGCCCCACTACTCAGATGTACCTTTACAAATACAGATAGCAGAGACAGTGGAAGTTTACATTGTTGACTGTTGCCCACGGCAACTCACCTTCTCCCTCTGAGGTTCCATTCCCTCTGCCTCTATGTACCTCTTCTGTCCCGCTCTGAGACTCCTGTCCCAAATCGTGTCCTTAGTGGGGTCTGGGTGGTTATTAACAGTGGCTCATCCACAGATCTCTCCAGGTCTCCCGGTGGACTCCGAGGCTGTCAGCCTATCTCCGGGTCAGTGGAGCATCTAACCGCTAGCTGGCACAGACCTGTGTGTGCAGGCACCTCTGGGGTCCTTCAGGCACCTCCACCTTTTGCCTCTCTCAGGGTCCTCTTCAGGGTCCTCTCCAAGGAGTGTCTCCATCGGTGACTGCCTGACCTGATGGTATCTGGGATCTCACTGCTGTCGCCCTGCTCACCAGACTCACACCTACGTTGCTACGTGGTCCTCACCAGTCCCGCCAGCTCCTCTCAAACCCCTGACCAGAGCAGGTAAGCTCACAAGGGTACCATCAAGGAAAGTTCGGGGCAGGTCTAATCTGCATGATGGGCGTCAGGAGTTCCTGTACTCAACAGCCTCCTGGCTCCATGTTCAGGCCCCTCCCGCTGGCCCCACAGCACATTTAAATTCTCTTGAACTGTAGTCCACTTCAGGCCCATCAATTATAACATATGCTAATTTTCTAATGCAATCAAAGATTTGCATATATTGTCAACTAAACTTCTGAATAAGAAAGAAAAATGTATCCTGCACTCAAATTAGAATCATAAAGCTGAACTCTAGAAAGATATGATATATATTAATGCAGTTCTGTAATAATTAATAGAATATTAAAGTATTCTTAAATGCAAGCAGTGTAAATATTTGAATTTGAACTAGTATCAATGTCTTGCAGTTCCTGTATAATTAGGAAGCCCATATATTATTAATTTTTTTCCTTTAACCAGTGGGTTGAACAAAAACAAAATGATCCAAATGATCCATTGATTGTGTAAATGGGGGAATCCCGCTGAGTTATTGTATTATGGCAGAAGCCTTCCTCTCTGTTAGAATCAATCAGTGCTGCTGGCTATAACCAGTGAAAAAATGAACAGACCAGTTGTGCAGAAATTGATCTACCAGCCTGTCCATACAGTCCCTTTTGCCCCAGCTGAGTTTCAATTCATCTATGGCTGCCTTAAGGCAACGCATAGAGCCAATCAGTTTATGTGCTGACGAGAAGCAGATTGGAATAAAAAGCAGAGTGAGAGAGAGAGAGATGAGCTCATTACTGTACTGGTTCAACTTTCACTGTCCTATTACAGCCTGGAGCGGGATTGAAGCTAAATATTGCAGCAAAAGCTAGTTTTGTTACTTTATTTTTTAATGGGCTATTCATTTTTATCTTGTTGTTTTTTGGCTGAAGTTCAGCTTGTTATTGTTTTGCTGATGTTAGGCTAAGTCAAAAGAATTGTATCCTTTCATTCATTTTTACTTTATCAATTTTTTTTAAGGCAAACTGCACTTCATCATAGTTTGTTTGTTGTGAATACTTTTTGTGCAGCAGTATAAATACTTTTTGTGCATACTCTGTGTGCAGCTGTACAGTATTGCACTCTTCTAATTGCTGTCTGAAGGTTACACTGTTGGTGGCCAGTTGACAGTCTGCTCCTGTCACTCAAAGGTGTCCTCTCTGGCTCCAGTTTGCCGCTAGCTGTGCCTGTCCCTGACTGCTGAATACAGATACAATATATAGGCTTTATGCTATATCAACTAGATTGCCAAAGTAGCAGAGAACTTGTTGATTTGTCACAATTTTGTGCATTGCAATGTTCAGCATCTCACACAATATCACTGCAGTGGCATACACTGGCCAAAAGTTTAGAATTCCAAAAGACTAAATTTAAGGCAGCTCATAGATTGATCATCAACCTCATGGTTGAACAAAAAAAACTGACCAGATTCTCCCATTCACACACTCTATGTTAATGAGGGAATCCTCTCCCCGATCTATTGTATTCTGACAGTGGGGAAACTTCCCCGCAGTATGAATACACTGATCAGTGTTACAAGCTATAGCCTGCAGTACTGATTGAGCAGGGAAAATTCAACAGCCCATACGTGGATTGAAATTCAGTCCATCTATGGCTGGCTTAACTCTCAATGCAAACCTCTATCTAGCACTCTGGAATCTCTAACATTGTTTTTTCCCTGATCACTGGGTCTAGTTACCAGATATGGTATGCACCTCATTACAAGCTATGGTATGCAGGGACATCAGAGCACTGGATATAAAAACAGAACTATTGCACTTTAACCACTTCAAGTCCAGACACTTTCAACCCCTTCAAGTCCAGGCCAATTTTCAGCTTTCAGCACTATCACATTTTGAGTGACAATTACTCAGTCATGCAACACTGTACCCATATGAAATGTTTATCCTTTTTTTAAACTGATAGAGCTTTCTTTTGTTGGTATTTGATTACCAATGTTTTTTTTTATTTTTTTGCTAAATAAATGAAAAAATACCAAAAATGTTGAAAAAAAATATTTTTTTGCTTAGTTTTTGTTATACAATTTTTCAAATAGATTATTTTTCTTCATAAATTTAGTCCAAAATGTATTCTGCTACATTTTTGGGTTACACACAACCTAAAACAGTTTATATTATTTAGTCTGTGTGAAAGCTATAGAGTCTACAAATGATGGGATATACAGTATATTTGAAAATTAATCAGTTGAGATCCTAAAATGCAGGATGCTGGTATGGCATATGGCAGTTATTAGGATACTGGTATGGTGGTGATCAGGATATTAGCATGAGGTATGTCTGTGATCAGGACACTGGTATGGCAGTAGCCAGGATGATGTTATGGAGTATGAGGGTGATCAGGATGCTGGTATGGGGTATGGCTGTGATCAGGATGCTGATATAAGGTATGGCGATGATCAAAATGCTGGTATGGGGTATGGCAGTGATCATAACAATGGTATGGGGTATGGTGGTGATTAGGGTGATGGTATGCGTTATGGCAGTGATCAGGACACTGGTATGGGGTACGGTGTGATCAGGACACTGGTATGGCATATGGGGTGATCAGGATGCTGGTATGGGGTATGGTGTTAATCAGGACAGTAATATGGGGTATGACAGTGATTAGGATGCTGGTATGGGGTATGGTGGTGATCAGGATGCTGGTATTAGGTATGGCAGTGATCAGGGCACTGGTATGGTATATGGTGGTGACCAGGGAGCTGGTATGGTGTATGGCGGTGATCAGGGCACTGGTATGGTGTTTAGAGGTGATCAGGGAGCTGGTATGGTGTATGGAGGTGATCATGGTGCTAGTATGGCATATGGCAGTGATCAGGATGCTGGTATTAGGCATGGTAGTGATCAGGATGCTGGTATGGTATATGGTGGTGACCAGGGAGCTGGTATGGGGTATGGCGGTGATCAGGGCACTGGTATGGTGTTTAGAGGTGATCAGGGTGCTGGTATGGTGTATGGAGGTGAACATGGTGCTGGTATGGCATATGGCAGTGATCAGGGTGTTGGTTTGGGGTATGTCAGTGATCAGGGCACTGGTATGGTGGTGATCAAGACATTGGTATGGTGTATGGGTGTGTTTTGTGTGTACTGGAACAGGTGACTGGGCCTCCCTGCAATATGTATTATTGATATTGTGGGACAGTGATCAGGGACACAGGGGCACTAAACTGGGGCACTGGGGTGACTGGCACTGCAATGTGTGAGTGTACAAGCAGCCTGACAGGCTGCTGTACACTCATACACTTGAGGATTGCTTCTCTCTACTCTCATACTGAGAGCAGAGAGAAGCACTCATTACTTTCAGTTTCATTTTTTAGTATGTGAGTGCTGTGATTAGTCACAGCAGTCACATGATAAAACACCATGTGGTCGCCCGAACACAGCGGTAATGTGATCCACTGTGTCTGGGCGCACACAGATCACCAGGCTCCGGGTTGCGCTTTCTGTAAGTGTGGGTTAACATCCAGGAACGTTAGCCTGCATCAGCTCTGCTTCCGGTCCACCATCTATGTAGAATGGGTGGACAGGAAGAGGTTAAGCATAAGTTAAGGATCTTTTTTTTTTTTTTTGGGCTTCAGGTTGACTTTAAAATGAACCCTTCACATTGAATCCTTAAATTTAAAGTTAGATTTAAAATACTCCCTAACCCACAACTTAAACCTTAAGAGACGTGTTTAGGTTTTTGACAGAAAGCTCTCTAGCCTTCTAAACATAAACAGATTTGCTTTTTCTTGCTTTTAAGCAAGTGCTTACTTACCTGCTCCAATACCCTATTGTGTTGTCTGCATCCCAGTCGGCAATACGCTAGTGCTGTGCTGCCTATGTCTGAGCACTAACATATCATAGGCATGAATTGGACATTGTTCCATTTTAGTACAAGCATGTCCCATTTATATCTATTGGACAGTTGTGCAGACAATGTGGGAAGCTGCCACCATTGAAGAAGGGAAGTAAGTGTAGCATTACCCCCATAGGAGCCGCTGTAGTAAAAGACCCAGGGCTTAGTATGCCCAAAGAATAAATACCCTCTCCCAGCATCCCTCAAGGCTGCACTCCCTGGGATTGGCTGGAGTGGCATTAATATTCATACTGTGTTTTGCATGAGTTCCACCTGTATATCCAGAACCTTCATAGGTTAGTAGTTACTATATTAATGTACTGTTAGAAACCTATCAAATTGTAAATATATAAATACTTTACAGCAAATATGGCACTGGGCAAAATATGATAGTGCTCAATGTAGCTCCCCTGGCAGGAATAAGCACAGAAAAACCTAGGATCGCTAGTTAGCCTGCATTGATCGGCTGTCCAAATTTGATCATGGATCATCACTATAGCATTGTTTAAAGGAACCAAGGTAAAGACACCATCAGTTTTGCTATATTATGTTCATTTATAACTAAAACTAGTACAATCCACAAGTTGCTTTACCTTATCTTTACTTTACATTAAGTCACCTATCACTACCAGCAAACTTTCAGTCTCATTGTACATTCTTTCTTTATGTCCTATGCAATTTCTGTTGGTCACTGCTGACAGCCTGTTGGTGTTTCCCTGCTGAGTGACACACATTTGCTTACACAGCTGTAGATTTGATGATAGGATGGAGAGCAGTAAGATACTGGTTGTCTGCTCATCTGCCACTGTGCACAGATAATGTAGTTTAGGCCTTGATAATTTTTCCAAGTGCTTGTAACTAGGCTGATAATAATTATTAATACAAAAAATATATAAATAGTGCTGCACTGCTAATTAACTAATCAAATAAATAGCAAACAAACACAACCTATGAGGGAATTAACCCAAAAGGTATAGCATATAAACCAATAGCACAAAAACTGATAATTAAAAGAAAATGTGAGTAAACCTCTGCATGCTGCTTCGATCCACTAAAATTTAGTAAATAAATAAAACATACAGTCAATAAAAATAATAAGGATCTAAAGAAATAATATGCAAAAATGATGAGATAATTATATGGAAATAAAAAGTGATATTTGAACACATACAGTGAAAATGTGAATAGTTGATGAATAAATATGTTCAAAACCAATATTAGATGTCTTGAATTGATAAATAAGAAAAAAGTGTGAACACCTGGCCGACCCCTTATACACAACATGTGAGTAGGTTGCAGGGCTAATGAATAAAAAATAAATAGAAAAACCCAAATAATACACAAAAATATACTGTATATAGCAAATGTCCAATCAATATATGTGAATTACAAAGTACGGTAAGTCCCAGTTTGTCCAAAGATATTTTCAATCTGCCCTTGATTAATCCACTGGGTATAGCACCGTGTAAATCACCACCAGGCATGCATGCTCAAGTTCTTCTCGTGACCTACTATTTTTAATAAACAGGTCAAAATGCGCTCTGTCAGTATCCTTGGTTATTCCACAGGAATCAGCAAATTTTCATAGAGCTAAGATAAAGATCCACTTCGATAAGTAAATGCATGTTCTGTGTGTTATTTAGCTAATGGAGATGTAAATAAAGTTTAGTGAAGTTCTTCCTTTTATAAAATGTGATAACCAGCTGAATTATGCAGATATCTAACTGGTACTGCTGTGGGTGTTTAGTCTTTTCTATGATGATGGCTGATAAGACAGTTATGATAAAAAAATGTTTTGTTTGACTTGAAGCTATGGCACACATGCTGTGATTTCAAATTATAGAAATATAAAACATATGAAATAAATCAATTATTAAAACAAATCAGCCTACATTATATGACATTGCTGAAGGAGCTTTGCAGACAAAACACAATAGAAAAAAATGTGTATTATTGCCATTCACTTATTGCTACCTTTTTAATGCTTATGCATTGTATGAAAAAAACATTCTAAACCTTACTTTTTCAATCTATAGCTGAAATAGCAACATGACCTCAACATCATCCTGCCTATCTGTATTGCAAACACAATTAGGTATTTCTTCTTAAATGTTTTTATTCATTTTTCAGTAATAATTACACAAAAGTGTAATGAATTCATATTTGGTTCATATCTTAGCTGTGTTCCCTGCAACAAATGACCACTATGAATAGGGTTCTCCTATTGACCGCACAGATGGTACTGTTATTAATGCAATAAGTAAAGTGACTAGCACTCCTTAATCAAACACTCACATTTTAATGTGATATTAAAAATATAGGCCAGTGTTTTGGGGCTAAACAGGGTATTTTTCAAATTAAATCTAGTGTTCTTTACGTAAAAAGAGAATTGAGTCTAAAAAAGGAGCAACATAAGTACATATAATAGCTGTTGTATCATAATTTTTTTGTAGCTGTAGAAATTTCTACCAGCACACTTTGCTTGAAGAAGAATCATTTTTTATTCAATTATAAGCAAAAAAGCATAGTGATTTTACAGTTTAAAGTAACAGAGGGAGCCATACTTCTAGTTTGCTACTAGCAACCTTGAACTTATGGGCACTTATCTGTATGGAATGTCACTGATTAGTGGCAACCAATCTTTGTAGGATATGACACCGACCAACAATCAGATAGAGGAGTGAAAACGATTGATCATGTGTTAGTTATGCAGTTGCATAGGTGTTCTTCAGGCTAGCCAGGAAGAACAAAGGTATCTGCCATTCTATGTCAAGCCATTGGTTCAGATGTTGATTACACAGTCTCTGCATCCTCCTTCTCTGTAATTTCACACAGTGTTACACCTGTCATTTCACATAGTATAATGCATTTGAACTGATCACATTGTCACTTACCTTGGTTGGAGGCTGAGCTGATGAGAGGGCTTACCTTGTGGCTCTGGTCCAAACATCTGGTCCAAATGTGGTGACAGAGGCACAAGTCTCAAAGTAGAATGGATGCCAGTAGCTGGAGACACACAAGGAGAAGATCATAGTTGGAAAACCACAGGGTGGCACCCGAGAGAAGAACCTTGGATCACAATATGAAGACCTAAAAATATTGTAATATTCCCCTGGAACTTTGAATGGCAAAAACATTAGGGGACCAATAGCAAAAGAAATAGGGAATAACAGTGGCATTTGCTACCAAATTTGAAATCCAAACGTGAAGAAAATGGTAAAATGTCCCACCATTTACACTGTTTTTGCCAACATCCCAATATATGAAGAACAAGTAAAAATTATAATATTCCCGAGACTTTGTATGGCAAAAATTTAAAGGGACAGATACCAAAATAAATGGGTAATAACACTGGTATTTGCTACCAAATTTGAAATACAAAACTGAAGAAAATGTTAAAATGTTTCACCATTTAAACAGTTTTTGCCAACATCCCAATATATGAAGACCAAAAAAAAATTGTAATATTCCCCTAGGACTTTGTAAGGCAAAACTGTTTTAAGGGGATGGATAACAAAAGAAATAGTGACGGGGAGAGACTCCCCACAATAACATGCACAGCAGAGAAATTCACAGCAGCATGTTTCCCAAGTAAAACACACACAAAGACATGTAGCAGAATACAATTTGGCCTAAATTGATGAAGACATTTTTTTTACTGGATATGTTTTATCGCAAAAATTGAAAAATATATAATTTTTTTTTAAAAATTGTCAGTCTTTTTTTGTTTATAGCGCTAAAAATAGAAAACGCACAGGTGATCAAATCACAGAAAGAAAGCTCTATTTGTGAGAAAAAAAGGACATACATTTCATTTGGGTGCAGCATTGCATGAATGCTAAATTGTCAGTTAAAGTAACGCAGCGCAAAAAATGGCCTAGTCAAGAAGGGGTTTAAATCTTCTGGAGGGCAATTGGGTAGATTTTACCAAGTGATTTGCTTCAAAAAAAAAAAATTACATGTTTTTTTTTTCTAATAAAGGAATGTGATCGCTATGCCAGTGTTGGCTTATTGATCAATTACTTTGTTTATAAAAAAGAGTAAATCCTAATATTATCTCTATCTATTTGTTAATAAACAAATACAATGCCATCCACAAAAAGGGTATTAATGCATTTGTTTATCAAAATGCCATGTGAGTGATATGTAACATTACAACTTCCTGGGTCTCCTAAAATGCATTCATTTAAAGGATAACTTAAAAAATTCCTACAGTAATGGAAACCAACAAAAGCAGCAACAGAGATCCTAAAAGAGTTCTGTTTATGATAGTCATGGTTAAGGATGAGCTTCAGATTCAGTGGATTTGGTCCAAATTTTGCCTGTTTGGAACTGCTAGTGGCAATTGACTTCCCTAGCAAACAATGACGTATCCCTGCCCAAACCATTCAGCTGTCAGTCATGGATTCCCAGCTAACAGCTGAATGCAAACAAAAAGGCAGGGATGGTGGCTGGTATCACTGACCAAATATGGCAATGGATAAATTTTGTCAACAGTCATAGCCATATTTGGTCAATGACATCAGCCATCCTCCCTGCCCCTTTGTTTACCAACTGGCTATCCGCTGGGAATCTGTCATTCGGAAAGAAGTAGCAATGTGAATGAATCTTCTTGGTGGCCAGGTGAGTTTATAGGCATCATTAAATGGGGTTTAAAAGGATTTGCATAAGGCCCTTTTCTCATGGGCAGACTCCACAAAGCTGATCAGCCTGCTCAGCAGGGGATCTATCTGCTGATCCCCGCTGAGTATGTGGATGACAGGTCAGTGTCCGCTCCACTTGTGCAGAGCAGATGTAAGGCAGTCGGATGTAAATGGGCTGCCTGTCCAATCCCCTAGATGAATGGGGAATGGATCCCCATCTATCTGTTTTTAGCGATTCAGATCGGATGCAGGCAGGTGTAAATGGGCACATGTCTGTTTACATTGGCCTCCCCATAGAGAACAATGGAGGGTTTGATCGTGTTCTCCTGAAAAATGGACAGGCGGCCCCGATCAATCCATCCCTGTGAAAGGGGCCTTACTGGACAATGTGATTGACGGTAGATGATGGGACTTTTTCTTAACAAAAGGACTTTTTAAAGTCTATTATTTATTTAATTATTTATTGTGAGTGAGTGAGTGAGTAGTGGTATTATATACCCTCTGCTCCCCAACAAGGTACTCTCTGCATGTTGAGGGCATGTGGCCTGCTATGGTTCAGAAGGTATTTTATTTTCTCTCATTCTTTGCTGGCCAGTTAGGATGGCATGCTAAGATGAGAATTTGGTATAGATCTTTACATTTTGGAAAAAAAAACATTTGCCAGTAATTAATATGTCCATGCTAGCTTCTTAAAAAAAAAAGCATGGTGACCTCAAAATACACACCATAAACACCATAGCCCCTGAATTTTGGAGGGTTCCTAATGCCATTTCTTATAAAGAAGCCAAAGCTGACAGAAGATTATCATTTGCTAGGAATTTAAATGGTATTTTTTGTTTGCAAATGTCACGGTTAGGGCATATTCTGATGTTGGACATTTTTAATGTTTCACCTTAAACACTAAGTATTGTTTTTAACTTTTTCATTCGTACATGTCTGCCAGGGCAGTACCCAGCCCTCTATGCCATTTGTTTGATAATCCTTTCCATTTTAGGCTTATAAATGGCTCAAACAGAGTTTAAAAAATAGCTCCTATTTGCTTCAATGAGGTTCAAATTAATATTAAGAAATTCAGCACATTTCAGCAAACCTCCTACAAACTGTAAACTAGGTAATTTTGGCCAATGAGCTCATTGCAGTGCTGATACTCCATTCACTCTCCATTGAAAGTGTCAGGGAGGGACAAGACATGTAAGTGTCACTGAACTGCAGCAGAGAAAATGAAAATTTCCCTACCAGCAAGGCTGAGCTGTGTGGGGGGACTGTGTATATCTCAGGACTGGATGGACAGAAAAACAAATCATTTGTCATAACTACCTTATATGTATTTCATCTGAATGTTTACAGTAGCCATTTGCCTGGAGTTCAGTGTTCAAACCTTTTGAGAAGAACCACAGTGATAATGGGGGCACAAAATGGGGGCAGACAAAAATGGGTTACAGGCTGAATTTATCGAATAACAAGAGTTAAAACAATTGCAAATTGCAGGTGCTGTTGATAGATCAAAGTTTCTACTGCAGACACAGACCAAAATTAGCAGAAGTAACACATCCTCTCTTCAATCTGATGTACAATCACAACTTCTCTGTGAGAGACTTCTAGGAAGGAAAGACGAGAGGGTGGGAAATTACCGCAGACAAAACAACTTGGTTCATGACACATCTTAACATCTGCTGTACCAATTACACCAAGTTATTGAGAGATTTTGCTGCTCTCACTTCCACTACTGTGATACAGTTAACACATTGTCATTATTTATTTCATTATCCTCCCGCTAGGCTTCCAGTACAACATAGCAAGTGAGAGAAAAGCAGCCCGGGCATGACATTTAGAAAATAGAGAAATGTCTGTTTTTAAGTGCAGGTTTTCTATTTATTTTTCATATTGTAGGCTTACACCTAATATTAAACTTAATTTCTTAATTCAGTAAGTATTGTCTTATATTTGCCATGACACAATAGTTAAATCCAACACAAGATGTTTATAATGATTTTCATTTCTATTTTATTTATTTATTTTTACTTTCCCCCATGCTTGTTATGCCTTTTACAAAATAGTCTTGTTTCACACTGAAGATGTTTTGTCTGGCCTGGATATTCCATTAGGTACACTAGGTCTATGATTTTAAGTGTCCTCCTGGCTACTAGGGAGCATTGAAGAAGGCAGGACTCTGTTTACTTTTTTAATTATATAAATCGTACGTATCAGATTCGAGCTATAGTTTACTCAATAGTCCCAGCCACTGGAAATCCTCTAGCCCCTGGCAGGTAGACCACCTGAATATAATAAACCATCTCTCATATATTCACGTCTTTTAAAACAGTTCACGATATGTTCCATTTACAAAATCCTCCACACCGTTGATTCTCTGATGGACTCCAAACAGCAGGATAATAGCCTCAGAAAAAAAGAGAAAATTATATGGTGCAGTATGTAGATACTCCAAAGTATGTAGATACTCTTGAGCACATTTATTTTGAAGTATTTACATACTGCACCATATAGTTTTGTCTTTTTTCCAAGGTCTATTATCCTGCTGTTTATAGTCCATCAGAGAGTCAAGAAAGTGGAGAATTTTGTGATTGGAACATATCTTGAACTGTTTTAAGTGACACATGAAGATATGAGTGCTAGTATACATGTATATTTTTTAATGAACTGAAGGTACAATATAAGAAATAGAGGGGCCACAGTTGATAAGGTTAAAAAAGAAATGCTGTCATGCATCAAAGTACCTGAGGTCACTATGCACAGAGAAAGAAGTAAAAAGAAAATGTAAAAGCGTTACAAAATATATACATTCATTTAGAAAAGTTTCATTGTTTTATTTAAAACAGTCATCTGCAAAGATACAAAATATGCATATTTTTACATTTTTGTCCACATGTAATAAAAGCATGAACAAAGTGTATATTAAATTAGACATCCATCCCACTTAGCATACCTTATACTAAACTTCCCTCAACACTTTCCTCTTTTGACCTTGCTACTACCGAAGATGTCACTAAGGTTTTCTCTGAAGCCCGTCTCACTACCTGCCTCCTGGATCCTGTCCCCTCACAACTACTACGGTCACCATCTTCTTCCATCCTATGCTCCCTCACTCACATCTTCAATCTTTCCCTCTCTACTGGTGCCTTCCCCTCCCCTCTAAAGCATGCACACATCACTCCCATACCTAAAAAGCCTTCCTTGGACCCCACCAACCTGAACAACTTAGGACCCATCTCCCTACTGCCATTTACCTCTAAACTCCTAGAACGCTTAGTCTACAATCGCCTGAGCTCCCACCTCATCGACAACAACCTTCTTGACCCTTTACAGTCTGGCTTTCGCTCACTCCACTCCACTGAAACTGCCCTACTAAAACTCACTAATGATCTACTAACTGCTAAAACCAATGACCACTACTCCGTACTCTTACTACTTGACCTCCCTGCGGCTTTTGATACGGTTGACCATCCCCTCCTCCTAAAAAAACTCCACTCTCTTGGCCTCAGAGATGCTGCTCCCTTCTGGTTCTCCTCCTACCTATTGCAGCACTCCTTCAGTGTTACTTATAACGCTGCCTCCTCCACTTTACTACCTCTTTCTGTAGGGGTCCCTCAAGGTTCTGTCCTTGGACCCCTTATCTTCTCCATCTACACCTCCTCCCTTGGTCACTTAATAAACTCCCATGGCTTTAAGTACCATCTCTATGCTGATGACACACAAATCTATCTTTCTACCCTTCACCTCACCCCTTCAGTCTCCACCCGCATTACTAACCTACTAAGTGACCTATCGGCATGGATGTCACTCCACTTACTCTAACTCAATCTTTCCAAAACTAAGCTCTCGAGCCTGTGCCCCCTCCCCTGACTTTTCCATCAAGATCAATAACACAATCATCAGTCCCTCCCCTCATGCCAAGGTACTAGGTGTAATCCTAGACTCCCATCTGTCCTTTCAGCCCCAAATCCAATCACTGTCCAAATCTTGTAGACTTCACCTCCGCAACATCTCCAAGATATGCCCATTCCTAACCTCGGAAACCACTAAGCAACTTATTCACTCCCTGGTTATATCTCGCCTTGACTATTGTAACACCCTCCTCATTGGCCTACCTCATCGCAGGCTATCCCCTCTTCAGTCTATCATGAATGCTGCTGCCAGACTCATCCACCTTACTAACCATTCTGTATCTACCACCCCTCTCTGCCAATCCCTCCACTGGCTTCCCGTTGCCCAACGGATAAAATTCAAAACACTAACAATAACGTATAAAGCCATTTATAACTCTGCCCTAAATTACATCACCGATCTTGTGTCTAAATATCACCCAAACCGTACTCTCCGCTCCTCGCAAGACCTCCTACTCTCTAGCTCCCTTTTCTCCTCCTTCAATGCTCGTCTCCAGGACTTCTCTAAAGCTTCCCCCATCCTCTGGAACCCTCTACCCCAATTTATCAGACTATCGCCTAGTCTGCTCACTTTTAGGCGGTCTCTGAAAACCTATCTCTTCAGGGAAGCCTATCCTGCCCTCAGCTAATACTGGAATCTTCTACTCTTCCAACCAGTCCACCCCCCACAGTTACTACCTTTTGTACCACTAGCCCCTCCCTCCTAGATTGTAAGCTCCAAGGAGCAGGGCCCTCAAATCCCTCTTGTATTGAACTATATTGTTGCTGTATTGTCTCCCGTTACATTGTAAAGCGCTGAGCAAACTGTTTGCGCTATATAAATCCTATATAATAAATAAAAAAACAGCTTAAAATGATTCATGTACCCATATTAGCCAGAGAGTTATTGTAAAGTTAACCACTGCATAGAGAAGTTGCTAAACTTAGTTTAGACATCTAGACTTCAGTTACTTCAATGGGGTTGATTTACTAAAAATGAAGAATGCAAAATCTGGTGCAGCTCTACGTAGAAACCAGTCAGCTTCCAGGTCATTTTTGTTAAAGCTTAGTTAAACGAGCTGAAGTTAGAAGTTGATTGGCTAACATGCACATCTGCAACAGATTCTGAGTACATCAGTTTTAGTAAATCTTCCCCAATGTCAATATTTGTTAGCATTAAAACATGGAAGTTCTTCACGTGAAAAGCACAGCCAAGGGACTTAATCTTTATTATTAATAATCTTAACCAAGTACTTCTTTTCTCCTTTTTCTTTTTCCTCTCTTCTGTCTCTTCCTACATTTGTTTTCCTTATTATTATTTTATTCTTGTTATTATATTATTACAGTTGATAACAGAAAAAAAGATTGACCACAAAAAAATACAACTTAACTATATGTATATATTCCTGCTCTAATGACAGCTGCTCTCTACCTCCTGCCAGCAATGCACTATTGGGAGGAGGAAACCACTGTGAGATAGTACAATGTATTTTCCTGAGATGTAATTATTATTTCAAAATTTATTTCTCAAACCACTTCCATATCTGGGCTTGGTTCACCCACCTTAATATTTTCAGCAGGAAAAGTGATTAAAAGAATACCTGTCATCCATTATGATGTGTCACCCACTGCAATAGTCATATTATGCCTGAAAAAATACAGCCACCTACAGAGAAAATAGCTTTGAAGAAATGTGCTATGCCTGACATGCATATCGTAATTTTGCTTTGCCGCCATACACAGGTTTACCAGCAATGGATTCCTCACATGGCTTTTATTTATATTGATAGTAGAAGGCAATAACTCTGATTGATGCCATAAGCACAGAAAAACTGAACCTCATTAAGACTCAAACCATAATGTTCCATGACAAGACTAGTAATAACATCCTTAGTACTATTTGCCATAATTTCTTTTGGCATGACAGGGCAAATACCTGAGGTCACTTGACTTGGGCACAATATTCCTTTGGTGTTGTGATGTACCATTTTATTTCTTAACATGTATAGCTTTTATTTGTAGTTCTGAAGTCTAAAATCCTACTAATAGCTTTATCTAAAGTAGTAAATACTACTTATTGCAGAAAACAAGCTATTTGTGGGCAACACAATGATGCTGAGTTACAAAAGGAGCAATTTGCACAAGAGTGGATAATTGAAGTGAATCTACACTATTTTTTGAAGCAAGCATTCTCAACACCTTTAAGCTGAGTATACTCTTGTAGAATTTAGTTCAACATTTTTTGTTGTAAGAATATTGCAAGAACAGTTGTTGGTTTTTGTAATCATCAGTAGCGATAAGAAAATTCTAAAGAGTATGATGGAAAATGTTTCTCAAAATTACGAATTTGTATAAGTATATGTGGTTTTCATTCTTTAAAGTCCATTCATTCTAAATTTGAATGTCAAAAGAAAGTGAAATATTAAACTACTTTCAAACAACATTCAAATGTACTGAAAATTTCTATATGGATTTTCCTAGGAATTTTTAATTTGAAATGTTACTAGTGTATACCCAGCTTTAGTAAATCAGCCTCCAAATTTAAAGTGGAGCTCCACCTAAAAGGGGAAGTTCTGCTTTAAGGATTGGTCCCCCGCTCCCATTTAAGGATTGACACCTTTGGGGAGTGGGTACCCAAAATTGACAGGTAACCGTTCCCACTTCCGCTGCAATCGCCTAGGCGATTGGAAGTGGAAGTTGTCCTCCCCCCTCTCTCCCTGTAATCTTCTGGGACACGTGACAGGTCCCAGAAGACTACAGGACCATTCACAAAGAGCAGCGCTACTCATGCATGCACAGTGAGTACCCAGCTATGAAGCTGCAAGCTGTTACAGACAGGTGCCTACGCTGTAGATGCTGGGAACACAGGTGAAACAGGCTGCTGGGGGAACACCGTGGGATCAAGGGACAGGTACTTTTGTAGCTGCTGACTTTTGTTTTTTTAATTTCACCGAAACTCTGCTTTACGTACTGTTGCTGCCTCATAGGACGGGGACTGTCATTAGTTGTTCTGTGTAATAGGGATAGCTTTAGTTGACACTATAGAAATATGGGAAATACATAATAAATAATAAATAACTATATTTTCCTTTTGATGATCATTGTTGGTTTTCTAAAATGCATGGCTTTACACTTTTGGAAAACCACAAGTAAATAAAAATAAATAAACAACAAAGTCCATATTATAAGCAATAAAACAAATGATTACAGGTCCTATAAGAGTTTATACAGCTTTTACTGTTAATTGGGTGGGATATATTCTCTTTGTGAAAGTCCATCTTTCTACGTGGAAAACCAGAAGCTGCAGAATGTAGACCAAGCTAAAGGTTTAGAAGAGTTTTCAGTTTGCTTCCTCAGGTGCATCTTGTTGCTATCAGACAAAATGGATCAGTGTAGGAAAGCGCCACTTTTCTAATAAACAATGATGACATGAAAAACACACCATTTGACACTTAAATGACACTCACCTATATCAGGCGATCAAGGACTGAACAGTATGTTGTGATGATATTGATGATGGTTCTCTTTCAGCAACAATTACGCTTTAAAGTCATGCTATCACTAACCTAAATAGCCACTGACACCTTGCCAACCAGGGATAAAACTAACATTGCCTCTACAAAGGGACCCCCAGTACAGTTATATTAACCCATCCAGTGTTCCCACATTTTACAGAAAATTGTGTATGATAAAATGGTGCCAACACACAAGTGTTAAAATTAAGGGCAGCTGCCCCTTTAAGTGTAAACAATGCTAAAAATGTGATACAAAAAACTTAAAGGTGGTGGTACTTAAGAATTCATAAACACAAAATATGTGAAATAAATAAATGTCCACTTAAACATTTAAAAACAATAGCAAAAGTGTATACAAGGACAAATAGTAAATAGTGTCCATATATTGTGTATATGCCTTCCCATCCACCGTGCCTCTAAGTAACAGTGGAAAATTGGTTCTTCTTTAATCCAAGCAAAGTGATGCACCACGTATAGTAGAAATACTCACTCACCAGACATCTGAGCCCTGAGGAAGAGAGGATCCCCCTTCGAAACACGTCAGCCACTTGAGGGTCTTCTCCGCATGGAAGCTGACCTGGTGTTTTGGTTGCTTTGGACTTTTATATGCTTGTGACACTACAGTTGTTTGTGAGTATATATCTACTTTGGATTCAATAAAAGTTACTTCTCAGGTAATGCACTAGGCTGGTGTGCCATCTCTTTCCTTGTTCTGAAGTGACTCATTTAAGTTTCCCCAACCCTTAGAAGACAGCAAGGCCTATGCTGATGCTGGCCACGATTGAGACCTTTCTCTATCACTATCATTGTACCACTCTTGAGCGCAGGGGGATTTTCTTTTTGCATCTTCAGTTGTACCTCCTCTCCTGTGAGAGCAGTCAATTAAAACAATTCTATTGCTAGATCAAAGCACTAGTTACATGAAAGAGAGAGTGTGGCATCGCCAAACCCCAGAGTTGCAGACACTTCAGATTTTAATGCAGAGGAGGAAGAAGCTGTGTGGGAGTGCTGACAAGGTGACTATAAGGTGGTTGGAAGGGCCCCTTTGCAAACAGTGACAACTTGCTGTGCATTGTCAAGGTAACTGGATTATTTGATGCAGTGCCCTTACAATGCTGGTCAGTGAAAAGAAAACAAAATGTTACTACATTTGTGGTCATTGGAAAAAATGTCCAGGAATATTGGTTAGTTGGAGAAAAATATCTGGCATTGTTGGCTAGTGAAAGAAAATATTTCTTTCAGTGTTGATATGTGAAAGAAAAAAAATTCCTAGCATTATTAAACATTGGAAGGAAAAGAGCATGTGTGCGCTGCTCTGGGATAATTCCGCTACTGCTGCTATTGCTTCATGTTGCATCCTAAATATTTCTGTAACATGAAACAGGGTCTTAAAGGTGGACTACTCCTTTATCATTGCTGTAATGTGAACTCAAATGCAACTGGAAAGCTTAAAAGTACCTGAAAATCACGATACCAAAATTTGGTCTTCTCTTGACTTTTTTCCTGTACAGTACATTTTGCTGTGTGGTAAATTCAGTAGGAACTGTTGATACAATAGCTTGATACACAAGAAATTTATTACAAAAAAAAAAAAGTTCAAATCTACATAAAGTTCCATGTCTTTATTTATTTAATTATTTTGCTTTTTTTCACCATCCAAAAATTGCAATATATTTTGGGATACAGTTTCTCATAGGAAAAGTAAAATAAACATAATGTCAATTGGTTTTCTTTTCATAAGGGTGGATTTACCAAAGGCAAATAGACTGTGCACTTTTACCAGAGCTTAGTAAATATGGTAAAACTCTGCTGATTTCCATAACTCAATCAGGCGCAAGCAAAAATGTTTTTTTTTTAGTTTTCCTTACACCTGATTGGGTATTCTTTACAAAGTTAAGCTTTGCTACATTTACATTTACTAAGGAAAATGAGTGCAACTGCAAGTGCACAGTCTATTTGCCTTTAGTAAATCCCTATGTTGCTAATGTATTAAACAAATAAAATATGTTCACTTTGCAGTCTTCACTTAAGTTAGTGAACGTGGTGAATTGTATTAAACAAATAAAATATGTTCACTTTGCAGTCTTCACTTAAGTTAGTGAACGTGGTGAATTGTATTAAACAAATAAAATATGTTCACTTTGCAGTCTTCACTTAAGTTAGTGAACGTGGTGAATTGTATTAAACAAATAAAATATGTTCACTTTGCAGTCTTCACTTACAGTAAGTTAGTGAATGTGGTGAGAATTCACCACATAGGATTTACACCTGCAAATTCGCCAAGCTGAGCACAAATCCCCCTGCAAAGTGAACATGCTGTACTCCTTTAGTAAACCAGCCACATTGTTTCTATAGCAAAAGCACATTGGGAGGTTGTGAGTGTTTTTTCATTGGCCTTAGACCACAGCCAGATGTTATAACCTTAATGAGTCCCTTCATAGTAGAGATAACACACCACCTATTTTTACTGAAGTTGGTACATGACCATAAACCATTTACAGTATATTGTAAAAACATTCTTGACTGGCATTGGCATTCCTTAGCAGTGTGAGGTGTTAAACTCAGCATTTTATTAACTAATCAACTAAAATAAGCTTTACTAGACCACACAACAAAAGCAGTGTTGGTTTATTTGCAGGTTTGTTCACATATTCTAGATCCATTAAGGGAACTACTTGGCTCTTTGTATTTATTTTCAAAAGCCTAACTCTTTTTTAAAATAATGTAGTCTTGGACAGAGTGGGGAGGAAAGACAGCAGACAGCAATAAAACATTGTCGGTTGCTTAAATTCTTCCCTATTTTAACCAAAATCTGTTTTGGTTCTTGCTTGGAAATATTTCATTTCCACTACCCCAATCTCACCATTAAGGTCAGAAATAAATAAATAAACAAATACGTATATAAATATCAGTCTGTGATCATTCTCTGTCTGCTCAGTCCAAATCAAAATAATTTTGGTTTTCATATTAAACATCAACATTTTGTATTGCTTGTGTACCGTTATCTTTTATTTGGGGGATTTAACTTTTTATAACAAAATATTTTTGATTTGCATTTTATTTTATAATGATATTACAAAAAAATCAGAAGGAGAAAGATTGTTTTTTCTGCATTTAAGTTTACATTTTGAAAAAAACCACATTTTTGTAAACATGTACTTTGATATCTATTTTATTCAATGTTGACAATTGTGGGCTTACACTTTTTTTCCAATTTCACAGTTCAGTAAAATGCTTAGTGCCAATGATACAAATTACAGTGATTATACTGCTATTTAGTAAGAGGATACATTTATTGTTTACATTCAGATATGGATTTTCTGGAATATTTAGCTATTTTAGCAATGAAGGCAATGTGACTAGGAGACTGAAATTACTTATATCAAAGTGAAGCCTTAATTTTTATTTATTTCTGAATATAGTAGTGAATGGTTTAAACATCTGCCTGTCTTCTTTTATTGCTATATTTTTCCCCATTTGGGAATTTTTTCTTACATCCTGTCTTCCTTGACAAACAGGGCAGTGAAGGAAAATGTCTCCTCCAGCTATCTAATTGATGAATTCCAGGCAGACATAGACAGCATAAATCCAAATCTTCTAGTAGAGTGAGGAAAGTTTAGGACCTCCATCAGCATTTTGTTGCTGCTATCCACATTAGAAAGATGTCCCCTTACATCCAATCCAGATGGCAAGTGTCAGATAGAACAGTAAGAGAAAAGAAATATCTTAAACAGGACCTGACAGAAGTTGTAGCCCTTCACTATTCTAACCAAAGCATTGGGCAATCAGAGAGAAAGAAAAACTTGACTGAAGTTCTTACAATTACCCATATTCAAAATAAACGTTCTGGCTGGAGTTACACCTAAAATATATAATGCTCAGCGAAAAAGTATTATAGTCCTGTATGGACAGGAAGTGAAGATAAATATCTGCAAATAAGATAAAACCCTACAAATAGGGGCAGACTGACAACTCATGGGGCCCCCGGGCAATAGGGGATCATGGGGCCCCTGTGTCCTTGCTCAAAAAAACCTATGAAAAAGGTACCAGGGGCATCTCATGGGGCCCCCTACTGACCCCAGGCCCTCGGGCAGTGCCCGAGTTTCCAAATGGTTAGTCCGCCCCTGCCTACAGATGTTCTAGCCATTGAACATATCTGTTTTGATGGTCATTATCACTATTGGGAAGCTTTCCATCACCATCATATCCTAACACCCATCAATAGGAAGTGATGGGAAACCCCAGTGTGGTTGCAGACAGCAGTACAAACTGGATGAAGATGGAACAATTATCCCCTCCCCTTCAAAGGCAAACAAAAAAATGCTATAGAAGATTGGTAGCACTGACATATAAGAAATTATGAAATAAAGGCAAAAACAAATATTTTATGTAAAAAAATGGCAATTGTGTATCATACAAAGTGGGATTTATTTACTAAAGCTGGTTCGCTCAGAATCTTGTGCACTTCTGCATGTAAACCAATCAGCTTCCAGGTTTTATTGCTAAAGTTTAATTGAACAAACTGAGGTTAGAAGCTTATTGGCTACCATGCACAGGTGCACGAGGTTCTGAGTGAACCAGCTGTAGTAAATCTTCCTCAGTGCTTTAACAAATTAAATATCATTCAGTTAGGGTTTATCCACTCTAATATTTTGCTTTCTTTATAGTGGTTGCTGATCATAGGCTGCAGTATCATGAGTGAAACTTTAAAAAGCTTCATCAATGGCAGCAGTTAATGTAATACTAAAAGCTTATTTTTTTTAAATATTGTTATACTTACCTGCCATGTGCAAGGGTTTTGCACAGAGCAGCCCCAATCCTCTTTTGCTTGGGTCCCCCATCAACGCTCTGGGCTCCTCACCCCTGCCGAGTGCCCCCAGACCAAGCCGTTTGCTATGGGGACACTCGTACATGCTCACTCCTGAGCCCCATTCTGTGTATCCATAAGACATACAGAATGGGGCTTAGCCCCACCCCCACTTCCTTCTCACTGACTGTAATTGGCAGCAGTGAGAGCCATTGGCTCGAGCGTCTGTCTCTAAGCCACTGAGGAGGCAGAGAGCCGGGACAGCAGTGCTCTCATACAATTTGCTGGATTGGGATCAGGCTCAAGTAAGTATTAGGGGGGCTGTGGAGAAAGCTGCATACTGAAGGTTTTTAGAATGCATGAAGGTAAAAAACCTTCAGGCTTTACAAACACTTTAAAAGATAAGATAGTTTATCAACAAACAGAAAATTGCTGTAATCATTTCCCTCATCTCATGCAAGAGAAACTTTTACTCCTTCTAATTTTGGGTTGTTCCTTTCTGCACTGCTGGAAGCTGGTTTAAGATATGGAGTGTTGAAATCACATCATGTGTATTTCATCAGAGAACCAGAGAAAGTCTGTCCATGGAAGGCAATAATTCTACTCAAAGCTTGAAAATGAAGATGTACTACTCTACAGATAATGCGCTATGGCTGACGGTCTCCCTTAATTTAGTTCAGCAGAGGACCATATTTTTGACGCATGACCAAT
This sequence comes from Staurois parvus, assembly GCF_062004578.1. Taxonomy (NCBI): domain Eukaryota; kingdom Metazoa; phylum Chordata; class Amphibia; order Anura; family Ranidae; genus Staurois; species Staurois parvus. The sequence goes on along the minus strand of NW_028318034.1, from coordinate 1,501,630 downwards.
TTCAAAGTGAAGAATCATATTGAGCAGATCTGCAAAATATTAACTAAAACCAACTACCGAATAAAGCATTCGAAAGATGAAAACGCAACATAAAAATGACAGCTTGTCAGAAGATGCTAATAAGCTTGTGGCATTACAAGAGATTTACAGGTATAATAGAATCTGTGAATTCTCTTGAGTTCGGGTTCATATGGAGTCAATTGCATTATGAACAGTTTAAGAATGTGTGCCTCATAGGAGGTGCTGTTTTATCTGAAGTGTTTAAAGAGTAAGTGGAGGTGCTTTACTAGTATGGAACAGTTCTGAAGATTGATAGGCTTAGGATGAAAGGTGTTCTCCCAATACCATGGACATTTAATTAGAACTGCTTCTTGAGTTTCAATTACTGCTAAGAACATCAAGAAGAATTGTTTCCAAGTACAACTCTCTAAACATTACATTACTATTGTGTCATTTACAAAGTTCAAAAAAGTGTATACCTTGTCTGTATGTGTCTGCTTACAAAAGGAACATGACTTGACACACACAAAACTAAGGGATAATCTACTGATGGCCAGCATATATTAATCAGATTGTCTTGATAGGCAGTTACTTCAGTATTTGCATTAAAAGAGACAATTATTGGATTGTTCCATGGACTTTATGACTGATCACCTAAAATTGATAGCTTAGACAATTCAGGTTGTTTTATAACTTTTGGGCAATCAGTTGATTCTGAACACAATCACTTTTAATGTTTGTTAACCTTTTACCATAAACTTTTAATTAAAATTATAAATTATAATTATAGCATTTGTAAAAATTATGTTATTAAAAAGTGACTGCATTGGTCCAGGCAAATTTACTATATGTATTCCATCAAATAACTGTTTAAGATTTCTGACTGATTAAAACAGCTGTATTAATAATAAGAAACGGTCATAGGAAAGCAGTGAGTAGGGGAGCATTATCTGTATGCTCATACCAATCTCATTGGGACGATGAAGATAATCATAACTGTGCTATAAGGTCTCATGCACACTGGGACTTTTTTACAGCTGCTGTTTTTGGTGTCAGGCATTTTTTTCTACAGTCAGCAAACTCCCCAGCATGTTTCCCTATGTGTCCATGCACACATAGGCTTTTTTCAGCGTTTTTTTGCAGGGCATTTTCAGGCTTGAAAAAACTCTGCACTTGAAGAGGAGTTTTTTGGCTGTAAAAACTCTCTAATGCTGTTAAACATGGTAGAATGCATTAAAACGCATCAACACATGAAGGTGCATTTTGGAGCCTCAAAAGTGAGTTAAAAATAGCAGAGAGCCCCCCCCCCCTGCTAAAAAAGCTAAGTAGGTAGAACACAGCAAAACTCAAGTTTTTAGCTGGCTTTTTACAGTTAGCTCTACCAGGGGCAGACTGACAACTCATGGGGCCCCCGGGCAATAGGGGATCATGGGGCCCCTGCGTCCTTGCCCAAACTCAAAAAAGCCCATGAAAAAGGTACCAGGGGCATCTCATGGGGCCCCCTACTGACCCCGGGCCCTCGGGCAGTGCCCAAGTTTTCAAATGGTCAGTCCAACCCTGAGCTCTACTGATATTTTTATAACTTCCTGTGTGCATGAGGCCTAAGACCTCTTGCACACTGCAGCTCAAAGAATCTGCTCCTAGAGTCATTTGAGCTGTTTTGAGATTTTATTTTTCTATGCCTGTAAATTTCCCTCCGCGTTAGCCTATGTGTCCATGCACACTTTAGGCATTTTCAGGAGTTTAGTTGCAGGGGAGTGTACAGGCAGAAAAACAAAAACCTTTTTTAAAGGGTTTTACTTCCCACTAAACGCCTAAATGCCTAAAAAAGTAAAAAAAATAGTGTGCATGGCTAACATGGAAGGGAGTTTACAGGTAGAGAAAAATAAAAGCTCAAAACAGCTCAAACTCCAGTAGGAACAGTTTTTTTGAGCTGCATTGTGCAGGAGGCCAAACTCATGTATAAAAATACCCTATGAAAGTACTTTTCCTCCCAAGGGAACTGGCGCTTTTTTAAGCCCAATATGCATGGATCCATAAAGTGAATGGTTTACTTGTTGGACAGATATACAGCCTGTTATTCTACTGTCACTGAGTTCCTTTAGTGTGATGACTTGGTAGCTTTAATAGATTATCCTGCCACAATCGTTCTATTGGTGAATTTTTAAATCAGAACCCAGGGTAAAATTGTTTTGTCCCATGCAGTAGGTCTTTGCCCGCACTGCATGAGTTAACTGCTCATTTTGTGCAGGGGCCCCCAAAAGGTTACACTTACCCAATCCTTCGAACCTCCCACAAATGAAGTTCCCCACATCTAGCAGTGAACTGTTCCTGCTGTCCTAACATCTTGAGCTGGTCTATGGGCCTGATGATGTCAGGAACAGTTGATTCACAAGACCACTAGCATGCAAGGGGGCAGAAGAGGCAGGGTCTTGTCTTGTGTTCAAAGGGTGTGTGGATTATGTGAGTATATCTCCACTCCTATCACCCCTAGACAAAAATGAGAAATTAACCCATACCATGCGGGCCCCACTGCATGGTAAAAAAAAATTTGCCCAGAATTCTGCTTTATTCTTCTTACAGCTAAACCAAGTTAGAGTTGTACACTATCACAATGTCTGGTTTATTTTGTTAGTTCTACAAAATAATCAGTGCTTTAGGTACAATCTAATACATGAGGTCACTCACTAACACATAATGGAATTCAATTTTAGATAAATGTATTATTCATATATATTTAATACAAAGCAAGAGCCATCTAATATGCATACATTTACATTTATGAATGCTGGCTATTTTTGTTTTATATCTTAAATCCATCTAGTGACTAGCTAGTGCCTAATGTAAGCAAAACCATTACATAAATTAATATTCATACATTTAACATTTATCAGTGGATACAGAATGCTGGTAAAATTCAGATAATTTTTCTGTTGATTTCTTAATAGCGTGCTATTGAAAAGTGTTATAGTTTGACATGCTTTACACTCTGATTCATAATTATATATTCCATATAAATGTATTTTTTATTATTATTTTCACATCATAAATATTACATTGCAATGAATCTTGCAAGCTTTCCATTTTTTTTACATCAGAGTGACAGTAATTTATAAGACAGTGTTTTGTGCCTAGTAAAGCAAGGCAATGTAAGAAGCAGAATTTAACATATTTCTTTCTTCTTCTCTTGCAATTGTTCCCACAGATGCAATTATGTTTAAAATAAATAAAGGTATATTTTTCTTGTTTTTGCTTTGTATGTGTATGAATTTGAAAGGTGTACACCAGTTGGATTAGAAACTATTATCTGACATACCTACAGGGAACAAACCATCAGTTTTCACCTCGATATTGCTGAAGAGTATCAGTCCAGTCTGGTGTTTTGAGAACCCCTACTTGTGATACAGGAGAGCTATTACACAGTCAAAAAAAGCTTTTATACCTGTTCTTTGGGTTATTTGGGGCACTCACTCAGAAAATTGTATTCGCTAGACTGCATCAGCTCTTGTTTCTTAGGTATTGTTGAATTTATATAATTTTTTTCAGTTTTTGAAAAATATTGCTGATTAACTTGTTCATCTGTTACCTAGTTTGTATTTATATGTACACTACAGCAAATATTGAGAGTGTTTACTGGTTTCCAACATAGGAGGTGTGTGTGTATTGCCACCAATTTTATTTAATTTTTTTCAGATCAAGCACCGTAGAGGTTATGGCTACTTTTTATATGTTTCTTTCATGCAACAAGGAAATTAAATAAACACTACATTAAAATATCCTGATTATTGATGGGCCACCATAGTGAAGAGTGGTATATGGCATTTATGCTGCATCTCAAAATAGGGATAGGGAAAAACCGGTGCTATTTTTTTAATCGGGGTAGAATTTGGGGTCAAATATACCCAGGAACAGGTCTAACATTTGAGGCACCAAAATGTGTGTTGGTCTGTGTTATCAAACACACTTACCACAATTTCCTTTCTGTCCCTCATGTAGTCCAAAGTAGGCCTGTAATGGTAAATGTCTAGCAAGCACCAAACAGATTCATATCTGCCATTGTTTGGAAGTGATGGTAGTGATGGGAAAAATTTCCCAAATTTAATTTGACTAGATTTTTTTTTTAATTTGAAAAAAATTCTAGAAACCTAAATTGCAAATTACTTTGGAATCAAAGGGGAATAATTTTGATGGAGACCAGGAGTTTTGCATCTGCTTTGACTTACTTCATTCTATTGCTTGCTTCTGGTCACTGACTCAAGAAGTAATAACCCTGGAGGGTCAGTAGGACAGTTTTTTTACAAGGTTAGCAAAGCTGCCGTATTTCTCTTGCTACAAGATTTCTATAATTATTTAACAGTTAATTTTAATAACTTACTTTACTTAATTACCTCAGTAGAGTTGATTTTCTAAAAGACTGTAGGTTGCTCACCTAGTAAAGTGTATATTCACTTTTGCAAAGTACGTGTTGGTAAATAAGATGAGTCTGTATTCACTTCAAACTGCCTATTGTTTGCACAGTAAATAAAATTTTAAAAAAACGGGCTGTTCCATACTACATGAACATAATTTCCCTTATTTGCTATCATTCATCTTAAAAAGTGAGCATATATTTTTTAAACTGAAAATTCACCTTGCTTAGTAAACAGCTTATTTTCTTTCAAATCCTTTAAATCAACTCCACTGTTTCTTTCACTCTGAATGCAATAGATTTTAGCATTTTTTAATTTATTTCATTCTCCTTTTTGACATCATGTGTATTTTTCATATACCGTATTTTCCGGCATATAAGATGACTGGGCGTATAAGACGACCCCCTACTTTTCCTGTTAAAATATAGGGTTTGGGCTATACTCGCCGTATAAGACTACCCCTCTTCCAACGCACACCAAATAAAAATTAAAAAATATCAGATTTGATTTCAATATGGTATGGTATTTCAGTATGGTATTCCAATGATGGGGTGCTATTCCTCCCACTGACACTAATGATGGGGCACTATTCCTCCCACTGACACCAATGATGGGACACTATTCCTCCCACACTTACCGGTCGCTCCCTCACTCGATTTTTGTGGGGCCGCTCGGCTCCGCCTCCTCACCGGTGATTGGCCGCCTTTCCTGAGCTACAGTTCTGGCGCCCAATCACCGGTGAGGAGGCGGAGCCGAGCGGCTGCGCGAACATCGTGCGGCCGAACTGAATGAAGGAACAGCCACGCTTCCTGGACTGGATCATCATGGGACTGGGACCGGAGCCAGGTAAGAAACAGCAGCCTCCTGCCCACCCCTGTACTTACTGTCCCTTCCGTCGGAAGGGGGGGGCAGTGGCGGCACTGCGCCGCCCCCCTAAAAAGTGCCGCCCTGTCACCAAGTGTCAGCATGCCGTATACTGGCGTATAAGACGACCCCTGACTTTTGAGAAGATTTTCATGGGTTCTTATATGCTGGAAAATATGGTACATTTGTTTCTGTACAATAAATATCCTTCTTTTGTTTCAAGTTGTGGTGAACCAAGTAAATTTAGACAATTCTAAATGAACAAGAGAAGATATGAGGTGAAATAAAACCCTAGAATTTATATGATACATTTGGGATATGGTAATTTAAAGTTACGCATAGCTAAAAGAAATATTGAACCGCTACCATTACAGAAGTGTAAATGCACTAAAATACCATTAAATATAGGTCATTAAAATACAGCCTCTATCAAACAAGACTTTTTCTTTAGAAACACAAAAATTATTTTGCCTGTAGATTTTACTATTACTGCCAACTCCATTCTGCTTCAAGCAATGCAGAAAATAAATAAATTAAATATGTTTTATATTTCTGAAAGTGATATGCAGGATTTAACTAACAGAGACATGATATTTGCAGAGTTTTATAAAGTGGTCTGTTGTATATGTATCTTTAGCCAGACTGTGCGCTTGGAACACTTCTGAAACATATTGGTATTTCATAAATTCTTGTTTCTCAATTGCCAATCTTTTCTGACTTTTTAAAATAACTTTTAAATCTTTGTCTTATAGCAGGGTATGAACTAAAAAGAGTCAGTCGCACAGTATTTACATTTTTTGGGTAGGTGCTGTCATTCTGATGGTTCAGCATGGTAATTGTTGGTACTGAAAACAAAAGTGACAGGAATTTTTTCAGAGAAGTGGTCATGCACATCTCCCAGTTGGCAAATTATTTTACAATTATACGACTATTCAATGCAGGGAGCACCACACTTCTTTTCCTTTTTTTCAGAGAAAGGGTTAATTTTTTTTTCTAGAAAATGCATTGTTACGCTACTGGTTTCGATGAAAATAGTTTTTCTTTAGAACTATACTGCCAATATGCCCTATTGGTATCCCCTGATAGCCCCCACACACCCAAGCAAGCTATACTTACTGAGACATGCTCCCTTGCTATCTCTGATCTACAAGAGTCTATACTGTTTAGCTTTAGTCTTGGGTGCCTTTAAAGCTTATTCAGGTACTTGATGTCACTGCACACCCATTTCCCTCACAACAGTGTTTGGTCATGGTGTTTGCTGCACCGTCTTAAACACTGTTGCATAGGGGAGGTCACATGCTTCTCTATCCTCAGCCATTTTCAGCATCCTCACAGGCTGTGTCTGGTGAATGAAAAAGCTCAAAGAGGAGGGGACATGAAACGAGTACTGGTATCTATATGTAGTGTCTAATAATATAGTAAGAGTTGCATTATCTTTGGAGACTGAAGCAAGAATTATTAACATGTTTATGGCAAGTGGAATTAAAAAAAGATGTAAAGAACTATGAAAGTCTACAATAGTATGAATATTGAATAAATGGGATCCCATTAAATTCGTAAAAGGCCTTTCATTCACCAAAATCTGGTGAGTGTAAATGATATTGGTTTGCACGGGTGGAAGGTGGAAGTTGTCTTTGCATCTGAAGAATTTCTGGATTTCTTATTTCTACACAAATTTTTTGTGATTCACGAACATTTGGTGTTTATTATTATGATGGACTTTCACTACTAATATTATTTATGATATATTTTGCATTATTATGCACTTTATAGATTGATTATATTTAGAGGTCTATGTTTGCGCTGTTTATTTATAATTGTCACAATAAGCATTGTTAATTTGATGTTTTTCCTGCAGCACTTTTGTCTGTCAATAGTTACTCTCTGTTTAACCCCTTGATGCCAACGTAACACAAATATGCGGCCTCACAGAACTGAGCTTTTTTCCGTGGGACCCCATATTTGCGTACCTGTCTTTCTGGTGGGAGTGTGCCGCACGGCGTGCTCCCAGCACACAGACCACTGTGTCACTGAGAGCACTGGGTCCTGTTCTAACGAACGGGACCTGGGACTCCTGATGTCGGGTCACATGATCGCTATGATAGCCTCTGATTGGCTATCACAGTGATCAGCCACTGTACAGCCCGGCCCCCTTGTTTTTTTTCTCTATGAATGGAGCAGAGAGATACATTGTATTTCTCTAATTCCTGGCATAGAGGAGGAAAAAATGTTTGTAAAAAAAAAAAAAGAAAAATAAATATTAAAAAATAAATAAATAAAAAATACCTAGATCAAGGTTTGATCTAGTTCAGTGCCAGGGTAAGTGTTTGGGTCAAGGTCAGGGTCAAAGGTCAAGGTCAAAAGGTTAGGGTCAAAGGTCAGGATTTTTTTTTTAAAAAAGCATCAGTGTGAGTTAGTGTCAGTGTGTTTTAGGTAAAACAAAAAACTAAAATAATGTGCGCTATTGTTTCTGGACTGTACTACGGGTACAAACAACAAAATAACATATACATATATGGTATCGCTGTGATCGTCAAGAGCTGGAGAATTTATTTTGGGTTGTTCTTTGGTGGTACGTTATGCTAGTAACAAGAAACACACAGCTAAATTTAAAAAAATATTCTTTTTCAATATTTTGGGCCAGTTTTCCTTTGATAATAACAAAAATCAGGAGATATCCATTACTGTTCACCACCATATGAAAGCCCAATTTATCCTGAAAAAAACAAGGTATAATTTACCTGGATGTACAAAGTAGTTGTGATGCTATGTGCGGTTTTACTAACACATGTCAACATTGCAAAATTGTGCTTAGGCATTTGGATTTGTTTTACGTTTAGGCATGAAGGGGTTAATGACCAACATCATTCAACCTTCTTGCTATGAGCCCAGGTCATGGACCCATCCCAGCCTGTGGTTGGACAGTACAGCACAGTGATGAGCTTGTCCCTCTGTCTCTCTGCTATCTCTTTCAATCAGCATGCATATTTTTAGCACAATGGCATCTTGTACTGCTGCCTCCTTTCACATTTTAGTTCTGCTATCTAGGCTGATTCCAGGTCAAATTCAGTTACTTACACTGCTTGCATACAAAAAAAATACATTGAAAGATGCAATCATTATTACTGAGTTGCATTTATTTGTATACTTTATATCTGCCTAGAGTTCAGCTTTACAGATCTAAAAATAAGGTGTGGGGGTTGATGTACTAAACGCAAATAGACTGCACACATTGTAAATGCGCAGATTTGTAAATTGCACTCATTTCCTTAGTAAATGTAATCTGGTGAAGCTTCACTTTGTGAAGAATACCCATTCAAGTGCAAGAAAATTTTTAAAAAAGCAGATGTACATGATGATGTACACAGATGTACATGCTTTTATAAATGAACTTGTGGATATTAAAATAATTTGTTGGAGAAAATGCTGCACCCATCCTCCATCATTGCTGCCACAGGTTTAACTGTCAAGGTATTTGGTGATGTGAACTTTGTTAGAGGGGAGGAATGAAGTTCAGGTTGGTTTATCCTTCCCCTTATCAAGTGATGTGAACCTGTGAAAGGCAGATATTTGAGAGCAGATTCACACTTAAGCCCCATGTACACAGGACACTTCTGAATGATGGAAACTGACTGCTTGAATACGTAGGTTAAAAAAACCTCTGTTTAGCTGCGTTTGCACAATGCGTTTATGCACATTTATGCGCGTTTGCATTTAGAAGCGTTTTTTAAAGATAAGCAAAAGAGAACCTCCCAAATGCCCAGAATGCACTGAAAGTGGTAAATTATTAACTATTTCAGACTGTTTAACAGAAATACAGATAGTAGAAGCAGTATGTGTTTAGATTAGCTTAGGTGTGAGTTGCTCATTAACGTTTCTTTTGTTTCCAAGGGTGGAAAAGGTGTCTGGTGGAGTGAGTCATTAAGGCCACCTGGCAGGGGGTCTTCATGAGGAATTTGAGGTGTGAATGGTCATTAACATATCTTTTGTTTCCAAGGGTGGGAGAGGTCTGAGGTGTGAATTGGTTATTACAATGTGTGACAAGCTTGGTAGGAACATCCTGTGTTCAGTGTTTTGTCCATTTGAGTACCTTGAAAATGCTTTCCATGCATTTTTCATAATGTATTGTACTAATAATGTACTAATAATGTTGAGTACTTTTCAAACGCAAATGCTTATAAACATGATTTGCCGCATTTAGCTACGTTTACAAGCATTGTGCGTTTGAAACGTTGATAAAATCGACTGCTGAACGCAAGTTTTCTGCGTTCAAAAAAAGACTGTAAACTCAAATGCCTGTAAACGACTGTAAACGAAGATGTGTACATGGACACATAGGAAAACATTAGGGTGACTTCAGGAGCTGCTGAAAAAAACGCTGAACAGCTCCTAAACGTGAGTTCATCAGCTGCAGTGTACATGAGCCCTTAAGCATTCCATTGTGGTGTATTATTGCATTTTATGGCATTCATTTACATGCATTGTAGTTAAGACAGCCCATTCAATATGAATGCATCACAAATGAAAAAGAAAAACACATTCAATACCTTTTTTTTTTTGTAATACAGCACACTACAACATACAATGTTGTACAATATATGTATTGTGGTGTGTTGTGATGCATTGTGGGGTGAGCTAAACTGTACATTACATTGGGGTGCCATTCACGATGAATATCACTACAACACACAGCACATAGGACAGGTACGCTGCAACACATTGCAGAAACATGTACAATATTTTAGAGGTCATTACCACTACATACAAGTGTGATTGGGTCCTCAGTCATTTAATTACTGGGTATATATCCATCTCAGCAATGCTGAAATCAAAGCTTAATGTTAGCTTTTCTATAGATTGGAACACGGTCATTTTTGTCAGGTTTATATTTCTATGGACATACAAAAGATGAGGTGTAGCACAGCAGTAAAAACATTTTCACAAGTTCTAAACTTTTTCCACTTTATTAAAAGGTGTTTTTGTCCACTTCAGAGAGATTTCCCATCACTTCATTTCCTGAGAGACAGCAATTGTATCCAAAGCAAAATAACATTTGGACTGTAGTTGAAATTTAAAATGGGTTGGAACTGAAAATGTGAAGATTTTCTAAGGTAAAGGGAACATCAACAACGTGCCTAAGAAGTACCTCATACAAAGTCTTTGGTAGTGGTAGTGCACTTCCTGGCATGTGTGAGTGCCCGTGCACTTTTTGACATACAGCCATTTAAATTTGCAATTTGGAGTAAGATCTCTTGATCTCACTACCATGCTGCTTGCTGGAGAGGGATCTGAATGCCATACATCTTCTTGTTTCTGCTTTATTTATTATATGGATATTTGCTTTCTACACCCCTCCTGCTGCCATTTCGTATATTCCATCACCAGTCATCAGATCACCAGTTGTCTGGGAAAGCAGATCTGACACAAGGAAGCAAAGCCCTGCCTCTACCAACATGGCCACCTCCACAAACATACATATTGAAGAACAAGGCATGGTTAGTCAGTAATGGGGAAAAGACCAGCTGCATGGAGACCACAGGCAAGACTGGTAACTAGACCTTTGCCCTCTTCCTGCTTTTTGGTGTACAGCTTCCTTTCATCCACTTCAAAATAATACTTGCCATCTGTCCCGGATTTTTACCAGGCCAGTCACACTTTTTAGTAAGCTGTCCTGCAATGGCAGTGTCCCATGCTATGTCCTGGAAATCAGAGCTGCAGGGACAGCAGCAGCCTGTCATTGCTGCTAAATACACCATACAGAGTGGAATCTCCCCTCTACACCCCCAGAAGTTTCTGGAGCTCTCATTCAGTGCAGGACTGTAGGAATAACATCAGGAGGAGAATTTTACTGTGGCTGACGCTGCTTATGTGGGCAAAATGTGCTGTTTTCTCTGCCCTGTCTGCTCTCTTTTCCAGCCACTGAACCAACCACCACCACTCTTCCTCTCCTTATACCATCTCCAACATCCCTGCCACTTTTATCACCCTTCCATCACTCTTCTCTGCCACCCAGCTCTGATCCCCTGCAGCATAGATCACCCTGTGACTCCAATGCTGCTGGCTTCTCCTCCTTTACCTTCCCACTGACTTCAGCTGATGCAGGGGAGCAACAGGGTATGTAACTCAATAAAGAGAAGCCCCTCTTCCTTCCTCTACTGAAGCCCCCAGCAGCAGTGTTAGGATTGGGGGCTATCATGTTTACAGCCCCTTCCTGAATGAACACAGTAAGTAATTCATCACTGAATCATAGTAAACTGTGGCAAATGGGATGCAGCAGCTGCACAGACACAGATGCTACTCCCAATTTGAAATCTGTGTGGGTGAAGGTGCATGTCCCCAAACTTTTGCTTTTTGGGCCATACACCTGCATCCATACAGATTGGAACAGCAGCCTTGTCCATGCAGCCTCTGTGTCCCAATTGCCATCAATGAGACTGCCTGCATGGGGATGCACAGAACACCTGTGCAAGTAAAAGTGGCCCCCAAAGTTGTATGCTTTAGTTCAAAATTCCTTATTTTGTAAGTTTTGTGGTGTTTGTGTCCACTAATAATGAGTTTAGTGTATTTTTAGCAAAAATAGTGATTTGATAAACATTTTCACGTCTATTGCAGGGCTTACAAAAATCAGTAGCACCTTTTTCATTGTACAGGTAATGTGCTTTCAGAAAATGTGTGGTTTGGGGGTTTCAGGGATGTTATTGCATATATCTATGACAACTCATGGGGACCCCGGTCAATGGGGGATCATGGGGCCCCTGTGCCCTTGCCCAAATTCAAAAAAGCCTATGAAAAAGGTACCAGGGGCATCTCATGGGGCCCCCTACTGACCCTGGGCCCTCGGGCGGTGCCCGAGTTTCCAAATGGTCAGTCCGCCCCGTCTATGGTATATCTATGCTGAGCTCCTGCAGCTTAGCATAAATAGAAGTGCTGAGAAATGAGAAGTAGGTATCTACATTTCAGATGTAGCACCAAACACTGAAGCAACTGACCTTATTAAGAATAGTCACTGTCCTGTTTGTCATATGTGAATAGAGTGGGGGTCCGCAACCCATCAATTGAGATCTGCCCATCGATCATGGATAGGTGACAGGTAGATCACATTTGTTTCCCTGCTCTGCTGACCCTCAGCCTAAAGTGCTTCTTCCCTGCCTGCAGAGCAGCATAGGGAGTGTACTGCAGTGATCCCTAAATGCCCTTCTCTTCTGTCCATCCCAGGTGGTTGTGTGTGACATCATGTAAGATGGAGTGGAGAGCAGGGGCGGACTGACAACTCATGGGGCCCCCGGGCAATAGGGGATCATGGGGCCCCTGTGTCCTTGCCCAAACTCAAAAAAGCCTATGAAAAAGGTACCAGGGGTATCTCATGGGGGCCCCTACTGACCCCGGGCCCTCGGGCAGTGCCCGAGTTTCCAAATGGTCAGTCCACACCTGTTGGAGAGGAAGACCTGTGAGGTCAGAACACCAAAACAGGTAGATCTGTAACAGCAACGTCTCGTGCCACTCTGTATGTGGAGGAAAGCACTTCTGTACCATAGACTGCCCCCCCTGTAATTTGTCCTCCTGCCCCCCCTGTACTTTACACTTAGGGCCCCCTAGTACTGTACCCTGCTGCCATCCTGCAATTTGCACTCCTGACCCCCCCACCATTGTGTCCTGTTCCCCCCTGTAATTTTCCCTCCTGACACTCCTGTAATGTGCCCTGGTGCCCATATGAACATGACCTTCTTGGCTGTGTTTCTGTCCTTATGAGAAAGCGTCCTATTTATACAGTTTTTAAAAAATAAATGGTTACATACAGAATGTAAAGCACTGCATAAATTGTCAGAACTATATATATGCCAGTAATAAATAAATTAATAGGTTAATGATATGCTTCTTGTAGAAACATACTATTTCAAATGAATACCCCACCCCAAATAAAGTCCATTCTCTGCCTACAATGGCCTGCTGGATGAACAGCAAAAAAAAAAAAAAATGTGTCCCTGGAATTTTTTTTTAAATGTTAGCAAATATGCAAAAAAAAAAAAAGGTTTAACACTATCATATTACTCAGAAAAATTAATATTTGCCAAGAGGATGAATTGTAATGTAGACAAACATTCTGCTATTGAAACTGTGTAATAGGTGGTGTATGACATACAGTATTTATTTTAGTCCGTGACTGGACATACATAGGTTTAATGTGCTAGGTAATACTTTTGCTATAAAGTTTCAGATTATGTATCATTGCATATTAACATAAATAGAATCTGAGCAACATATCTGTTCATGACAAGAATGCAATGAAAGATATTTGACCTGCAGTTACTATGCAAAATTAGTCTGAAAGGTTTAACCTATGACCTTTCAGACACAAGGTACACTTCTTCACAGTGATTGCATGTTGATTGCTGGACTGTTTAAATCCCAGTGTTGCTTATGTCCACATATTCTCATACTCTCCAAAGATATCTTTTTCATCTTTCTGGGTGGATGATGAAGCTGAAAATAAAACAAAAGAATATTACATCTTGCTGAGATTCCTGATCCTTCAATCGTGCTTCGAGCGTTATTGTGACTAGGATTAAAATAATGCATTGATTTCTACTGAAAAATCAATAGGCTAGTGAAATGTCATTTCTCATGTAGGTGAAAAGAGCTTACAGAGTGTACAATGAGTAAAAATAGCAACAACAGATGAGACCACTAAGTAAAATGTGCATTGTGAATAATGGAAGAAATATGTTCTAAAACCAGGGAAAAGTTTTGGGGGTTTTTTTTTCAATCAAAAAAATTCTAAAGAAAAAAAAAATAGCTATTAAGATTGTTGAGATTATTTTAAAAGATTAAAGCTGAATTGAATTCAGATATAAAGAATACTATTTGATTTCTTTTTGTGTTTATCAAATTAAAATACATATACTCTCGCTGCAACACCTACCTCCTCTCAAGGGATATGCATTGCAGTCTTACTGCTTTCTGATCTGGGTTTATTGACACCGTGGGGTTTATTTACTAAAGCTGGAGAGTGCAAAATCAGACTCACTTCTGCATAGAAACCAATCAGCTTCTAGGTTTCATTGCCAAAGCTTCATTGAACAAGCTGAGGTTAGAAGCTGATTGGTTTCTATGCAGAAGGGAGTCTGATTTTGGACTCTCCAGCTTTAGTAAATAAACCCCCCAGTGTCATCCAACGCACTTTCTTTGAGCCAAGCTGCTAGGGTTTAATCATCATACTGGCCTTGTCTCACAGCTATCCAAAACAAGGACCACTTACTGCCTCCAATGGAGAAGAACAAGGACCTGTGACGTCACAAGAAAACTACCGAAAAAAGCTATGTGTTCATTGCACATTAGGATTGGAGACACAAAGGCACCATTGTAAAACAGTTAGTGTTTACTCCTGGAAAAGAGCAGAGTGATAACATCAGTGTGATTATGCTTTTCCACTGTCCAATCACAGACTAAAATAGATCCTTCACAAAGCTGCAATGCTTAATTACTATAGAAAAAAATACAAAATTAGGGACTTGGCTGTTTTCCCAGAGTCTCAAACCTAATCTCACATGTGTGTTAAAATTGCATTTCTGCTATTTTAGTTATGCAAAAGTCTTGGGACCAGTTTAAGATTTTTATTTCTGCCTGTAGCTCCACTGGGGAGATTTTGCTTCACTTCTTGTGTATGTAAATCCAATCTTGAGCCTTCACCATCTGGTGGTCCCCACTGTGCACTGCAACAAGGCAATGCTACGGTTGCCACCTAAACTACTTATATAACAAACTATGAAATTTCACCCAGTGCCTGACCAGCAGGTTCAGTATGATTGTGTCAATGCTACTACTTGAATTTCAAGCCCAACCAGTACTTTGGATTTCACTTCTGTCTGCCACCTGCCTCAACCCTTAGCTTGCTTCTGCCTGCTTCAGTCTCTTGCCCATCTTACTATGATTCTGCCTAAAGGTTTGGTATCACACCTAGTTGTCTATTGTTGCTATGCCCATCTGTCTTTAAGGACTTGTATCACACTAGCATAATTTTTGTCTTTTGTTGACTGATGTCAAAAATAACAATGTCTACCAAACTCTGAGACACTGTTCCAAAGACAGCAATGCTATTGAAACACTGAGTGATGGTGTATCTCCCAACAGGGACCCATTAGCAGTAAAAACACTTTTTACAGTAAAACTTAGTAGCTTTTTTTAATGCTATGCCCCCTTCGGAGATCTCCCATATCTTCGTGTTTTGATGACATTATCACTAAGACTAAATTTGAGGGCAGATCTCTGATATGATTCCAGTGAGCAATAAAAACTTAAACAAAATAAGCTAATAATGTCTTAATACAAAAGGCATGGGTATTCCTTCTTGAATATAAAGCAGCTCATACACACCACAGGTTGCAGGAAAGAAATTCTCTAGATTCCCCCATCAACACAGACAGTGTTGACAGGGGAATCCCTAACACTAAGCCACTGTGTTTTCCCAGGAGGGAGGCGGGGGGTGGGGGGTGGGCAGAGGAAGCTGTCCCTGCTGGGAGAAGGCAGTGATTATTGCTGTTAGCGATAATCACATGTAAAATCCGGCAAGCTTGTTGTGCCTAAGTTGATTGATCAACTTGGTACATTCAGCCTGTCCATTCATGGTTCAAATCTTGTCCGGTTCCTGCTGATATCGTCTCTAATGCTCCTGACAACATAGAGACTTCTTTTCAGCATCAAGTTAAAGAGGTTCCAGCAACCTCCTGCATGCAAAATCTCTCCAACACCTTTCCTGCCTATCTACCTAACCTTCCTTCATACGTGTCAGAGAGCGTCAGAGCAAGCTGCAAGTGAGTCATGAATCTCCTGTCATCAGCACAGCCTCAAATAAACGTACCATTGGAGCAACTGAGTTCAAGCAAGAAACTCGCCTGAATGCATCTGCTGCACCATATTTCCCCGTGTCTTATAACAGCGATGTAAAAAATAGCGTAATCAGCACCATTCAGCCAAAAACATCTTGCATAAAGTCAGACAAAACTGAGACAGCAGAGTTTGTGAGGTACATACTTCACAAAGAGCTCACAAAAACTGGTCTTACAAGTTTTGATGACCAACCTGAAAACTACAGAAGTTGAAAATGTGCTTTCAGAACTGCAATCAATGATCTTGGTATTACAGCTGATGAAGAGTTGGATCTGCTGATCAGATGGCTTGGTCCTCTGCTGCATGTGTTAAGCCATTAAGATCAGTTTTCATGGACAATCCTACAGCAGGCCTCACAGCTGCATGGGATCGATTAGAGCAAAGTTAGGCAGTCCAGAAGCTATAGAAAATGCTCTGTTCATGCACCTGGAAGCTTTCCCAAAGATATCTGGTAAAGACAACAAGGAGTTCCAGAGACTGAGTGACCTTTTCCTTGAGCTTCAGCTAGCCAAGGCAGACCCAAATCTACCTGGACACTGCCAGAGGGGTAAACCCAATTGTCTCCAAGCTCCCGCATGGATTGCAAGAAAAATGGTCTGCACTAGGGTCATCATACAAAAAAACAGAACAAGGTTTCCTTCCCTCCATTCTCTTTCTTCTGCGAATTCATCAGGAACATTGCAGAGACCAAGAAAGACCCAAGTTTTTCCTACGGTGAGTACAGTCTCTTCATCCTTTCTCAAGAATACCAATCTTCAGGCCAAGTATAGGAATCGTAAAGGCCCAGTATCCGTGAAAAAGACTGACATCCTCCCCACTTCCACTACAGTTGTGGCTGCAAATAAACAGAGTAAGAAGATTGAAAACCCTAACTGAGAGTGCCCCATTCACAAGAAGCCACACCCCCTCAAAAAATGCATCAGCTTTAGGAAAAGGTCTCTTGAAGAGCGTAAGGAGCTTTTAAAGACATTTGGGGTATGTTTCAAGTGTTGTTCTTGTACCAAACATTTTGCTAAGGACTGTAATATGTCCATCAGGTGCATAGAGTGTGGCTCAGAAGAACATGTGCAAGCCCTCCATCCACTTGAGCCCAGCTTTGTACAACCGATTAACTCTCATCCCAGGTCAAGGCAAGGTGGGGAGAACACAGATCAAGTTCCTGATTCCACTATAATTTCTTCATTCTGCACTGAAGTTTGTGGGGAAGACCACTGTGATATGTGGTATGCTAATATATGCCTGGTGAACATATACCATGAAAATCAACCAGAAAAAGACTCTAAAAGGTGTATGCGATCTTAGATGATCAGAGCAATAGATCACTTGCAAGATCTGAACTGCTTGATTTATTTGAAATATGAGGTCCCTTACACCTTGGGTACTTGTAGTGGAACTAAAGAGGTTTTTGGAAGAAGGGTTTGTGGACTCATGGTATCTCCTCTCAAAGGTAACCTGCAATTACTCCTACCTACACTTGTTGACCGCAACCAGATGCCTGCTAACAGGGAAGAAATCCCTACACCAGCTGCTACCTTCCATCACCCTCACCTGAAGGTAATAGCAAGTGAGATATCACCATTTGCCAAAAATGCTCAGATCCTTCTTCTGTTAGGAAAAGACATTCTAAGGGTTCACAAGGTACACAGACTAGTTAGTGGAGCCCCAGATGCCCCATTTGCCCAATGTGCAGATCTAGGTTGGGTCATCACAAGCAATGTCTGTACAGGCAAAATGAAGAGACCTACCAACGTTTCAGCATTAAAGACAAATATTCTGCCAAACGGCCGAAACACTTACTTTGAGCCATGTCCACATAACTACTGGGTGAAAGAGAAGATAGCCAACTGCAAATGGTGACATAGTGTCTCAGGTAACACAAGCCCTTTCTCTCCCCATGACAACGACCTCGGCTCTACAGTGTTTAATAAAACCAGTGAAGTTGATATACTGGCTCCTTCAATGGAAGACAAAGAATTTATCAGAGTAATGGACAATGAGTTCTTTCAAGACAACTCCAATAACTGGGTAGCACCTCTACCTTTTCATCTCCCTAGAGAAAGATTGCCCAACAACTTGCAGCAGGCCATTGGTATATTCTCCTAATTAAAGCGCAACTTAAGCAGGAAACCAGAGATGCAAAGCCTTTTGTGGACTTTATGCAACATATATTTGACAGAGATAATGTAGAGCCTGCACCCCCACTAAAGGAGGGAGAAGAATGCTGGTACCTTCCATCCTTTGGCGTATATCACCCACACAAACCAGACCAAATCAGAGTTGTCTTTGATTCCAGCACTCAGCATGAAGGTGTTTCTTTTAACATGCTCCTTACTGAACCCAACTTGAATAACAGTCTAATAGGAGTCCTGATCCACTTCAGAAAAGAGCCCATAGCAGTAATAGCCGACATTCAATAATTGTTTCACTGCATCATTGTCAAAGAAGACAACAGAGACTACCTAAGGTTTCTATGGCACAAATACAATTACATCAACAAGAAAGTGACAGAATATCGAATGAAGGTACATGTCTTTCGTAAAAGTCTTTCCCCTGCAGTGGCAACTTATGGGCTAAGGAGACAGCTCAGGCTGGAGAAAAGGAATATGAATCTGAGTGTTGTGCAAGGGAGTGTTGTGTTACATTATTTGCTTTATTATTATTTCTCTGTGACCATCACTTGTTTATTATTGCTCTGTGTCTTTAAGCTGTCTCCTTCTGTCTAAGCTGAGCTCTGTCACTGTACTTGTGTATATCCCCTCCCCCCTGCCTCTCTTTAGTAATCATTCCACTGTATCCTGTTTTCCTGAAGACATCTTTCCATGAGGCTTATAACAATAATATTTTTCTACCTATGATTATCCTCCATTAAACGGAACATTCAAATGGGTTTCCTCATCTGACATCCTCAACATGTGAGTTTATCATTGAGTTAAACTATAGATCCAATCCAAGAGATAAATTCAGCACCACATCGTATAGCTGTATACATCTCTGGAGATAAAGTTTATGGTCTCGTGGTTGAGTCAGAACATACTCATTGTACACCTCGCCCCAAACATACTTTATAAGATAGGGATATAACGCTAAAGATGGCCAACACTCACAAAAGGGTAATGTACAAGCTCTGACAGAAGTACATCTTTATTAGTTTAAAAAATAGAATAAAAGCAGGAAAGGCACTTGGTATGCACAAAGAAAAATATAAGAAATTAATTTTAAGGCAAGATAATATACAAGTACAAAATTAAATCATAACAGACCCAGGTACTGTACATTCTAATCAACAGGAAGGTAAATATTGATCAAATTCCTGATGTTTGCCAGTAGTATAGCTCTGATTTTAGGGATAATCATACCTCCCAACGTTCTGAAAAAGAGGGCCCTCTTTTAGCACAAAAAATGTCGGTGAAAGACTTAACCCTGCCACTAATAGAGACCATGAGTAATTTATGTGCAAAAAAAAATACCTTAAATCCACGGGTGCTTTTTCATCTTTACTTTTCCTCTTTTACTGGCTTTTAAAAAAAAACAAATGTAATCATTTAGAGGTCAGGAGAAATTGTTTGTGAAATATTACACTTTTGGTAGTTTACATTCAGCGTGTCTGCATCTGTACTGTTGCTGAAGACAATGAACAAGTTAGGTATGCTTTTCTTGTAACCGTTTAATTCAATGTTTTCAGTGATAGGTGCCATTTTTTTTGCTGTCATGTTATCACTGGAGAGTATAAACTTCTAGTAGCAAGGTAAAATAAGCCATTATGATTTAAGCTAATAGTTATCTGTTTAAGTATGTTTAATTTTTACTCTATTAAGTCAGGTTTTTTTCAATGGTTTATTTGTTTTGTCTTAGAAAAGAAGGGGTTACAAGCCAGTCTAGAGAATTATACATCCATTTCTCTACAAACTGCAACCCGTCTGGGCTGGTATAAACAACGCACAATATACAACAATCTATGACAATTATCAGTCATTGATAGCCAAAAGGATCCCATTGGGGCTTGTAAATGCGAGGTCAATAACAATAAAGAACGAAAGAAATTGAAAACTAAAGTAAAAACTTTTCATCAGGCTTGGTGTCAGAGACTACCATGAGCTGTGTGGAGGGCCGACCTCATTCCAAGTTTCTGCTGGCAATAAGGGGGAGCACTCCCCATGGCTTTGAGCTAACTCTATCCAATAATGGGGAAATAACATAAAGAGAAAGGAATGAAGAAGACGAGGAAGAAGAAAAGAGTGGAAACAGAGTCAGAAAAAGAACAGAGAGGGGGAGAGAAAGGACATAGGGAGCAGGAACGGGCGGGCCACCAGGCGCTAGGGTAGGATGTATACTCTTTATAGATTCCACATATTGTTCACAATTCCGCCTAAGATGGTGCTGAGATATATTTCATCCAAAGATCCCAAGTTTTTTCAAAGTAGGTCATCCTATCATGAAGAATAGCAGTCAGATGTTCATTGACCATAATCCAGGTCATCTTGTCCTTCAGGAGGTCAAGAGAGACCGTGCAGGACCTCCAGGAGCATGCTATGGATATTCTGGCAGCAGTAAATATAAATGCAATCAGGCGTCTCAAGTATCTGGGTATGCCCTCCACCAGCTTTCCCAGGAGGGCCTGATGTGGAGATTTGATAAGATTAACCTAGGTAAGTGAATATATAAAGTTATAGGTGTGAATCCAGAATTGCTTTACTTTGCTGCAGGTCCACCATGTATGGAGAACCGTGCCCTCCTGCCCGCAGCCACAGAAACAACCGGAAGAGGCCCCCTGAACAAAAGATGCCAAACAAAAGGGTACCAAATACCACCACAAAAAACCTTATAATTAGCTTCGATCAATGAAGTATTGATATAATTTTTGGAATTGAGTGTCAAGGTCCTACCTTTCCTCAGAGATTGTGTTGCTCCATGTGCTGGCATCCATCTTAAGTTCCTGAAAAGCATGGTGGGAGCCTTTATGCTTTCAGGCCTCTGCGGCTCCTCCTCCAGGAGGGTGTGGCGGATCACATTTAAGCCGTCTGTCTGCAGTTGCTCTTTGCATTTGTGTCCTGTATGTTCCTTTGCAGCAAGCTCTTGTTCTGTTCTCGTTGCTCTCCTGGTAACCAACTCGGCTTGGACAAGACTATTCTCTGCTTTATCCCATTACCTGACCTCCGGTTGCTGAACCCGGCCCGTGACCTGAATATTCTTGTCTACCATCTTGTACTGTTTGCTCCGTTGTTATCAACCTGGCCTTTCCGACCACGCTATACATTTTCCATCTGGCTCCCACCAGCTGTACACCATTGGCGGTAGTCGTTACCACAGCTGGGGGTACTTGGGGGCTGCGACCTGGTCTCGGGCTGCGTCAAGTCCATCCCCACCATCAGGGGCCCTGAGGGACTCTGGTCTGTGAGTAGCGGCTGTTGTCAGTCGCTGCGTGACCCTACCATTAGGCCTGCCTGCCCATTCCACCGCTCCTTCCCTGACATTGAGCTGCTCCAGTTTATTCCACTTAGCAACCTCCTATACTTCCCCTAGGTCTTGTTCCCATCGTTCCATGTAGAGTAATTTTGTGGGGTCCTCTTGTAAGAGTGTATATCTTGGATATATGACCAGTGTGGTTATCCAGAGTTCTACAGAAATGTTCCATTGGAGTCAATGAAGACAGGCCACTGGTGCGTCTAAGGGTATGGAGAAAGTGGGTTATTTTTGAGAGGTGATATAGTTCCTTAGTGGGGAAGTGATGTTTCTCCTGAAATACTATTTTAGGTATTGGGCCTCCATGGTTGCAAAAATCCGCCAACCAAAAAAAAAAGAACCTTTATTTGTCCACCATTTAAAAGCGGAGGGGCTGAGGCCCGAGGTAAATGCTGGGTTGCCCAATAAAGGGGCTGGATTTAAAACCATGCTTACTCACCAATCTATCCCATAAGGAAAAGGAAACCAATAACGTGGGATACAAAATTGCGGGTCTGTCCCTGGCTTTCAGCCACATCATATGACTGATTAAAATATTAGGGACATGGGATGATTCCAAATGCATCCACAGGGGGTGGACATATTTAGAATGATAGTGTACCAATAGGACCAGTTGGGCAGCATAGAAATATTTAGATATGCCTGGGGCCCCCAGTCCTCCCGTCAATCTCGAAGCAAAAAGCATACATCTATTCACCCTGGGTCTCTTGTTTCCCCATATGAATTGTAATATCTTCTGTTGGAAAATATATCTCAGACATGTTTATCATTATTGGCAAAGTACGAAACAAATACATAATTTTAGGCAGAGTGTTCATTTTTACTGAGTACAACTTACCAAACCATGGGTCGGGATGGAAGACTCATTTGGAAAGATCATCCTGCAGTTTTTTATATAGGGGAGGATAATTTTGTTGATAAAGGGTGTCCACGGAAGGAGTTAAATTAATTCCTAAATAAGAAAGCGTGTCTGCTTGCTATTTAAAAGAGTAGCTTTGTTGTAAGGAATGTACTGTAGAGTCATCCAAAGTTGAGGGCAAGGGATTTAATATGGTTGACCTTAAGACCAGAGAATGCTGTAAAATATGATAGGTCACTGTAAAGGTTAGGTATGGAAGTGACTGGGGATGTTAAGAGCATTAAAAGATCATCTTCGAATAGAGCGCACTTACAGTATGTTCCCTATCACCACATGGGATGCCCAATATATCCAGGTTATTCCTAATTTTAATGGAAAGAGGCTCCAAAGCTAGGACAAATAAAAAAGGAGAGAGTGGGCAGCCCTGCCGAGTGCCTCTGCGAATGGAGAGGTAATCTGTGCCATATCCCTTGACTGACAATCTGGCTATTGGTCAGCTATATATTGTATGAAATATTGTGAGAAAATTCTTACCAAACCTGTACCATTCCAAAGCATAAAATATGTATTCCCAGAACAGGGAATCAAATGACTTATAAAGGTTGAGGGATAATAGCATAGCTTTCTGCGTCCCTCTGCTGTCCCAATTACATTTGAGTGTGGAAATAATATCTATCAATTGCCTTGTTTGGTCTGGTGCTTGTATATTGGGAACAAAACCCACTTGGTCCGGATGGATATAACCTGCCAGAAAGGAATTTAATCTGTTTGCTAACATCTTGGTCATGACCTTAAGGTCTACATTAATAAGGGAGATTGGACAGTAATTCGCACAGTCACCATGATCCTTGCCCAGTTTAGGTATAACATGTATGAATGCATTGTTTTCAAAGCGGTGTACCCTGGCGAATGTCATTGAAAAAAGAGCATAAATGGGGGTTTAGGCCCCAGAGTATTTCTTATAGTAATATAGGGGGCCCGAAAAAACGCCCAGTCCTGGCGCCTTGGAGGAATTTAGGCTTTTTATAGCCTCGGCGAATTCCGCAGCTGGGAAATTCATGTTCCATGAGCTCCATGTGAGCTGGAATGATACGCGGTAGGGGAATATTTTGGAAAAAAGTATCACTCCAGGATGCCTGAATTAGTTCTGGTTGAGAATTGAGTTTAGAATAGAAATTAAAAAATTCATGCACCACCAACTGGGGAATCTGAGATCTATGTCTGTTACTCAGGTGCAGTTCTGGTAAAGCCGGGGAACAAACACATGGTGTAAGCTTCCACGCAAGCAAAATATGGGGCTTATCTCCAAATGTATAAAAGCGATGTTTTGCCCAGCGGATATATTTTTCTGCTTTCGTGGGTAGGCTAAGATTAAGGGTTGTTCTCACCGCATCTATTTAATGTCTAATGTCCACTTGAAGGTTTTTTTTTCTGTTCTCTGAGTAGCTCCTTGAGATCCTCTTCCTGTTGGTGTATAAGCAGTTCTTTGTACCATTTTGCCCTAGATACTATTTGAATGAGTTTACTGCAAATCATCGCCTTATGTGCTGCCTATGTCATAGTGGGAGATGTGTCCTCTGGGGTATACTCTGCAAAATACTGACGTGAGGTATTTTCCACTTCTGTGTACACTGAGGGATCATTGAGTAAAGAGGCGTTGAGTCGTCACGCTATCGAACGAGCTATTGTCATCTGGACCGAGGAGTGATCTGACCATGATGCCGTCTGTATTTATACCAAGGTGATAAAAGGGAGTAATGGGGATAGAACAAAAAGGTGGTCAATGAGTGAGTATATTTTGTGGACATAAGAGTAATATGTATAACCTCTCATCGTGGGATGATTGTCTCTGCAAACATCAATGAGGTCGTACATATGCAGTAGACATGCTAGCTTATTGCTCTGTATAGGGGAATGCTTCAAAATAGTTTTGAGGGAATAAGATTTGTCCAGGATTCGATATAACGAAGTGTTGCTATCTCCTCCAAAGATAATGTGGCCTGCTGCGTGTGGTATCTGGGCCTCCAACATATCCTTGAAAAAGGATGCTTGTCTGACATTAGGGGCGCAATATGAAATAAAAGTGACGACGTGTTCGTTAATTTTCCCATTCGCTAAAAGGTATCTGCCCTCTTTATCCCAAATAACCACATTAGGAGTGAAGGGCTCCTATTTAGCAATGCAAATTGCAACTCCTCTCTTTTTATCTGGGCCACTGGACAGATAATATGTGGGGTATTTTGCATTTAAATAACTGGGGTGCTATTTCAGAGAGAAATGAGTCTCCTGCAGCAATAGGACATCTATCCCTAGTTTATGGTAGTGTTGGAATGCCAAGGTGCATTTGTTAGAGGAATTAAAGCCTTGGACATTATGGGTAAGCATTTTAAAATTTATTGGAGCTATTTTAGTCATAATGGTTCGGCAGTTTGCATTCACCTGTTGTAGTCACTGTGCACTCCACCATAGGCTACCCAGTCATCCTCTGATCTCTTGCATCCTTATAGAAAAGAAGGTGCTGAAATAAGGAAGAAACTAAAGAAGAGAAGGAAAAGAAAGAAGATAATAGCAATGGTTTTTCTCCATCCTCAAAATACATTTCCACATTACATAAACAAAGACTGGTTGTGGGGACCAGCACCGCAATATCTAAGATGAAGTTACCATCAGAAAATGGCTAGAGGCAAGTTCTCAACAAATGGCATGCGGTTCCGCCTCGGCACATCTTGACCTTTAACACATACCAGGAGCAAGATGAGAGGCCAAGTATGCTTTCTAACGTTTCCAATTATCAGAAACATACATAACCTAAAAGCGTTTCTCCTAACTTATGAAACCTTAAAATCATCTAAGCAGCAACAACAGCTCCAGTGCCGTTTTGAAACTATGCCTCCACTACAACTATCGGAAATGGCATACTGGAGGGGGATGTACACTGAACCACTGCTGGTAACATCCTCAACAATGGTTCCGCCTGAGGTAGCAGGCAAATTGTGGCAATCCCCTCCGCCGTATTCAAGTAGATAACCGGGCCTTCTTGGTGGCCGATCTTGACAGCTGGGACCAGAACGAGGAGACTGGTCTGGGTGGAGAAGTAGATAATCTGGTAGGGAAAGAGTTCTGTGAGATTAATTCCCAAACCCATGAGGATCTCCTCCCATCCTGAAGACTTAAAAATGAATATGTCTTTCCTCTGAACTTAAAGGAGAGCTCAAAGGGAAAGGACCAACAGTATTTGATGATTCAGTAGCTGCAACAACAGTGGTTTCAACAAGCTTCTCTTTTGAATGGTCTGTGGGGAGATGTCATTAAAAATTTGAATTTGGTGACCCTGTAGGACGAAATCCTTTCTGGTTCTGGCAGTCATTATTCTTTCTTTGATCCTGTAAAAGTGCGGCTTGACAATGATGTCCCTGGGTAAACCATAAGATCTAGGAGCCATAAAGGTCCTGTGAAAGAGGTCTAATTCCTGCTAGTGTGGTGTGATATCTGGAATTAAGTCCTGCATCAGGGCATGTACAACTGGCTCTAGATCCACTACCAATTCCGGAAGACCTCTGATCCTGAAGTTGTAGTGTTGGGATCTATTCTCAAGGTCTTCTATCTTAGCTTGAGCCTGGTCCAGTTGATCTTGTAAAGTTGCGATCAGATTGGAATTTTGGTGAACCTTTTTAACCGTGCCATCCAGTTTGGATTCAATAGAGTCCAGCCTGTCCCCTATACCTTGAAAGTCCCTTTTGATGTTAGTGGTTACGATGGTGCATGCTTTAGATAATTCTTGCTGCAGTAGTGTAGAGAATCTGGCTATAAGCACTGCATCCCCAGAGTATGGAACTGGTCGTGCCAGGGGTGGCTGTTCAGTGGAGCTAGTCTGCCTTAGGATTATATTAGCTAGTTCTGCCATATTTTTGTCCATAGAGGAGGTTGGGGAGGCAGGTGAGTCCGTACTCCCCATATCTCCCCCAGGTGATAGGGGACATGGAGAGAATTGCTGTCCACCCACCTGAAGTGACCGCTGGAGCAGTGCATCCTCCTGGGACTGTGAGGAGAAATAATCCCCCATTATATCAGCTGGAGATGGAGGAGATGAGGGCTGCTGCCAATGGGATGGTTGGCTGGCACGTGGCATCCCCTTTTGCACCAGAGCCATCTTGGCTGGAGGGGTCTACTGTGGAAGAGGAGACTGGCGGCCCGATCGGGGCTGCTGTGTGGTCTGAGCTGGCTTCCTTTTCACCGCACCCGCTGTCCGCCGGTGCATCATGGGTTCCCCCAGGCATGGGTGCTGCCGCTGAGGTTGCCCCTCTACTCCGCTGAGGCCTCCCCTCCACTCAGATGGCCGAGGACGTGCGGAGCGCGGTCAGTTCATGACCTGTCCCGGCACCGCGCACATGTCAGTTTCTTCATGCATTCATTAAACACATTTAAGGGTAATGTGACCTAGCATATGTTTCATACTTATTACTGAAATATCATATTTTAGAGCTGTTTTTAATATGATGTATTTAATTGTTTAATTAATTTAATGACACAGCTACTTCACCATTTGATTCAATCAACAATATGCAGAAAGTAGGTCACTCCAGGGTCCAGACAGTCTGATACAGTATTCTGCAAAATGTGCTGGGAAATCTTTCCTCATCAAAGTTCTTAAAAGCAGTACACGCAGGATTCTGCCCACACAGATTGGAGTTGATTTACTAAAACTGGACAGTAAAACTCTGGTACAGCTATGCATGGTAGCCAAACAGCTTCTAACTTCAGTTTGTTCATTTAAAAACTGGACCTGGAAGTGGATTAGATTCTATGCACAGCTGCACCAGATTTTGCATTCTCCAGTTTTAGTAAATCAACCCCAGTGTCTTCCAATGATCTGGAGTTTTTCTTTAGCTCCCTCTCCCATCACACTGCTTGGCATTTGCACTTGAGTCTTCTCTGTCTGAGAGGAGGCCGTGTCATGGTGTGTCTCTGTTGGGCCTCTGCTGCTGCTACTTTTCTCTATCTCACTTAAGGGAATTACACTGCCCGGACTTCCCTGCCAACCAATAAAATAAAGTTCATAGCTTCAATCTGAAAGGTACCAGAGGTAATTTCCTTGGCTGGAACCCTACTAATAATCTTTGCCTGGTTGTAATGATAGTGAGGTCTGTCAAGCCCTTTGTGAAGGGAATGGTGAAGCCACATGGAAAACAATGCCACGCTCACTTCTAATTAGGCCCTGTCTTAAATGGCCTTTCATAAACAGTCTAAAAGCAACACACATCTTTGATTCTGTTTTTTTTTTTTTACCTAAACCTGAGCTGCCACAAACTTTATACATAATCCACAATTCCTGTTACGATCGAGTTACCTTTATAAAAAGTGGTTTCCTATAATGTATGGGAAAATGTCAGTTAGACACCAAACACATCTATATTACAAGGCCCAGAAGGCTAATGGGATATTTTCAACCTTTTAAAAGAGACATACATAAAATCTATAACATATTTGGTGTCTAAACGTCATAAATTAATTCTATGAAATAATATGCTGGTTGTTGGATTGTGAAATCTTTTCATATGGAAATAAAAATTTAATTAGGATAGTTCATATTAAGGGCATGTCTACTGGAGTATACTAAACCACTCAAGCAAATCTTTATCACCCCCACAGACATTTAAATTAGGTGTCTTAATTCTGTAAAACCATTAGAAGGGACCAGAAAACATGGCTGCATTTTCAGTGTTGAACACTTATTTGAAAGCCAATCTACCATAGATATTGGGAGTCACTTCTTCCGAGGTCCAGTGAGCCTTGTACCATCAAATTGGACTTACTCTGCAAGGAAACTTGACTCTGCATGGAACCATAGACAAGGAGACTGAATCTCTAAATGCTCTAATTGAGAATTAAAGAACTTTGATTCTCTTAGGGGCTACTATAGTGTAAAGGTCAACATTGCAAAATTAGATGAGGTTTCCTTTAAAACACATGAAAGCTACTGTGTGTGCAAAGAGTTAGCTGCTAAGATAACCTTCCCCAGTAATGATCACCTTCAATCTTCTGGTGCTTGTATTGTTGTTTAAGATCAGGAAAACACCTGTACATGGTGAGATTTAGTTTGAAATTATCACACTGATGTCATAGAAAGGCACTAGGAGACAATGGGTTTCCAGAAAAAAATTATGTAAACCCCCCTCATGTATCCTTCATGTACAACACTCATTTCATAGTAGTTATTTCAAATTAAGAGTGCCTACCCATTAAATACTAACATTAACAATAAGTAGTATTGTTAAGCCAAGTATTGTAGAAGACCTAAGAGCTAGTGTGTAAAGCCAACTCTACTTTGCTTTAAATAGACTGGGAACCATCTTTAAAATTGTGTCACCTGTCAAGGATTTTGGTCACCTTTTTCCATTTGAAAGTTGAATATAGAAAGTACTGTTTAGCTGTCACACATAATCACTATGACACTACCCTCCAGCTTCAAGTGTTCCTTCCTGGATTTTCAAGTGGAGTAAATTAAGAATTCACAAACCACATGCACAAGCAAAGTGTCCTTGTAACTCAGTGTGAATGGTGGGTGAGGGGATGAAACCAGGATTGGGAGGCTAGTTGAATTATGGGGTTCCTCAGTTTTCAAGCTGGCAATTTCAATCATTATCATGAGCTACCCATGAATGAACTTGCCTTTTCCTTCACTCTTAGTAAATATTTCTAATATTCAGGTCTCATAAGCAAACCTGGCTGTATCAAAAGAAGTAAACGGTTATTGGTGTCCTCCTTCTGAAAATTCTAGTTTCCTGACAGTTATTGGCTTCAGTACTTTTTCAGTACTGACCCACAACAAACAAGTAATCAGTGTGTGAGAACTCCTGATCTTGTTACAGCTCATTGACACAGAAAGAAGCACAACAGCCTGGTAAATAACTTTTTCACAAAGTCAGCAATGACAGCTGTCATAATTCAGCTTGATTAGCTTTGAAGTATATATAAAGTCAAAACTTTTTTCACCCTTTAAATTTGGACCCATCAGATTTTTTGGCCATCTACTGTATGTGCCATTGTGGAGATTTCCTTTCATTTCCTCTCTGGTAGATTCAACAGAAATTTAGAGAATATCCTACCAAAGAGAAATGTCCTCTAAGATTGTTGTCACTGAAACAGATATTTCCATTGGAAGACTCTTCCTGTTCCAATAACAAATTAAAATGTTGGATTTTCCCTCACTTTCAGTCCTAGTTGACAGTGATGATCAGGACAGATAGAAAGAGTAAATCTTCCTAAAAAGGGAAACACGAGTAACAGAAAAAACTTGACAGGGGTTTTATCCCTTCACCACTCTATCCAAAACCTAATTAAAAATGTTTTGACTTTGGATACATGTAACACTTTCGCTGCCAGAGCCATGTTTGCATTTTTGTGCAAACATTTAAAAATCATTTTAGCCCTGAATTTTGCCTAAACCCCCAAAACATTAATATTTTCTGGAACCAGATACTCCAGAGAATAAAATAGTTGTAGCTCCAATTTTTACATTACATGATATTAGCACAAAGGTCTAGGAAATGCAAAAGTTCAGTAGAAAATACACTAAAGATAATTTTAGGACACACAAATGCAATACATTACCCAATTTTTGGTACAATATAAAAGATAAGGTTGTGCTGAATAAATACATACCTAACATGTCAAACCTTTAAATTGTGTGCACCTGTGAAATGGCGACAAACTTCAGTACTCCATAGACAAAGCTTTAAAAGCTCCTATAAGTCATCATTTTAAAGCTATGCAAGAGCTCTAGTGCTAAAATTGTTGCTCCCTTTTTCGCCTGCATGGTAATCTGTAACATGCGTATTGCAATCAACAATTTCATGCATTTTCATACATAAGGGGCCCCCAATGCATGTGCTTACATTCGTCAAATAATGCATGTGAGGGTTGGGGGCCTCAAATATTTTTTTGGGGGGTGGAATTTATGTGCTTGGGTGTAACTTTTGTTTTTTACAATCTTGATTTTTCTTCTTTTTTTTCATCACATAGGGGACAAAAAGTTGATGATTTTTGGGTGACAGCTTCTGTTTAATGAGACCAGGGGTCTAAAAGACTCCTGATGTTTTACCTATCCTCCAATGAATCTAATGCAATGCAGACTGCATTAGATTTTTCCTGGTCAGCAAGAAGAATAGAAGGAAAGCAGACACATAGAAACATAGAAAAGTGATGGCAGGAAAAGACTGAGTGGTCCTTTGGGTCTGCCTATTTTTTTTTCTTTGGGGGGGGGGGTTTGTTTTTGGGTTTTTTCTTTTTTTTTCTTTGTTTTTTATTCGTTGTCTGAGTATAGATCTATGCCTCTTCCACGCATGTTTGAAGCTATTTACTGTTGACTGGTTCACTACCTCTATTGGAAGTTTATTCCCAGCACCAACTACTCTTTCAGTAAAATAGTACTTTCTGAGATTAGTTTTGAACTTTCCTTCAGTTAATTTAACCCCTTCACGCCTAAGGGTAAAACAAATCTAAATGCCTAAGCACAATTCTGCAACGTTGACGTGTTAGTAAAACCGTACATATTGTCACAACTACTTTGTACATCCAGGTGGATTATACCTTGTTTTTTTCAGGACAAATTGGGCTTTCATTTGGTGGTAAATGGTCATGGATAGCTCCTAATTTTTTTTAATTATTAAAGGAAAACTGGGCCAAAATAGTAAAAAAAATCATTTTTTTAAATTTAACTGTGTGTTTCTTGTTACGACCATAACCTACCACCAAAGAACAACCCAAAATACATTCTCCAGTTCTTGACGATCGCAGCGATACCATATATGTGTATGTTATTTGTTGTTTGTACCCGTAGTACAGTCCAGAAACAACAGTGCGCATTTTGTTTTTGTCTTTTTTTTAAATTTTTTTTTTACATAAAACACACTGTCACTGACATTGACATTAACACTAACTGACACTGATACCAATTTTTTTTTAAATCCTGACCTTTGACCCTGACCTTTGACCCTGACCTTGACCCAAACACTAACCCTGGTACTGAACTAGATCAAACCTTGATCTAGGTATTTTTCTTTATTTTTTCTTTTATTTTTTAATATTTATTTATCTTTTTTTTTTTTTTTACAAACTTTTTTTTTATCTCTCTATGTCAGGAGTTCGAGAGATACAATGTATCTCTCTTCTCCATTCATAGAGAGAGAAAAAACAAGGAGGCCGGGCTGCACAGTGATTGATCACTGTGATAGCCAATCAGAGGCTATCACAGCGATCACGTGACCCGGAATCGGGAGTCCCGGGTCCCGATCGTTAGAACGGGACCCGGGTCTCTCAGTGACACCGCGGTCTTGGTGAAGAAGACAGGTACGCAAATATGCGGCCCCACGGAAAAAAGCCCAGGTCCGTGAGGCCGCATATTTGTGTTACGTCGGCGTCAAGGGGTTAAGGTCATGTCCCTGTGTACATGATTTTGATTTCATGTTGAAAATACTGCCCTCCTGAACCTTATTCTCCCCCTTGATGTATTTAAAGGTTTCAATCATGTCTCCCCTTTCCCTTCTTTCCTCCAGACTGTGCATGTTACAGTTGTGTCCAAAATTATTCAACCCCCACTGAAATTGAGTGTTTTGGCCAGTTTGACATTGCTTTTGATCATTCAGTCATCTTGCTTACATTTACATTAAAGAGGCACTTGTAGGTCAGACAAATATAACATAACAGTTATAATGAAATAACCACAAATGTCTTTTCTGTGCTCACAGCATTATCAGTTTTATTCAACCCCCAAGTGACATTCAATCTTAGTACTTAGTACAGCATCCTTTTACAGTTATAACAGCTTTTAAACGTGAAGCATAGCTTGACACAAGTGTCTTGCAGCGATCTACGGGTATCTTCGCCCATTCTTCATGGGCAAAGGCCTCCAGTTCAGTCACATTCTTAGGCTTGCGCACTGCAACTGCTTTCTTTAAGTCCCACCAGAGGTTCTCAATCGGATTTAAGTCTGGTGACTGCGATGGCCACTCCAAAATGTTCCAGCCTTTCCTCTGCAACCATGCTCTAGTGGACTTGGAGGTATGCTTGGGATCATTGTCCTGTTGAAAGGTCCAACGTCTCCCAAGCCTCAGGTGTGTGACGGACTGCATCACGTTTCCATCCAATATCTCCTGGTACTGAAGAGAATTCATGGTACCTTGCACACGCTGAAGCTTCCCTGTACCTGCAGAAGCAAAACAGCCCCAAAGCATGATTGACCCTCCACCATGCTTCACAGTAGGCAAGGTGTTCTTTTCATCATAGGCCTTGTTCTTCCTCCTCCAAACATAGCGTTGATCCATGGGCCCAAACAGTTCTAATTTTGTTTCATCAGTCCACAGAACACTATCCCACAACTTTTGTGGTTTGTCCACATGGCTTTTGGCATACTGCAGTCGACTCTTCTTATTCTTTGGAGACAGCAAGGGGGTACGCCTGGGAGTTCTGGCACGGAGGCCTTCATTACGCAGTGTGCGTCTTATTGTCTGGGCTGAAACTTCTGTACCCACATCTGACAAATCTTTTCTCAGTTCCTCAGCAGTCACACGGGGACTTCTCTCCACTCTACGCTTCAGGTAGCGCACAGCAGTCGAAGTCAGCATCTTCTTTCTGCCACGACCAGGTAGCGTTTCAACAGTGCCCTTTGCCTTGAATTTGCGAATGATGCTTCCTAAGGTGTCTCTTGGTATGTTTAACATCTTTGCAATCTTCTTATAGCCATTGCCCTTCCTGTGAAGAGAAATCACCTCTTCTCTTGTCTTCCTGGACCATTCTCTTGCCTTCACCATGTTTGTAACCACACCAGTAAATGTCTAGAAGGAGCTGAGTATCACAGTCATTTTAAAGCTGCCTAATTGGTGCTTATTATGCTTGATTGCTGCTCGGTGACATCCACAGGTGTTTTCAATACCTGATGGAAAGCACCTGTATGAACCTCTGTTCTTCAGAGTGGTAGTCTTTAAGGGGTTGAATAATTGTGGCAATGAAGAAACCACATAAGAACCATTTACTACTGTATTACATAAACAATTGATGTCATTTTAGTTGCATTTGGGTAGTTACAACGTCCTTGTAGGATTTGATTCTGAATACAATTCCAAATGTACACTATAGTCCCTAAACCCCTTTACAGCATTGGGGGTTGAATAATTTTGGACACAACTGTAAGTTCCTGAAGTCACTCTTGATATGTTTTTATCCCCCAGACCTTTCACCATTTTTGTTACCCGTCTCTGGACTCGTTCTATCTTATCAATATCTTTTTGTAAGTGAGATCTTCAGAATTGGACACAGTATTCTAAAGGAAGTCTAACTAAAGATCTATATAGGGGAATCAGGACCTCCTTCGTCCTGCTAGTGACCCCTCTAGTGATGCATCCTAGAATTCTATTTGCATTTTGCACTGCCTGGCCACACTGTTTGCTCATTTTGCAATCATCTGAGATAAGCGCTCCCAAATCTTTCCTTTTTTTGTAGTGCTGGCACACAATCTACCCCCAATGTTGTACTCTCTCAAGGAATTATTTTTATCTAGGTGCCTTATTTTTAATTTAGAAACATTGAGCTGCAATTTCCACTTTCATGACCAATCTTCCAGCAATGCCAAATCATGTTCCATGTTACAAACACCTCCAGGGATATCAACCCTATTGCACACCTTTGTGTCATCAGCAAAAATACATACCTTACCAAACAAACCTTTAGTTATATCACTTACATATATATTAAATAGAAAAGGATCTAGTACAGAGCCTTGTGGTACACCACTAGTGACTAGTCTCTTTTTTAAATGAACTCCATTTACAACCACACTCTGGTATCTATATTTTAGCCAGCTGCGTATCCACTGAACCACGAAAGGGCTAAGTCCTAGCTTGTACAATTTTTGTATTAGATCATTATGTGGAACTGTATCAAGTGCCTTGCTGCAATCAAGATATGCTATGTCCACAGCACCACCCTGGTTCAAAACATTAGTAATATAGTCAAACAATCCAATCAGATTAGTCTGACATGATCTGCCCTCAGTAAAGCAATGCTGCTTTGGATCCAGCAAGTTGTATGTTTTTAAGTGATCAATGATCCTTCTTTTCAGTAGTGAATCCATTAACTTGACTACAACTGATGGTAACTCACTGGCCTGTAATTGCCAGCTTCTACCTTGCTGCCCTTTTTTGTGGATAAGTATAAAATTAGCTGTCCGCCAGCCATGGGAAACTTCTCCTGTTAGAAGAGATTGATTAAAAAGATCAGTTAATGGTCCAACAACTATACCTCAAAGTTCTCTTAGAACTCTGGGATGAGTACCATCAGGGCCCATTGCGTTATTTTTAACCGACCCAGTTCCTTTGCTACCACTGTTTCTGAAATCTTTAATAGATTTTGCAATTTCCTCCTCTGTGCTTTGGCACCACTGATAGTGTGTTTGGCCTCCTTTTGTCTATTCAACACCTCCTGTTTCCTTGAATCACCTATATGTGGATTTCTTTTTCTTCTTTACTATCCTACGTATCTCATTAGCAAACCATATTGTTTTTTTCTTCCATTTATTCTTACTAATTTGCCTGATATATAATCTAGTTGCCTCCAGGATGGTAGACTTTAACAGGGCCCACTGATTACGTGCTCCTTTCATTTTACTACCTTTCAATTAATTTTTTAGTAATTCACCCATTTCAGCAAAATTCCTCTTTATGAAATCTAAAATATTTGTTTTTGTATATGATTTTTCAGTTCTTTTAATATCAAACATTGGTGATCACTAGAACCCAAATTTTCTCCCACCCCAACATTAGACAGTTAATCCTTATTTGTCAGTACTAGGTTTAGAATATGATCACCTCGCGTTGGACTTTTTCCTAACTGTTTAAGAGAAAGCCCATTCAGTGCTACCATTACATCCCTGCTCCTGCTTGTAATAGCAGTTTGGGAACTACAGTTAATGTCAGGCACGTTGAAGTCACCCATAATCAAAACTTCCCCCTTCGGTGCCATTTGAGTTATCTTGTCAATCAAGAAGTTATCATAATCTTCAGTCTGTTCTGGGGGTCTGTATATTACACCAATTCTAAGGGAAGATCCATCTCTGGTTGAAAGGCAACACAGAGGGTTTCCAGTATTTCACTTTTTTTTAACCACTAGGGGACCGTCTACAGTACATATACTGTGGCAAGGCAGCCCCTGTGTGCAGGATCACGTATATAAACGTGATCCTGCATTTCCAGGTAGGGGGCACGTGCAAGGCATGCGACCACCCTATCTACGCTGCCAATCTGGCCCCGGGTGTCAATCACAGCGTCCCAGCTGGAGAAATTAGTAAATATCATTTTTTTTTCAATTTTTTTTTGTTTATATCGCAAAAAATAAAAAGCACACAGGTGTTCAAATGCCACTAAAAGAAAGCCCTCTTTGTGTGAAAAAAAAGTATGTACATTTTATTTATGTACCATTCTGTATGACCGCGCAATTGTCAGTTACACTAGTGCAGCACTGTATAGCAAAAAAAGGGTGTAAATTGCAATATCTATACCATAGTTTGTAGATGCTATAACTTTCACATAAAGTAATCAATAAACACTTATTGGGATTTTTTTTATCAAAAACATGTAGCAGAATACATTTTGGCCTAAATTTATGACTAACTTTGAGTTTACTATATATTTTTTATAGCCGAAAGTAAAAAATATTGTTTCTCTTCAAAATTTTCGGTAATTTTTTGTTTATAGTACAAAAAATAAAAAGTGCACAGGCGATCAAATATCACCAAAATACAGCTCTATTTGCGTGAAAAAAAGGATATAAATTTCGTTTGGGTACAGCATTGCATGACCACGCCATTATAAGGTGAAATAGTGCAGCGCAATAAGAGGCCTGGTCTAATGATCTGGTCTAATAAAGGGGGGGGGGGGGTAAATCCTCTGGAGGGCAAGTGGTTAATTAATGTTAGTGATGCTATTTTTTACATATATGGCAACTCCACCTCCCCTCTTCCCTACTCTGTCTTTCCTGTATAGTGTATACCCTGGTATAGTTATTTCCCATTTGAATCCTTGAACCACGTCTCTGTGATTGCAAGGTCCAAGTTGTCCCTAGAAAGTCAGCTCACAAAGCTTGTTGCCTAAACTACGAGCACTAGTTATGATAAACAATGCTATCTACTGCTTTATTTTTACCACCAGAAACTTTAACTGAAATGAACACCCCATCAGTCTAGTCCTTAGCAACACAAACTCTAACATTTGTTTCAACCTGCTGGGGAAAGAAATTCTTAACAATTACATCTCTATCCCCATTTCTCAGTTTAAATATATGTAAAAAACCCTCCTAAATTCCATACTAAGAAGCTCAGAGCCCTTGTGTAAGGGATGCAGACCATCTCTTTTGTACAGCTCAGTGTCAGACCACTTGATAGCATCATGACTAGCATAACCAAAATCTTCAACTTTGTACCAATCCTTTAATAAAACATTGAACTCTGCTATACAAAATACTTTCTCTTGTTATCCATTATGCACAGGTAAGGTCTCTGAAAATGCAACAGTACACCCTAACTGTTGAAGATCCTGTCCCAAATACTGAAAATCCTTCTGTACAGAACAACTATCATTCTGGGACAAATCATTTGTGCCAAGGTGCAAGACAATATCAACATTGCACTCTTCATTCGCTTTTTTGTCAATTTTTAAAATACACCTTTTATCTCTCCTAACAGTAGCACCAGGTAAACATCCACATGATTTCCTTACAGAAGCACCTCTTACAATTGAATCACCAACAAGAAGATGGCTTCTCCTTTTAGGAGTCTTTTCCACAACACTTGCCTGGAATGGAACCTCAGATAAAACAGTTACTTTTGGCAAAGCACTTTTTTTTCTCAGGGTCCTCCTTCCTATGCTCACAGTCAGCTATGTTTTCAACCTTCATATCTGATTCTAGCTCAGAAAGAACACTATAGGAGTTATGTAGTGTCACAACCAAAAGCTACATGTTTATGGTCCACAAGCCTCACTCTTCCTGACCCAACAGTTGTCCACACTGCCCTTCTCCTGAGCAGTCTTTGATGAAGAGATGGCTTTTTTGCAGGGCAGCTCAACAGAACAAATTGGCTTAGACAGCCTTGTGATCTCAAGCCAGGGCACCAACCAATAAATTCAGACATGCAATGTCATCACGTAGGCTAGATATCTGCATATAAATGGGACAGCATCTCAGCTTCCAAAAATCACCACAGAAAAAAATACCAAACAAGTACGGCACTGAACTAAACCACACATTTTAAAAAATATTTACTCAAATTCAAACACAAGATAATTGGCTGTTTCCAAACTACTGCTGTTCAAACTATGCTCTTCTGTCTTGCCTATGGACATAAGTGGAGGCAGATAACTTAGGAATAAAAAAGTACATACCGCGATCCTCTGTTCTTAAAAGCAAGTTGTTTTATCCTAAATGTAAGTGCAATATTTTTAACCTCCCTAGCGGTCTGATTATGTCCATATTTCTGTGCTCAAAGCGGTACATTTTTTTGCATGGAAATATGTATTTTTTTATTGTAGGTCTGTAATTTTTAGGAATAACTCACTGAAATCTGTCCGAACAAGAGTCTAGTAAACATCCCGGGTATGTTAAAATTTGAAACACGAAATCATAAATAATTTAATAAATAATCATAAAAAATAATAATAATACATTTAATTCTATAATATAATCAAACCAAAAATACTGAAATTTGAAATAGAGCGTCAAGTTCGCACATCACTGAGCAAAGTCGCAAAATCGTTTTCAGTGTCTGATGACGAATTTCCCCACGAATCATTATCACTCAATTCTGCAAGTAGTTCTAATTTACTATCGCTGTTCTCTAGCTGGTCTAAAACCACTTTTGACCTAACAGGGACGCTTTTTGGACACCATGGACATTTCTCAGTTTCCAGGCAGAAAGAACGGTAAGAATGCAGGCAGGGCACAGGACAAAGCACTCGGGACAAAATGTATGTGAAATGGTTTGATACAGTAATGTTTTACTATGTTATTTTAGTGAATTTAGTGAATGTCACTTTTTGTCATTTTCAAATTTCCCACCGTTCCGTCCCCTCATGTCCCGATGTCGCAGGGAACAGAACCCAGAAGACAGATGCCGGCATCCGCCGGAGGACATTACAGGGGACACTGCAGGAGGGACATCGCAGGAGCACAGGACAAGGTAAGAGAAGAACAGATCCCGGAGCAGCACCGCATGGTAAGCCCGAGTGTAGCTCGGGGTTACCGCTTGTGGTACTGAAACTTTACCCCGAGCTACACTCAGGAATACCGCCAGGGAGGCTACTAAATGTCAGACGTTTTATCTACTTACTATACTATATGAGACATATTTTCTTTTGTGTGAGGTAACTATTACCATCCTAAACGGTGGAATACGTAAAGCTATCCTAACATCCACTAAAGGAGAGGAGGAGTGGACATTCCCTAGTGGTTGGAGGAGATAGAGACAAACAATGGAGATATTTTAACATACACGCAGTACAAAACTCATTGGAGGTGAGAGTTTTGAGAGCACTGAGGTGGCACTATAATTTATGAAATTCACTTGAAGCACTGCTCTATATTATATGGCTCACACATTTTCTGGAATTGAATGAACTCTATATATTTATATATTCTTCATATATTTATTTATATATTTTTATCATCAAGCACATTGTAATGAGTTTATTCACTATGGCTGTTTAGCATTTGATGTATTGATGTTTTATGCTGTCATCCTTTACAATTTCCTGCCAGCAGCGCTACATCACACACTACTAATATTTATATTGCATTGTGGGAACACAATTGATTTTAGCAGCAGCACACGCAGTGGAAGTCACTAATAAACACGTTTATTTTATTTTATATTTTGTCTTTTAGCACATAGCAGGCACAGGAGTCTTTTTCAGTGTATTTCAAATAACCAGTAGCAACACAGGCCCAATATCAAGGTTTAAAAAAAAGTAAGCAATTTAAAAAAAGCAACTAGAAATACTGTAAAGAATTCAGAAACAACTTAAACTTACCGTATCCAGCTGCTGCTGTTCAAACTATGTACTTTTGTCCTGCTTCATGTCCAACAAGCAAAGTCTACAGAGTAAAGTCTACAGAGTAAAGTCTACAGAGTAAAGTCTACAGACTTGCTACCTCTCTTAAATACAATACTAATTAGGCACCAATTAGGACAACAGGTCACCTCTCTTGCATATGCTAATTGATAACACTCAGTACTCAACATGTGCTAATTGATAACACATCCACTTGGCTCCCTCCCCACATGGAAGAAAATATATTTGAAATATATTTTTTAAATATTCTTCCCAAATATATTGACATATATTTGAAATACTACTATTTTGGCCATATGCAATATATTTCAAAATATATTGCAATTAATAAATATACTGTATGTTGAAATGTGTTTTTATTATAAAAGATATGTTAAAAAAAATCTAAAGACAGAGAGTCTTAGGTTTTTATAACACAAGGCATTGTATTCCTTTTTTCTTTTTTTTCTAAACTTTATTGAAATGTCTCAAAGTGACATTTTATAATTTCTAAGGACCACATGAACAAAGAGCTTTAGTGCAGTATAGAAAAATGCAGACATTCTGCAAATTTCCACGCAGCTGCTTACATTCTAATGCTAACAGTGCAATGTGTAGCACACCCTTGGTTGATACTTGGCTAGATATATAGGTTCAGTTCCCACCTGAATCTGGTGACACCTCCGATTATAGCCAGAACACTTCGACACTCTGAGAATATTTTTTATGGGTTTTATTGAAGAAGACAAACCCTGAAAAAGAACTAGCTGATTTAACAAAGGTAATGTACATGAAACACAGATACCACTTTGCATAACACAGTTAGTAAGAAATCACTCTTCACTCACCAAAGACTCCAAAAACTGACTAGTATCACACTTACTAGGGTGGCACATGAGAGTGACATTGACACATGAAATAATAACTGTTAATGAGGTTAAGCAGCTTATTGACATTTGTTATAGCAGTACTGTCTAGAACAGAAATATCCTACCTAACCACTGACCAGTGGGATGAAACTTAAAGTCTCTCAATGTTGGGGCCCTTTAATCAATGGAAGAGCGCTCACTCTCTGCATGGGAGAGTATTTGTAATCCAGGGGCAGCAGGATAGCACAATCTTCTTTAAGCAGAATCTTCCAGTGAACATTGCAATAGGAAAAAAACAACACTTCAACAAAATCTTTACCATATAGGTGAAATCCTGATATACTGACACTTGCTCAGTATATTCAAAGCAGCAAGCTTCTGTGGGGATTTGGAACTAAACACACTCTTCAGCCACAGCACAAGTTTTGAGGAGACAATCACCAGTAATATACAGAGACAGAGTTCTCCCATCAATCACCAGCAGGAATATCTAATTCTGAGCAGCTTGGGCTTTCCAAGGTCTGTGTCACTCTGAGAATTAGAGAGCAGGCTTCTCATGACCATTCTCCAGAGATGAACAGCAAATGCAGCAATATCAAAATCCCCTTTAATTACAGAGTACTCACTGTTTCTGGATTGTCCTCTAGATAGCATTAGACAGTAGTAGAAATCCTCTCTCTTTCAGCAGCTCCAAACTTTGAGAGACACATGCACTTGAGTGGCTGTTATCCTGAGTGTCAGGCAGGACAATCCTTGGTTTGCACACTGTCCTCCTGCAACAATTCCTCTGCTACACACTCCCAGCCCAGCCCATGGGCTCTAGCAGCACAGAGAGTGAGACTCTGTGACTTTACACCAGGGGCCCTTGCTCCATGTGGTCCCCTGAAAATGTCTCCTCTCTCACATGTGCTTCTTTTTCCTTTTTCCTCTCTCCTTTCCTCCACAGCCAATCATAAGTCCAGCTGCAACAGTGCTGCTATGGGTGGATCCTTCTTAGCTGTAGCAACAATCAATCAGAGCACAGTCCTGCTTTCCCTGTCTGTCACTCACAAAGAGGGAAAAGAAAAAAAAATGCTTTGCAACTGCTGTTTAAGATTTAAAGCAACCA
The DNA here is from genome assembly GCF_062004578.1 of Staurois parvus. Taxonomy (NCBI): domain Eukaryota; kingdom Metazoa; phylum Chordata; class Amphibia; order Anura; family Ranidae; genus Staurois; species Staurois parvus. The sequence goes on along the minus strand of NW_028318034.1, from coordinate 1,460,084 downwards.
GCACATCTTTACAAATGTTTCCTGTGTTCTCTTTGCAGAGACCTGCATTTTTCTAGTACAGAAAAGGTCTTTGCACAAGTGTGAATGAGCATTAAATTATTACAATTCTTGAGAGTTCAGCTCTTGGTTTCCCTATCATGGTCAGTTATTTCATTTAGCATTTCTCTATGTATAAGCTATATATGCAAGGTTTTTGTGGCAAAGTAATACACATATCATCACCCATTTAGTGCACTTGCGTATTCTTATGAGGAATGCTTCCAATGCCAAAATAATTGTATCAATGAAAATGATCACTATCGAACAATCCATTTCTTTAGTGAACTGCAACTAAATAGTTAGCCAAATGTGACAGAATTCCTAATAGTCAAAAGGCAGATAACACTGTGAGATGAGCCTGCCTTGGCATAAAAGCTGTTAAATTCTCAGATGCTTTTAAATGCAGAGTATGTTCTTCCATTCTATAATTTATCAGGTTCAAGTTGTTAAAGAAAGGAGCAATGTAATTCCAGGTTGTTAATTTTATTTTGTGCAGCACTTTGAAATAGCCTTTATATCCTGGGAATGTCAGCTTCAATAAGGTTAACAGATGCACTGTATATTTAGCCTTACAAAGGATTCTTTCTTTATCTGCTTGTAAAAAAAGTGAGTGCCTCTGTGAAGTTCTCTGCAGTCGCCGTTCTGATGTCTGTAACCAATAAGCACATAATGAATGAAGAAGGCTCCGTCCTTCCAAATCCCATGATCTTTGCTCTATCTATAGCAATTAAAGCAGCTTTATTCTGTGTTAGTTGAATAGAAATGAAAAGAAGCCATTAAACATTACTAGAGGTGAAACAATTATTGGTGTTAGCTGCAGACTTTCACAGATCCCTCACTGCTCCCATGATATACCGAATAACGGTGTAAGGGCTGCTGACTGAAATATGCAATGAGAAGATAGTTCTTGGTGGATTGTGCTGTACTTGGCATTTATTGTATCTGATTTCACCAGGTATTTAATTAGGTTGATAGCTATTTCAGTCTTGTAGACTGCATTCTTTTTGAAAAGCATTGCTGAATATTTCAGAGGTTTACAGCATATTTGCATTGAAAGATCAACTAATGCCCCGTACACACGATAAGAAAATCGTACCAAAAATTTTGCGGAACCACTGATCGAACGATTTTCTCTTCGTTGATGAGCAGGATGTTTGAACCGGTAATGATATTGTGAACAAAAATATCCGCTTGAACAACAGTGACAAATTTTGTTGTTCTGCATACGAATGACTGATTTTCTATGCGTTGGTATGACAGTTGTACGAAAAAAATCTATCAAGCGCTATCACGCATGAGCGGAAACAGAAGATGACTCGGATGTTTATGCCCAAGGAATCTTCATAAACACGAATGAAAAATCCAAATGTTAAAAGTAGATTGGCCTAATGAGATGATGAAACCAGAATTCTGCATATTATATTTTATGTATCACTATTTATGTATATAGGTAATGTAATAAACTATATTATACTCATTGCTGGTAATTGTTGTGTATATCGCTCGTTCTGGCAGGAAGGATATGGCTACAAGGTCACACGCACATTGCTTCACTTCCACTTGTACAGAAGACGTCAACACTACGTATTGCCCGATGAAGGATTTTTTTATATTGGTCACTGTGGGCCACAATTTCGACCAACGAACGAACGCCTTTCGGTCGTCGGATGACAAATCGGTTGATGTTCTAATCGTATATTCCCACCTTTAGGGTCAGTTGTGAATTTTTGTTCTGTTGAAACATTGGTTCACACTGATGTGGTGCAGAATTCGCAGCATTTTAAGTGCGAATTCCGCACTGCATCAGAATTGCACCCCGTTCATGCAAACCTCTGCAAGTGCGTATGTTAAGTTAACAACACCTCGAAAGCGGCCCGCAAAACAAAGGTGCGATGTGCAGAATCAGATTGCAAAGGTGTTCACACCTATGCAATCCGATTCTAGTGCGGACCAAAAAAGGGTCCTGCTTGTTTTTGATGTGGGTGCAGCGCGAATAGAGCCATACAAAATGTATGGCTCCAATCGCACCGCACACAAATCGCATGTGATTTGCACAGGAATGTGGTGCGGTTCCTGTGCGAATCACATGCTATATACCACACCGCACACATGTGAACCCAATCTAAAACCACTTGCCAATCGCCCACAGTACTTTTACTGCAGGTGAGTGACACAGGCAGGCTGGATTATGTACATGTACGTCATCTTGCCTGCTCCAGGTTAGGAGAGTGCAGCATACAGCTCCCATGAACGCTCCCACAACTACTGTGTTCACCAGACACAGTGGATTACGGTCCCCAATAGTCGGGGCCCAGTGATCGCAGTGTCAACAAAGCTGTTATTAATGAAAATGAAAAGAAAATGAATCAAATTTTTTTTTTTTTTTTTAAACATACATTCACCAGTCATTGTTCCTGATCATAGCCAAATCAGTCTTATGATGACACTACTGCATTGGTGACAGAATGTAAAAAATGTTTTGCAATTTTCAAAAAAATTGTGACAAAAAATTTAAACTTAAAAAAACTCACCATACCTTTTACTAAATGTCTCAGACTGTCTACTTTCCAAAACGGGGTCATTTGGGGGGATATGTACTGTCCTGGCATTTTAGGGCCTCAAGAAAAGAGATAGGCCATCAGTACATCAGGACTGATCAATTTTCAAATATATAGTTTGTTTCCATTATAACTTTCACATAAACCAATTAAAGTACACTTATTGGGATTTTTTTTTTACCAAAGACACATAGCAATATACAAGTTTGCCTACATTTATGATGAAATTTGCTTTCATTGGATATGTTTGATAACAAAAAGTAGAAAATATTTTTTTCCCAAAATTTTTGGTCTTTTTTCATTTATATTATTTTTATTAAAACAAAATCCAGTGTTGAAAAAATACCACCAAAAGAAAGCTCTATTTGTGTGATAAAAATTTAATTTGTTTACAGTATTGCATGACTGCACAAATGCCAGTTAAAGTAGTGCAGTGATGAATAGCAAAATAATGCCTTGGTCATGAAGGGGGTAAAATCTTCTGGAGCTCCCATATGGTTTAAATATTTGAAGAATGCATTAATCATAAGTGTGCAGGCTCAATAGTGAACTGCAGTTGCACCATGCTTAGGTATCCGTTTTTGAAAGAGAGAAAAGCAGAGATCCTTATGATCACAGCTGATCTCTCAGGTGTGCCAGATTATGAAGCTGAGGTGAGGAGCAGAGAACATTTTCTTTGCTTCTCATCAGAGGACACACCATTCTGTCATTCACTTTTACAGAGATGGCCAGTTTATGAAGGTGAGATATGAAGATTGCGCTGGCCATCTCTTTAAAATATCTCCGTCTCAGAGCCCAGAGCTGGAGAATATTGGTGAGAAGCTGCTGTGATGTGAGGAAAAAGGCTTCTTTCTTTCTAATATAGGCACCAGCAGGGTTAAACATTGATGTAAATGATAACTATATATGTTTATGTATCTATGTATATTTGTGTTTTATATATAGTGTATGGCAGGCCTTGAAATTTCCACTCGCCTGCTCGCCAATGGCGAGTGGAAATTATGGTGGGGGCAAGTGTGTCTCCCAGGGCCGTCTTACTGAGCAGGCTCAGAGCTCAGGCCGGATCTGTCATTGGCACTGGGAGCCGTCAGACTGCTCAATAGCTGAGCGCAGTCAAAGCAGAGGTAGGAGTGTGTGCTGTGCTCTCTGCATCCCCCTAGAGTGCAGTACCCAGCTCTGTGAGTGAACAACGAAGTACAGCAACTTTTAATAGGGCTGTGTGTGTGCCTACCTAATTTCAGCTCACTCTGGTCACATGATCCTCTATGTCAGCCAGTGGTGGCTTCAGGGGAGAGGAGAGAGCACTTAACAGCGTGCTTGCGTGTGTAAATGTGGGTGTGTCTGTGTATGCATGTACATGTGTCTGTGTGTATGTACATGTGTGTATCTGTTCATGTGTCTGCGTGTTTGTACATGTATGTGTGTGTACATGTGTCTGTGTGTGCATGTACATGTGTATGTTTGAGTGTATGTACGTACATGTGTCTGTGAGCATGTGTCTGCGTATGTATGTACATGTGTCTGTGTATGTATGTACATGTGTCTGTGTATGAATGTACATGTGTCTGTGTGTATGTACATGTGTCTGTGCGTGTGTATTTCTGTGTATGTACATGTATCTGTGTGTATGCGTGTCTGTACATGCTTGTGTGTGTATACATGTGTCTCTGTGCGTGTGTGTACATGTTTCTGTGTGTGTATGTACATGTCTGTGTGTGTGTGTACAGGTGTCTCTGTTTGTGTGCGTTTGTTGGTGGCGAGTAACTCTAAGGCCTGGCTAGTAGCTCAGGACTTGAAATTTTAAGCCCTGGTGTATGGTATATATATATATATATAGACAAATACATACAGTGTAGTTATTGTGTATTGTCGTTTAGAACGCATTCACATCTGAGCAATACAGGATTGTTGTCAGAATTGCACAATTCTTGCTACAATTCTAAATTGTGCTAAAATTGTGTTAATACGCAGTTCACTTTTTGGTACCATTCATTGTTAATGGCACCCCAAATGCTGTTAGCAAACATGTAATTTGCAGCACATTTTGCTATTTGACAAATATGCTATCAAAGCACCAAAATGTGCATTGAAAAACCACACAACACTCCATGCCCAAAAAAGTTCACTTTGGCTTTGTTGGGCCTTTTTAATGCACATTTTGGTGTTTTTTTTCAAGACAAGTTTTTTAAAAAATGTGAGTTGAAATTTTTATGTGCATTTTGGTGCTTTTTTAAAATGTATTTTGGCTCATTTTTTACCTGTGTTTTTGTGTGTCTTCTGGAAACGCATGCAAAATGCATGTCATATTTGCGGTACTTTATATCTGTTAATGGCATCCAAAAGTGTCTAGCAGATGTACTGTTTGCCAAAATATGCATAAAACCAAATCAAAATGCACTTTAAAAAAGTGCCAAAATACGTGCTAAGAAAAGTGCCAAAATGTGTGTTACAAACCACATCAAAATGCATGTTAAAATAACCTGTGCTAAAATTTGCGTTAAAGCGCCTAACTGTGTGTTTAGAAAAGCGCCAAAATGTACATTAAAAAAACCATGTCAAAATGCATGTTAAAAAGCTGCAAAATGCACCTAAATGATGCTAATATGCGCAATAAAAAGGAGCAAAAATATACATTTAAAGAATGTGTCAAAATGTGTGTTAAAAAGTACCAGTGGTCAGTGCTTATTATTTTCATGTAATGGTCTTTTAACCACTTGCCATCGTGAGGATTTACCCCCCTTAATGACCAGGCCTCTTTTTGCTACTTGGCGCTGCACTAATTCAACTGATAATTGCGCGGTCATGCAATGCTGCACCCAAACAAAATGTACGTCCTTTTTTTCACACAAATAGAGCTTTCTTTCGGTGTAATTTGATCACCTGTGCGCTTTTTATTTTTCACGCTATAAACAAAAAAAGACCAAAAATTTTGAAGAAAAACAATATTTTTTACTTTCAGCTATAAAAAATATATAGTAAACTCAAAGTTAGTTTTAAATTTAGGCCAAAATGTATTCTGCTACATGTTTTTGGTAAAAAAAATCCCAATAAGTGTATATTGATTGCTTTGTGTGAACGTTATAGCGTCTACAAACTATGGTATAGATACTGCAATTTACGCCATTTTTTTGCTATACAGCGCTGCGCTAGTTTAACGGACAATTGTGTGGTCATGCAATATGGTACATAAATGAAATTTACATCCTTTTTTTCACACAAATAGAGCTTTCTCTTGGTGGTATTTGATCGCCTGTGCATTTTTTATTTTTTGTGCTACAAAAAAAAAGCCTGACAATTTTGAGAAAAAAAAACAATATTTTGGACTTTTTGCTATAAAACATGTACAGTAAAAAAAATGTAAAAATCAAATTTCATCATAAATTTTGGACAAAATGCATTCTGCGACATGTCTTTGCTAAAAAAAAACAATATGTGTAAATTAATTGGTTTACGTGAAAGTTATAGCGTTTACAAATGGCGGGAAAGATACTGGGATTTTTAATTTTTTTTAATACTAATAATGGCGGCGATCAGCGACTTATGGCGGCGATCAGTGACTTATGGCAGCGATCAGCAACTTATGGCGGGACTTGGGGACTGCGGCGGACATTCTGACACTCGGGGGGAACTGACTTGGGGTCACTGACATCCCCAGTGACACCAATACAGTGATCAGTGCAAAAAAAAAAAAACACTGACACTGTACTAATGGCACTGGGGGGGAAGGGGTTAACTTTTTTTATTTACTGAAAGGGTTAACTGTGTGAGGAGAGTGTTTTACTAGGGGGCGGGGGTGTGTACTGCACGGGGACAGCTGATCAGGAGAGGTAAACTCTTCTCTCCAGCTCAGCATGTCAGGAGCTGACAGGGAACTGACAGAAAGCAGAGCTACTGCAGCCCTGCTCTCTGTCAGTGATTGCCGCTAATCGGCGGGACACAGCCGGTAACGACCAGCCGTGACCGGGCGACTGACATCTGCGGCCGTGATCGGCGGGACAGGTAGGGCGGTGGCGCGACACGTGCGCGCCCCCTACCTGTTTTGCAAACACACGTTTTAAAATGTGGTTTTACCCAGCCGTGACGACCTGCCAACTTATTTCTACAGTGGCTGGGTGGCATGTGGTTAAACTTTCACTGTTTAAACTCAGGTGATGTGTAATCACACAATTATCTCAGGAGATCACATGCAGCCCCCCCCCCTACACAGATCTCAGCTGTTCTCAGAGGAAAAAAAGTCTCCTCTCTTCTACTGAGAACAATTGTTCTCTGCTTCATAAACAGGGAGACAGAAGAGGAGATTTTTCCCTGAGAACTGCAGAGAACTGAAATTAGATAAATGATCTCTGCTTAATAAACGTACACCTTAGTCTTAGAGGCATCCCTAGGATTGGTGTCAACCGGTGCTGTAACACTTGGTGACACCCCCTCCGACGATCACCGCAGAATGGATCGGATCTGCGGATTGAGCATAATGGATCGGACTCCGATCCACTATGCTCAATCCGCAGATCCGATCCATCCTGTGGGGTAGTCAGCTTTCTTTACAACTTACCTTTTCTTGGAGCGGGTCCGGGACAACTGCGCATGTCCCGGTTTCAGGCACGACCAATCGATGATAGCAATAGTTCTATCATCTATTGATCGTGCCTGAAACCGGGACATGCGCAGTTGCTTCAGGGGGACAAAACTACATGGGAGACACATCTTGCCGATACCCCGGTGTCACCCCGCAGGATCGCCCGCATGCAACCTATACGGGGTGACACCGAACCCGCTCCAAGAAAAGGTAAGTTGTAAAGAAAGCCGACGATCCGCGCAGGATGGATCGGATCCATCTTGCGGGGATCGTCGGCTTGCTTTACAACTCACCTTTTTGTGGAGCGGGTCCGGTGTCACCCCGTGCGGTTGGTGTCACCCCGTATGGTCGGTGTCACCCGGACCGAACCCCCCGCACCTGCCTCGGGACGCCACTGCTTAGTCTTATAACCATGCAGATCTGAGATTTAGGTTGAAATTCCAGCTGGTACATTGTATTTAAGGGACACATACATCTGTTCCTTTATCTGAATGGATTTCCACTCATATTCAAAAAACATAAATTAAAAAAATATCTTGCATGATTGCTTTTGAAATTGCAGGGTTTTTTTTAAATGCTAGGATTAATTTGAATGGCTATTAAGTTCCTTGGGGTTATATCAGTCTGCACTTAATGGCAGTGTTATCGATAACTATCTACCATTAAATCTATCAAATTGTGGTTATATACTGTAGTTTAACCTCCCTGGCGGTATTCCCAAGTGTAGCTCGGGGTCAACTTTCAGTACCAGAGGCGTTGCTCTGGGATCCCTCGAGCACTTACCTTGTCCTGCGGTCCTGCGATGTCCCCCCTGCAGTGTCCCCGGCCATGTTCTCCAGCCAATGCTGGCATCCGTCTTCCAGGTTCCGTTCCCTGCAAGCGTCGGAAAGTACGGGGGACGGAACTGGCGGGAATTTAAAAAATTTGACATTCACTCAATACACTAAAATCTGATAGTATTACATTACTGTATCAAAGCATTTCACATACATGTTGTCCCTAGTGCTTTGTCCTGTGCCCTGCCTGCATTTTTACTGTTCATTCTGCCTGGAAACTGAGAAACGTCCATGGCATCCAAAAAGAGTCCCTTTAGGTGCCCCTTAGGTTTTAGACCAGCTAGAGAACAGCGATAGTAAATTAGAACCACTTGCAGAATTGAGTGATAATGATGCGTCATCGGACACTGAAAACGATTTTGTGCCTGAGCTCAGTGATGTGCGAACTTGGCGCTCTATTTCAAATTTCAGTGTTTTTTGGTTTGCTTACATTATTTTTCTTCCAAAAATACTTTATTAATATAAGAGGAAACAAGGAAGCATATAGAGCATATACAGCTATAAATCATAAATCACATTCGGTACATAGACATGACATGTTGCCTCCCATGTCGCAGACGGGACATATTGAAAACTGTACTACAAGTTAAAATGGGGTAGAACGTTACATCAAATATACAATGCAAACCAGAGGACACACATAGGAAAGTGAATAAATCAATGTTGGTGCATGTTGTTTCAGCTTGAATATCAGCAATTGTTAGTGATGAGGTGACATGGAGATTAGGGTAGAGAAAGCGGTGGATGTTATGAGGGTAATGGTTTACATATTTATAACCTGATTGTATGATATAGTTGAAGTTAGTCATATCTGTGTGACGGTTAATGCTCTATTTGGTTGGGAGAGAATGAATGATAAGGATATATGTATGACAGGTGTGAAAAAAAAAAAAAGGGGGAGATCAGAACGAAGAACAATAAGGAAGAGAAATGTCTGATGAGATGGTGGGTGGAATACGGGGGAAGGAAAAAAAAAAAAGGGGGGGGGGAGAGGAGTAGGGGGTTAAGTAACTGTAGAGTGTATAGGTAATAGAAATCTAAAATGGATCACATCCCTATATATTAGCCAAGCCAGAAAAGTAGTAATAAATCATAAAATATGATACGTGCAAGATCGGTCAGTGGGGAAACACGTGGATCAAAACCCTCGTAAGGTATGTTATGATGTAGATCTACAGCCCATCCTTATGTGCAATAAAGGTATCCTTGATGATTAGGGTAATCCCCGAAACAGCATTGTACGAGGACATTCAATCAGGAGATAAAGATTGATCATGTCCTAACAGATGATAGGTAGAGGTGGATTTGAAATGACTCCAGCATGCCCATGTTTTCCTAAATCTATTGGGATGTTCTTTAGCTACAGAAATCAGTTCCTCCATTTCCTCAGTTTTGTCAATCCTAGCAAACCATTCTCGTATATGTGTTGAGCACCAGTGGACTGGGATACATTGTTTTGCAGCATTTACCATGTGCATGGCAAGTGATTTGCGGTATGTCCGAAATGGAAGTGTGGTGTGGTGAAGCAAAAATTGTGCAGGAGAAAGGTCTAGGGCATATGTAGTAACTTTTGCAATTGTAGATTGAACTTTCCCCCAGAAGGGTTGCAACAATGGGCATTCCCATCAAATGTGCAGGAGTGTACCCATCGTTCGATGGCATCTCCAACACAAATAAGAAATGTTGGAGTCGAAGCAGTGAAGCAGGGATGGAACTCTATACCATCTAGAGCAGCAATGGGCAAACTACGGCCCGCGGGCCATATACGGCCCGGCGGACCTTTTAATCCGGCCCGCAGAGCGTGATACTGTCAGGATGGCTGTCAGGATGTGTGTAGGCGGGGCAGCGTGACGAACGTGAGGGGAGATAGGCTGAAGACCGGAACGGCACGGGAACACGGCGAGAGGAACGCGCGGAGCAAAGGTAAGTAAATTGACACAGGGGGGACTTGGGGACTTAATATGGGGGATGAATTAATATGGGGAATGAATTACTATAGGGGGGATGAATTACTATAGGGGGATGAATTACTATATGGGGGATGAATTACTATGGGGGATGAATTACTATGGGGGATGAATTACTATATGGGGGATTAATTACTATGGGGGATGAATTACTATGGGGGATGAATTACTATATGGGGGATTAATTACTATGGGGGATGAATTACTATATGGGGGATTAATTACTATGGGGGATGAATTACTATGGGGGATGAATTACTATATGGGGATGAATTACTATGGGGGATGAATTACTATGGGGGATGAATTACTATATGGGGGATGAATTACTATATGGGGGATTAATTACTATGCTTACTATGGGGGAATATTACTATACTTACTATGGATGACACATACACATCATTCATCTACTCTTGGTCCGGCCTCCGGGTCCAATATATGAACCCATTGCGGCCCTCAAGTCAAAAAGTTTGCCCACCCCTGATCTAGAGTATACTTTAAAGTTATTTTCTTGTGTGGAGACACATATAAACCCTTTGTGTATGTGTTCATATATGTCGTCCCAGTCTTCAGGCAGTAGTTGGAGTTGTAAGTCAGCGCTCCAGGCCTTGCAAGCTTTCCTAGTTGAGAGGTCACTGGTGTGTTCGAGACATGTATTAAGCAGGGATATAACATGTCTCTGGGGAGAGTCTGTTGAGCAAAGTTTTTCAAAGGGGGTAAGATGTCTAGTATATTCTTTTAGATGAGGTGAGCTGTGGATAAAGTGGTGAAGTTGTCTATACATCCAGGGCGTTAAGGTCAAGGTAGGCCATTTATTCAGAAGGTGGTCTCTGGATAACAGCAATCCGTCTTTGAAGAGGTGGTGTAAACTCACGCCACCTGTGAGGCCAGATCCCGCAAGAAAGGCATGTGACATACCTGGGGGAAGTCTGGGTTCAATCTGACAGGAGTGAGTGGACCAGGGGTGGATGAGAATGCTGTATTCTTGTTAATCTGATGGTAACATGACAAAGTCGGGCCTATGAGAATGTGTCCCTTGAGCTCAGATGGGATGTGAGATTTTAGCAGCCAAGGGGAGGTGGCGGGGTCTCTGAAAAAGCAGCTTCCAATTCAACCCAGGCCTTGCGAGCATAGTTCGTGGACCAATCTACTATTCTTGCCATTTGACAAGCTTTGAAATAGCTCTCTGCAGATACACTTTTTGCTGTACTGGAATTCTTCTTCTTTTCATTCTTCTTCTTTTCATTCTTCTTCTTCTTCTTTTCATTCTTCTTCTTCTTTTCATTCTTCTTCTTTTCATTCTTCTTTTCATTTTTCTTCTTCTTCTTTTCATTCTTCTTCTTCTTCTTTTCATTCTTCTTTTCATTCTTCTTCTTCTTCTTCTTTTCATTCTTCTTCTTCTTCTTTTCATTCTTCTTTTCATTCTTCTTCTTCTTTTCATTCTTCTTCTTCTTCTTTTCATTCTTCTTTTCATTCTTCTTTTCATTCTTCTCATTCTTCTTCTCATTCTTCTTTTCATTCTTCTTCTTCTTCTTTTCATTCTTCTTCTTCTTTTCATTCTTCTTTTCATTCTTCTTCTTCTTCTTCTTTTCATTCTTCTTCTTCTTCTTTTCATTCTTCTTTTCATTCTTCTTCTTTTCATTCTTCTTCTTTTCATTCTTCTTCTTCTTCTTTTCATTCTTCTTCTTTTCATTCTTCTTCTTCTTCTTTTCATTCTTCTTCTTCTTCTTTTCATTCTTCTTTTCATTCTTCTCATTCTTCTTTTCATTCTTCTTTTCATTCTTCTCATTCTTCTTTTCATTCTTCTTCTCATTCTTCTTTTCATTCTTCTTCTTCTTCTTTTCATTCTTCTTCTTCTTCTTTTCATTCTTCTTTTCATTCTTCTCATTCTTCTTCTGATTCTTCTTTTCATTCTTCTTCTTCTTCTTTTCATTCTTCTTTTCATTCTTCTTCTTCTTCTTTTCATTCTTCTTCTTCTTTTCATTCTTCTTCTTCTTTTCATTCTTCTTCTTCTTCTTTTCATTCTTCTTTTCATTCTTCTTCTTCTTCTTTTCATTCTCCTTCTTCTTCTTTTCATTCTTCTTTTCATTCTTCTTTTCATTCTTCTTCTTCTTCTTTTCATTCTTCTTCTTCTTCTTTTCATTCTTCTTTTCATTCTTCTTCTTCTTCTTTTCATTCTTCTTCTTCTTCTTTTCATTCTTCTTTTCATTCTTCTACTTCTTTTCATTCTTCTTCTTCTTCTTTTCATTCTTCTTTTCATTCTTCTTCTTCTTCTTCTTCATCGTGCCCCGTGACTGCCCAAATGAGTGAAGTGTGCGGTGATTCTAAGATCGACGGCACTCATCTGCATGTCATACTGACTGACAGTATTATTTTTCTTCCCCAGCAGACTCCAAGGGCATTTAAATTAAAGGTACAGTGTTCTGCACTAATATAAAGGCTCTCTGAAGCCTAGAAACCCTTTTAATAAGTTAAATTCGCAGCGAATAAATTCGCATCGCATCGAATTTCTCCCGCAAATTTGGCGAATCAGCCGAATCGAATTTTTGAATAATTCGCTCATCTCTATTTATAATGTTTCAAATTTTATCATACCCGGGATGTTTACTAGACTCTTGGTCGGACAGATTTCAGTGAGTTATTGCTAAGAATTACAGGCCTACAATAAAAAAACAACATACAGTATTTCCATTGAAAACAGTGTACCACTTTGAGCACTGAAATACTGACATAATCAGACCACTAGGGAGGTTAAATGTAAAAGCATATCTTATATAATATGCCTTTAGTTTACCCTCTCTCCATCCAGCACCTACTCAAATCTACTGACCTGTACATATCCACACTGAGCTGTCCACACACTGGGCTGTCCACATGGAGCCACAAAGTCACTGCTGCAATTGATTTCAGTTGGCCAATTATTTTTCAATAAATAATAAAGGTTTTAAGTTTAAAATAGAAGTCCTCTCTGTAACAATCAGGCACACAGGGAGACACACCAATTTTGCTTCAAACTTCTGCATTTTGGTATCTCTCCCCAAAACAAATCAATCTCCTTCCTCCGATTTCCCCCCTCCCTCAGGCATGCAATCAGTGTACGATGCTGAGCCCCTGCCTCACACTCCTCTGCCCAAATAAGGTAATTGGCTTGCTGTTGTAAGAAGATACCAGTTGATTTTGGGTAGAAAAGCGGCTGTTATGTTTGGTATGTAGAGAGAGTACGAGAGATCTTCTGCGTGTTAACATCTAGCAGACAGAGAAAAAGCAGAGCCTCCTGCCCTGTAACAACGAAACTTGCAGTCGAGACAAAGAAAATCCTTGTTGAGCTCATCAGACTTGAAACTGCTTAACCGCAGGCATCTATTTGGCAAGTACTTATTTACCTTAACTTCTTTCTGTTATATGTTTGCTGTGCTGTTGTGCTCTGTATATTTATATATATATATATATTGGTTACATCTTTTTCTGTAAATATTTCTACTGCACCCTTTTGACCTTTTAGTAATAAATCTTACTTTCCGAAAGTGTTGAACTGTTTCTATAGCTCTTGAATGTGACTTACGAATCCCTGCCGCTGAAGAGCGCTACTATGAGTGTTTAACCCTCTGTATAACCTGTCTGTGGAGATAGCGGTATACCGACGATTAACCAATCATCCTAGTGTATTACTGAGTTTCCGCTTTCTCTGTACAAAAAGGAGGTGGTGGCAGTGTGAAGGGTTAATTTCGTAATTAACCTGACCCAGTAACAAACGCTCCCAGGCTTCAGGTACGTTGATTGTGGTCCAATTAGCTGGAAGATCGGTGTGCAGGGTACAGCTGGGCGTGGCATTGTTACGCACGTGACATCGCGGTGTTAGATTGGCTAGTCCTTCGGTCACGAGTTTGGTGAGAAGGTCAGGGGTCTGACGTCGCGCCCGTCACACTCTCAATCGCAAGGAATGGCATTTAGTCAATGCAAAGAAAAAATATGGGACTGTTGTGGAGAGTTTTCAGTGGCAGACAAGGTGGATTACACAGGGGTAAGGACAGGTGAATTATAGTCTTTGGGTGGTTACTAGATGGGAAAAAGGGTAGACTGAAGGATAATTTTATTAAAGTAAATTTAGCATTTGAAGCCAAAATTTGTGTTGTAAAAGAAGAAAGCAATGGGTCTATAAGACTACCTTTTTTCATTTTTCTTTCAAGCACTTTGAATTAAATTTTGGCTACTAAGAGATCATTTAAAAGGCTAATTTAAGATAAAATCGTGTATGGTGAAAAAATGTGTTTATTTTAGTCACACTACAAAGTGAAAACTGACACAGCCTGCTCTCTATCCCTGTGCAACAAGGTTTGGTTCAGTGAAGAGACACAAGAGACAGAGAGCTCCATCATGTGTCCATTAGACTTCTATTCACATCCTGGAAAGGAATAGTGGTTGAATACATTATACAGCACAGGTGGGACTAACTAACTTGAATGACACCAAAGAGATTAATTCCTTACCCATCTGCACTTCTACAAAGGTCATCAGAAAGGGGCAGAAACCTTGTGGTTTCATTTTGCTACGTTTTAAAGTATCACTGTACCCAGAAATTAGTTCTTAGTTATGAGCCAGTACTGACTGAATCCAATACTGGAATATTGTATATCTGTAATGAAGCCTCTAAACAAGTTCCATACTCCAGAGGATCTATTTCTCTCTTTTTTCACATTCTTGGGACAGCTGCAGAAGGAATCCATAGCAGAACCAGCATTACTAGCAGGAATAGCTCACTAATGGAGAATCCATAGCAGAACCAGTATTACTAGCATGGAGTGCTCACTAATGGAGTCTCAGAGAGATATGAAAAGTAGTAGGTAATTTGTGCCACCAGAGTCATCCATATTTAGCATATTAAATCCCTTTGGGTGTAATTATTCTTTAAAAATAAATCTATCTCTCCTTTGAAGTAATCATTTCACAATTTCCTACTAAGTAAAATGCCAAGAATATTAGTAATACGAGGAAATATATTGGGAATAAGAAATAGTTCCATATGTATATATATATACAGTGGGGAACAGAAGTATTTGAACACCCTGCGATTTTGCAAGTTCTCCCACTTAGAAATCATGGAGGGGTCTGAAATTCACATTGTAGGTGCATTACCACTCTGAGAGACAGAATTAAAAAAAAATTCAAGAAATCACATTGTATGATTTTTAAAGAATTTATTTGTCTTGCACTGCTGAACATAAGTATTTGAACACCTGAGAAAATCAGTGTTAATATTTGGTACAATAGCCTTCGATTGCAAATACAGAGGTCAAACATTTCCTGTAGTTCTTGACCAGGTTTGCACACACTGCAACAGTGATTTGCAGTGTGCAAACCACTCCTCCACACAGATCTCCTCTAGATCTGTCAGGTTTCGGGGCTGTCGCTGAGCAACACAGAGTTTCAGCTCCCTCCAAAGATGTTCTATTGGATTTAGGTCTGGAGACTGGCTAGGCCACTCCAGAACCTTGATAGGCTTCTTACGGAGCCACTCCTTGGTTATCCTGGCTGTGTGCTTTGGGTCGTTGTCATGTTGGAAGACCCAGCCATGATCCATCTTCAATGCTCTGACTGAGGGAAGGAGGTTGTTGCTCAAAATCTTACAATAAATGGCCCCATTCATCCTCTCCTTAATGCAGTGCAGTTGTCCTGTCCCCTTCACAGAAAAGCACCCCCAAAGCATGATGTTACCACCCCCATGCTTCACAGTAGAGATGGTGTTCTTGGGATGCAACTCATCCTTCTTTTTCCTCCAAACATGACGAGTGAAGTTTAGACCAAAAAGTTCTACTTTGGTCTCATCTGACCACATGACTTTCTCCCATGCCTCCTCTGGATCATCCAGATGGTCATTTGCAAACTTCAGATGGGCCTGGACATGTGTTGACTTGAGCAGGGGAACCTTCCGTGCAATGCATGATTTGAAACCATGACGGTGTAGTGTTCTACCGACAGTGACCTTTGAAACTTTGGTCCCAGCTCTCTTCATGTCATTGACCAGCTCCTACCTTGTAGTTCTGGGCTGATTCCTCACCTTTCTTATCACCAGTGATACCCCACGATGTGTGATCTTGCATGGAGCCCCAGTCCGAGGGAGACTGACAGTCGTCTTTAGCCTCTTCCATTTTCTAACAATTGCTCCAACAGTTGATCTATTTTCACCAAGCTGCTTGGCAATTGCCCCGTAGCCCTTTCCAGCCTTGTGGAGGTCCACAATTTTGTCTCTGGTGTCTTTTGACAGCTCTTTGGTCTTGCCCATGGTAGTAGTTGGCGTCTGACTGACTGTGGGGTGGACAGATGTCTTTAAAGAGCTTCAGGAGTAGGTCACCATCATTTCCAGACCATCACAATAAGTTTCATTGGGTAGATTATAAAAGGTGAGCAAGCAACCATAGCACAGTAACATAAATACCAAAGTAACATAAAAAAACGCTGGCTTTTTTGCTAATTGATACTGTCAGTTTAGCAAGACATTATATAAAATGTTTTCGGGAAACATCTCTGAGATGCTTTGAAACAATTCTCATTCCTTGCTGTGTCCCTGGGACAGGCATTTTGTAAATGCACATAGTTCTCAGTAAGATTCACCACCTTGCTTATGACATAATGGTAATAGCTGCTGTAGTCTAGAGAACTCAGGGTTGTGTCCTTGACAGCCATGCTGCAGTCATGATGCTTGGGAGGCACAGGTTGTCACACAAACAGGAAGAGGAACAGTGCCCAATAGTTTCCTTGCTGCTACGACTTTTAATACAGTCAGAAGATGGGGGAGTTTGTCTTGCAATATTTCCAAAATCATGGCTTACATATTCCCTTTTCCGAGTTAATGTTCAGGCTACACTTTAACTCAAACCCGTAGCATGTGGAATAAAATCTAAAAGGAAAATGATAAATTCGAAGAAGGAAAAAAGGAAATATAATTTATTGCACATGTGTCTCCAGCTTGGGGTGCTTGCTGACATATAACATCTTAGTTTATGTCTGCTTTCCTAGCTCTCCACACTTGCAATATTTACTTGCTTTTATGGGAATGTTTTATGTGTGTTATGAACCCAGTGTAAGGAAAGTATAGCAATCACCCAACAGCAAGAGTTATTGTGTATGACAGCAAGGTTATCAAAGCGTTTTTTCTCCACAAGAAACTAGTTACAATATAGCTGAACTGGGGTGCAAAGATGATTAATTGATCTATTGCAAAACTAAACACTTTCAGCAAAGAAGATATTTTAAATGGACCAGAACTTCAAGGCAGCCAGTATTTGAAAACAGGTGATTCATTCTCTTTAATCTTGCCTAACCAAAGGAGAAAACTTTTCTTCCATACAGAATCTTTTACAAGTTCCATACCATTTTTTTTCATAGTAGCTTTAGTTCTGTGGGGTTTATTGAAGTAAACTTCTTAACCACAGGAATTGGTGAGAATTTATTGAAACCAAATGCTATAACCTTATAAATATGTGCTATGTTTAATGGTACCTCTTAAAATATTTGTACCCATTATTTACATTTTAGACACCTTGTACAATTGCTGTAACACGACTGCTTGCAATTGAGATTGTACTAGAGATGTGCATGACAGAAACATTTGTTTTGTTTTGAATTTATTAAATTAATAATTTTGTTTCATCATATTTGTTATGTTGGAATGGTTCCTTTTCTGAATTAATTTTGTATATTCAGATTTGTTTCATATATTCATTATTTCCATTTCCATCGTTTCAATTTCTTAATTCAAATTTTTTAAGACGGCTGTATTGGTTCTATTTTATTCTATTCTAATCTTTTTTTTTTAATTCTATTTTATTTTTTCTGTTCTTTTCTGTTCTATTCTATTTTAATATATTCTATTTTATTATATTATTTATTAGTATTAATTGCATGTTTTTTCCATTTTGAATTCAAATTCATTTTCAAATTCAAATTCATTTTCAAATTTGGATAATTTGTTTTGTTATAATTTATTTTGGATTCATTGAAACTGGTTACTATTGTGATTGGGAAATTCGGAAACATAAATCTCAGAATATTAAAAAAATTGTCCGAATTTCAGATTTGTAAAGAAACTAATCACACATCTAGATTGTTCATTGTATATCTGACTGCAAATCTATCTTTGTAACTTAATTTGGGATTTAACTTCTTCCTGTCTGCAATCTGTATATTACCAATCCCCAGTATGTTGCTGAGGGTATTAAGGGGTTGATTTACTAAAACTTGAGAGTGCAAAATCTAGTGCAGCTCTGCAGAGAAACCAATCAGCCTCTAACTTCAGCTTGATAGGTTACGCTTTGATAACACAAATCTGTAACCTGGTGTAATTTCTATGTAGAGTTTATGCCATTTTTTCACACAAATAGAGCTTTATTTCGGTGGTATTTGATAACCTGTGCGCTTTTTATTTTTTGATTCTGTGAACACTGCAGTTTTGTGTGCAATGTATCAAGTGACAGTGACCTACTGACACTGCACTTGCTGGGGGAGAAAGGGGGTAAGTGTAGGGGCTAAACGCAGGTGCTTGCAGGTGCCGGGACTGAACCCGCTAATGATGTGTTTTTGGGGACGCTATACTAATGTGAACACTGGTATAGTGATGATCTGATCAAAGATATTGATCCGTCCAGACACTATATGATCAATGGAGGTTTATTGTGTATGTGCGCGTGCTCCTGGCAATCAAGGGGTTAAATGTGCTTACTGGTATACTAATGGGCAATCTGATGCTATCTGGGAGGGGTTCTAACTGATGCTAGCGCTATCTGAAGTCGCCAGCGACACTAATACAGTGATCAGGAAAAAATCTGCACAATGACACTGGTGACAGAAAAGTGAAGGGGTTATTTGGGGGGGGGGGGCGATCAAGGGGTTAAATGTATCCTAGAGTGTTCTAACTGTAATTGTGTAGTGCTTTTATTCACAATTCATGTTGATTCTTTGCTCTCTGGGATGGAATGCCCAGAGAGAGAAGATTTCATCACTTCCTGTCCTGAGTAACTGTCAACACAGGACAGGATAGGACAGGGATCGATCATCCGACTTGGGCCGGACATCACTGGCCTAAATCAGATGATTGAACCCTCGGGGATCAAACTGGGGTGCCCGCGGGTCATCGAGGTTGCGTGCATGCTCTCCCCGCCCACTAAAACCGCAGGAACGCGAATCCCCGTATATATACAAGATTTTGTGCACAGGGGCCGTCCTGCAGCAGTAAATGTACTGTGAGCTGTGTACTGACCCCCCTCTGTCATTTTACGTAGCCTACAACTTTGTGGCTGAGTTGCTGTTGTTCCCAGTTGCTTCCACTTTGTTATAATACCACTAACAGTTGATGTGGAATATTTAGTAGCAAGAAAATTTCATGGATAGACCTATTGCACAGGTGGCAACCTATCACAGTACCACGCTTGAATTAATTGAGCTCCTGAGAGTGACCCATTCTTTCACAAATGTTTGTAGAAACAGTCTGCATGCCTAGGTGCTTGATTTTATACACCTGTGACCATAGAGGTGATTGGAACACCTGAATCCAATGATTTGGAGATGTGTCCCAAAACCTTTGTCAACATAGTTGATAAATATATATTTATATTCCCAATTACCCACTGTATGTCATGTTCAGGGATCTGCTACAAGGTTTTTTAATACAATCCATTTATTTATAGTATGGTTGTTTTAAAGAGACATAGTAGAAATGTATTTATTTGAGAAAGTACTGTACCTATCATGAAACATGTCAGGATAGAACTTGTTCCTGCAGGCTATTGTAATTAGGAAGAATATTATTTTGCATCTCAGTATGTGGCATTCCTGTCGCTGGTACAATTGATACAAACACATTCAGTTTTTACCAGTCTGGGTTTTTTTTTGTTTTGTTTTGGAGTGTAAACTAGTCATTATCCAATAGCAAGAAGTATAAGCACATTTTTTTTAATACTTAATAATTTCAACAGCTCTAGCTTTAAACCAATGACTGTTTCAAGCAAATATGGCTGCTCCTATACATATATAATATTAAAATAATAATTATAGTAAATAAATCTTTACATTAAAAACAAGGTTTTTCTTTAAAATATTAAAACAACCCAGT